>NW_024543062.1:2951250-3672500 GCF_018167655.1 Microtus oregoni
ATTTGAAATTTCTTCATTTTATTTACATGTGTCTGGGGACCCATGGAGCTTGTTTCTCTGAGGCATTTGTGTTTCAGACTGTGGACAGCTGAGTGAGATTTGGACATTAGGTGGCTGTGGTGGGAGAGTTGCAGGGCAGTGGGTCACTTCAAAGTGGCAGCAGCGGGCCCTGGTGCCCATGCAGTCTAGCAGCCTCTGAGGCATGCTGTCTTGTTCCTGGCCTCTGGCCGCTATGCCCGCCAGTCATTTATTTTGCTACATGGGGATGGGACATTAGCCACTCAGCAGAGCATTCTACCACACCTTTTGAGCTCCTCAGGTGGATCCAGGTCGTTGTGCCAGCTAGACCCTTCAGGACAAGTACTCTTGTCTGATTTTCCCTGAGCTACCCAGGGTTAGTTGTGATTTAAAAAAAAAAAAATTTTTTTTTTTTTTTGAGGTAGGGTCTTAGAAGGTTTTAGACAGGCCTTGAACTCAGCATATAGTTACAAATGACCTTGAACTTCTCTCTGCCTCCAGGCCTGGTTCATGCAGGGGATAGCACCCAGGGCTTCTTACATGCTGGGCAAGCACTTGACTAACTGAGCCATGTCCCCAGCTTGTGTTTGGTTTTGAACCAGGGTCTCACTGCACAGACTGACCTTAGGATTCTCCTGAAGCAAGCTTCTGAGTGCTGGAGTAGGTGTTTGGTTTTGAAATTTCATTTTTCCATGTATTCACATGGTTTTGGGGATGCTCTGTCTCTGTCTGTTGTATCCATGCTGGGTTTACAGAGGTGTGCCACCGTGCCTGGTTATTATGTGGTGGTGGGGAGTCAAGCTCAAGTCATCAGGCCTTAGTGGCAATTACTTTACCTAGCAGCCATTGTCCTAGCCTCAGGGCCACCCTTCTGGAGGCTCTTCCTGACTAGTTTTTCAGAGTGACCACCTCACTTGGGTCACCCTTCCCCCCATCCTTGCTGGTCTGTAACCATGCTTGTCATGGAAACATTACACGTTGGTTTTGTCCTAGGGGCCATCAGTCCCAGCAGGTAGTGAGAACCTGTGATTCTGGACACCACGTGTTCTGTCAGTGTGCGGTCCACAGGTCTCACTCCTAGATATGTTGGAGACAGGGCTTGACTTTGTGTGGGTCAGGCCGGCATGGAACTCGGTTGGAATCTTCTAGCCTCAGCCTCCCGATCACTAGCTGTGCTGCTGTACCAGACTGGGAGGTTGCTGCAGCACAAGGTCTGTAAGTCCTCACAGGTGCTGCACTGAATCAGCCGCTCCCTCCTCCCTGTGCTCAGAGTTGGAGCTGACTCCAGCTTGGCGGCATTTCCTTCCTCACTGTTATCCACCCACCAGCCTGCCTCTCGGTGATTTTCGACCTGGTTCTGTCACCAGGCAGCTTTGCTCCTTTCCTTCTCCTTATTCCAGAACTGACAGGCCATGTCCTACAGGGCCAGCACCAGCGGCGGGGATCACAAAGACCCAATGAAGGCCCAGTGCTCCTGATGTTGGGGCCATCAGTCAAGTAAGGTAATGTCAACCTGGTTTCCTAGATCAGGAAGCGAGGTTTAGCTGGACCCAAACTTGATCCTGGCCTGCTCCAAGGCAGTTTCGCCATGTCCTGTCTTTTCACCTCTTTGTTTATTTTTCTGAGCTGCACTTTGGGGAAAGTGCATAAAGATGTTTGGAGCCACACCTGCCTGCTCTGGAATGAGGCCAAGGGGACAGAAGTGTGTCTGTAGCCATCCCAATCCACCAAAAGAACAGTGCCTTTGAAGGCATGGTGCCTCCTCCATGTTACCCTGGCTCTGCTCATGCTCACCCCAGTCCAGCTCCCTTGGTGTGGATCATTCTGAGCTCCGAGACAACAGTGGACTTGCTCATTTGGTCTTACTCCCAGGAGTCACCTGCTTTGTGACTGAAGAGATACTCTGAAAGTCCTCGCCAAACCAGTGTGTGCAGAAGACGGCTTTACTGTGCCGAGTGAAGGCTGTGGAAGGTGCACGGGGAAATGGTGCAAAAGTTGTGAAGAGGAAATTTTTAAACAATTCAGATCAAAAGCTATAAAATCAAGTCAGGTGGCAGGCCCCACCTCTGAGGCACAAAGCTTGTAGTCATGAGTGTGTCTTCAGGGTGTGGTTTGTTTGAAACACAAGATAAAAATTCTTTCTGTGCAGATTTGTGGATGAATATAGGAGTGTGTGTGTGAGACACACACACACACACACACACACACACACAGACAGACACACACAGACTTCTGCATGCTTGCCAAGGTGAGGCAGCATGGAGGCCTCAGATTGACATTAGGTTTCTTCCTCAGTTGCTGTCCACCTTGGTGTTCTTGAGAAGCTCTGTCACTAAGTGGATCTTGCTGTTTTGTCTACACTGGCCGCCAGCTTGCACCAGGGAGCCTTCTGTCTCCCTCTTCTGTGCTGAGTACAGGTCTGAGCGGCTGTGCCCAGCTGGTGCATGCTAGGAATCTGAACTCGGATCCTATGCTTGTGCAGTAAATGCCTTACCCAGTGTCCTGTCTCCTCAGCCTGCATTTTTTTCTTTTTAAATTAAAATGTCTTGGGTACAAGCCAGGTATGGTGTGGCACCCACCTTCAGTCCCAGCACTTGGGAGGCTGAGACAGTTGATACATATGTGTTCATGGCCAGTCTGGTCCCCATGTCGAGTTCCAGGACAGCCAGGGCTATATAGTGTGGCCCTGTTCCACCCTGCCCCCCAAACCAAAAACAAAAACTGAGGTACATAGATTTTCAGTTTCTCTCTTAATGAACTTTAGAATCAAATCATAAACCTGAGTATTTAGATAGAAAGTCCCACTCTCATGACAGCTCACTCTTTCTCACACATACTCCCCCCTCCTCTACAGATTTCACCAATGCTCCTGTGGCCTCTTTTATAATGCAAGTCATTTGTGTTACATGTAGCTGAATCTCATTTAGGAATGATCTGATTGTTTGCTTATAAATGGTTATAGTTGAATTCCCATGTGTTAGTTTGTCATGGGAATAACACATTTCCTTTTTTTTTTTTATTTAAAGAGTTTTAGATAGCACCTGCTTCATAAGGTTCAGAGCTAAGCTTTGAAATAAGTAGTCATTGTCTACCTAGTAGTTATTCTATTTCCTTGGCACAAAACATTTATGAAAGGACTGGTGAATTGGCTCAGCATGTGAAGGCGCCTGCTACCAAGGCTGGTGGCCTGAGTTTAATCCCTAGGACCCAGATGGTGGATGCAGAGAACCGACTCCCGCACGTTGTCCTCCCTCCACACGTGTGCTGTGCCACCAAACCCCTAATACATATTTCAGAATGCTGAGGAAGTTTGCAGGGGTTTGCAGCTAAGACTCCTGCTTATTCTTTCATGTCCTCCAGGAAGCCGCGTCTCCCTTTATTTGTCCCCTATACCCTTAGTGTAAATGCAAGCCAACAGCCATGCTTAATTTTTGGCTTATTTAAAGACACAATGCATTCACATTCTGCTTCCTTTTGCGGGAGCAGGGCATGGAGGGGGGGGGGGAGTCTTGAGACAGGTTTCTGTCTCGCCCTGGCTGTCCTGAAATTCACTCGTAGACCAGAGACCCACCTGCTTCTGCCAGAAGCAGGGATTAAAGGCATACACCACCGCACCTGGCTCTCTTACTTTTATGTAGTAATGCATTTGGCGATCTTTCCTATCACTTATATGTAAATTGAGTATTCTTTTCTCTTGATTTCATCGTCTGGGCAGACTAATTTGGCCAGTAATAGTGAACCTGGTTTTGTTTCTCTCCAGCTTGGGATGGAGCCTAGGGCACGTGAGCAGGCATTCTGTCACACCTTGAGCCCAACACTGCACTTTTTTTTGAGACAAGAGTTTCTCTGTGTAGCCCTAGCTGTCCTAGAACTCACTTTGTAGACTAAAATGGTCTTGAACTCACAGAGATTGCCTCCTTGAGTGCTGGGATTAAAGGCATGCATGACAATTGTGGCTAGCCGGATACTGAACTTTTAATCCATGTTTTACCGTCAGACTCAGGCAGAACTTGGCAGGATGTATTCTTCTAAAACAGTCTCATGGGTTTTCATCTTTTTTCTGTTTGGAGTCTCTGCAGTAAAGAGCCCAGAGCAGAATTAAAGGTGAATTCCTCCTGTGACCCTGACCCCTGATGAAGGAGAAAGATGGCTGGTGGCCAGGGTGGAGTGCGCGGTGTGTGAGCCTGTGCTTCAGGCTGGGGAGGATAATGGTGCAAATAGGACGCACAAAGAACCGGGTTTGATGGTGATGCTTAGGGTTGTAGCTATGTAGGCTGGAGCAAGTCCAACTATAGACAGGTAGCAGTGAGTGGACACCTGGAGTGACAGGAGAGCTGTGTGTGCACACTTACGGGAGAAACTCCCCAGAGAAGGGGTATGTGGGACCTGAGGAGAGATGTGGTAATGGCTGTGAATTGGAACAGCTTCTGCCTTCCTGTTTCTCTCCTGGCCAGGCCATCTGTGTGACCTCATTTCCAAAAAGGAAGAGGAATGTCATGTGACAAGGGCCTGCTGGTCCTTTGCTGCTGTGGCAAACCTCTGTGCCTGAGACAGCAGCCAGCCCTGCCTTGTCTTCCTCAGGGAGAGGGACTGTCCCTCTACACACTTAGAGCTGACAACTTTGGAAGGTGGATGAATGATATTGCCTGCTTCATGGTCAGGCAGTCACAGGATGGATCCCAGCTCTAACAACGATGCAGACTTATGTCTCTCGAGTGTCTGCTGGAGCCTTAGTGACTGTGGCCTCAGGACTTGAGATTCCGACTCTTGCTGGGTGGCCTTAGGGTTGTGGACAGCAGGTACAACCACTGCAGGTGGATCTGCAGTTCGTGGCACAGCGTTAGGCTGCCGTGCAGTGCTGACTTAGTATGTGATGTTTGCTTGTCCTCGGTCCTGGACCTTCTAAACCAGCTTCTCATCAGTCCCGGGAGAAGTCTGACTCTCTCCATAGCAGTGAGTGCCGTCACCCTTTCAGCTTTTAGCACAAGCTTTCGGTATCTAATGTGTTCTGTTCTGGACTTGGCATACTTTTTGCAAGAACAATAAACCCATCTTGCTGGGGATGGGGGGTGGAGGGCTCTGTTTCCTCCTTTCCCTTGTCTTTGGTTGGGCCCTGGCTGAAGCCCAGTCCCTGCAGTTTTGGACTGTGGTCTCACCCTGTGGCTTCCTATTCTCTGGAAAGAATGGCACCTTGGAAGAGAGCTCATGGCCTGGTGTTTGCTAATTGGGTCTGTGGCTGCTGCCACTTCATTCATTCTCGGCACTGGTGTCCTCGGGATTGGGTGTCTTTCAGACGATGTGAAACCGGTACTTATGGCTTCAGTGAGAGCCATGGCACCTGCTATTAGAACTCAAAATAGCTGCAGTTGGGGCTGGAACTGTCTTGGCCTCCGAAATAAACTAGTGGGCTCAGGCCCCCAGCATTCTGTGCCTGCAGCTGAGTTTGTGTCACAATTCAGCTGTTCCTGAACAAAGAGGCCTCTCCCCGAGAGCCCCCCGCCAGACCATGAAAGGCCTCGCAGCTGAAGCCGTGGTTGTTCGGCAGCAGATGCCACAGCTTGGACTGCAGTTGGAACTGTCACTTCCCTGTCATCCCATGTGTTGGAGGCCCCAGAGGCCCTACGCGCCTTCCACTTTGTAGTTGTGAAGTGTGAGTGTCACGCTCGCCCGGACTGGCAGCGGTATTTTTAGGCCACAGTGGCACTCGGTGGGACGCCTTGTATTTGAAAGCACTTTGCTAATCCCTAGAGAGCCTGGAAGCTTCTCCGAGTATCTTTAACCACACAGGTCAGGAGGCTGCTGCAGCACAGTCTCAGCCAGCACCTGGCAGTCCATGGGCTCTGTTCAGGGATGAGGTGAAGGCCATGCCTATGGGTGAATCCTGTGATTCCACAGGTCTGGAGAGCCCTCCTCCATGCCTATGAGCTCAGCACAGGTGGTGGGGGCCAAGCAGTGCTGAGCTGGTTCCTCTATTCCAGGGCTTCTTAAGGATTGCCCCTTCCCTTCACCCCGGTGCCGGGACTCATGATGGACTGACAGCTCATGGCGAGTGCTCTGCAGCTTCTAGTAACTCTCCCTTGTGGCCTTTTCTTTTTTCCTTTTTTATTTCCTTAAGGTTTTTTTTTTTTTAATTTTTGGTGGGGGTTATTTATACTTACATATACATGCACTGCAAAATTGCAGTCTGTGCAATTCATACAGTACATAGAAGAGATCTTGATTGCTCCCACCCAGTATGGGCAAGCACAATTTAACTGAGCCACACTTCCCACCAGAGTGCGTACTGTGAATATAAGAATATACGTGTTGCTTATTCTTTCTGTGTGTACTTCAAGTGAAGAGTCAGTTTGTGCCTGGCTCTTTCTTGGGCATCTTTTGCCTGGTACACTAGTTTGGTCATTCTGCCAAGAGAACTTCATACCCTGCCTGGGTTGCCAGAGACTCACAGGTGGAGCGTTGAGGTC
Organism: Microtus oregoni; assembly: GCF_018167655.1. Taxonomy (NCBI): domain Eukaryota; kingdom Metazoa; phylum Chordata; class Mammalia; order Rodentia; family Cricetidae; genus Microtus; species Microtus oregoni. The sequence goes on from NW_024543062.1 coordinate 2,957,733, forward strand.
TGGAACTGACCTCTTATGGGTCTGCAGGTAGATGGTCCAGTGCTGGTGGTTGCTTTATTGTGACCTTGTGTTGCAGAGAGGGGGATGGAGGGAGGTTCTTTTTTTAAAAAATATTTATTTATTTATTATGTATGCAATATTCTGTCTGTGTGTATGCCTGCAGGCCAGAAGAGGGCACCAGACCTCATTACAGATGGTTGTGAGCTACCATGTGGTTACCGGGAATTGAACTCAGGACCTTTGGAAGAGCAGGCAATGCTCTTAACCACTGAACCATCTCTCCAGCCCCTGGAGGGAGGTTCTTGATGTATTTTCCTGGTGCTGGAGTTGGAACCCTGGGTCATGCCTGCTAGGCAAGTACTCTACCACTGGGCTGCATCTCCAGCCCCTCAGACAGGGCTGTAGTAAGGTACTATGCACAGTTGGAGGGGTAGCTCATCTGCACCCAGGTGTGACCAGGATCTTGCTCATGAGAATTGTACTGCACATGAGTACACACACATTTAGAGGCTAGAGGTCTACCTTGGGTATTATTTTTTGGTTTCATCTACCTTGTCTTTTAAGTAGAGTCTCTCATTCGCCTGCGACTCACCAAGTAGGTTAGGCCAGGCAGAGAGCCCTAAGCCCACACCTGTGTCAACCTCACCAATGAGCAGGTGCCACCACATTTATCTGGCTTTGTATGTTCTTAATATTTTTAGTTCCATTTTGTTTAATCAATTAATTGTGTGTGCATGTGAAGTTCAGAGGACAAGTTGAGGGAATTGGTTCCTTTTCCCCACGGGGAGTCTAGGCATTGAACTCAGGTCCTCAGACTTGGTGGCAAGTACCTTTTTATCCACTGAGTCATCTTACTATCCCAACACACTCAGTTTCCCCCTACCCCAGCATGGCTTATGGGAACTGAACTCGGGTCTTTATGCATTATGGAAATATGTTACCAACTGATGATAGCTCTAAGGTGTCTTTTGAAAGTAGTCTGCCTAGGTGGGTAGACTGTGTTTTAGACCTGGATGCTGTGAATCCTGGCTACGCTGCACATGGGCTGCAGGATCTCTCATGCAGATCTCTTAATTGCCAGTGGATGCTGTGACTTTTGGTGTTTTGTTCTGTGCACACAGTTTGATCTGTTTCCAGGGAAAGCAGGAACTGAGTGTGCCTTCTTTACCCCCTCAGGACTCCAGAGGACCTTTCCAGGTTCGTGGTTGAGCTGCAGCAGCGAGAGCTCGCCCTGAAGGAGAAGAATAATGCCATCACCAGCAGGTAGGTGGCCTGGGTGAGGCTGGCTGTACCAGCAGATAGGTGGCCTAGGTGACTCTGGCTGTACTTTTGTTCTGGGCAGTTTGAGTCCTGTGTATTTTTCTCCTCGGTTACTAGAAGTGGTTGTCTATTTTCTATTACTGTTACATAGTACCTGGGGCTGGATACTTTTCAAGAACTTTATTCTTGTAGGGTATAATGGTGGCCTTATTAGGGCATAGCTCTGCTTAGGACAACAGATGATAGGTTTGTGTATGCATGCTTGTTTCGTGCTAGCTTGCATATTGGAGAAAGCTAGAAGGGAAGGGTTGGGGTTTTGTCTTAACAGCTCTTTGAGCACCAGCCAAGGGTTTCTGAGAGCTATCTCAGTGCCTTTGAAAGTCATTACCCTCAGTGGCCTAAAGACCTCTCATTCCATCTGCTTCCATATATGACTGCTTCAGGTGGGTGGACTCATTTAAATTGCATGCATGCAAGTCACACGTTGGGAGTTGGCTGTGCCTCACGGGTCCACGGTCTGAGCCATTGCACTAGATGCTGCCTCACAGGCCATAGAGCGGTGAGTCTTAGCTTGAGGCACTCTGCAAGTTGTCTTCCTGACCCCGGGTCCCTGCCTACATCAGTAGCCTTGCAGCTTTCCGGCAGTGTGTGGACTCTGATTGGCCCTTGGGTACATGCATGTGTGATGTATGCAGACCTTTGTGCTCACAGACGTGAATATTCCATCTGGCCTGTGCCCTTGATCACAAGTGACAGAAATCTTACCCTGAGATTAGCAGCAGGCATGTGTATTCCCTGGTCTAGTTGGAAGTCCAGGGACAGCTATGAGGCCCCACTTGGCCTGTCGTGCTGCTTGTCCTCCCTACTTTCCCAAGCCCGACACCAGCTGTGTGGCTTATGTTTCTGCCCTGACACTTTAAGGGTCTGCTCAGATGTCAGTCACAAGTGTCAGATCCCCAGGTCACCCACACTCCCATCCCACCACCCTTTTTCAGGCTTGGGGATTCTCAGAAGTCAGGAGAGTGTCTCCACTTAGACTCCTGGTTTCTTCTGACACATCCAGCCCAGGAGCAGCTGGGTGGAGGGTGCTCAGAGCAGGCAATGTTGGGGTTCACTCTCTTCAGTTACACCACCCTCCCACCACCTTGTTGCAGTCACCAACCCCAAAGTGTCCAAATCCTTCTGGGAAGAGCTTCACAGCCCAGCCCCAAGTCAGTGGTTGGGGATAGGAATGTCTACCCTCTGTTTTCTAGTCCTTTTGTGACCAGCTCCAGTCTGAGCATGGTGGGGTTGGACCAGCTTATCTCTTGAGCAGAGGAGCTTGTTGAGGATACCAGTAGACATGCCTGTCACCCAGTGGAGCCCAAGAGTTTTAGGGTTCTGCCAGTAACCAGAGTCCGAAGCCTAATGCATTTGGTCTTTTTTCACGTTAGCCTGGTCCCCTGTTCATTTGTCCTGGGGCTGGCCGCTCAGATGTTGTTGTGACTTTGAGGTGCCATCCTAGGTTTAGTGTTGCAACAAGAGACAAAAAAGTAGTCTTCTTTGAGTCTTTTCTGGAAATGGAAGGCTTTTCTGGGGCCCCAGTCCAGCTGATCCCCTTCAGTGACCAAAATTGGGTATGTGCCTATTCTGATCATATACTGATGGAAGATGGGGTTGCCATAGTGAACCCAAGGTCATTCTATGTGTGATTGAGTTACCTAAGGCCAGCGGGACTGGCTTCTGCAGAGCCAGAGGGAGGGGCCATGTGCAGTGATCAGGGCAAGAGCCTCTAGTGCCCTTGCATGGACAGACACTGGGGGGAACATGGAGCTGACCCGTTTATTGTTGATGATCCAGCCATAGCCTTGTCTTTTTGTGGAGACAGTGTTTAATCATTTATTACTAGCCAGAAGGAAGGGTTTCTCATATTGAGTGCTGATGTCACTCTGAAAATTGGCTTCTAGAAGCATCTGGTTATGTTGGACATAATCACATCCATTTACTTGAGGAAGCTCACATGATAAAGATTGCCTTTTGCTTTCAAAGCCACTGTCAGATGAAACGGGCGTGAAAAGTGATTTGGAATTAAAGCTTGAACGTTTGCCTGGTGATCCTCTTCATTTTCCTCTGACTTTTATGAAACGGAATGAACTATTAAAGGGAAGGAAACCTGTCTGTGATTCCCTCCCACCCAGAAGTTAGCTGTTGTGACCAACACAGTAAGACTCGGGTCTGCCTGAGAGCCACGGGGCAGGGGGACCCATTGGTACACTTTTCACCATACCTGGCTTGTGTTTGCCTGTGCCAGGGGCAGGCAGGGCTGGGGGTCCTCTGAGTCAGTACACCTGTAACATCAGGGCATCCCATGGGTATGCCTGATGTTTCCTTCTCTTCTGTATGATGCCATGGTTCCTAGTGAGCAGATCTCAGGGAGGAGAGGCATGGTCCATAGTAAGTATTGCCTCTGCCTCCCGGGGAACATTTTTCCAAGATGAGTTGTTTTTGGGTTTTTATGTGCTGGTCTTCTGTGCCTGGGTTCATGTGGGACCTGTGACTTAATTGTTCTCTGTGGCTTCTGTAGCCTGGAAGTAGGCTTTTCATGGAGCTGGCTAAGCACTTGCCTGGCTTGTGAGGCTTGCAAAGCTGAGCTGCTGAGCTGAGGAGTGGAGAGGCAATAGCTGTGGGGTGCTGGGCCTAGGTTTCCGAGGTCCTCACTATCAGACTGGGGCAGGTGCCACTTTTAGTAAGGTAGGAACCAGTGGTCACTGTGGAGTCCAGTGCCATGTCTGGAACCTGAGATGGCCTAGTTTAAGGTAGTTGTTACTCTGGTAGGGTGGGTGGTTACGAACCTGGGTCCTCTGGTGCATCGTGTTTCAGGCCACTCAGGAGATGAGCCGAGACTCTGTGTTCCCAGCCAGTTGTGTATTGAGTCCTGGGCCCTGCCTTTCCCTTTAATGTGGGCTCCATATGGAGTCAGATCTCAGAATGGAGCTAGGCCTTAGCGGTTGGGCCCCTCAGCCTTTGGGTCCTGGGCTTTACAGGGCAGGTCTCCACCATTTTGTTCACGGGACCAGGAGACTCTGCAAGGTCAAGCATTTTCCCTTGGGCTTTTGAAGACAGTTAGGCAGATTCAGATGACATGGAGAGGAGAGAACAAGGTGCAGCCCGCATGTGCTGTAGAGGGTGTCACAGGTGGGCCCAGCTTTCCACAGGAATGGGCATGGCCCTGTGGGTGACGTGTAGTTGCTGAGGAACAGATCATCAGTACGAGCTCAGGTCATGTTCTAGAGGGCTGTGGTTCTGGTCACATCTCATGGTTAAGCAAGGTAGTGGCCTGCACTCCCATCATGCTGTGTATTTGTCTGCTGTTCTACCTATTGACCATGTCTGAATCTTGCAAACAAAAGTTTGCTTCTTTTGTGGCTTTCAAACCCTTGCCCTGAACTTCATAAGCAATGGCTTGATTCTGTTTTTTTTTCTCCCTTCCTGCCCCACTCTTCCTTTCCCTTCCTCTTTCCCTTAATTCATTATCCCTCTAGTCCTTCCTTTTCCCTTCTCTCTCTCTCTCCCTTCCCCCCTTCTCTTTCTCATCTACCTTCTCACTTCCTCTGGTCATCCTCTCTTTCATCTTTCCATCTGTCTTCCACCTCTTGTCTTTTCCTCCTCTTCCTCAGCCCTGTTTTGCTGTGAGGAAAGTGTAGACTTTGTTCAGTGTGGTCTCAGGATGCCCATGATGCTCATTGACTGTTGGAAGACAGGACTCCCGCCCTATCTTTCTTCTGTGAAGAGCATGGCAGCACCTCCAGTCTTGGGGGCATTCACTCAGGTGTACAGCCCCTCCCAACCCGGCATGTAAGTCATCTGCCTCTGCCAACCCTAGCTGTGTTCGAAAGCTGGCATCAGGCACCCCTGCTGGGAGCCAGAGAGTGAGTGTTGTGTGTAGGTCCGTTTGCTTGGGGTGCGAGGATTTTGTGTGTTGGCTGCAGTCACCTCAGCAGGCCCGTGTGTGGGGGACGGAGCCATGCCTCTGGGAAGGCTGCTAAGCAGGGCTCTGAGGTTCAGGGCAGTAGGGGCCTCACCAAAGGAGGCAGAGCCACTGATGTCATCTGCCTCTGGGAAGATCAGATGATGTCACACCCTGGAGTTTCCAGCTAGCCAGAAGCAAGGCAAGTGCTTCTTTCCTTTGATCTCACCTTTGAGGTGGGATGGCCGTGATCCTTAGCTGCTTAGGTGTGGTTCTGAACTCATTAGACTGAAACAGATTTTTTTTTTTTTTAAAGACATTGTTTTCTTATGTTTTCAAGACTGATCTAGGACTCCCTGGAATTTCCGGTGTAGCCTATGCTGGCCTTGGACTCTTAATCTTGTTTCCTCAGCCTCCCTAGTGCTGGCGTAAGGTGCTTGTTGTCCCATTCAGTTGAATTTATTTTCTCTTTTATCTGAGTGTTTGGGTGAAAGCCCAAAGGTGCGGCTCACACTTCCTCCTAGAGGGTGCTGGGGTTTTTGAGTAGCAGGAGGTGGAGGTGGGGGCTGGTAGAGGGGAGTAGGGGTTGGGGAGAATGTTACAGGGCATATATGGATGGAGGCATGGACAATGTGGCCTGTTCGGTAGGCGGAAAGCATCTGGTAGTCTTTGCTCAGGTGAATGTTGTCTGTTGAAGTGGAGAACGTGTCTCTGTGTGGCTTTGTTGGGGACTGCATCCCTGGTATTGGTCAGTTCTCTGATTCGTGAGGACCAGATGGGAAGGGTCCACGTTCAGGATATGTGCAACCAGGTTGGGAAGATTCCTGCTTGGTGGACAAAGGGGTGGCTTTCCCAGTGGGCACCAGTAGGGGATCCTCAAGGAGGTGCTGGCTGTACATTCCCATTGAGGGCAACTGTGAGCCATCAGGCTGTGCCTGCTCCCCTTCTCACCCACTGTGCACTGCTCACAGGCACCATCCATCATGGATATGGATGGGGCTGTCAGGGCCTGCCTGTGCATCCTCGGCACCTTCGCACAGGATCTGATTACAGTGTCAGGAGCCCTGCCCTCTTCGCTGTGCCAGCTTTGCCTCTTGTCCTGTAGGGCTGATTTATCTCTTGGCTTTGTGGCTAAGGGTTTGTTGCCTGGGGTTTGGTTGTAGATGTTGGGTGTGTCCTCTGTTCACTGTCCAGCACTGCCCGAAAGTCCCCTCTGCTCTTGCTGGGGCTCTTTAGAGTCAGGAGTCAGGGGCCCAGATCTCTACTGTGTCACCATTATTACTTCCTGGCTTCCTGTTGGCAGTGCTGAAGTGTTGTGGCTGAGTGTCAGACAAGAGGCTCACTGACTACTCAGTTAAGTTATCATGTAGACAGACACTTACAGGATGGTTCCCTGCGCCTTGTGAATGTTGACAGAACCAAGAAAACTTGTGCAGGGATTTGAGGGGGTTTCTGTGTTTTGCTGGATGGGGGAAGGGGTGGTAGAGAGAGCAGGGCCTCTTTGTCATCTGTGATGGGAGCAACCAGCGTCCTTGGGTGTTTCATTGCTTGGAATACTCTTCCTAGGCAGTGTCTGATTTGTCCTAGGTAGGTATGGTCCCCATTCCCTCAACCATTTTCAGAAGGTGAATTTGAACCCCAGTGAATCTGCAGGGAGGCAGTAGAAACAAAACTAGAACCAGTCTGTTAGTCACCTAAACATCCATTCTACAGCTCTGGTCAGAACCCAGATTGCCAAGGAAGTCCTGACACAACTTTTGTCTGGGTCATTTCAAGTTTTCCAGCCTGCCACCTCCTGAGATGCTCATGTAAGGCAGAGCCACTGGGGCAAGCTGTGTAGTGATGTGGACATGGATGCTTCTCCCCTCCACTCTGCCTTGTCTGCCATCCATGTAGGCCAGGCTGAGCTCTTGGAACTGAGACACGCTTTTTCCAGCCAGCTCTCATGAGCTACCTGCTCACACCCAGGGCTGCACTTGCTGTGGCCTCACCTTGTGGCTACAGTTCAGATAATCTCCTGCTGCTCGGCGGAGCATCCTGTGCCTGCAGACCTGGGGCAGGATTTGGGGGCCAGACATGTTGAGTCCTGAGGTTCCTGTTATTCGGGTCGTTGTCAACACCTGCTTGTCTATCAGAGGGGCCTTAAGAGGAAACAGTGAGTGGCGGGTGTTACCCCATCTGTGCATGGAGCTTGTGCCCTGACTTTCTCCATTGGCTCCCAAGAGTCAGTTAAGTTCAATATCGGAGTCATAATTTTTGCCTGTTTGTCTAGAGCAGTTAGGCCACCCTCTCACAGCATCTTGTAGTATAATGAGGCCTTGTCACCTGTGTGAGTCGGTGCCCGCATGAGTTATAATGCTCTCGAGCTGTCTAGAGGCCAGCAACGCCAGTGACAGGTGCTCAAGATTAATGATGTAGGGACATGTTTTGTGCCTCCAAGGGGGTGTCACACCGCCACCATGGAGCTGTGATGGGGGTGAGCAGTTATTGCTGGCTCCAAACTCAGGTTGCCTGTGCTTGGATCTCAGGTCCACCTCTGAGGAGCACTTTGTCCTTGGACAGTTTAATCAGCCTGTCCACAGTGAAGGCACCTTTTCAGGTGGGGTGTGTACAGGAGGGTGAAGGATTGACCATAAAGGATATAGGCTGGTGTCTGGAACAGTAAACAAGGGCCTGAGTAGACACCGTAGTCATCTTTATTGTCATCTGTGTTTGTGGAGCCATCGTGAAAAGGTTCCTAAGACATGACAGCCCCGGTACTGGAGTGTTCCCAGTGGGCACCACAGGCAAGATGAGTTTTGGTGGATGACTGCTGGTGATGGCCAGGCCTGGAGATGACTGCATGACTATGGAGATGATGTTGGAATTTGTTATGGTTGATTGGGTGGGCAGGAGAGGAGCAGCGAGAAGCCAGCCCTGGCCTGGCTCATCTCCATAGCCTTGCCCCCTGCCAGGTCTTATGCTCATTGCAGCCATTTACTGTTTTGGCATGAGCTAGCTCCTGGGCTTGTCAGGGACAGAGGCGGAGGCTTTAAATGTCCATCTGTTTCTTTCCACCAGCGTGAATGGGCTTTGGCAGAGCAGTTGAGTCAGCTTGCCTCTGGTGGGCTCTCTCCACATGTCCATGGCAGCCCCCACTGTGTGTTTCAGGTATGCAGTGGGATCTGCTCACTGTGACCACAGGCCTCTCCTCAGCGCTTCCAGACCAAGTTCCTTCAGGGGCCGCCAGTCACGGTTTATGTGCCTCTAGAGACTTGGCTGGGGCCTTGGGAGGAACACTCCGAGAGAGGCTGTACTTTCCTTCCTGGGATAGGGAGGCCATGTCCCTTGTAGCCTAGGCTTCCCTTCATTTGTAGATTGGTTGTATCAATACTTGTTTCTGAGCTAACTGTTGTCTGGGCTCCTTATGGAGCTGTGGAGGCTTAGGCTGTTGGCTGAGCTCCCTGGCTTTCAGTTTAGTACCCAGGCTGTGAGTAATGGTGTATGGTTACAAACACTTATGTTTCCAAAACTCAGCCAGGGTGGGCCCTGCATGGCTGGCCAGACAGACCTGTCTTGCCACCTGCTTTCTGTGCAATGATCTGTCTGTAATGGCCTCGCCATCATCCTTCTAGGCCCGGGCCTGTGCCCTATCTCAAGTCTTGTTGAAGTGCATGCTTGTTTTCTCCATTCTAGGACTCACGCCACTCTCTGTCACTGCTTTATCTAAAGCGACAAACTGTGTCATTCTTTTCTACACCTGCTTTCTGCACAGCTGTCCAAGGGATGCTTTATGACTCAAGTCACGCCATATTGTCCCCACACCTGAGTTTTCCCCTGGTGCTGTGTCTCCAGAGTGGGTGCAGCTTCCTTGCCAGGCTGCACAGTACCAGCATCCTCTGCTCCTGTGCTGGCTCAGTCCAGGGTCTGTGCACCCCCTCCTGGCCGCCTTTCCACCCCTCCCTGATGTGCCTTAGTGTTATGCTTTCAGCCTTGTGTCTTATTTCCCCTTGTGGCTTGGCAAACCCATCAAAGCTAGGATTCTTGTTTAAATGAATATACATTTGCCTCTGCCTAACGGTGTCTGTGTCCATCTGCTTGTCTGCCTCAGTGCAGGGTCTGTGCCTGGCTTGTCTGACAGTGAGTCTGACAACATTGCAGCCACAGCACATGCTCTCTGCAGTTGAGCTGGATGAGCCAGAGCTATTGACGGATGCACAGGCCTGGGCTTATACTGTTGAGTTGGCTGTGGCCTGTAAGGCCGCCTGCATCTTCCTTCCCTGCTGTCCTCTGTTCCCTGTCACTTGGGCTCCTGTTCTGCCAGAGGTGGCAGCAGCTGAGCTTGGGAGTTGGTACCTTATATTGCCTGTGTCTGGTCTGGCACTTGGCATTATCTGTGGCATCTGTCACAAGTTACTCTAGCCCACCTCCTTCAGCCTAGGGCCTCTGAATGGCTTAGGACTATGAGCATGGCCACACCCCATTCCGATTAGTGCCTAAGCAATACATGGTACCTGGGAGGCAGCTTCTGTGCCAGGGCTGAGGCTGTGCCAAGCAGGATGAACTAGAGTTCGGCTCTTGTAGGACTTGTGTGCACTGGGCCTCAGCACAGGCCTGATGTCAGTGGGGATGGTAATACAGAGTGCTGGGCAGCAATGGTGTCATCCTGGGCTGCTTGCAGAGAGAAGGGGTGAGATGAGACATTGGGGGAGGAGCCAAGGTATAGCGTGGGTGCGTGCGTGCGTGCGTGCGTGTGTGTGTGTGTGTGTGTGTGTACGCATGTGCAGGCAAGGACATGATGATACAGAAGTATGGAACCTGTGTATGCATTTCACTAGCATATATGGCTATGAAAGTAGATGAGGGGACATTTCTTAGTGGATGCGGGTTTTGTTTGGATCCTGTAATACCAGAACTGTTCGTTTGTTTATTTTTTGGTGTGGGGGGAGCAAAATAGAATGAAAAGTGACTTGAAGTGTACACTGAAATGTGGAGAGCAGCTACCCAAGTGTGAACCCTTCTGCAGCCCTAGTGGCATGGGGCAGGGGCATATTGCCCATAACTGCCCTGCAAGGGGCATGCTGCTCTTAGCCTCCTCCAGCCCCAGGACTGCCTGGCCAGGAGGCACGGTCACACGGGGAGAGGTATTGTGTACTGTTTGCCTCTCCACCCCTCCTTATGACAGTGGGCTCCATGGCCCTTCTTTGGATGCTGGGGTGCCTCATCGGAGAACCTGCCACATTCCCTCCATCCTGATCCTCTTGTATGCCAGTCCTGCCTCCTAGGAGACACTCATGTAGTAACCTGGGCTTGAACCTGAAGGCTGCCCACACCAAATTGATCTGGTCTGGTTTTGACCTTGGTTGCAGAATGCACTAGGCATTGTGGGCTGCTTTGCTGGTGGACTGGTTTACCTACCAAGTTATGGCCCCAGCCACCATCTTTTCCTCTGACACGCTCACCAGACAAGGGCTTTGAGCATGGTTGTGTAGCACTCCGCCTGAAGTCTTGTTAGTATGTGCCTTAGGAAAGTCACCTTCCATCTGGTAGGTTTGGGTGCCATAGAACAGACCCAGTGTGCTGCTATTCCATGTTAGGGACTCAGCGAGCTGGTATCTGATACCATACTTTTTATACAGTTCCCTTAGCACACTGTTCTGAAGGGAACATAAGGGCAGGTGGGACATAGAGTCTGAAGTGTGACTGGTAGCTCCCACAGTACTTATCATGTGTAGCTGGGGACTTTTGGCCCCTCCGCGCAAGTTTGCCTGTCTTTTTTGTTTTGAGATACTCTCTCTTCTTGCCTTTTTTTTTTTTAAAGCAGGAACAAACCCAGTGGCACTGCCCCAGAGCTGTGTATATGTTGGAACTGGGCCTGGTTTAAGCTCTCGACACAGGGCAGCCTCAGAAGGCCTTGGCAACTGGTTGCAGTGCCCAGCTTTGGACATGAGATGGTGCCTGTAGCACTCGGAGCCCTGCCTGCTTACTCCTTGAGGCTTCCTTCTGGAGCCTCCCCAGCAGTGTCATTCGAACCAAGTCTATAAATTTTGTGACCAATTAATTAGTGGGAGGGCGGGAGGGGGAGAGAGAGACTGGAAAGACCTTGTGATGAGTGGCCATCTGTCACAGGTGTCTCCCTGGAGGGTTTAACTCTCTTCCTGTCCTGTGTACTCTGTGATCTTTGCCATCGAGTTCTTTGGTGAGTGCCATAGTGTGTGTGTGTGTGTGTGTGTGTGTGTACACACACATAGTGATATAAACCCCAACCCTAGCTTGACCTTGGCCCTGTTTAAGACGCTCCTCTATTTCAGGCTGCCTCTGTTCTCCTGCTCTGCCTTGAGACCAAGTCTGGGTCCCCCATCCCCCAAAAAGCACACCCAGCCCATCCTGGGATCGAGAGCCAGGTCTGGGTCTTTTATTGAATGTTCCGAGTTCCCTAGGTATGTCTACCTGTTCTTGATCGTGGTCTAGGGAGGCCTAACTGTGGGGGTGAAAGACCATTGCTGATGGGCCCTGTGTGTGGTGGGTAATGGACATGCTCCTTCTTCACGGCCAGATTGCTGGCCTTCTATGCCTACTCTGTGTCCTCCCCCACTATCCTGGAGTGGGGGAGGGCCAGGGTTCTGGACCTGTTTGCTTGTTTGGCTCTTCAGCTAGGGGAGCTGCCATTAACATTTCTTACCCGGACTGTTGCTTTGTGTGTCTTGCATATCCATATTTAAAGTGGTATTTACATATTCATAGATTTTTAAATAAGTTCTTATTGTTAAGGGATGTAGAAATGGATAAAATGTGAAACTCCCTCTTCTATTCAAGCACCAAAGAAAACTTCACCCCCTCCTACCCTGAATGCTGTCACTTTCTGAGTGGTTAGCTCTGTTGCCATGGAGATTATTCTGGAAGTCAGCTGTCCTGTCCCATGGTCCTCTTTCAACTCTGCCCTGCCTAGCCCATGTCCAACACACTGCGCGGTTCAGTAGTCCACTTCCCACAGCCGTGCCGTAAGGTCTTGTCACACTCTGGGTCCCTCTGGCATGACCCTTACCTCCTGATGGAATCCTGGAGACACCATCTCCATTTTTGTCCGTGTGTGTGTGTGTGTGTGTGTGTGTGTGTGTACATAAGGCCAGGGGTTTGCGTTGCTTTCTCCTTTAACCTCATTTTTTTTCAGAGAGTCTCTTGCTGAACCTGGAGCTGGCCTGACTTGCCCTAGTGTCCTGTCTCTACCTTCCCAGTGCTGGGATTGCAGGCATCACTATTACCCCTGGCTTTAGGCGGATATTGGGGATCCATATTCAGGTGATGCTTGTATTACAAGGACTTTCCCACTCTCTTCTCATCCACTCCCTACCCCTGTTCCCACATTTCCCTTCTTTTGGAAGAAAAGCCTAAGACAGATAAGGCTTGTCATTTTGGTAGTTAAATGCCCCTGCCCTGGCCTCAAGCACTCCTTGCTCTGCAGCTGGTGCCTAGGACTTTGAGGGACCGGGTACCTTGCAGTTCCCTTTTCTGTGGAAACAACCACTCTTTTCTCCCTATAGGCTCCCATGAAGGCCATTGTAGTTGGATTTTTCTTTGGGTTGCCAGTTCCCAAATAGGAACATAGAGACTTCTTATTAATTATGAAAGCTTGGCTTTAGCTTAGGCTTGTCCCACTAGTTCTTATAACTTAAATTAACCCATTCATATTAATCTACATTTTGCCCCGTGGCTTTTTAGCCTTTCTTTCATTCTGTATGTCTGACTCCCTCCATGCCTCGTTGGCATCTCTTTTCTTTCTTTCTCAAGCCTAAATTTATCCTCCTACTTATTCTCCCTGTCTGGAAGTCCTGCCTATACCTCCTCCCTTGCTGTTAGCTGTTCAGCTTTTTATTAGACCAGTCAGGCACCTTAGGCAGGCAAGGTAAAATAGCAGTGCATCTTTACATAGTTGAACAAATGCAATATATCTTTATATAGTTAAAACAAATGTTCTTCAACATAAACAAATGCAATGCTTCTTTACATAGTTAAACAAATATTCCACAACAGGTCATAGGTCAGAGATGACCTAGCATTGCTGGTTTTGCATCTTGGAGCTGTTTGACTTTGCTTCTGGAATATCTGTGTATGGGAAGCCCAATGGAGACACTGAGAGAGTAGAAGAGCCAAGGAATTAGATTCAGTGGGCTAGCCTTGTCTGGAGGTCAAGTCTGGGTAGGCACTTTGGGTCTAGAGACCAGAACTGTACGATCCATAGAGATCTGACTGCTCTCCTGGTCAATGGCTGGCATGTGGCAGTGGATTGACGCAGGACACTAGGGTATGAGCAGTGAACACATGATTGGAAGTGTCTTCAGGGACTCTACTTGACATTGCTTTGACAGAATCAGACCTAGAGGGCATAATTTTTGGTCTCTGCCTTTTCTCCCTTTTTTTCTAAGCATGACATCGCGTTTTGTCATCTCAGTGAGGTCTTTGTTGACCATGGTGTCTGGGAAGCCCTAGAAGACAACAATAGACGTGACTGCATCCATCAGCAGTGGAAGCTGATGTGCAGAAAATGAGATGAAGGAAGCAGCAATTGAGTGCTGTAGTCTGCATTCCAAATAGCTTAGCTATTTCCACTGAGACTACAGTCACTGGGCACAGCTGAGCACATGGCACCCCTTTCCCTGCCAACAGCCCGCAGGCCTCACCTGCACTGCTGAGCGCCTTTGCTATGACTGGAATGAAGAAACACTGCTGGCATTCCTTGGGACTCCTCAGGAGTGGCATCACTTTGCCTGTCACTAGAGGGCAGTGAGGGCTGCCTACTTTTGTCACTGAGTGGTGTAGAGGGAGTTGGCATTGGCCAGGTTCCTGGTGACTGAGCTGCCACTAGGTCCTCTGTGTAGATACTCTAACTCTGGCCTGTCCTGGCTGGCTGTCTTGATGTGGTGCTCTGTGGCTTGGATGGTTCTCAGGACCAGAGTCCAGGGAGGTAGCCATTGTTGCTGAGGACAGAGGTGCCTCGCTGCTGGGTTTGGGATAGGCAGCTTTCTTGCTCAGCAATCTTGGTTGCAGACCCATGAGTCTTTATTTTATTTTATTTTTATTGATTTTTATCGAGCTTTACATTTTTCTCTGCTCCCCTCCTCTTCCACCCTCTCCCATGGTCCTCATGTCCCCAATTTACTCAGGATATCTTGTCTTTTTCTACTTCCCATGTAGATTAGATCTATGTATGTCTCTCTTAGGGTCCTCATTGTAGTCTGGGTTCTCTGGGATTGTGATTTGTAGGCTGGTTTCTTTGCTTTATGTTTAAAAACCGAGTGAGTACATATGATAATTGTCTTTCTGGTTCTGGGTTACCTCAATCAAAATGATATTTTCTAGCTTCATCCATTTTTCTGCAAAATTCATGATGTCATTATTTTTTTTCTGCTGTGTAGTACTCCATTGTGTAAATGTACCACATTTTCCTTATCCATTCTTCTGTCGAGGGGCATTTAGGCTGTTTTCAGGTTCTGGCTATGACAAACAAAGCTGCTATGAACGTAGTTGAGCACATGTTCTCATGGCACGATTGAGCATCCTTTGGATGGTATTGCTGCAGACCCACAAGTCTTCAAGAGGGCTGCCCTGTTGCTCAGGGCCTCAGGTTCTAACCACCCCAGCTTAATGTCAGTCTTTGCTTGACTGTGAGAGCACCTGGCTTGAAGTTGGAATTAGTGTGCTTTATGTCGGGGCTGCTGACAGTGCCGTGTGCTGCGGAGGGGTCTCTAGGACAGTTGTGTAGCAGGAAGAATTGGAACCAAAGCTCCTAAAGGTCCTGTGGAGATTCCCAGCCAACCCCCAGTCACTTCCTCCAAAAGTCTCCACAACCTTTCTCAGCAACATCACCCACTGGGGACCGAGTGTTCAAATACAGGACCTGGAGGGGACATTTTTCATTGACCCACCACACCCAGCAGCTGTGAACAGCCAGTATCTCCTTAGGGAGAGGTGAGACCCCTGTTTCTTCTCTATTCATAATGGAATATTGACTGGCCTGGACTGGGGCCCAGTCTCATGCAGGCCTTGCCAAGGGATCACTGTGTACTTATGAGTGCAGCAGGCATGTCTTTTCCAGAAGTCTGGTCCCCTGGCACGTCACCTTCCCCCAGCGCTTACACTCTGTCCTTCCCCTAGGCAGGTGTTTTCCTACACGCCACCAGATTTAGTGAGAGAAGTGATGTGTCACCTCCTTAACTTTTGGTCAAAGCAGAGTTAGTGGATTCCCAGGTCTCCCTCTGTGGTGAATCTGTTGTGGTCTGTTGAAGTCCAGTGTCCTCCTCATTGTCCAGTTCTTGGGATGTGCAGCTTATTGTAGTATGCATTTGGTTCTGGTGGGCTGCTCTTCTCTCTGTCTGTCAGTCTGTCATCCATCTTTTTCTGTGTCTGTCTGTCTGTCCATGCAAGATTCCAGAGACTCAACAACAGCCGAGCTATACAGCAACACAGTGCTTTAGATTGCAAGGCAGTGATCAGGGCAGCTGTACACAGGTCAGTGTGCCCAGCTCAGCTGCTTCCTGTGAGCCAGCAGCAGCTGTGGGCATGAAAACTCAGAAACAGACTGCCATTTACAGAGCACCAAATAATGAAAAAAAAAAAAGGCTGTGAATATGGATAGAGCCTGTATGAGGAAAATTATGAGTTTGATGAAAAAAATCAAAGTTGTAAAAATTCAGAAAGATATACCATGTTCATGGACAGAAGAGTCAGTGCTGTGGATATAACAACTCTTACCCGCCTGGATGCAGTGTGTGACCTTAGCCGCAATCCCAGAAGTTATTTTGTGGGTTTTGTGTGTGTGCGCATGTGTACATGCGTGTGTGCATGTTCATGTGTGGGTGCGTGCACTTGTGTCCTAGGGTGTGTGAGCACACACCTGCATATGTATGTGGAGAGGCCAGAGCACAGTCTTGTCTCTCGTTCTTCAGGTGCTATTTCTTGAATCAGGGTCTCACTTGCTTGGAACTCACTGAGCAAGCTAGGCTAGCTCATCTGGGTGCCCCAGAGGTTTGCCTATCTCTGCTTCCCCAGTTTCTAGATTACAAGTGCATGTTGCTACCATGCCTTCTCTCTCCCAGTGTGAATTCCTCACCTTGCTCAGGAAGAACTTTACCCACTAGCCATCTCTCCCAGCCCTGTTTTCAGGATGTTGACTATAGTTTTGCTTCATTTTTTTGATTTTGTTTTTGTTTTTCTATATAGAATGTCTCTGTGTAGCCCTGACTGTCCTGAAACTTAGTTTGTAGACCATGCTGGTCTCTGTCTCCCGAGTGCTGGGATTAAAGCCACCACACCCAGGGACACATAGTTTCTTAAGTTTATGTGGGAAAGCAAGAGACCTAGATTGGCCATGACACCTTTGAGAAAAATTGAAGGGAGTGACTGACACCAGACTGCAGGGTTAAGTGGGGAACTGCAGTGACGGCAGTGTGCCTGCCAGGAGGGTGGAGGGGCTCTGGGCGGGTCATCAGCACAGTCAGCTGTCTGGCGGCAGTGCACAGGCAGGTCAGAGGTACGAGAGCTTTGCCACAAGTGTCACTGGAGCAACTTAGACACGGGAAAGAACCTCAGGCCCATGCCTTACATCTCTTGCCAGTGCTAACTCCAGAAGGATCATAAATCTATGTGTAAAAGCCCAAACTTGAAAATTCCTAGGAGGTGACAGGACCTTCAATTTCATGTTGACTTTTGATACCCACCATGAAAGGCACAATTCCTGGAAGAAATAATTGATAAACTGGGCTTCATTAAAATTAAAAGCATCTGCTCTGCTGACTGTATTGCCAATAGAATAACAAGAGAAGTCATAGTCAGCTGTAGTGGTGCAGGCCTGTCATCCTGGCTAGTAGGAAAGCTCAGGCAAGGGTATTACAAGTTTAAGGTCTGCCTGGGATACAAAGTGCGTTCAGGTTTAGCTTGAGCAACTTAGTGAGACTCTGTCTCAAATCTAAAATCAAGGCTAAAAATTAGTATAGTGGTTGAGCATCCGCCTAGAACTGCCTGATGAGGGGGTTATAGGTGTGGCTTAGTGGTAGAGCACCTGCCTATAATCCCCCAGTGAGGGGCTGGGGTGTGGCTCAGTGGTAGAGCACCTGCCTAGAATCCCCCAGTGAGGGGCTGGGGTGTGGCTCAGTGGTAGAGCACCTGCCTAGAATCCCCCAGTGAGGGGCTGGGGTGTGGCTCAGTGGTAGAGCCCCTGCCTAGAATCCCCCAGTGAGGGGCTAGGGTGTGGCTCAGTGGTGATATATGACGTATATGTGACATGCACAATAATGTGTTATATGTATGTGACATGTGTAAAGCCAAGGTTCAATCCCTAGTCTTGTGGCAACAGTGGTGGAAGAATAGTAGCCATAAAACCTGAGAAAATATTTGCAAAATACAGGTTGAACAATTAACAGAATACCAAATATACAATGAACCCTTAAAACCCAGCAGTAATAATCAAGTTAACAAAGTGGTTAAAGATCTGAGAGTAGACTTCTCACTGAAGAGAGAAGCATATGGCAGATAAGCGTTTGAAAAGATGTTCACCATCGCAAGTCATTTGGGACTGTAAATGAAGACGAGGCACCCCTGTATGCCTATTGAAATGTCTCAACTCCAGAGCACTGGCTGTGCTAAACGCCAGCAAAGGAATAGACAGAAGCTGTCGTTCTTTGCTGGTGGGAATCTGAGATGGTACAGCTATTTTAGAAGCAGTTTCTTACAAAGGTAAACATACTTTCACCATGTGGCTCAGCAGTTGTACCCTCTGGGGCATAACTAGATGAATCAGAACCTGCATCCACACAGCAACTTGCACAGAAGCACTTGACAGCGCTTTATTTTAACCTGTGTATATGTGTGTCACTATGGGCATGCATGTGCCACACGGATATATGCTGATTGGAAGACAACCTCAGTGCCAGTACTTTCTCCCCACCTTGTTGGAGACGGGCTTTCTGTGGGTTTTCCACTGCATACATCAGACTAGCTGACTCACAGGCTTCTGTGGCTTCCTTGAAGAAATGCTGCGATTACAGCTGCACACTACCAGGTCTGCCTCTACCTAGGTTCTAGGGTTCTGAATGCCATCCTCCTGTTCGCATGGGAAATGCTTTACCCACTGAGTTCATCTTCATAGTCCATGCTTAATTGACAAAGCCTTGGAAGTAGGATGACTTGGTGACTGGATACATAAACTGGAACACCCAGAAAGTGGGGTACTGTTGAGTGCTTAAAAAGGGGGGACTGTGAAGCTGTGGGAAGACGGATAGACTTCATACTTTTTGCAAGTGGGGGACTGAGGTCTTTCTTCTTTCTTTCTTTTCTTTTTCTTTTTTTTATTTTCCAGGCTGGCCTCGAACTCACAGAGATCTGCCTCCCTTGCCTCACAAGTGCTGGGATTAAAGGTGTGCGCCACCACCGCCTGGAGACTGAGGTTTCTATTGCAGGGCATTGGCTTGACTGGTGAATTGGGGGGAAAGAGGGATGGATGAATAGAGTGTGTGTGCATGTACGGGGTGCAGGCCAGATGTTGCTGACCACCTTATGTACTGAGGCAGGGTCTCACTTGAACCTAGAGCTCTCCCATTTGGCTGTCTAGCTAGCCAGGTTGCTCTTTGGTGCTGTCTCTGCCTCTTGGTTCCTGGAGTTAGAGCCACGCTGGCATTCGTGCTGGGGAGCTGTGCTGCCTTCTTCAGGCTTGTTCTGCAAGTTCCTTTACTGCGCCACTGAGGGGAGTATGGCAGGCTCCACAGTCTGTTAGATTTCTATGCGTTTTTTTTTTTTTTTTTAACAACTCTAATTTTCTTTAAATATTAGCATCCATTAGTACAGAAGAGAATTACTGTGTGAGTTATTTTCTTAGCTGATGTGACCAAATGCCTGACAAAAGTGGCTTAGGGAGAGACAGGTTTGTTTTAGCTCACAGCTCTGGGGTACTGTCCATCATGACGTATGGCAGGCAAGGCACGGTGGTAACTGGCCCCATGGTGTCCATAGTGAGGCAGCAGAGAGACGGATGCTGGTGCTCAGTTCCCTTTCTCCGTCTTTGGTCCAGGACCCGGCCGACCAGCTGTATTTAGAGTGGGCCTTTTTACTCAGTTAATCTAGAACTTCCTTTCCAGACATACCTTGAATTGTGTTTCCATGGTGATTCTAAATCATCCAGGTCTGTAGGAAAGTTTACTCATTACAGTTACTAAGTAAGATGGGGTTAGAGAAGGAGCTGTCTCAGAGATGAGGTTCTTGAGGTCACATGCTTACCCTTTCTACAGAGCCCCTAGAATCTGACTGTTAGTGTGGAGAGTCATGGATGCCATCTGAGCATGGTGACCTGTCCTTCCCTAGCACTGGCCCAGTGGTCTTGGGTTGGTCCCTGTCACCCCTCAATTTATGGTTGGGCAAAACAGGCTTTTGTGCCTCTCATTGTGCTCTGGGGAGAACAGACTCAATTAGTGACCAGAACGACGAAGTGAGGAGCTGTGTTGCTGTGCCCTAGCCTCAATATGGCTACAGCTGGGATTAAAGCTGGGAGATTCGAGCCTGGGATTGTGGAAGTGTCAAGTGGAGGATGAAGCATGGACTTGGTGGACTCTCTGAACCACCTATAGTCCACTGGTTGGCAGCCTGGGCCTAGCCTGGGTCCCTTGGCTTAGGATGCTATGCATCTGTTGTGAGCGTGTGGGGGCAAAGGCTCTGGACTGAGGCGTGTGCTGTCAGTGCCTGGGCCTGGTTTCCCCTGGGCTGGGTGCAGCGGGCAAGGATCAGTGGTTCTGTAACAATCTCTTGTCTTTCTGTTAGAGAGACTTTCAGCGCCCTCTCATTTCCATGCTCTGCTAATTTTATGGTCGTTCCATATTTTCTTGTCATAAATGTAACAGATTTTATTGTGTTTAAACCATTTTTTAATATAGATTCCCATAAAAAGCTGGAGAAGTGAGAGGCTTGTGCCTCATCAGACCTTGGAATGTTCACCCACCTCTTTTCAAGCGTTTGGGTTCTGCCACCCATGGAACATTCTGGAAGTGCTCCTTATGTGCTTGGTGGGACGTGCTGTCCCCAAGGGGCTGTTCCCAGTGCATGAGGACTCATTTGTAAATAGTAGACTTGCAGAGAGGGAATGACCAAGGAACCGGGGCGTAGGTCTCCTGTCATGCAGTTAGTCCTGTTCATGGCACTGAGAACTTATCTATGGCCACTTGAATTGCTTCTTAGCCCCAAATTGTCTAGGCTGCTCACCCAGCTGTCCCCAGGAGTATTTACAGGGGGCACTGTCAGGGTACCAGGGTCTTCTGGCTTATAGAGCCAGGGCCCTGTTGTCTTTGCACCTGGAGTCCTGCTGTAGCCTGGAAAGTGGTGATGTGGTTCACAGTGCATATTGGGTGTGGGTTCCATGTTGTACCCAGTCCATCACCTACAAGAGTGGGAATACTAACCCAGGCAAGCTGCCGCAAGAAGGATGCTTTGTGATTTATTTTGGAGATCCATGTCTGTTCTATAATTTGTTCTAAATGTATTTTAGTGTCAGTTTTAAAACATTTTAAGGATGTGGTGGCACATGCCTTTAATCCCAGCACTCAGGAGGCAGAGGCAGGTGGATCTCTGTGAGTTTGAGGCCAGCCTGGTCTACAAAGCAAGTTCCAGGACAGCCAGGGCTGTTAATCAGAGAAACTCTTTCACATAAAAAGCAAGCAAACAAACAATAAAACCCCACAAAAAATAAAAATAAAAAAATTAAATCTTTTTATTTATTTATTTTTTTTTATGTGATTGTGTGCAGATGCCTGTGGCTCATGTGTGGACAGCTTGCAGGAGTTGGTTCTCCCCATCTACCACATGGGGCCTGGGGATCGAACTCAGGTTGTCAGGATTTGTAGGAAAGCCATCTGAATGGCTCCTCACTGTTAGCTTTTAAAATAGTTTCCAAAGTTAGTTTCCAGTTTATAATTCTGACCCTGTTAAGAGTCTTTGGTATCCAGTCTCCTCTGATGGTTCTGGTCTCCTTGGCTTTGTTCTAGAACAGACCAGGGACTCTCAGGCAGACAAACATTGTGCTCGTATCTTTTGGACTTTCAGGGAACAAGCAGGTGAGGCTGGGTGTTGATCGAGGCCTTACCCCATTGGCCATGCCTGATGGTGCTGGGCTCAGCCTGCCCTACGACCTCTGGCAGGCTGCACTAGGGCAACCTTGTGGACTTACAGTCAGGCCTGTTTCATCCAGGTCCTTCTTCACTGGAAGGAGCAGAGCCCCTGGAAGCAGGGAGCTCAGTGTGGGAGTAGCATCTCCTCGGTAGGCAATGAATGGTACATGGCTGGCTCTTATATGGGTACTGAGGTGGCCCTGGAAGCCAGAAATCCAGCAGGGTGGTGTGTAGACCCCTAGGCTGTTGGTAGAGAGCCCGGTCCGTCAGCTCTCCTGGAGGCTGGATTCCTGGCACTGGGATACTGCTTCTGAGGCAGGCAGGTTTCAGTTGTCATGTGGTGGCTACCATCTGTCAGACCCTCCTGGTGCTCACCCCTCCCCTGAGGAAATGTTTTCTTCACAGTTCACTGGATCCCAACAGGACAGCTTTCCCGACTCATCAGGGCCATGCTGGTAGCAGATCCCATGATGCCGTAAGTTTCTCTGTGCTGCCCACCTGTCTGTCCCTCTGACAGGGCTTGTCATGTTAAGCCTGGGCCCTGTGTCCAGACAAGCCCCTGGGGATGGCTCTTGGCCTTTCTCTGAGCTGCTACGGCTTTAGCTCCCTGGACCAACTTGGTATGTGGGCAGAAATAGCCACATTTGTTTTTCTGATCCTTGGGATGGGGTGAAGAACCAGCAAGATGAGCCATGTGTCTACTCTTCTCTCTTCAGGAGATGGCAATCCACCCACCCCACCCCCGCTTTTCCCCCCACACAGTTGTCTTTTGGGAGGGTCACGTCCTTTGCTCAAAAATAATGCCCCAGCTTTAGAGTCTCACGTGTTACCGAGCCAGTGTCCCGTGGAATCCTTATGTTTAGATAGTGCTGGACAGCAGCTGCCCAGGAAGAGAGTTGTCAGGCATGGTGGCTGAGGGAGCCTTGATGAGCCTTTGGAAGCAGAAGCCTGTCCTATGTGACACAGTCCCAGAGAGACAAACCTTTCAGTTTTGTGCCTGTTCCAGAACAGGCAACTTTCCTCAGAGCCCACTTGGGCCCTCCTCTGAAGGCACGTGCGTCTTCCCGACCACTCACACGTCACCCCACCCATGTTGGTTCTAGCTGGTGTCTTAGTGCTCAGGGACTCTTTGAGTATGCCATCAGGTCTATAGTACTGCTTCCGTCTTGGCTGGTATTGAGCAGAGGGCCCACTGGCTCTGGGCCTGGAGAACTGCAAGCCACAAACTCAGGTCCCTTTCTGTAGCGATCTCTCATGCCTGGCCCCTTAATCCATTCATGCCTGCAGCCCACTGAGGTGGCTCTGCTCACCCTGTCCTTCCCTCATGCAGGCATTGGACAGGTAACTCTTAGAGGGGAGGCCACTTGGGTTTCCTATGTGATGTCCTATGCCCACAGGAAGGAAGGCTCCTTCCTTTACCCTGGCTGGCCCATATGAAGAACCCAGAAACACAGAGTAGGTCAACTCTTTATGGCTGGGTCTTCTCTTCCTGGCTCTAGGAGCTCAAGGGTCTTCAGGGAGTTCTGTTTGAGCAGACTGAGGACAGATTCCAGCTGCCGTGGTCCCACATCACATGCTGGATCTAGAGAGGCCTGCAGATGTGGACAAGCCTGGCGCAGTGGCTATTAGCCATACCTGTATCACCAGAGAGAGACTTTCTAGTGATCATGGTGCAAGATCAAACCTGCAGCCCTCTTGGATAGAAGCTGGGTTTCTTCCCTCCCTCCCTCCCTCCCTCCCTCCCTCCCTCCCCCCTCCCTCTCTCCTTCCCCCCTCCCTCCCTTCCTTTCTTTCTTTTTTGGTGTGTGTGTGCAGGCTCGCAGCCATGCAGGTGCATGCTGAGGCCAGAAGTCAATCTTACGTGTCATTCTCAGGAGCTTCCACCTAGTTTGAGACAATAGCTTTACTGGCTGTGAGCTTGGTGATTTACCTATGCTGACTGGGCAGCTCACCCCAAGGTCCTTCTTTCTCTACTTCCCCAGCTATGTGTTTACAAAACATGCCAACGTTCCTAGCTTTTTATGTGGGTCCATGGGGACAAAGGTAGGTTCCTATGCTTGTGTGGCAAGCACTTTAATACATGAGCCATCTCTCCAGCCTCTGTTTCTTTATAGAATTTTGCTATTTAGCCTAGGCTAGCCGTAAACTTAGGATGTCCCTGCTTTACTCTCTAGAGGGGATTGGCTCCCAGGCGTCCACTACAACTGGTAACTAGTCATTTTTTGTTGGTTCTTTGGTTCTGTCTCAGACGTGGCCTCAGGAGCCACAAAGATCTGCCTGTCACACTATGGAGGACCCGCTGATTAGATGTTGCCCACCAGGGGTGGCTGGCTCACAGGAACAGCTGTGCAGGGTTCTTGTGGGGGCCGCTTTCTTGAGACAGCTTGTGCATCTAGAGCTTCTGGTGAGTTCTTTCTTTGCTGGTGAGTGCTGTCTCATGACCTGAGCTGCCTGTTTTCCACACTGCAAAGGCCTCTGCCACATCCTGGAAGTGACCAGCACTGTGCCCTGTGAATGGGCTGCCAGACTTTGAGGAGAGCCATCTGGTGTGATGAGAAGTGATTGAGTGGCTGGTGACAAATGCTACTCAGTGACAGAGATGTGGAATAATTAGTCTGGGACCAGAGAGCTATAAAGAATTTGTAGGCAATGGAATAATCACCTGGTTCATGAAAGCCAAATTGGTTTGGCAGCGATCTGGGGTGGAGGCTCCAGCAGCCACTGAAGTGCTCAATGGTGGAAGGACCCGAACCATTCATAATTTACTATGTCTTAGAGCAGCCTCTGTGTGTTCTTGTAACAAGTGGATTCCATTAAACATTTTCTCTTCTTTGACAGTTTTATTCTTTTATGTGATGTGTTTTGATTACTTCTCCCCATTATGTTCTCTGATCCCCTCCCATTGAACCCCATTTTCTTTTCATCCCATCTTTTCTCCTATCATGCCTCTCATTTGATTTTTATTTCCTTCCATTATATGTGTGTCCTACTGCATTTAACTAGGGTTGCCTGCTGAATGAACGTGGGTGGGGGTTATGGCACTTGAGCACCTTACCTGAGGCTACACCACTTAAGAAATGATTCTCTTTTACCCCCAGCAGGCTTTCACTGCCCATGACTCCTCAGGGAGGAGTGGGGTTCTCGTGAACCCCTTTCTTATCACTGACAGGATGTTGAGCCATTGGTGCTGTGAATTCTTGGGTTTGGGGCCAGGTTTTTGGCCACCACATATGTCAGTGTAGCTTCCTCATGCCTTCCATGGAGGCAGTGTCTTCTCTTTGTTCCCCATCTCCCTAGGAGCCTGGGAGCACAGATATGCTGCCTGCCCAGTGACCCGGACTCGTGTGACAAATGCTTTCCCACTGCTGAGCCACCTTGTAGCAGTTTTTGGTTGCTGGTCTGTGCCTTAACCCCTTGTCATGCCCCTTTTTATTTCTGTACATCTTGTGGTCATTTGCTAGGTTTTTGCCAAATCCAAGGAGTGGTTGCCTTGGCCACCTCTCAGGTGGCTCACTTCTTCCATGTTGTCATCTGAACTGCCATTGAGGTCTGAGGCTAGGCCTGTGTTGCTGAGACTGCCATTCCTTCTGCCTTCACATGTGGACAGCAGCATGGGACATCAGCCCTCACCCAGCATGGGCTGTGCTGAGACTTCTCAGTTCAGGGCTGTAAATGTCAGGAAGCCAAACGATGGTGGGTCGTGCACTAATTGGCCGCACACTTGGAAGCGGCAGGCAGGCTCACTTTTAAGTAGGCGCTTTGAGCTGGCCTTCCCGCTGTCTGTTCTGAAATTCTGACGGTGGACAAATGTCAGAGGCTTTCTCCACACCACCACTTTCGTCTTTTTGAAGAGATCCTGGAGGCCATTATGGGAAACAGAAGCAGCCCCTGTCTGGTTTTAAGACAGTCATAGAGAGCTCGTAGCACTCAGCCTCTGGCCTTCTCAGGTGTATTCTTCTTCCATTAGGCAGAGGACCAGCAGCTGTCATCACCCCATCAGGAACACTGGCCGTCCTGAAACCTCAGTTCCGTAGTTCTTTCTTTTGGGGCTCGCTAAATAGGTTCCCAGGTCGCCTAGACAGACAAGAGCTCGTAAATATTCATAAGTATTCCTGTCAGAAATGGTGCTTAGAAATAAAGCTAAAGCTTTGCTTCCTGGCCTGGGGAGGAGGGGCTAACTGCCTGGAAGTTGGAAATGTCACTAAGGGTCACACTGTGGTGGACAGACAAAGGGCCATCGTATGGTACCTTGGCTCTTCGCAGAGCCCAGCCTAGGCTGGTGTGCCTCCTCCCTCTGGCCAGACCCTGCTGTACTGGAACCTGCTCTGCTCATCTTCCCTCTCCAGGGTTTGATGGCAGTGCCAGGGGCACTCAGAGGACTGAAGAGGTGACTTGAAATGTATGGTAGCCTTTTCTGAGTTTTGCTCAACAGTCTACTTTCTGCACAGCCTCAGTTTACCCCTAGCTTCCCAGCATATTGTGTTTCAAAGGCAGTTCAGGTCACTAGACAGGATTCTTTCTTTTTCTTTCTTCCTTTCTCTCTCTCTCTCTCTCTCTCTCTCTCTCTCTCTCTCTCTCTCTCTTTCTGACAGGGTCTCATGTATCCCAGGCTGGGGTCCAACTGGCTGAGTAGCTGAGAATGGCCTTGAACTTCTGATCCTGCCTCTACCACCCAGTCACTGAGTTTATAGGTGTGCACAACCATATCCAAAGTATGCTGTTCAAACACAGTATGCAATCAAAACACAGATCTTTTTGTGAATGCAAGGCAAGGGGTCTGTCAAGCAAGCCATATCGCTAGTTCATCACCGGGTGGGTTTCTGATGTGGTTCTGCTCTGGCTTTGCCTTCGAAGAGTGATTACTGCTGCAGACTCCTTCTGGGTCACAGATCCTCTGGTGGCTGTGAAGATCATCCTCATGTGATGAGCCTGCTGTTCGGGGAGCCTGGCTCACAGGAACTCTGGCCTCTCTGAGTTTTCATTGTGATCCTCCTCTGCTTGTCCTGCTACCATAGCCATAGACTGCTCACCCTGCCTTGTATGTGTGTATTGTGGGGCAGGCATTCCTTTCTCTTTCCGGGGTCTGGGCCACCTGCTTTTCCCCTTAAGTCCTCAGGGTCTTTGTCCCTAGTTGCCACCCAGTGTCCCTCTTCCCAGGAGTACATCTGTGCAGTGTCTCCCCACCATAGCACCCGCCATAGCACTGATGTGCCTGACACATGCCTGTGCCCGCTGGCCAGTGGGTTTCCCGAGTGAGTAGTGGTGGGTGGTATGGGTGCCACTTCAGTTGTGATCACACTTCCCCATGCAGTCCCTGTCTGTGGAGGCATGGTTGAGGATCTGTGAGGTCCTGGAGCCTCCTGCCCAGCAGAATGGGCCCCTCATTTCTGTTCTCCTGCTTCCCTGGGCCATCTGTTTCCGGTTGGTCCCAGTACAGTTCCTTCCTGTGTGCTCTGTAAGGTCCCAAGATTTCCCACCACTGCAAGCCCTCCAAATCCAGTCCCCAGGCTGACCTCTTAGTGTCATCTTCTGACCCTCTTTACATTTTTGTTTATTTTACAAGGTGCTGGGCCTTTAGACCCCAGTGCCCTGAGATGTAGAAGGATGGGAGGGACTTTCTGGTCAGTGCCTATGGTTCTACTTTCAGAGTATTTCTAAAGGGTCTGTGTCTTATGTCTTGCCTTGTACACATCGTTTCCTGTTGTGTAGGGGGTGAGCTGGACCTGGGCATGGCCTCTAGCTGCTCCAGAGTAGATGGCATTGGAAACATGTCACTGTAAGCCTCACATGTGGAACTTGCCTCATGCCCCGTCTATAGCCCTCAGCTCCTGGTTGGGGGTCTGTTCTGCTGGGAGATATGTTGTGGGTAGCGACAATGGTGGGGGTGATGGGCTCCCTTTGCTGAGTGCTGACTCTGCCCTTGCGGTGACTTTTGAGGCACAGACTTAGGGCAGGGATCCGCACCGATTTCTATGGATAGTGGGCTCCTGAGAGAAAAGACCTTCTTCCAGAATGATCCGTCCATGGGGATGAGGGATAACGTGTGAGAGCTGTGGTCTCTGACAGTGCCTCCATTCCCCTGGGTTACCTACTAGTGTCCCTCTTCCCCCAGTTGAGCCCACCTCTGAGGTTTCAGCCCTCAGCCGCCCCTTCCTTTCCGAGCCGCATGCTACTGAGGGCCTAATGGAAGGCCATGTAGGAACACTGGCTTTCTAGAAGTAGCTGAAAAGCTCTTGCCAGAGAGACAAAGGTGCTGACTAATTGACGGCTTTATTTATTTATTTCCAGGCCTGGATGGTAAACAGCTTTGATTCTCTGCTCAGCAGGAACAGGCGGGAGGCGCTGGCCTGATTGATTCCTCACCTGCAGGCATGTGTGGGGGGAGCCCATCGATTGGGCTCCGCCTGACAAACCTGCTCGAGAGTGGCCTTAATTGCCTCAAGACTAGCCTGCTCACACCAGGCCCCAGCAAGCTCTGCTTGGAGGTGTCACTTTACTTGCCTAGGGTCTTGCCCTCCCCAGGAGTGAGGTCTCTCCCCCTCAGTGTGACCGTGAAGGTACCACAACTCCTTCTGGGTGCTGTCCATTCAGTGGCCCTGGAGGTCCAGGCTGCTGGGCATACTCTCCAGGTTGCCAGAGAAAGCAATGCGATGAGGAGCCTCATGGGGTCAGAGAAACTGAGAGGCCTTTGCAGACAATGAGGGCTGGTTGGCGGCTTCTGTGTCTATGCTGCTAGTCTCTTCTCACAGTGGCCAGATGTCTGGCTGGTATGGGTTTGTGTATGTCAAGTTTCCTTTTTGCCTCTGGGCCGGCTGGGTCCTGGTGCTGTCTCGTGGAGTGTTTTTAGCCAAAGTGGACAAGTGCCATCCCTGTCTGTTGACTGCTCAGCTTCCTTACCTTTTAATGGCCAGTGCGGGCAAAGAAGATCCTGCTATATTTGGGGTGGGAACTCCAACCTTGTGGTGCATGCTGGGCATGGGGACAATGTCCCTAGCTTCTTACTTTGTTATAGAGGACAGTCTAGAACATTCAGTTGCAATGAAATGTTCATGTATTTATTCTTTGTTTTTGTGTTTGTGTAAGGATTAGCCATCAGAGTTGGCTCCTCATCCGAGCCTGTGTGAAGGGTGGTATGAGCTAGGGTGTCCTGAGCCTGCTGTCTTGTCTGACCCCCAGGACAGTCAGTTCAGGCAGTTAGTGATCCCAGGTGCACTGTCTGCTCACATATCTGTGACTTGTCTGGTGTACTCTCAGGTGTTCTGTCCCCACCCCATACACTTCTGTTTGGCTGTCCTTGGACCAGCCTGTTCCAGGGACAGAACAGAGTCCAGGTTGATGGTCCTCACTGTCTGACCCAGTGGAGTTGGGGTTCCTGCTTTGAGCAAGTGATGCTCTGGGACTCCTGGGCCTGGAAACTGTTGCTACTAGCTACTGGGGCTCTGGGTCCAGTGGCTGATGTTCTTGGGCTTGCTTAACTCTGGTTCCTTTTGCCAGCCACAGTCTAAGAATGCTCTCCAGAAATCACAGCATAATCTCGCACCTCTTCCTTCTAAGGCGTGCTTAGAGCTGGTTACCTGGAAAAGCAAGATCAATGGCTCTACTAATGAGCCGCTTGCTGAGAGCTGTGAGGCTGTACCAGCCACCCATGGGGAAACTCCAGGCAGGCCAGTGTGCTTTGACTTTGTAGACTAAAGAGTGTTTGTGTGTGCGTGTGCGCTGTGTGTATGCCCTCACCCTCCCCTTGTCCCTTCCTGGGGGTTGGGTACATCAGGCTTTGTGTTGTGTTGGGCACATATTCTATGTGAACTTATTCTCTTAGCTTTGCCAGTGCCGACAGTTAATGTAGGAATGGGAGCTGGTCAGCTGTTGGAGACTAGCCCATGATGAGTCTCAGACCTAGAAAGGCCCTCAGTTGTCTTTTCTAGGTCTGTCCTGTGAATGGCACCACACAGGCCTACCCCATCAGAGCTTGGTCCTACAGGTCTGTGTTGCCACAGGTGGCCCTCCCCTGAGACCTTCACGTTTAATGCTTGCATGAGTCCCGTGTCTTATGACTGCATAGTTTATGTGGGTGATGTGACTTCATGCCATCTCTTCAAGATGGAATGCTGTAGCAAGGTGTGCTGGCTAGTTTTATGTCCACTTGACACAAGCTAGAGTCATCTGGGAAGAGGGACCCTCAATATCGAAAATGCTCCACCAGATTGTTTAGTGGTGTGTTTTTTTGTTCATGTTTGATGTGTGTGTATGTTGAGTCAGGGGGGCTAACTCACTATGGGCAGTGTCACCCCTGGGCTGGTGGTCCTTAGTGCTATAAGAAAGCAGGCTGAGTAAGCCACAGTGAGCAGGCCAGTAGGCAGCTCCTATCCATAGCTTCTGCTTGAGTTCCTGCCCTAACTTTTCTCAGTAATGGAGTGTGACCTGAAAGCTGTAAACCCTTTCCTCCCCACGTTTCTTTTGGTCACTGTGTTATCACAGCACTAGAAACCAGATGAAGACACAGGGTTATGGTGCCTTCTTGGCTGGGCTTTTTTCATCTGGCTTCTGTACCTGGCCCTTCCTGGGTGGCTCCAGCACCTGTGAATAGACTCCTCTGCTCTGTCCACAGAAACCACGCAAACCCAGCAGGATCACTCATTCCCATACTGTAGTCTTGATGGCATTGGGAGGCACATTTCTGTCATGAAACTACCCCCTTTTCCCTCCTGCAGATGTAGTTCAGGCCACTGCTCCAGCTCTGTTGTCCCAGTCTGGCCTTCTCCCATGGGCTCATTGACACATCTCTTGAAACTAGGCTGCTTGTGTTTTTAGAGAAGGTTGATACTGTTGGTGTTGTTGGGATCACATCTCATCTCATCTCATCTCATCTCATCTCATCTCATCTCATCTCATCTCATCTCATCTCATCCTGTGCTGTGCTCCCACACAGACCCTGTGGCCCACAGTGTTGGGTTGTCTTGGAGGATGTGTTCATGTTGGAGAGAAGTAGCAGTGAGCATGTGGAGCATGTCCTTTCTTGTGCACATAGGAGCAAGTGCAGGATGGTTTGAGCACGGGGCGCGTGTGGTCTGCTGTACTTAGTGAAAGTGTGGTTTGATCTGCAGGATGGGGAAATACAGGGGCTATGGTGCTATGGTGGATTGGGGCCAGGCCTGCCACACAGAAGGTTTTGGGAGGGCAGCCAGAGCAGGGGCCCTGGGAGGACAGCAGGTACCTACAAATGTAAGGTATGTTCAGGGCCCCTGGAGCAGAGGCCTTGGGAAGTGGGCAGGACAAGGCTGGGTATCAGGAAGGAGAGACTGACCTGGGGCTCTACTGTGCAGGGCTTCTTGGGAATGAGGAGGATGGCAGATAGGCCTTGGGGATTTGTGGCTCTTAGCTAGAGGGTTTGGAAGGATGGTGAGACCCAAGGTCACAATCCTAGTTGCCAGCAAGGGGGACTCTGGAGTAGTTCAGTGTGACTGTGAAAAGTGGGGGTTCACTGGAGGTTTGTCAGGGGGATATCTGAAAAGCACCTTGAACTTTGGGGTGTATCAAAGTCAGTCAATCAGTCTGTTTGACTG
Organism: Microtus oregoni; assembly: GCF_018167655.1. Taxonomy (NCBI): domain Eukaryota; kingdom Metazoa; phylum Chordata; class Mammalia; order Rodentia; family Cricetidae; genus Microtus; species Microtus oregoni. The sequence goes on from NW_024543062.1 coordinate 2,988,623, forward strand.
TCTGTCTCTGTCTCTGCACATGTATATATGGATGGATACGCAGACATGTGTACATGTACGGAACCCAGAGGCTGATGCTGGATGTCTTCCTCAATTGAACCTGGAACTCACAGTTCTTCTAGCTTGACTGGGCAGTCAACTCCAGGGATCCTGTCATTTTTTCCTCCCCCTGCTGAGCTGGGTTTAGGTACCTGCTACCATGTCTGGCTTTTTATGTGGGTGCTTGGATCCAAACTCATGTCCTCATGTTTGTGAGGTGAGCATTTGGCCAAATAAATCATCTCAGTCGTTGACTCTCAAGCCTGATCTTCCTGCAGGAAAGTCAGGATAGACTGCTTCTGGCTTCCTGATGGGGAATGACTGTGGGCCTAGGATGGCTGTCCATGGAAAAGCATACCCATTTCTGAAACTGTCTTCCTGCCTTGCCCTACTGAAGTAAGCAAGCTCTAAGGAGGCCCTACTCACATTGTTCAGGGGGCAGCGGAAGGCCCGTACTTCCTCCCTGTGAGGAGAGCTGCAGGACCTACTATGTGAGATGCGAAGGGACCTGTGAGCTGCTACCTGTGTTCCTGAGAACTCTCAGGTCAGAGAACCAGGGATGGAGGGCAGGAAGGAGCCTGCACCGACATGCTGCATGGGAGTGATGAAGTATGGCTGCAGGCCCAGGGCATCCTCTATGGAAAATGTGTTCTGAATATTGCATGTAGTCAAGAGCATGGGTTGCATTGTTGTAGCTGGGAATGCAGCAGGGCATTGTCTTGTCAGCGCATGCAAACTTGTTTCTTGGGGTGGGGGTGTAGTTCAAGTGAACACCAATCCTTTTGATGCCTATGAGCTGTTCCTTGTTTGAGCAACCCCAGGTTTCACACAGGCCTCTCAGAACTGCGAATCTGACATTAGAGCTTTGCCTTAACTGTGGCATCTGCTCTACCTGCTGTGTTGCAGGCAGCTTGCTCCCTACTCCTCAGTTGGGTCGTTCATGAGGCACAGGCTCAGGCTTCTTCTGGACCGTTTGTCATTCAAGGTGGTTCTTCAAAATTACCATAAAGGGAAGCTAGAGAGGTGGCTCCGCATGCTGTATGGTTGAGAGTGGGTACTACTCTTAGAGAGGACCCAAATGAATCCCAGCACCCCCTCAGGTGGGTCATAGCCACCTGTAACTCCAGCCACCTGTAACTCCAGCTCCAGAGATGCCCTCTTCTGGCCTCCATGGATACTTGCACTTGTGTGCGCATCCCCCCTCCCCCCAGACATACATCTTTACATTATTTTTAAAAATTGACATAGAGAAACCTTTGCACTTTATTGTGCATACTTCTGTGTATTTTCACCTCTCCTTTGTCATGTTCAAGGCATGGCCTAGCAGTTCCTCTCCCAACCTGCCTCTTGAAGCTCAGCCCTCGCGATGAGCAGTCGTAGAAGAGATCTGTCCCTAGCACCTTGACATTTGCTATCTTGCCATAGGGAGTCTGGCTACTTCCAGTTTGTCAAAAAGCAGCTGAAGTTTCTTTATATGGCTGCACAGGGTGCCACTCTTCTTGCTGTGTAGAATTCCACAGTAAGGATACAGCACAGATAGCTCGTCTGTTCTCTGTGCGAGGACATCTAACCTGTGAATATTTCTTCATAAGCATGAAACAGTTTATTGTCTTTTCTCATTTGAGCTGTTTCTGGGTTTTGGTAGAGGAATGAAGCTGCTGCATTCTCTGTCTCTGTCTCTCTCTCTCTCTCTGTGTGTGTGTGTGTGTGTGTGTGTCTGGTCATGGTACACTTTTTTTTTTTTTTTTGGTTTTTGGAGACAGGGTTTCTCTGTAGCTTTGGAGCCTATCCTGGAATTAGCTCTTGTAGACCAGGCTGGCCTTGAACTCCCAGAGATCCGCCTGCCTCTGCCTCCCGAGTGCTGGGATTAAAGGCGTGCGCCACCACCGCCTGGCTGGTCATGGTACACTTTTAACTTCATGAGAAATGGCAGAAAGTTCTAATATTGACGTCCTCACTCTGGAGTCCCAGCCCCTCCTTATTCTTCCTTGGGCAAATGCTGGTCTTGTCATCGGTTTCACTGTTCCCATAGAGGTGTGGACTACAGGTGTATTTCCAGGTGTGCAGCTCCCCAGCTCTCACCGTCTCTGGAATTTTCCATTTCTTTGGCAACCTTCCCATCATAGCCTGTTTTCTGTATCCAACTCCCTGTGAGTCAAGATCGAGCCCCCGGTGCAAGGTTCAGGTTTTGTTCCCTCTCAATATACCCCAAGCAGCCCTGCAGCCATTTTTCTTTCTTCCTCCCCAGCTACTTTTTCATTTAGCTGAGGACTCTCATGACTTCAGGGGAATTGCACCCTCGGTTCATCAGAGCCACCGTTCTGTCTGTGGTGCAGCATGATGATGGAGCATCAGTGATTGTGAATGGGAGTGGTACCCAGACCTGAAGCTCACTGACTTAGCTGGACTGGCTGGTCAGTGAGATCCAGACAGCCTCTGTCGCTGCCTCTCCAGCACTGGGATCATGGTCGTGTATCACCACATTGGCTTTTTACGTGGGTCCTGGGGATCTGAACTCTGGTCTTCATGCTTGCATGATAAGTGCTTTACTCATTGGGCCACCTCCCCATATGCTGACTTCTGTTTTTCATGAGTTCTTCCCCCAGCCCTCAGCCTCCATTCACCTTGGGCTTTTCATACAGTTCTCACCCTGCCCTCGGACATCACCGTCTACCCCATCTGTCTCCCGGGCTCTTCATGCAGTTCCCACCCTGCCCTTGAACATCGCTGTCCCCTCCACCTGTCTCTCTTTAGGCGCGTACAGAACTTTTGGCAGTGGAGAGAGAGCTCAAGGACCAAGAGAGTTGATTGGTCACAAAGTGTTTTATATATTGCCTGCTAAGAAACCATTTTGAATGCAACAAGATCCTAGGGCAGGCTGTTTGTCCTTTTCCATGAAGTGCAGGAAGATAATCTCACCCTGTGCCATGGATTGCCGGGTAATAGGTGGTATGTGATGGTATAGAAGTAGGACTTCTTCATGGCAGAAGCATCACAGAGTGCCTTAATAGTCTAAAGAGACAGGCCCAAGATAGTCACATTTGGTACATGAGTGAGATATGTGTTGCGGATGGAAAGAGGACTTCCTCGGCATTGTGCGTGCGCAGCTTTCAGGAACTTTCGGCCAGCTTGGCTCAGCCCCTTTGTGCTGAGTGCAGAGAGGACCGTGTCCAGACTGTGTCCAGACTGCATGTCTGCAGTTGAGGGTTTGGGGGAGGTGAGAGTCATCAGGCCCCTGCTGTGGTCTGATACACCCTGGGGCAGGGCTCCTTCCCATGAATGGGAGGTCAGGGACAGGAGCAGCCTCTGTCCTTTGTCAACTGTGCCTCTTGTGTGTCAAGGCAGTGCATGCCATGGTGCATTGTGCTGCATACCATGGTGCAGTGCATATTTTGGCGGATGCGTGCTGTGGTGCGATGCTTGCGCCGTGGTGCGGTGCATGATGTACTGTGGTGCATACCGTGCTGCAGTGAGTGCCGAGTTTCATTGTGTACTGGTGTGTGGTGTGTACCGTGGTGCTGGGTGTACTGTGGTATCTTTCATGCAGCATACACCTCACAGTTTGGCATTAAACGTGGCACTGGAACTCTGATGCCCTGTGTGAGGACAGTGTAGGGCTTCTGTCTTCCTGTCCTTTCACTAAGCTGCGAGATCAAACTATGGAGGAAGCTTTGGGAATGCATGCTGCTTCTTTAAAAAATAATTTAAACCTTCACAGTTTCATATTTATACATTGATCATCTCCCTCCTCCATTATCTTCTCTACCCCGCTTTCACCTCCTGATGAACAAGTCCCTTTCTAATTTATGTTGTTTTTTTTTTCTTGTCCTATTGCATTTTATCAGGGACACTTGCCTGAGCATGGCTGGGCTGATTTCCTTGAGCAAAGGCAACTTACTAGTGTCCACACTGAGAAATATGACTCCTACTCCCCCTGCTGCTCCTCAGGGAGAGGTGAGGCCCTTCGAACTACTCCTGCCAGTGATGGACTCCTGTTGTGTGTAGGTCTCACATAGGTTACTGTAGCTGCTGTGGGTTTTAGGCTCACTAGTCATATCTTGTCCAGAAGACAGGTGCCTTCCCCATCCCCTGGCTCCTAACAGTCTTTCTGCTCCTTCTTCTGTGACATTCCCCGAGCCTTAGAGTGGTCGATATTGATGTCCTATTTTGATTTGGGCACCCAGCAGTCACTTATTTTCAGAGCTTTGACAAGCTACTAGTCCCTGCACTGACTGCTGCCCACTACACACAGAGGCTTCTTGACCCAGGCAGAGAGCAGCACTAGCAGATTGGGTCCTAGCACACACCTGTTGCCGTTGAACCCTGATGCCTCCATCTCCCGGGTTGGGAAGGCGTGTGGCCCCCTCACAGCCCTTCCTGTGCCTGGAAATGGTTTGACCTCCACGCGTGTGACTGCAGTGAACATCCTTGCCAACTGTTGGGACTTCCAGCATGTGTTCCAAAAGTCCCCACATGGATCCAGGGAATAATTAGTATCCTGTAAGATATGAATCTTAATTCCTAAATTACATATTTAGCAGATGGTCCAAAATAGCTCTCGTAATGGCAACATTCAATTAGTGAGTTTAAAAAATGTATATTATTGCAACACTCTCCGTGGGTTTTATTTAGAGATTTCTAAATATAGTGGATAAAAACATAGAAGTGTTGCAGACAATTTAGACCCACACCGCCGCAGTGGGCTGTGTGCTAAACTTCCTTGTTAACCAGACATGCCAGCAGAGATATTCTGATTTATTCCTAAGCCTCCAAAACAAGCACCACTAAGACAGTCGGGGGCATCCCTGCTGCTCACAGGTCCTGCACCTTTGTGCTTGTGAATTCTCGTGTCTGTAGGGTCTTTGGGACCTGTGATGGTTGATTGACAGCCAAGGGCAGCCTTGCTTCTCTTGTGGCTAAGTCAGTTGCATCCTGTCTGTGTTCTGTGCCATTGTAGTCCCTGACTCTGCTTCTGTGTGGGTCTGAGGTCCTATAGGCAGGTTTCTGTGGGCCTGAGGTGGTCCCATAGGCAGGTTTCTGTGGGCCTGAGGTGGTCCCATAGGCAGGTTCTGTGTGGGCCTGAGGTGGTCCCGTAGGCAGGTTCTGTCTGGGCCTGAGATCCCGTAGGCAGGTTCTGTGTGGGCCTGAGATGGTCCCATAGGCAGGTTCTTGTGGGCCTGAGGTGGTCCCATAGACAGGTTCGAATGGGAATTTCTGCATGGACAGGAAGTATCTGAGAGGTTTCCCACATAGCTGGGGACCTATTACACTGCAGGAGGAGCAGAGCTGCGGGAGGTCACCTTCCATAGTCCAGGTGATAGGGGTCTCAGAGACAGGCCTGTCCTTTCATAGAAATCAGTCTTCCCAGCTACTGGGAAGGCTGAGGGGAAATGCCAGTTGAAGGCATGCCTGGGTTACAGAGTGAGTTTGAGACCAGCTCAAGTAATTTAGTGAGACCCTGATTCAAAGGAAAAGGTAGGAGGACTGAGAACATAGCCGAGAGGTAGAAGGCTTGCCTGCCTCTGTGAGGTACTGGGTTCAAACCCTGGGTGCTAGTTACTTGTTATGACAAAATACCTCGCAGAGCAACACCAGGCAGGAAGGAGTTCTTTCGACTCGCAGTTTGAGGGTACAGTCCGTCATTGCTGGGAAGGCATGGCAGCAGGAACATGAGGCAGCTGGTGTCATCGCATCTGTATTTAGAAAACAGAGGCGAACGCTGGGGCTCAGCTCACTTTCTCCTTTTTCTTTAGTCCCAGGACCCCAGCCCGTGGGATGGTGCTCCCCACATTTTACAGTGGGGCTTTCCCCCTTAATCACCCTAACCCCTGACAAACACACTGAGAAGTGTGTTACTGTGGTGATTCTGAATTCCATCAAGCTGACGAGATAACCATCACAATCCAGTTCTTAGTAGTTATGGGAGAAGAGAGGCAGAAGACCATGGTGTTTGGTCCTGGGAGCTGCAGACAGGGTGCTGTGGGTCCAGGAATGTGACAAGAGCCTCAGGCTTCCTGCCTGTTGGTGACTGTGTCTCCCAGGAGCTGCTCAGGGACATGTGCCATGGCACTTGATTGGGTTCCAGAGAGTCCCTGAGAGTCCCAGAGACTATGGGATCCCCTTCTGGTGGTCATTCTTCCCAGTGTCTACCTGGGCAGGAGATGCTAGGCTGTGAAGTGAACCCTGCTAGGCCCTTGTTCCCAGCCTTCGAAGAGGTAATGTTCTCCCCAGCGCCAGAGAAAGTTGAGGCTCAAGGTCCCCTCTGAGTCCCCTGTCTGAAACAGCCTCACTATTGAGCTGAGGTACAGGCTCTGTCCTGCAGAGCCATTGATCCCAGTTCCCTAAAGCAGGCCTTGTTGTAAGCCAAGTCGTAGTCTGTCACCCTTCAGGTCCTGGTCCCCAGAACAGGCCTTCTTGGTAAGCGAGTGTTTACAGCGGAGTCTTTGTTCAGATCCCCCAACCCTCTCTGTATATTTAAACAAAGAGCTTTTTAGACCTAAACACAGATGTTCATTTGAAAATGAGAAATCAAATTAAGCGGAACCAGCCTTTGAAAGTGAATGCCCCGTAGCAAGTCAGACAAAGGGAGAAAGACACTGTGTGTAAATTTCACTTAAATCACTTTTTCATCTTAAATAAAGTTTTAAAGGAACAAAGTGCCGTGTGAAAGCGCTCATCACCCCCGTCCTCCAACGGAACATCTGTGCTCATTCTGATGCGAGGAAAGATGAATTAAGCCGAGCTGGGGAGCGTTCCCCCCATAATTGCACCTCGTCCCTTTCTCAGACACAATGCGGATGAAATGCCGATTGAGCTGCTGAAGAGGGAGGCTGAATAGCCAAGTGGGGCAGTGCGAATCCCACGGAGCCATCAGCGGATCTCCGTGGGGCCCCCGAGTTTGTTCCTTCTACAGAGATGCCATCTCCCACATAATGGAAAGACTTAGCTCACACTGCGCTCTCAGAAGCCTCCCCGGAGGACTACCTGGTCAGCAAGTTTTGAAAAAGGCGTCTCCTCACACCTGGATGGTCGCACTGGCCCTGGCCCTCCGAGTGTCCTGGAGGGCCGCTACACTGCCAGTGGCGCAGCAAGGGTTAATCCCTGAACCCAGAGGGGCTTGCTCTAGACTGGAAGTAGTAGCTGAGGGTACTTTTACCTTTTTTCTTTTGAGAGTGGGTCTCATGTCTTCCATACTGGTCCTGGTGTCACTGTGTAGCTGAGCATGACCTTGAAGTTTTGGTCCTCCCTCCTCTACTCCAACTCCTGGGACTACAGGCATGGCTACCATGCCCAGTTTATGCAGTGCTGGAGATGGAACCCGGGACCTTGTGCATGCTACGCAAGTACACTACCAACCAGAGTTGGTGTTTTTTATCCAGGACTGTTATCATCTGTTTCCCCCTGAGACGCCTTCCAATGAATAAATTGGAGAGAGAATAAAGAAAAGCACATCCCAGCATTTATGAGGCTGAGGCAGGGGAATCTCTACAAGTTCTACGCCAGCTTTATTTATGTAAGCAGTTCCCAGCTGTAGAAAGAGCTTGGGGCAAGTTCATTGCTAGACCACTTCTTGCTTTTTGTCTTTGCAGCCTCAGAAGAAAGTCGTGGGGTTTGGGGACATGGCTCAGTCAAGTGCTTGCCTTATAAGCATGAGGAGCTGAGTTTAAGCTCCAGAATCCATGGGGGACAAAAAACCAGGCATAGGGTGAGCCTTTCATCTCAGTAATGGCATAGGGGAGACAGGAGGGTGCCTAGATTAATTAGCTTCAGGTTCAGGGAGAGACTCTGTACCCGCCCCCTCCCCAATAAAGTAGAGGCTGATTAAGGAGATATCCCATATGCATGCATGCATATGCATGTCTGTCAAGCACATGTGCATAAACATACAAATATGTCCATGCACATGGGTTGTGGAGAGTACTGTAAGGAAAGTGGAGAGATCTGGGTGGTCAGGGACACCCTGGGAGGCCAAATAGCCTCTCTTAGCAAGGCAGAGAGCATCTTAGCCAAGACCCAAGGGAGATGTGAGAGATGGGCAGGGCTGTCAGTGCTGTGGTCAAGCCATGTCTAGATCAGAGGTATGGAGTGATGTATTTACTTGGCTTATTTAGAGGAGTGGCCCTTGCTGTTTTGGGGAGCAGGAAGCTCTGTGGTGTCTATGGACCTGGAATCACAGTAGCAGGCTGTTGGCAGCTCAGGGGGAAGATCACACGAGCAATGACCATCTGTCCATTCTGCCCTGGGGCTACTGCCTCCTGTAAGGGTCTGTAGTCCCACTGTGTCATGCCACGCCCCCCCCCCCCCCTCCCAATATCTGAGGCTAGCTAACTCTTACTTGTCTTTTTCCTCAAAGCCTCTCCACGTGCAAGTCAGGAACACAGCTTCCGTGCAGTGTTAGGGGAGGTGGGCCTGGTTTCATCTGTAGCTTTCTGTTTCCTTTCTGTCCTGAAGAGCTTTGCTGCTCAAAGCCTGGGTGCCCCAGCCGGCTAGACCCTGGCATGGTGGTCTGTGCATGGGTACCCTTTCTCCTTCCTCACCCAGACTGTGGGTCTGGGCCTCTCACAGGCGCTGCCTCTATGAGCACACACAGCTTTCAGCATCTGCTGCTGCTTCTCGAGGGACTGGATGTCTCGAGTTGAACTGGGTCAGCTTCATCCATCCCCAGGGCCCCACCAGGGCCAATATTGCAAGAGGTCAGTCAGGACTCAGGGGATCACCATTGTGAGCTTTGCAATAGGACTGTGGAGAGTGCTAGGCCCTGTGACTGAAGTGCTTCCAAACTGGAAAGCTTAACCTCTGCACCTTAGTAACTGCAGAGGGATGAGAGCTGTTCTTTTGCTTTTGTTCTTGGCTGAGGCGCTAATGGCTGCCAGCGAATACGTCCAGGTTTCAGGTAGGCAGGGAGCCAGACTTCCTCTGCAAGGATGCCGAAGGTTCCAGGGAGGACCGGCTGGCCATGCTTGCCCTGCTGGCCAGGTTGGAGTGGGTAGATGAGCTAAAAGAGATGCAGAGCTGCACCTCCCCTTCCTGGTGGAGTTGAGTCCAGAACTTCAGCCTTAGTTTTTTTAAAAAATCATCTTTTTATTATTTTTTATGTGTATGGGTATTTTGTCTGTGTGTATATCTATGTACCATATGTGTGTCTGGAGTCCATGGAGACTGGAATAAGGAGTCAGATCCCCTGAAACTGGTTGTAAGGCACCCTGTGAGTGCTGGGAATTGAGCCTGGGTCATCTGGAAGGACAGCTGGCGTTCCTAACCATTGAGCCATTTCTCCAACCTTCTCACACTCAGTTTTAAACTGGGCTGGGAGGACGCACCTAGAAGGGCAAGAGAGTTAGAGATGGAATGAGGCAGGAGTGTGTCTACGCAGGAGACCTGGAGACAGGGAAGGATGGGGGAAAGTGGATGTTACCGCAGCTCCCATCTTCTGAGTGGTCCCAGGAACAGCACCTATGGGGACAGAGGGTAAGGCAGTCTGACTTGTCTGTACTAAGTGGAGAGAGCCTGCTTGTCTTGTTTCCACCCAGAGTTACTGCTGGTGTGGAGGTGAGTTACAGGAGAGCCAGGCCTGAAGGCCCGACCCAAAGGGCAGGGCTCTGGAGGGGTGGAATTCACTGCTGGGCGTGTCCCTGGGAAGGATCTTTTCCTTTCTCGGCTTCCTTCTTGGTTTGAACCTGTGTCCTGTGTGGTTCACTGTTAGTCACTTCTCCCCTATTGTCCTAGAACCTCTTCTCCATACATAATCATTGCCCTGGCATCCCCAGGGAGGTCTTGGCAGCGTCTCACGTGGTCCCTGAAAGAGCCAGGGGCCCTTCTGATTGCAAGGGTAGAGCTGGCTTCTCACCCCAGGACAGTTGGCCTTGGTCTTTCCCTAAGGTCCCCTCCCTTCTGCAGCTGGAATGGGAACAGGGCAGGCTGAGGCAGGTGTGGTGGGCTTCTGTGTCTAGGGTGGATGGGTGCAGTTTTCTCATGACTTCAGTGCCTAGATCTAACCTTACAGTTTGAACTGTGGTTTGGAAGTAGAGGTGTGTGTGTGCACGGGTCTCAGAGACTGATGACTTACAGGCCTAGAGCTCAGGGAATTTGGCTACAGTACCCTTCTCCTAGGAGGTGTTAGTGGAGTCTGAGTCCAGTCCTCATAAATCAGTTATACATTCAGGTTCATGATTTACAGGAGTCAGTTCATTTAAACCGCAGCCGACTTCAGGGAGCTCTTTGCCCTGAAAGCCTGTTGTGTGGCTCTCTTTGTGGTGGCCGTTCTCTCTTCTCAGTAGGCTCCCCTCCTGGGATCAAGGGTGATTTCTGCTCTGCCTGGGACCCAGAGTGGTTTCTGCTCTGTTGATAATCAAGTTGCCTGCCGGAGGCAATGTGTGACATTGCGTATGGATGGGAGAATCTATTTGAAGCAACAGATGTTTCCTCAAGCCAGAGAACCAGGCTGACTTTCTCTAGTCTGTCAGCATGTCCTCATGGTTGGAGGCTGCCGCCATGTGTGCCTCTTACCGGGCTCGTGTGCGCCCCAGAGCCTGTGCGTTGACACTCTAGTGCCTCTGGGTGGCAGCTGACTGCTCTGCTGTCCTTCCTGACCCTCACAGTGCAGATCCTGCCAGTTGCATAAGTAGTGTTAGTGGCAGGTGTGGCCTGTGGTGTGGCCGGCCTACCTGGAGAGTTCCACCATGTGCCTTCTACCTAGAGATGCCTTTACTCCCCCACCAAGACCTCTGCTCTTCTGTCTTCAGCCCACGATTGCAGGCGTGGTCATGGGCTTGGCGTTGTTCCCTTTTGAGTAATCCCTTCTAGGACTGGAGTGTTGTAGATCATACAGTTATAATTAGGGGTGTGTAGAGATCTTGTCTTCCTTTCCCCTCCCATCACATCCTTAGAGCCTTGGTGTTGTGTATGAGACTCTTGGTTGGCCTAGGGGTGTGCAGGGGCTCCTCTTCAGAGGCTCAGGTGGCTGCTGGTGCCACCTGCCAGGACACCTGCTAATGTGCACTCTGTTACTTGTTCTTCACTGCTGCCAGATCCCCTTGAGTCTGTCCTCAATGCTTTCTGCCTCGGAATCTTCATCTCTGGGGACCCTGGAGCCACCTCGTGGGCTGTGTCTGAGAACTTGCTAACCCCTTTGACCTGACATGTTGTGTGTCCAGAGGTGGGTGGCAAGCTCTTGCATCATGAAATGTATGACACTGGTATGGGTGGCAGGAAGTAGGCTGTAACAGGGTCTGTTGCTTCCTTTCCATACACTTACCGCTTCCTTTCCACTTTGATCTCAGACTGAAGTGTCCTCAAACTTTGTTGAAGATGGGGCATATAGGTACCTGCCTAGAATCCCTCAGTAAGGGACTGTAGTGTGGCTCAGTGGTAGAGCCCCTGCCTAGAATCCCCCAGTGAGGGGCTGGGGTGTGGCTCAGTGGTGGAGCACCTGCCTAGAATCCCCCAGTGAGGGGCTGGGGTGTGGCTCAGAGGTAGAGCCCCTGCCTAGAATCCCCCAGTGAGGGGCTGGGGTGTGGCTCAGTGGTAGAGCCCCTGCCTAGAATCCCCAGTGAGGGGCTGGGGTGTGACTCAGTGGTAGAGCACCTGCCTAGAATCCCCCAGTGGGGGCTGAAGTGTGACTTAGTGGTAGAGCACCTGCCTAGAATCCCCCAGTGAGGGGCTGGGGTGTGGCTCAGTGGGAGAGCTTCTGCCTAGAATCCCCCAGTGAGGGGCTGGGGTGTGGCTCAGAGGTAGAGTTCTCAACTGTCTTGAGCAAGGCCCTGGGTTCAATCCTGTGCACTACACCAAAACAAAAACCAAATGAGTAAAAATAGTGATTGTTAAGGCTGTCCACTGTTGTGTGCTGTGTGTGCTCCACTGTTACTAGCCTGCCCTCTAGTAGGGCGATGACACTGGACAGGGGTCCCCAGGTATTTCACTGTACATGTGGCCTCCCTTGATGGCAGACCCCATCTCTAACACTCCAGTAATTGGAAGAGGAGTTTTCCCAGGCCCTTATGACGAAGGATTGTAAATCTTTTCTATTAGAGGTGAGGCAGCCACGGAGGGTAGCAAGCACACAGTTGAAGTACATTGGCAGCCCTCCCTGCTCTGCGTTGCTGATGGGGAAAGTGGTTGGTTAATTAGGTGATTTTTCTCTTCTTCTGACACGTGCAAATGAGCCTCCGCTAATAACTGAGTTGTTACATAAATGATAAAATTTTAACACCAATGTCAAGTTGTCAGGAGTTCCTGGGCATGGAAGGTGAGCCTAGGGAGGGGCTTCTCTCCACCCCAGCTGGTTATTTAGTGATTTAAAGTGGCAAGGGACCCTTTGGGAAGTTACGGTGAGCGGCAGGGCTAGGCTCTTTCTCACCTGCTGGCAGGATGCCACTCCAGGATCTGCCAGTCTTTTTTTTTTTTTTAAGTCCTTCTGGTTCCAGGCAGGAATCCAGCACATGAACAGCATCTTTGTTGCTGGCTCAGGGGGGAATTGATCAAAGGTCCTCTTACATAGTCCTGAGACAGAGGGACCTGTAGGGCGGGTCAGGGGGCAACAACAGCCACTCTGTGTTCATTGCTGGGGACCAGGCTGCTGTGACTTCCCAGAGCAGGACCCTGCTTCAGTCTCAGAAGGATGAGGCCTGGGTGACTGGAGTCTCCTGTGATGTGTGATTGGCTACAAAACAAAGCTAACCCAAAATGTCTCAGAGCTAGAAGAGGCCTAAGGTGACTTGGATGTGCTGACTCCATAGAACTGGACCTTCCCTGTTCAGCCTCAGAGCTGTCAGGTTCGGGTGATGGGCTTCACTCGCTCTGGGAGGCAGGTGGTTCCTGCTGGGTAGTGCTATTCTGTAACATGCTTTTGTTTTTATTTTTATTTTTAAAAACAGGCTCTCATGTAGCCCAGCCTGGCCCTGAACTTCTGATCCTCCTGACTTTATCCCTCAAGTGCTGGAATTTGAGGCATATACTACTATGCCTGGTTTATGTGGTGCTGGAGATAGAACCCAGGACTTGGTGCATGCTAAGTACGCACTGGACCAGCTGAGCTACAAACCCTAGCCCCGTGTGACATCTTTTAATCTCTGTGGGAAGCTGCAGTTCGAAAGGCAGCATCCTCCTCTCCTTGGATGTCAGACATGAATGAGAGTTCAGTGAGCGAGTCAGAGAGGACCTGCTATGCTAGCTCTGCTCAAAAACAGGCTTCACACTCCTTGGCTGTCCTAATGGAGTAGTAAGTAGGGGCCCCTTGCTCTAGCTTGGTTGGCCAATCCACATCACCTCTGCCACAGAAGTGGGCCCTGTTTGTCTCTCTGAGTGACCAGCAGGCCAGCACGAGCACATGTGTCCACACATTGGCAGGCTTCTTGTAGCTGAGTGTGGAGGCTAAGAAATGACCTCTCTTGACAGGGAGCTTGCAACCAGCTGCTGGATGAGATGTGTCAACAATCGGAGAACCTCTGTGACTGATCAGATCCAATTGCCATCAGGGGACACGGGAACATGGCTCTCTGTGTTGTTTAAATGCCTTCTTTTCCTTTTTTTTTCTTTATTTTTTTAAAGACAGCTTTTGCCCTGTATTCCCTGCTTCCTGCAACTCACTGTGTATATCAGGCTTCCTGGGTCCTACAGAGATCTGTCTGGCTCTGCCTCCGAGAGCTGGAGTTACATGTGTGCTCCACCATACTCAGTCTTACCTGTGTCTGATGCATGCCGTGGTGACCCCGTAGAGACAATCTTCCCCATTTGTTGCCTGTGAACAGAGACTGTCTCTGGGCCCGAGGCTCTGCTGCCCTCCTCAAGCCACCATGCTGGTGGGTTTTGGAGGCAGGAGAAAAATGGGTCTGTAGGTCAGGCTACTCCCTGCCCGCTCCTCACTTCTGTGTGCTCACCTCCAACCTGTCCTCTGGGTGGCAGATTTTTTAGTACAGTAAAGATGGGTGTCTGTCTCCTGGAAATCTAAAATGAGATTTCATTTCTTTTAAAGTAAAAACGCAAAAAGAAGAAGCTGGAACATTTGCAGCTGGGCGATAGCAGAGATCTCGAATGTTACTTATCTTTTGCACAAAAGGAGGCAGGAGAGAGGACTCTGCCAAGGCTGCATACTAATGATGTGGAGGCGGTGGAACGCATGGGGGGTGTTCTTGCAGAACTAGGTGGGAGATGGCCGGAGTTGCACACTGCTGCCGGGTACAGTGAATGAAGTGTGGAAGGCAAGGGTGAGAATGACCTTGGCCTTCAGAGCTGCCGGCCCTTGGGAGCTGCCGGCCCTTGGGAGCTGCCCTTGCCCTTGTGATACTCCTCTGCAGAGCTGGTCTCGTGGCATCTCCACCACTCCTAAAAAGCCTCTGCCCTGGGCCTGTGCAGCTCCCTCTCCTATGCTGTGTGCTCTCAGCCCCTTCTGCCCACTCTGTGTCGTTCTGTGTCACGTTAGAAGGATGCCCTGTTCCCAAATATCCCATTGCCTTCCCGCCTGGAATTCCACACTCAGATCCTGGGTTTAGCCCACTCTAGCCTGGCCTTCAGGCCTAGTTCAAATGGTAGGTGCTCACGCCCGTTTACGTGCCTTTCTGTTCATTACTTCTCATCTCACCTTTGGCCGCTCCTGGAGACAGCAGTTCTCTGAGTGGGCGGATGGGTGTGCAGCAGGTGTCTCTGGTCTCTCCCAGCCCCAGTCCTCAGTCCTGGTGAGTTCCTTGTTGATGAGGTTTCCACTGACCCATCTACTTAACCACAGCAGAAGCAGCTCCTGTGGATTGGTTGTGTCCCTTGTGACTAGACCTGAGCTGACATAGTCACATCATTCCATTCAGAAGCACCAGGTGACACCTGGAGCCTGGGGTGTTTCCTGTGCCTCCACGCTCAACCTCTTGTCTACTGGTCTGACCCTTGTCTTTGTGCTATCCCTTCCTGGTCTCTCCTCTCTTCCTTCAATCTCTTTCAGCAACCTCAGCTGTGTCTGGGTCAGCCGTGGGAGCATCCCAGGCTGCAGGTTGGAGGAGGCCAAGGACCATCCTTGGCCGTCCTTGCTCTTCCTCAGGTTTGCTTGATCTGCCTTCGCTACTTCCTGCAGCTGTGTGTCCCTCCCCCCACCCCCACCTGGATGGGGGAATGGAAGGAAAGGATGTCAGCAGTGAATTTGAATAACCTGTTTTGGGTCTGACTACAAAAAGAATCCAGTTTCATTTAGAACGTTTGACAATGTAGAGGAAACAAACAGAAAAGATGAGAAGAAAGGTTTCCCATAATCCCTCTGCCGAATGAAAGCCAGTCTAAATGTGTTGGCTTAGATTTGTCCTGACATTTGTGTGTGTGTGTGTCCTGAAGTAGTTTTTAATACAAACAATACTGTATGCACTATTTGGGGTGTCTACATATTTCGCTTTATCTTTTCTGACACTTCCCAAATTAAATGCTCTCTGAAAAACAACTTTTTGGGCCCAGGTAAGATGTTCAGTCACTGGGACCCACCTAGGTACCAGCCCCCACTCCAACTTCTGACTCTAAATTGTTCTCATTAAGAGTACTTTATTTAGCCATTCTCTTATTGTTAGCTATTTAATCATCTTTAGTTTCTCACTTCTATTATAAATAATACCCTGATTAATATGTGTCTCCAAATCCTCCCCTAATTGCCGATTATTTCCTCAAGAAAAACTCTTAAGTCAGAACCGTGCCTTAGAAAGCCTTCACATTTTTAAAAGCAAACCGTTTGGGAATGCTGCACCCCTGCCAGGTGGTTTTTCCTGCCAGGTGGTTTTCTTCATTATAGCCGAGAAGGCCCTTTGCTCAGCCAGAAGCAAAGGTAGGACCTAGTGTGCGTAGCCCTGGGTCAGACCACGGGCTTTTAGTTCCTGCAACAGGAGCAAATCAGCGTAAGGGAAGAGTTGGTAAATTGGCTCTATTAGTGTTGGGCTGTAGCTCAGTCAATAGAACAGTTATCTTAAAGGCCCTGAGCCATGGGTTCTACCTCCAGCATCACATGTACCAAGTATGGTGGCTTACCCCTGTAACCCCAGCACTAGTGAGGTGGAGGCAGGAGGAGCCGAAGTTCCAGGCTGTTCTCAGTTACATAATAAGTTGAGGCCAGTGTGCGCCACATGATACTGTCTCAAAAATAGATGATTGAAGACAGAGTCGAAACAAAACAAACCAGCTTTGCACTATGAACTATACCCCGAGAGAATGGTTGAATTTAAAGTTCTTGGCAGAGACAAGCCTTTCTGGTATGGAGTCCTCGTTTATTCATGTAGCCTCTTCCTCTCTAGAAGGGTCTCTTGAGTGTCCCTCTGCTGGGCAGAAGGCCAGAAAGGAAGAAGAGTGTCTTTGGTAAGGGAAGCTGCCCCTCCCATGACAAGGTCTGCTTGTCACTGCTGAGGGTGCCTACACAAGTGACACCTCCAGGCCTGTTGTGAGAGGAGCAGTAGGCATTATCTGAAACAAACGATAACAACAAAAGTCCAAACAGACCACAAACAAACACTCTGCTCCAGACTCAGAACCAAACCCAAGCAAAAGTACAGCTGTCCAGGGCTAGAAAAAGCCTGGAGAGCCAGTCTGCTGTTGCTATGGCGTGTATCCAGTGGTTAGAAGTGATGTTGGGGACGCTGAGTCAGAGATCCTCAGAACTCACATATTTGAGTGCAGAAGATCAGAGACGTGGCTTGGATGTACTGAGTGAGGGCAGGTGAGAAACCTCAGAGCCAGCAGTGGTCAGGCTGATGCAGGGAGTGAGAGGCAGGAGATGGTTCATTCCAGGAAGGAGTGGCATGGGGGTGCGGAGGCATGGACAAGCTCTGGGTTGCCAACTGTGTTGGAAGGCCCCCCTCCCACCACAGCCTGATGTCAGCCAGCAGACCATAGAGGTTTGGGCCCCTCCATGTCCCCTGCCTCCATTCTTCTCTGTATGAGGTCAAAGGGAGAATTAAATGCATTTGGCAACTGTAGTCAGATGCCTTCCTCTCCCTTCACCTCTACCTCCATATCTCCCCACCCACCCCACCCTGACTTTCCACCCCAGAGTCTCATGGCCCAGGCTGGCCTCAAACCCATTACATAGTCAGTATGACTTTGACCTTGTTGTGATCCTCCTGCCTCTGCCTCCCTGCCTCCCGAGTGCTGGAATTAGACTTATGTACCACCACACCCAGTTTATACAGTGCTGGGGATCAAGGCCAGGGCTTCATGCATGCTAGGCAGCCACTCTATCAATGGAGCCACATCCCCATCCCTTCTGAGCTGCTTCCTTACCTAGCAATGCTCTCTAGGTCTCAGACTCTCTCCCAGCACACACTTCTGACTTTATTTCAAGCCCTGCTCTTAGCTGGCAGGCAGCATTCCCTTTACCATAAGAGAAGCCTGGGTGTTCCCGCACGGATACACATGGGCAGCAGCTTCCTGAGATCTTGGCAATCCAATTGATTTTTATTCATTGTTAGTGAAACGCTGTTGATGCTTTGTTCTGGGTCTTGACAAACACCCCAAACGTTCATGCTGAGTGTCTGCCATCAAGGACAATGGTTACCACCCTCAGGCCGGTCCTGCCTCCATCCTGAGCAGCCTAGTGGCAAGGCCTCTCAGGGCTAAGTGAAGCCTGAAGTCATGCTTCTGAGTGCACAGCCACCTCCTCCCCTCAGCTCTCAGAGCCAAGGGATTTGTTTTCTCCTCTAGCCCAGGGTGGCGTCCCACTCTGAGGATTCCTGACCACGTCTTACCATCTTCCAGGATCTGCCGTCTTCCCGTCGAGCCCAGACATTTAGTACAAGCAGATAAGAACAATTACGGGCCATCCAATCCATCACCCTGCAACAGAATTTACAAGTGCCTCAGCAGCGGTGAGGGACTGGCAGTCATGTGGTGGGTCTCTGGCTAGTCTGTCCAGGCTTTGCCCTGCAGTTTGTCAGTAGTCTCTGACGACTCTTCTTAATTAGCACGTTTTAAAGACTTTGTTAGTTCCTCAGCTATGGCAGGAACCAGGTTGTGCCAATACTCTACCGATTCTTTGTAAAGTGTCTCGTTCTTTTTCTTCATCTTGACTTTGATTGAACAAAGCAATGGAGGGGGCTGGCAAGCATTAGCAATGTTCTTATTGGCTGTCCTGTTTTCTGGGCACCTCTGTACCCTGTGAGAAGAAGGTGGTCTTTTGTGACAGGTGCTAGTGTCATGCTCCTATCAGGGTTGGCACCCATGAGAAGCCAGTGTGTATTCCTCACTGGGACCAACCAGAAGTCTTGGCACCATTAGCTTTGAGAATACCACTTCTATGGTGTCTCATAATAACGTGTCTTTACTCTTTGAAATTTGCTAAATGGGACTCTCTTAAATGAGAATGGGTATTAGTAAGACTTTTAAAAAATAAAGTTATGATCCAGTACTTGGGGCTGGGAAGACAGCTCAGTTGGCGAAGTGCTTTCAAAGACCAGAGTTCAAGCTGGGTGCAGCAGTGTGCCTTATGGGTCCAGTGAGGTGAAGTGGGAGGCAGACTGGTGGGGAGCCCTGTGCTTGATGGTCAGCTAGCCTGACCTAATTGGCAAATTCCAGGACAGTCAGAGGCCCTGTCTCAAAACACAAGTGGAGTCTGGTTTCCGTGAGGTGGAATGCAGAACATTCCTTAAAGACTTTGTTGGCATTCCCTATGGGTCAGTATTCCAAATCACATGTAGAACAGCCCAGAAGCGGGCTGCCTGGGCTGTGTCCTCTCTGCCCCGGTGTGTAACCTCTGTTGTTGAATTTCACACATCTTCATGTGTCACACCAGAAAGGAGCAATGGGTTCTGGTAGGGCCCCCCAGCACAGCATGGCCGACCCCAAACACTCCTGGCTGAGGTTGCTTCTGCATTGAGGCGGGGTTGGCACATTGTTTCTCTGTGTTGAGCAGCATCCCATGACACTAGTGGTCAGAGTTTGCACATCTGTCCCCTGCTCTTAGATGTCTGGGTCAATGCTGGGTCTTGGCCTTTGTGAATTACGGAGTAGGTGTATTTGTGCAAGGTTATTTGAGGACCCCCCCCCACCACCACCTGTGGCTGCTGGGAGTTAACTCAGGAGAACTGAGGTTTGTCCATGTGTACCACTGGACTTCCACATAGCAGCTGAGTCTGGGCAGTGGGGGGAGGCCTGCTGTGGTTGGATTATGTAGAGTGCGTGTGCTCACTGCCGCTCAGCTGTCCTGTGCTCTCTCGGTCCATTTGTTTCGCTTCCTACTTATCATCTTTGGCCACTTTTCTGTCCCCCAAATTTAATGTTTTGTCTCAGGATATTCCTGACCCAGCCTCCTGCACACCACCTCAGCTGCTTTCTTAGTGGACATTCCCCCCTGTATGAGTCTTCCGGGCATCGGTTCTTATGTCTTGAGCAACTGTAAGTTTCTAGTCCCTGGGTTTCACGTGGGTACAGAGAGGCCTTCTTTTCCCCTAGATCATTAAAGTGTGCGTCTTCTCCTTTCGCAATTTTGACTTTCCTGTCTAAAGTCATCCATCGTGTCATTGGCTGCACACCCCTTGCTACAGTCTTTCTGTCTGCGTTTGTCCGTGCAGCTTCCTTGCCACAGAAACCTGTGGTTACCATCCTGGAGGGTGAAGGGCAAGGCCAAGGCTGTGGCAAGAGGTGTCTTCCCATGGGGGAGGGTGAGGTAGCTCTCTCTAGCCCCAAAACTGACTTGGGGGTAGGGTCCATTCGCCTCTTCTCCTTGGACTCCGTGTTGTTTTCTGTATTGAATTATATTAGTTATTTCTGTCACTGGTGTGATAGAACTCCTGAAGAAAGCAGCCTGTGGGGTGGGGTTTGTAGGGTCACTCTCTGAAGGCAGCCTGTGGGGTGGGGTTTGTAGGGTCACTCTCTGAAGGCAGCCTGTGGGGTGGGTTTGTTAGGGTCACTCTCTGAAGGCAGCCTGTGGGGTGGGTTTGTTAGGGTCACTCTCTGAAGGCAGCCTGTGGGGTGGGTTTAGTTAGGGTCACTCTCTGAAGGCAGCCTGTGGGGTGGGTTTAGTTAGGGTCACCCTCTGAAGACAGCCTGTGGGGTGGGGTTTGTAGGGTCACCCTCTGAAGACAGCCTGTGGGGTGGGGTTTGTAGGGTCACCCTCTGAAGACAGCCTGTGGGGTGGGGTTTGTAGGGTCACTCTCTGAAGGCAGCCTGTGGGGTGGGTTTAGTTAGGGTCACCCTCTGAAGACAGCCTGTGGGGTGGGGTTTGTAGGGTCACCCTCTGAAGACAGCCTGTGGGGTGGGGTTTGTAGGGTCACTCTCTGAAGGCAGCCTGTGGGGTGGGTTTGTTAGGGTCACTCTCTGAAGGCAGCCTGTGGGGTAGGTTTGTTAGGGTCACTCTCTGAAGGCAGCCTGTGGGGTGGGGTTTGTAGGGTCACCGTTTGAGAAGGTGTGGTCCACCATGTCAAGGGAGGCATGGCAGAGTTGGCTGCCCGCAGCTGAGGCAACGGGATTGTGACACTGCTCTTGAACATCTCAGTGGGTCAGGAAACAGTTAGGCCAGGCTGTGATGTATAAAAGGACCAGCCTCTCAAAACGACACCACCTACCAGCTGGGAACCAAGAGCTCAAACACACAAGCCTGTTGGGCACATTTCACACGTAACACATACCGGGGGCTGCCCTCTTCTCTCAGCTGGTGTCCTCAGTGAAGGGTCTCAGTATCCCTGCATGGCATCCCTCATCCCGTCAGCCCTTCATACTACTTAACTTGGGCAGAATTAAGGGAGATGGTGTATGGCCAGAAGTGAGGATGGTGAGATGGCCTTCATCTTCAGAGGTGTTGTTGGTGGCCATGCCTTTTTGTTCTGTAGGGTCCAGAAAATGACCTATAGCAGCACATTTTCAGTATTTTAAAAAATACTTACTTATTTTATGTGTATAAGTATGTGCCCAAGTGCATGTATGTAAACCACATATGTTCAGTGGCTTACGGAGGTCAGAAGAGGCACTGACTCCTCTGGGTCTAAAGTTACAGATGGTTGTGAGCCACTGTGTGGATGCTGGGAACTGAACTCAGGTCCTCCGCAAGAGCCGCGAGTGCTCCTTAATCTCTCAGCCAGCTCTCCAGTCTACATATTCAGTTTTGAATAAGTGCCTTTATTAAGCATGTAACAAGCAAAAGTAAAAGAAAAAAATAGCAAGTAGCAGACAGAGAGCACAAGATTAGCATACCAGCACCTTCTTACCTCCTCCAGCAGCAGTGACTGGGAAAGCTGAGGCGGTCAGCTAGACTTTCAGTTGAGCTTGCTTTCTGGGAATGGTTTCCTGGCCTCTTGTTCTCACTGCAGGCATTCTTATGCCGTGGGATACATAATAGTAATGTCTGTTGGAAGTGGTTCACTTCCTGGGTGTTCTCAAGAATGTGATGTCTTTACTTTTTGGCTGTTTTGCCGTTTTCTGTCTCCCCATTACAAAGTCAGGCTGGTGCCGGAGCAAGGGGTCTTAGAGGACACTTGGAGACAGTCGTGCTTGGGTCTGACATGGGGGAGGTAATCCCTCCTCCAGAGTGGACCTCTTGGTGAGCTCAAACAGCGCAGGCCGTTTACAGTGGACTGCACATTGCGCCTTCCCCCTGCCCTGTATGGGCAGTGATCTCCAGCCTGCCAGGGCAGCCCCGGGCCTCCAGAGCTCTAGGTTCTGGGATGGGAAGTTTGAGGAGCTGATATGCAAAGGTCTGAGGTCAGTTCTGAGTGTCTTCTAAGAAAGTTATTAAACTCGCTGCACATTGCCAATTGAGTGGCACGGCCAGGCACGGTGGAGTCACACAATGGCTCAGGAAATGTGTTTTCTGGCTCCTGCTCTCTGAGCTGCATTTCCTGCCTCTAATCTGTGCACAGCAGATGGGCCTGGTGAGGGATCTGCTCAGCAGCAGCCACCCAGCTCTGCTCTGCTCTGTCCAGGCTGGTGTGTGGGAGGATGCTGGAGTACCACCCAAGCCCCATACTGTATAGCCCGGCCCCTGCCGCCCCCAGCTCCTCATTCTGCAGAACTCCACTAGTGCTCGAGGGCCACAGGCCCCTTTGCATAGCTGCGATTATCTGCAAGGTCATTCAGGCCTGTATCTTGCCCTCTTGTATCTTCCATAGACCCTCAGAACATGAACCTTCCAATGTGCTGCATATTCAGAATCACTCCTGCCCATGTATAACTCTGTTATCATATCATAGGCTCGCCATTTGGGGGGCATAGGTGGCTTCATTTACTTTGAGGACTGGGGTTACTTCAGGAGGATAGTGTCCTTCCCTTAGTGTAGGTCCACGTGGAGATGGCCTACTTTCAGACTAATTCTTAGGCTGCCCCTGACCCTGGATGACTGCTCTGGGGCTGAGGTCTCTGCCTGTGGTCCTTGCCAGAGAGTAGAGGCTGGCCAGGGCTGTTGAGCTTCTCTGCCCCACGTTAGGGCTCTTGGCTACGCAGCCTCTTCTGGAGCCCTGTTCATGGTTGCTGTGTGCTGTGAAGCCTCATCAAGCTGGGGCCCTCTGGGCCATCTGTCACCCTCCAGTGTGGATGTCCACTGCTGGCAATGATCTGGGACTTGCTTTTTTAGTGGTCTCCTGGTGACACTTCTTCCATTTCCAGGGTTTTTTGCTTCTCTCATTCAACCCTCACTCTTGATGCTGGGTCACAGCCTTCACTGTCACCAAGGGCACTGCAGAGTCCCAGGGGCAAAGAATACTTAGTGTCAAACCATAATTAGCAGATTCCCTGGGAACACTGGAAAACTGACCCATGGAATCGGTGGGAGGCTGGAATGGAGCCCCTACAGGGTGCTGGGAACACCCTGGCTTCTACTCAGTAGGCTTCTCTGGGAAGAATGGAGAAGTAGATACCCTTCTTTGTGTATGACCTGCTAGCTACCAACCAGTGATGTGGGCCAAGTTCCAGCCCTCAGTATGCTGCTTTTGCTCTTAGCGACACCATGCCTCTCAGTCTTCACTCCAGGGCCCATGTGCATTTGGAGGCTCCCGCCTCTCTGTGCTGACCATCACCCAGCCCAGCCACCTTGGACCTGTTCTAACCCACCTGTCTTGATGCCTCCCGTCAGAGTTCAGGGTCAGCAACGGTGCTGGCCGAGCCTGCGGCCCCTCTCGCTTTGTGTACGTAGAGGAGTACCCTGCCAGGCCCGACAAGCTCTAACCCTGCCTTTTAAAGGTCACTTCTGTCTCAGTCAGCTCTTAAAGTTCAAGAGGAAATAAACTGCTTAGAGCTGGCATTTCTCAAGCCAAGTGTCAACTCTCCAAGCCCGAGCCTAGGGGGAGAGGAAGTGAGATTAATAAAAGAATGGTCATGTTGACATAGCCATCGGTCAGCAAGTGCCTCCTTGTTCCCAGCCCTCCACAGGGTGGTGGACAGGCAGGACACTGGGGAGTCTCAAACTCATTTTCTCCTCTTGGCTTCACTTCTCAGCCTGGGGAACACTTTAGAGATGTCTCTTTATTAATCAAGTGACAGCCTTTAAGCCTGATGTCCCATGCATGCTTAGATGGCTATGCCCCTCAGTGTGGTCCCTGCGCCAAGACAGATGATTGACAGGGGCAGATGATGCTTCTGGCCCAGGGGAGACAGCAGAGGCCCAGGGAAGTTGCCTCACCCAACCGGTTATTGACTTTGGGCTCCAGGCCGAGGACAGGGAAATCAATGGGAGAATAAACACTAGAATGGGTTTTATTAATCAGGCACCACCGAGGCAGCTGCAGGGATTATAATGGAGCCCAGGTGTTGATTGATGGCGCGTCTGGTGTGGGCGCTCAGGCCATGCTGGCCAGTGGGCCACTATCGACCGTGCTACACCAGGAACCTCAGCATCAGAACTGCTAATTGGGCTGCCCAGTGATTCCAGAGAGAGAGAGAGAGAGAGAGAGAGAGAGAGAGGGAGAGAGAGAGAGACACGTTGCTGAGATTATTCTGTCTCATCTTCTAAATGCTTGTCCGATTTGATTCACAATCTCAATTAAGCCCACACTCAGCTCTCGCCCCTCAGGGATCTTCTCTCCTTGGCCTGGTCATGCATTGCGACCCATGCCCTTTTCCTTGTCCTTAGATGCAGGGATGGACTTGGAGGTGTAGGCTCAGATCTGTGCTTTGAGTGACCTCCAGGGTGGTAGCTAAAGTCATTGTGTGGACAAGCACTCCAGTCAAGCTCTCCTGGGCCCTCTCACTTCCTATGTCACACACACACACACACACACACACACACACACACACACACTTATGTGAACAGTAGGCACAGTCCTTCATATTTTCACATTGGCCCATGGTCCATATTCTTTACATGTCCATTTACAGTTACCGTCAGTATAGTAAAATACCCGAGGCAGGTAACTTACAAAGGAAAAGGTTATTTGGCTCAGTTTTGGAGGTTGTAGCACACAATCTGGCAGCTCCATGGCATTGTGTCTCTGGTGGTGGCATGTATCATTGGGTGAAACAGGATTATTTGTGCCAGAAGCTAGAGAGAGAGAGAGAGAGAGAGAGAGAGAGAGAGAGAGAGAGCGAGCAGCATGTTATAATCCCCTGTGAGATTGTGCTCCTTAGAGACACCTACCAGGCCACCTCTTAAAGGTCTCTCCAAACTGCCCATGTCTCCCACTGTCAGCCCTCACATCTTTGCATGAGACAGGCCATTTCTAGGTCATGGCAGGATTCCGCTTTTTACCACCTCTCCATGCTGTCCTGTGTTGTTGGACTCTGGGGATATTGTGTGTGTGATTTCCCAGGGCTCCATTGGCCCCTGGTCCTGTGCTGACTGGAGGAGTCCACCAAGGAGGCCTGAGGTGCTGTCAAGAGAGAGGGAATGGGGAGAGAGGCCTTAGTGGTGCTGGCACGTGGGCAGCCTAGCCAGCCTGGTAGGAGAGGCCACTTGCCTTATTTAGGAGTTCAGAAGTTCCCCCAGTTCCAGGCAGGCCCGTCTGTACCCGTTCCTCCTTCAGCCCATACAGGTTCTCCCTCCAGGACTTCCTCTCCACGCCTCCCCAAGACTTGTCGGCACAAATGACGGTGCAGGTAGAGTGGGCTGGTGATGGGAGACGGTGACATTGGGCTGGTGATGGGAGACGGTGACTTTGACACTTGTGGCTTGGAAGGTCTATTTAGAGCTGTGGATCTGATGAGGATGGGAAAAGGAGCCCAGTGCAAGACTTATGGTGGCCAGGGCGCTTGTCTGCTGGAGACCCTTCCCTTTCTGCTGTTGTTCTCTCCTTCATGGTGGCTCCCTCTTTCCCTCCATCTTTCCCTCCCTCCCTCCCTTCCCCCTCCCTCCCTCCCTTCCCCCTCCCTCCTCCCTCCCAGACTGGGGTTTCTCTCACCCTCCTGCATCTAATTTCACAGAGTTTGGGTTCAGGAAAAGATATAGAATATATTTCCGAAGATTAGGATGTGGGAGAGTGTGGGGGACAGCTGAGCATTAGCCACCCCAAGGTATAGCTCACGTTCCAGTCACATCACCTGGGAGCAATATTCTTCTAGAAGCATTGTGACCAGTGAGCATCTGTGTCCACTGTGGGGCACAGGGTGAAGACACTGCCTTCCTTAGAAGGGTGCCTGGGTGCTGTTGGAAGAAGCGAGTTGCCCTGTGCCTCAGGTCTTTATGGAAGTGAGGGGTGGTCCTCAGCGTGATTCCTGCTGCTCCTGAGTGTGCTAGTGGTGGACTTGGGGCAGGGCCCAAGGCTGTTCTGAGTCCTGTTTGCATACAGAGGTGGACTTCCTGGAGAGTCATTGGGCTTCCTTCTTCCTCCTTCCTTCCTCATTCCCTTCTTCCCTTCCTGTTGCTGAGGTTTAGGCACAAAAGGAAGAGCTGGGGTTTTGGCTGAGCTCCTACCTAGCTTTGCCACAGCTTGTGCCACTCTCCTAAAATTCACCACACCTAACTCTTCTTCTTCAGTCATGTTAAGGCCAAAGTGACATGTGTGAGGGTACCCCTACTTACCTGACACACACCTGTGTCAGCATAACTGCTTCTCTGACTTTTTAAAAATATTGTGTTATTTTATATTAGTTGTTTCTGTGGGGGTATGAATGAGTGAGTGCAGACACCTGTGGAGGCCAGAGGAGGGCAGTGGAGGTCAGAAGAGGGTAGTGGAGGCCAGAGGAGTCCAGAGGAGGTCAGTGGAGGCCAGGGGAGGTCAGTGGAGGCCAGAGGGGACCAGAGGAGGCCAGTGGAGGCCAGAGGAGACCAGAGGAGGCCAGTGGAGGCCAGAGGAGACCAGAGGAGGCCAGTGGAGGCCAGAGGAGACCAGAGGAGGGCAGTGGAGGCCAGGGGAGGTCAGTGGAGGCCAGAGGAGGCCAGAGGAGACCAGAGGAGGGCAGTGGAGGCCAGAGGGGACCAGAGGAGGCCAGTGGAGGCCAGAGGAGACCAGAGGAGGCCAGAGGAGACCAGAGGAGGCCAGTGGAGGCCAGAGGAGACCAGAGGAGGGCAGTGGAGGCCAGGGGAGGTCAGTGGAGGCCAGAGGAGGCCAGTGGAGGCCAGAGGGGACCAGAGGAGGCCAGTGGAGGCCAGAGGAGTCCAGAGGAGGTCAGGGGAGGTCAGGGGAGGCCAGGGGAGACCAGAGGAGGCCAGTGGAGGCCAGAGGAGGGCAGTGGAGGCCAGAGGAGGGCAGGCGAGGCCAGAGGAGGGCAGTGGACAGGCAGTCTGTTATGGGTGCAGGGAGCAGAACTTAGGTCCTTTGCAAGAACACCACTCCCTGCTTATCCATTTCTAACCTGAGGTTTTTATAGCCCTTTTCAGTGCCACAGAGAGCACCAAGGGCCTTAAGGGTAAACAACCAAGTGCTGTGCTGTGTAGTCACATCCCCAGCCCTCTGGCTCTCTGAACTTTCTCTTCACACCCTTTATTTCAAAAGCTGAGAGTTTAGCAAGGCTCTGAGGGGTGACACTGTCAGCCCAGCTGAGACTCAGTGGCCTACAGGGGGCTCTGCCCTACCTGGGAGGTTGCAGGTTGGTAACCAATCAGTCAGATTGGATTATTCTTTCTGGTCGGGAGCAAATTGAAATTGTGAGAGGTGATTTTCCTTCTCACATTTCAAGGTCAGATGAGAGTATTTACTGGTGGCCTCTGTTTATCTGGGAATGCAGATTGAATTTGATGATTGGAATTGATGAGATGTTAGGAAGAGTGCTCGGCAGAGGCTCTGTGCCCAGTGGCCAGGGACCAGGCGGCTTCCTCCCCGGCTTCCTTCTCAGCTTCTTCACCTGGGCCTTTGGTTGGTAATTCCATAAATCTCTGCTTTCCCCATTCTCTAGTTTTCCCTACAATCTGGTAGTTTTGTGATTTTTTGGGGGGGGGGGGAGGAGGGGTGAGTATTATTACTTGGAGATTTTGAAGAAATGGGATTGATGTAGAAATACAGACAGCTATGTGCTATGCTGAGCCCTGTTGTCAAGGATGTTGGGGAAACTTTGTCTCCTTTTGAGTTTGCATCAGGCTGCCCACTGCAGAAGCCAGGGCAGGGCTGCCACTTATTTCCTTTTGTATTTCTGATCCTTGCCTCTCGTACAAATTCCAGAGCCACCTCATGGCTCAGGCCAGACATGCTGACATAGCCTTCTTGAGGCTTGCTCCACATCTGACTGCCCTCAGGGTCCGTTGAAGACCTCCCAAGACTGTGTCAGGAGCATCCTTTCACCAGTAGGGTTTTGCCATTTGGTAGGGACATGGGAACAATACAGGATGTTCTAGCTCTGTTTGCAGACTTAGTAATATAGGTGTGGCCACCTCTCCCTGCTGCTGGTAGCACTTGTGAGTAGTCTGTATTCAGTGCTGGGGTCTTTGCTCTTGGTTGAAAGTCTTTTAGAAATGAAATGCCTTTCTAGGAGGTAGCCAGGAATAGACAGCAGTGGCCATCTAGGATGTGATATCCAAAGGGATGCAGGAAGCGTATGGCCTTACTCCATCCCTGGCTGCTGTGTGTGTGTGTGTGTGTGTGTGTGTGTGTGTGTGTGTGGTGGTGGTGGTGGTGGTGGTGGTGAGATCCGTCTAACTTGGACTTATTTCTTCCACACCTTCTGTTGAATATATAGCTCTCCATCTATTGGCTTTTTTTTCTAAGGCTACAACTACCAGAAATAAGCCTGTATCGTCAGCCACACTGTTTGGAGGGTCCTCCTGAGCCGGGACTTAGCCTGTCGTGAGATTCCTACCAAGCAGCCTTCCTACCTAGGGTGCCCTGCATCCACGGTTTCCAGTTGCTCCCCTTCTGCTTATGTCTTTTGTAGGCTCCACTTTTTTCCCCTTGGGGTCTTCTCCTCTGGCCTCTCTTCAGAGCAGCTCCCAGGACCTTCACTCTCCCTTCTGTGTCTCTAGCTCTGGTGTAGGTGTCCTTGTCACAAAGCTCTGTTGGCGGACAGGGCCCTGTGATCTCGCACACTATTAAAGAGCAGCATGATATTCTGACGTCATGATTTTACTGTCTGGTGGCTGCTTGCTGACTGCTACATCTTGACACCCTTTGGCTCTGTCAGGGCTTGACCTGTTAGCATGGGTGGCTCTTTCCCGGGCCTAGGAATGGTGCCTAGTATGGACTGTATGTAGGGCTAATTTATTGGTTAATCAACTGGCCCTCTCCTGGTCATCCATTTCTGGGACCATAACTCTAGCCCATCCTGCCTCTGGGTGGTCCCTGTTGATTCTTCATTCACTGGACAGAGATACTTCTGGAATTTTCTTTCAGCTTCTAGAGACTCCCCAAGGGACTGGGAGGAAGCAGGGGCACACTGCTCTGTGTACATGGCATGGGGACCGCAGAAGACTGCATCTCAGCAGGCCCTGATCAGAGGCCCTGGGCATGGGAACTTGCACTTTTGCACATTTCCCCTTGACATAGCGGTGGTGATTAGGAACCTATAGGCACCTGGTGACAGATTAGCTCCACCTGACCTGATGTCTTAGGTCAGTGCTGCAGGCTGTGCCAGGCATCATGCCCAGAGGCCAGGGAGGGCAAGCATCCAGTTCTCCTGGTGCAGACACAGTGGCTTTACAGAGGTGACTCAGCGGCTTTGATCTGCACTGACTCATCCCCAAAGCCCAAGGTTAGAAAGCATCTGTGTTATCAGGTTTTGATGTGTGCTCATCAGCCCTCCAAGAATAAAGGGCTGTAGGTGTTGAATAAAATTGTACTAGTGTTTTCTTAACGTCATGAAAGAGATGAATTACAAAAACTCACCATGCACAAGGAATTCCATTATCACAATCTGTAGGAAACCACTGCTATTCATGTACGTCATCAGACTGCTTTGAGCTGTCACCAGAAAGGCTCTGAATTGTTCCTCTGTGTGACACCTCTCCACAGGTTTTAAGAACAGGGGTTATCCCAGTGAGTTTGGGCTCCTCTCACAACTCTGCTGTAGCTAGGGCTCCTAAATTGCAATCCTGTCTTCCTAATGGTTCTGGAGCTAGGTGGTTGAGGTCGCAGTGCTAGAAGTGTGTGTCTACAGAGGGCCTTTGTTCTGCTTGGTGTCAACTCCTGAGGGTCTCACCCAAGGCTTCTCATCCCATCATGAGAGCTCTCCCCACACTCTCCAGGCTCCTCCCTGGGGATTAGGGCTTCACAGTGACCTTCAGTCCTCAGCAGAGATGCCACTAACCTCAGAAATGTTCTCTGTGTAAACCTGGCTGTCCTGGAACTCACTCTGTAGACTAGGCTACCCTTAAACTTGCAGAGATCCACCTGCCTCTGCCTCTGGAGGGATCAAAGGTGTGTGCCACTACTGTCCAACTTATTTTATTTTTAGATAGGACCTCAGGCAGCCCAGGCTCACCTTGAATTTACTACCTAGCCAAGGAAGATCTGGAATTCTGACCTCTGGCCTCTACCTCCTAAGTGCCAAGATTCCAGGTGTGTTGTTCCCACAGTTGTTCATGCAGTGCTGAGGAACCCTGGACTTTGAGTATGCTAGGCTAGCATTCTGCCAGCCGAGCTGGCATCACCAGCCCTCAGGTTTTTTTGTTTTTGTTTTGTTTTGTTTTACTTAGAACTTGGGTTTATCCATGGCTGTGGAGACACGTGAACACACTCTGTGTTTCTGCACCAGGCGGCGCTCCAGTACTGCATTCTATGCAGTGTGGTTTTTGAATGAGTGATTTTAAGTATATAGCAAGCCAATGTTTAAAAAAGCAAGTAGCAGGTGATATGTAGCTAGATAACAAACATTATTCAATTGGGTATGCATAACATCCAGCAGGCACCAATTAGGGAAGTTGAGGCAGCTGGAGTTCCCCATTGAGCTTTTTCCCCACAGCCAAGCTCCCCGTGGCTGAACTTCTGGCTTCTCTTTCCCACGGCAGACGCTTTTATATCGTGCGATAAACACCAGTGACTTCTGTTGGAAATGGTTCCAGCTGTTTTCAAGGTTGTGACAACTTTTTCTATTGAACTGTTCTGCTCTCACAGGGTTAGATGGGCCAGCTCAGACAGGAGACCTCAAAGAAATAGCCATGCTTGGGTCTGAGATGGGGGAAGGAGGACCCAGCCCAGCTGCCAGAATCAGCTTCTTCGTGAGCTAAATGTGTCGTATGATGTGTATGACATGCCATGACTTGGTACATGGCTCTTCTCAGAACTGCCACAGTGTCTGGGCCCACAAGGTCTGGTGACACAGGTGTGCTTTCCCTGCTGCATGGGTGTGGGTGCTGGGTTCGAGCTGAGGAAGGCAGGCCTCAGGGCTTTGAAACGCCAGGTCAGGCCAGGAAGAGCTGGAAGTATCATTGTCTTGGTGTCTTGGAGAAGGTTGTTAAAATGTCTCCTGCCGCTCTGCAGTGTCTCCTGGCCTTGCCTGGTTCCTTGAAAGGAGATATTCTTAGGCTTGGGTTTCTGATGAAGTTCACATGAAAGTGAGCGCCAGTGGCCCGCCACATCCAAAGATGGCTCTCAAAGGCTTGGGCTCGTTCTCTCAGCAGATGTGCCTCAGAAAGGCAGCGATCGATAAACACGCTCAGCTTCTCCTTGAAGCACCAAGAGCTTCGCTCTGAAGTCCCAGAGGTTCGTGGAAATGCCTCTGCCCTCAGAGTTCAGCGCGCCGTGGAGCGAGAGCTTTAATTTTTTATGAGCTTTCTCTTCTCTTCCTTGGAAGAAAGGCTTGAGTTGAATGGAGAGAATCTCCCTGGGGGATAAAGGGAGGGCGAGGGAGAACCAGCAATCCCAGGAACTGTTGGGGATCTGTGCTGGGATGAGGTTGCTCAAGTTCTTCCAGCTGTTGGGGCTCTCATAGAACCCATGGGCACAGTGGCAGAGGTCCCCTTCCAGCTTGAGGTCCATGCCAACTTGAGGAGCCTTGCGTCTTTGTATTCTGGCATGCCTGGGTGTCTAGAGCCATCTGGTAGGCATGGCTTGAGAAGCCTGGCTATGAGTGTCCAGAGCCTGTTTGGACATTGTATTGCAGCCCTGTCCTGTTGGGCTTTGTCTGTCTGCTGGTCCGTGTCCTCTCCATTGGGCCTGCCCAAGAGCTTGCCAATGTGTCGCCTCCATAAACCCAACTCCTGGAAGAACATCTTTCTGCTTCCACACTGCTCTTCACTTCTAAACTGAACCCAGCATTTCTAGTCCCTTGCCCATCAGAGATCATCCTGCCTTCCGCTCACCCCTGTAGCCCAAGGAGCATGTGGAAGGGCTTCTATGTCCCTCCCTCCCTTCCCCTTGTTCCTGTTCTTCAGTTCCTCACTGTCTCCTGGTCAAGAGCCCCATAGTCCTCTCCCATTTCCACACAGTGTGAGTGTGCCCTGGATATATGAGCTGTTTGCCCTCTGCCCCAGGTGCCCCCCACATTTGCCCTTTCCTGTGCCCGCAGGCATTTAGTTCATTTCATCCTCCTCACCATGGACCAAAGTACTCCTTTCCTCACTGGTTTTGTCCTCTGCCATTGCTAGTTAGGCTTCAGTGGCTCAGCCCTGTGGTGGTATGTGGACCTGCACCCCGTGTTTGCCATGCCAGCTGAAACCTAGTTATGCAGCGGCAGGTGCCAGAGGAGCATGCAGGGCCCTGTGCCTGCCTGACTCACCCGAGGGCTCCCCATCTGCTCCCTTCCACACATGCTTCCTGCTGCATACCATCTGATTCAGGTCTATGATGTCTGCTGCACTCAAGCACCAGCCCCTGCCAGTGCTCTCGCCCCACTCAGGCACCCGTGTCCTGCAGTCTCAGAAGTCCTTGCTGCTGCCTGTTTGGTTTGTGTGAGCACTTCCTTCCCCTGCAGTCACCTGTTCGGTGATTTATGCCTGTTTAGCAGCACCTTATGTTAGTGAACCCTGCACCAGGTGCGTGTGGGTGGATCTAAGAGGATCCCAGCCTGTTGATCTTTGTGCTCAGGGCACAAATGGTGCTGTAGAGCGCCCTCTATCTGCCACTCTCTGAACTGCAATTTACAGTGTAGCCCTGTCCTGTAGGAGACCTGGGAATCTATCTGTTCTGCCTTGGGAACTGACCTTAGGGCCTGCTGCGATCTGCAGTCCTGCCTGTTGTCCGAGCATCATCTGTAGGACCATGCATTCCTCTGACATCCCCACAGAAGATGTAATGTGTTTTGCTATTAAGGGAGAGTACGGGGATTGAGGGGATGGCTCACTGAGTAAAGCATCTATTATACAAGCACGAGGACCTGAATTCAGGTCCCCAGAGCTCATATAGAGCTGCTGGGCATGTGGTGTACCCGTGTTAGGCAGAGACAAACAGATTCTAACCCATTAGTTAGCTAGCCTGATCAAAATGGTGAGCCATAGGTTCAGCGAGAGACCCCGTCTCCAAAACTAAAGTGAATGAAGTAGAGAATCATTGAGAAAGACATCCTGACATGGACCTCTGTGGTCTACGCAGGTGAGCATAGAGGCTCCTTGTGCAGGGCATGCGGAGCGAGGGTTGTGGATTGGGGCTATAAATCAGTGGCAGACCTGATATAGATACCTAATATTCCTGGGAGGGAATCTTTTCTTCTTGGGAAGGAGTGTTGTAGGGAGGGAGAGACAAGAGTTTTCTTTATAATCTGGAATTTTGCAACGGGTCTCTCTACATCCTTAAGACCTCTCTCTCTCTCCTGTGGTGCCATGGTGCACACATCTCTGTCCATGGCCTCCAGTTGGCAGTGGGTGTGGTGTGACCTAGGTATAGGGCTGCGATTGTGTAACTGTGTCTCTCCCTTCTTAGGTAGCAGAACCTCGCTGCAGAGTGGGGGTTGGCAGCAGCTCAGACTTGAGACAGATTTTCTGGTGTTCAATCCTGCTGTCTGGTTCCGTTATACCTGAGCCTTGGTCCTCGAAGTCCCAGCAAAGTCCCATGGCCTTGGGGTTGTTTGCGTCTGTTCTGTGTAGGCAAGACCCTGGGTCACTATGAGGGGAATGTTGTTCCCAGATTTTAACCTTGGATTTGGAAGTCTTCCTGCAAGACTCCCCTGAACCACATGCTGAGGACAGCTTATCCGAGTGTCACAAGCCCCCAGTCCCACCCTGCCTGTGTGTGCCCTGTCTCCTGAAAAGTTGCATTGCCATGTGTCTGTCTTTGTGTGCTTGGCTCTTAAGTAGCAGAGTGAATGCTGCCGTTCTAATTAAATTACCCACTTTGGAGCAGTGATTTAAGGCGCTTGTGAACCTCCCCACCTGAATTCAACGATTCAAGAGTCGATTTCACAGTCCTTGATTATTAAATTGGTCTATGAATAGTTTTCAATTGAACTGGAACTCAAAATAGCCTCTTTATACGTCTGTTTCCCATGGATATTAGCTCTTGCTTTACATTTGGGGTTGTGACGCACCTAGGGTGCAGGTGGCAGCCGGCTGCTTCTCTGTGGGGCTAGGGGACAGACAGTACAAGGCTTCCTGAGATTGCACGATCGAAGCCAAGCCAATGCCCTTGGTGCCACATGGTTGGTCCTGTTTTCTGCGGTTGTGTTGGTGGCCCAGAGCAGGGCTCCCTTTGACACTTTGCAGGACCAGCAGTGTCACAGGTCCCTGCTGAAGTTTCATAAGTGTTTGACTTTCATTCACTTTCAAATTACACTTCAGCTTGTTTAAATGATTTTACTAAGTTATAATTTACAAAATCCTATACTCACTCAGATGTGAAATACATATTTGCGGGTGCCCACCTGACAGAAGCGCTATCTGCCGCCCTCAGGAGCTCAGGTTTTCTTGAAACAGCATAATCAAAGTGAGCCAAAGTTGTTGGAGGCAGGAGTGATCTGAGTGGCAGGTGTCTCTTGCAGGCCCCACCCCCCAGTTTGTACATTTTCAGAGTAGCTGCAGTGTTCTGTTCATGGACACTTTGCACGAGTGTTACAGATGTCACATGATAACAGAATCCTGTTGCCCTGCTTATGTATGAGGGAGGGAGGGAGGAAGGGAGGGAGGGAGGGAGGGAGAGAGAGAGAGAGAGAGAGAGAGAGAGAGAGAGAGTGTTTGCCCGCCTGCCTGGCTGTCTTTGCGCGAGTCCACATATGCATGGCATATATGTGGAGGTCGGATGATAACCTCCAGTATCAGTCCCCAGGCACCACCACCTTTGGCTTGAGACAGGGTCCTTTGGTGGCCTGGGACATAATCAAGTACTTTAGAGGGCTGGCCAGCAGACTTGCAGTATCTATCTGCCCGACTCCACGTCACATGTTTCCTAATACCGCTGGACTTACAGGTGTGTACCGCCATGCCCAGCTCATTGTGTGGATGCTGGCGATCTAAACTCAGGTGCTCATGTTTGCAAAGCAAATGTCTGTCAGCTGATGTACCTCCCCAGTTCCCAGATTCCAATCTTTGCGAGTTTTTAGAATTCCATTTGGGAAGAGGTCTCTGCTGTTGATGGGACACACACACTGCCGTTGTTGCATACAGCCTGCAGAGTGCCGTCTTGGATGGTGAGGTTGTTTGGTCCTCCCCCAACTACTCCTATCATCTGATCTGGATCTTTCTGTTGTGGCCTTGTCCTTCTCTGGGTATAGTCATAAGGATGGGGTGGAGCCCAGGGCATATGTGAGGGGCACCATTTGGGTACTTAATGATCCTTGCCCTTGCTGTTCTGGGGCTTTCTGTGCCCTCCAAAGGACCAGCGACAACAGGGGCTGCACTGGGTGGCTGTGGGACTGGTGGGGTGGAAAGTAGCAAGGGAACTTTCTGAGAGTCTTTGCCAAGATGCTTGAGGTCATTCTGGGAGGGGCCACAGCCCTTAGAGGCCTCAATCTAGAGACCTGGGCCTATGAAGTTTGCAGAGACAGCTGACTAAAGAGGGCTGTTGTGGGGCTGTGATGATGTAGGGGAGGCAGTGAC
Organism: Microtus oregoni; assembly: GCF_018167655.1. Taxonomy (NCBI): domain Eukaryota; kingdom Metazoa; phylum Chordata; class Mammalia; order Rodentia; family Cricetidae; genus Microtus; species Microtus oregoni. The sequence goes on from NW_024543062.1 coordinate 3,023,859, forward strand.
CAGGCCAGGGCAGCCATAGGGATACAATAGGAAAGCATATATTGTAAGGGAAGCCAGGCTTGGTGGCACTATCTGTAAACTGAAATAGGAGATTACAAACTCAAGATCAGTCTTGGAAACTTAGATACTGTCTTAGAGTAGAAAATACAGAGGGCTGAGGATGGAGCTCAATGGTAGACCATCTGCCTAGGATCCCCCAGTGAGGGGCTGGGGTGTGGCTCAGTGGTAGAGCACCTGCCTAGAATCCCCCAGTGAGGGGCTGGGGTGTGACTCAGTGGTAGAGCCCCTGCCTAGAATCCCCCAGTGAGGGGCTGGGGTGTGGCTCAGTGGTAGAGCACCTGCCTAGAATCCCCCAGTGAGGGGCTGGGGTGTGGCTCAGTGGTAGAGCCCCTGCCTAGAATCTCCCAGTGAGGGGCTGGGGTGTGGCTCAGTGGTAGAGCCCCTGCCTAGGATCCCCCAGTGAGGGGCTGGGGTGTGGCTCAGTGGTAGAGCCCCTGCCTAGGATCCCCCAGTGTGGGGCTGGGGTATGGTTCAGTGGTAGAGCACCTGCCTAGGATCCCCCAGTGAGGGGCTGGGGTGTGGCTGATTGGTAGAGCACCTGCCTACAACTCTTCATTGTGGACTGAGAGCATAGCTCAGTGACAAGTCTTGTTTAGTATGCTTGAGGCTCCTACTTCAATCCTCTATACTGCAAAAATACATGTATAGAGAAAGGAAAAGTAGAGGAAGTCAGATACCATTGCCCGAGTGTGTCCTGTCATCTGTCTTCACAAGGCATGCCTAGCACCCAGTGTGAGGCAGTACTTTCTCCTTCAGAAAGTCTTCAGGCCCAGTGCCTGCTGTGGGGGCTGTGCTCCGCACCCTCCCTGTGCTGCACATCTGTGCCGACTGTGACTCACATGGGAAGTGCTTGCGCTGGCAATTTAGCTCATTCAGAAGTGCCGTCCTGAAGCGCCTGTGGCTGACAATCTTTCCCATTGTGTGTGGAGTTGCACTTCCCTCCCCTCGCACCGTGTTCTGGGATCACCCTGGGTGTCTTTGAAATCCAGAACCTCCTGAAAGGCACTAAGTAGCTATTCAGGAGCGAGGAAACGACAACGAGGTGTTTGCACGTGCAGCTCTATTTTAGGACACCCCTGTGGGGTACACAGTGGGGGATGTGCCCCCAGTTCTGGGGGATGGTCACATGAGGCCTCATGGCTATACCTTCTTGTCTTCTGTGTAGTGCCCGGAGTCTGGAGAAGGCCCAGCAGCAGCTCCAGGATGAGGTCCGGCAGGTCAATGCGCAGCTGCTAGAGGAGAGGAAGAAGAGGGAGTCACATGAGGCACTGGCCCGAAGGCTCCAGAAGCGCAATGTGCTGCTGACCAAGGTACAGTTCACCCAGCGTGGCCAGGTTCCACCACGCCTCCGCCTGACCTTTTAGCTCTGGTGGTCCGTCCTCATCCAGCCCTCTGTGAGGCTGCACGTTCTTGCCTGTGCTCCATTTCTCACACCTCCAACAGCTGTTCCACATCTGCTGGACCACAGGCCATGCACAGTGCTGGCCTTCCCGTGGCAGGCTGGAGCGAACAGGTCAGTTAGGATGCGTGCTCTTAGTCCAAATTTAAGGACAGTTTTTGAATGGTACAAGGAGTAGTTCAGAGCCCAGAGTGGCAGCATATAATTGTAATTCTAGAATTTTGGAGACTGAGGCAGGAAGGGAGTTGGTGAACGAAGGCCAGCTTGGCCTCTGTGGCTTGGCCCTCTCAAAACAGCAAGATCAAAACCAGTCTCCTGGACTCACTTTCCTTGTGTATCCTGACCTGGGCTGCAGCCCCCCAGGGGAGTGTTTCCACTGTCTTCCTCAGTGGTCACCAGCCTGCCTTCCTGTCCTTTGCTGCCTGCACAAATAGGGGAAGCTGGAGTAGGCTTCATCCTGAAATGGCATGAGGATGGTCTCTTGTCTCCAGGTGACAAGGCAAATGCTGCGACACGCTCTCCCTAGTCCCCAGCCTCTCTCAGACTTCTGGCTCAAAGGCAGTCTGGCTTGTTTGCGCGGTCTCTCTCTCTCTCTCTCTCTCTCTCTCTCTCTCTCTCTCTGATTTAAAGATTTATTTATGCCTGCACACCAGAAGAGGGCACCAGATCTCATTCTAGATGGCTGTGAGCCACCATGTGGTTGCAGGGAACTGTACTCAGGACCTCTGGAAGAGGAGCCAGTGCTTTTAACCTCTGAGCCATCTCTCCAGCCCCCACCCAAAGCCTTTCTGATGCTTGCATGGTACACTGAGGTCTTCGAGTGTGAATGGAAATTCCTAATGAGTGTTATTTAGAGTGAGCATCTAATGGACTCTGGGCGTTCAGAGCACAAGGAAGCACAAGGAAGAATCTGTCCCTGGGTATATGAGAATAGGGAGTCCAGCTTGCTGGGTGGAGGTCCACCCTCACCCTGATGGGATGTGGGCATGAGGCCTAAGAAGTTGGTACACCCAGAAAATCTGGGTGTGTGTGACCAGGTCTGTGCTTGGTGGTGTCATTTGGAAACCTGACTCTTTGCTAGTGGTATCTCTAGGTGAGGATGTTGCTACAAAGCAAGCCATTCTGCTTCCCACTGCAGTTTCACAGCTACCTCTGACAGCCCTGTGCCAATCCCCCAGTGTCTGGGAAAGGGAGACCTGTCATTTGTGTTGGCCTCAAACATTTCTTCCCGGGGTTGGGTAAAGGCTGAGCTCTCCTTTTAGACCCCAGGGTCCCTGCAGGTGGCCCAGGAAGAGAGGTAGCTAGAGTATCCTGGCATTGCCTCTTGGCCGAGAAGATGCTCAGCGTGTTGGCATGGCTCCTCTTCTGGGCCTTAACATCATCCTTTCCTGCCCAGCGCCTGTCAGAGTGAAGCCCTGTGATGGGAATATGTGGTCACGGCCCTCAGGCTTGACAGTGCAGTGGGAAAGAGGCCGAGCACTCAGCCACATGCTTACCAGCCGTGACAAAGACAAACACTGCTGTGCCCACTGACATGCGAGGAGCTGTCGGAGGTGAGGCTTAAGCAAAGACCCAGAGGATTTACTGTTTACCAGAGCATGTGAGGAGAGCTGGCCCCATCTCCACAGAGCCATGGTTCAGGGAAGAAGGCTGTCACAGAGCCACTGTTGATGCCAACATGCAGACACACGCAGACAGAAGGTGGCGCATGCCCTGGTCTGCTGGCTGTGGGCAGCTCATCACAGGGCTGTGCCTGTGCTGGCAGCATGAGAAGACAGAGCTGGCTATGGGAAATCTCAGAGTTGGGTAGGGAGGGATCAGCTTGATAGACTTTCTTAGTGGAAGACAAGCTTGTGTCCTATGACCCAGAACTTCCAGACTGTGTGATGAAGAGAGAGAGGTAGTCTGAGAACCTAACTGTTCCCTGTGATCTGAGAATCATTGCCCAGACTCTGCAAGAGTCAGCTCAGTGGGATGGCCCTGAGCTCCTTCTAGTGCACTGTGGAGTTCCACACAGGCACTAGTACAACAGCCCTCTAAGCATCCTGCAAACTCAGCAGTGAGGTCCCTGCACAGGGAAGCTCTGCAGTGCCAGCCCAGGAGATGAAGTTGCCTCTGAATTGTCTAGGGGGGAGAGACAGCACATACCCGTTCCATGCTTCCAGCCTGCCTTGCCCATCCCAGCCAGCCTGGTAGAAAAGCTCCCAGTGTCTGGATTTCCCAAGTTTGTTCATCTGTCACAGTCTTCTGGCTCCTTGGAGAAATCACTCTGGGGAGGACACAATGGTTTTGTCTGCTTTCTGGAGAAGTCAGTGGTCTGAACTGGGTGTGTGTCCATAGTATTAAAATGTGCACACCCACGTCGTCCAGCTTCTGTAGCATTCCCACATGTATATGCCCACATGGTCCGGGATGTACCATGTGTACATCCACGTGGTTGGGATATTTTTTTGTCGGTTGCGTTTATCCCATGGCTGTTGTGGCCCGTGCTGTACACCAGAACTGCTGTGAACTTGGTGGCTATTTGAGCTTCATTTCAGGCTTAGGACTTGGGCGACAGTGAGGATTGTTGGCAATGGTGCTGATGCAGTGTGGCCTCTGTTGAGCTCCCGTGGTTTCCTGAATAGATCCTGTGAGGCTTGTGCTGGTGTCCCGTGTGGATGCCTCTGTCCTTGACGTTCCCATGTCAGAGCTGATGGCTCTCTGGTTCAAACTGGCCCCTCTCTGACCCGTGCTGCACTGCTGGCCTCACTCTGAGTGAGTGGAAAGGTAGCTATTGATTACCCAACACTGACTGATTATCTATAGCAGCTGTCCCTCTGAGATAGATTCAATGGATTGATACCCATTGCCTTCCTAGCCCTGGGGTACAGGAGTTTGACTTGCTAGCTAGCTTACAAGATGAAGCTATTCATTAGGCTGGTCTGGTGAGGCACCAAGGGTATTGTCACGTGATTTCACAGGCGTAGTATAATGTCTCCTGCTGGTATCTGCCTGGCTATGTTGGACTCCAGCCTGACTGACCTGTGGTGAGGGAGTGTCTACTCCTTACTGTTCCTGTGAAAGCTACTGTCCGGCCTCAGTCTCTAGGACTGCTCACCTCTGCCTGACTGTCCTCTGTGTCCCTCCAGCCCATCCATCTACAGGGCCCTGGAACCAGCTATGGCACTCTGCCTTGGCATCCCCTCCAAGGGGCCTCTTTGCCTGCTTCACATTTCGGTTTATAGTGGTTGGCATGCGCAATTTTGTCTCGAGACCTTTATTAAGCGGCTCCAGTCTAAGGAGTTAATTGTTACTGATAGCTAAGAGTATAATTACCTTGGTAAAATATCATGACTATTTTAAGCAATTGAAAATTGGCTCCTGGCACTTGGTGAACACAAACCATTTTCCTATTTGAGGCACGCTATTTCCAGTGTGCACTAATATTCTACACCATAGTTGCAAAGTCATATTTATAGAATGTAAGCAAGATTTTAATTTTTTAAATGAAAGAAAACCTTCTGTTTTTCCTGTTTGATCCCCAATGTCCCCAGGGGAGCAGTCACTAGAAAAAGGTGACCTCCTGGGCCTTTGGTGACTAGTCCCTTCTTTGTTATATGATAGCTGCAGAGGACATGTAGTTGTCATGGTGGTATCCTGTTTTAGGACCCTTCAAATTGTTTTAGTAGGCCTAGACATGTGTGTGTGTATGTGTGTGTGTGTGCTTGTGTGCATGTGTGTGCATGCACTTATGTAGTGGAAATCAGAAGACAACTTGTAGGAATTCGTTCTCTCCTTCCATGTAGGATCAACAAAGATTGTCAGGCTTGGCAGCAGAGTGCCCTCACCCTGTGAGCCCTTGTCTTTAAGACAGAGTCTCTCGTTTGCCTGGAACTTCCCCTGATGACCTGTGCTCCCTCGCTCCCAGAGGACCCACTGCCTCCTGACTTTGAATGTGCCCAGCTGTGGACTGACATTAATGGAGCCACAGGGCCCCTGTTTTTTCATGGCTGGTTTCTGTTATCCTCAGTGCACTTTGTGTTGCTCTTGTGTGGACCTGAAGTTGCTAGATCTTTCCATTGCATGTCAGTGTTCTACCACACGAATGAATTGCTGCTTTTGTACGTATACTTGAACACAGCAAGTGCTTATGCTGTGACTGACAGCTCTGGCCTTCAGTGACCATGGGCTTCTTTGGGTTGGCAGGCCACCTGCCACCCAGGTACCAGGTGAGCGTGCTGCTTGCATGCTGCCATCCTCACACTCTAGATTCAGTTTTTTGGCCTCTCAGTGTTCCCTGGGGATGAGCTCTGGACTCTGGGTATGATCCCCTGCTGGGAGATAGGACCCTCTTCACCTGTGGCGTGCCATTCCGCTCTTGTCACTGCTGCTGTGTCTGCAGGTGAGCAGACGTTTTTCATTTTAATTGCAGTCCCGTGTATCGATTTTCCCTTTCTGCCGGCACTCTGGGCGTCTTGATTAAGTATCTCTACTGACTGAAGTCAGGCAGATATTAAAGGGATCTCACAGCTTCCTCCAAGCAGTCTATGGTTTTACCTTTTATGCTCACGACTGACAGGCATCTGGGATCGGCTTCAGAGTATGACATGAAACGGGTGCCCAGGCTTGTTCTGTCCTCCGTGATCTGTTGTTGAGTAGCTCTGCTCGTGGATGGGCCATCCTCTGGCCGACCCATAGTGGGCTGCTGTGGAAGCCATGCTATCAATCAGCTCCTTGTGTCGTCTGCCAGTGTCGCCCCGTCTGTTGATATCTGCCCATGGAATCTTCCAATTCCATTGTTCTTCACAATTCCTTAGCTGTGGTGAGCCTGGCTACCTACTCTAGATCAGCGTGAGCCATGGAGTGAACCCAAGGCCAGTCTGAGCAAACTAGCCAGACCCCGCTGCAAAACAAAACATGAAAAATTGCCTGGGTGTGTATGTGTGTAAATGGCTAAGGAGGTGAAGTGCAAGGATTTGAGTATGACTCTTAGGACTCACAAAAGAGCTGGATAAGTGGCTGACAAGGGGACCCAAAGGGAAAAGGTGCTTGCTGTCAAGCTTGATGACCTCAGTCCCTGGAACACACATAAAGGTGAAGGTAAGAAATGACTCTACAAAGTTGTCATCTGACTAACACATGTATAGCATGGGGCCCTCCTACCAATAAATAAATAAATTTGAAAAAAAAAAAGCAAGAAAGGGGCTGGAGAAATGGCTCAGTCATTAGAGCTCTTGCTGTTTTCCAGAGGACTCAGGTTCAAGTCCAGCAGCCTCACTGGGATGCTAGAACTGCCTGTACTTCTAGCTTCGGGGTGCCCATCATTCTTCTCTGGTCTCTGGGGACACACACACACACACACAAACACACACACACACACACACACACACACACACAAATCTTAAATTTTTTTTTGTGTTTTTCATACACGGGTAGCTCCGCAGCCACACCCACAAATTGCTTGGCAAGAATGCTTGCATAGGATCCTGGTTTCCATCCCTGGGACAGATAACTAAAGTGATTGCTCCCACAGATCTTTAGGTCCCCTACACCTCCCTGTGTGCAGCTGGTTACCTCCCACAAAACGTGCTACAATACAATTCAGATTGCAATGAGTGTATGGATCATTTTGGGGATAAATCGTATCTTAGTGTTGTTTAGTTTTATAAGTGGCATTAACCATCCCTCATTTACTGAGATGGTCTTTAATTTTTCACAGCAAGTTTTATAGATTTTACACTAAAAATCTGACATGGCATTGGATTTTCCTCCCTGACTATTTTCTACTTGTGGTATGTGCTACTTTTAAAAGACTTATTTTTGGTTATGTTTGTATGTGTGTATGTATTGGGGGGTACACATGGGAATGGTGGTTTCTGAGGGGGCCAGAGGTGTCAGATCTCCTAGAGCTGGAGTTAATCACTCGTGAGCCCCCTAGCACCAGTACTGGGAGGTCAACTTGGGTCCTCCCTAAGAGTAGGAAGTGCTCTTAACCCTTAAGCCGTCTCTTCAGCCCCTTCTGGTGGGTTTTAATGGTGTCTTAGGAGACCTGAATTTTATTTATCTTCTGTCTGATGAGTGTGATCAGGCCTGGGTGATGCCTCCTATGGTTGACTCTGCTAACCCCCAGTGCAGCCCGGGGAAGAGCATGCTGGAGGAAGAAGCGCCTGCACACTATATCCTGAGGCTGAGCAGCACGCATGCAGTGGGGATTTTGTTTGTTCGTCCAGTGATCATGGCGTCTCAGGAAGCTGTGATGATAGAAGGTATCCCTTATGCCTGTGACCGAGCTGCTCCTGCAGCAGACCTCAGTGGTTGTGCTGCAGGGTGAGCATGGGTGCCGGCTGTGCCATCCTGTCTCCCACCTGCTCTTGTATTGTCCCATGACCTTCAGGATATAGAGCTGTCTGGCCATGTCTGTAATCCTTGTTCCCCATCCCAGCTGAGTCTGGTATTTAAAGAATCTCATCAAAGCAGAATCATATTTGTTGTTTTTACATTTCTCAATTAGGTTGTATCACATTAGAGCAGTTTTAGGCATTATTAAGTGTGTGTGTATGTGTGTGTGTGTGTGTGTGTGTGTGTGTTTATGCGCATGCGCTGGCACATGTATGATATGCTGCACCTATGGAGTCCAGAGGACAACTTCGTGAGTTCTCTCTTTCCATTTTTATGGGTTCTGGGGGTTTTACTCAGATTACCCCACTAAGGTACTTCACCAGCCCCATTTTTAGCTTTCAAGCAGTGGCAGCAAGCCAAGCATCTCTGGCACCTTTCTCCCTTGCCTGTGTCTGCATGGCTTCCCTTCTGCTAACTCTTAGATTCTGGGTCCTGTGCACTGTTGTGGTCAATGTTCTAGTATGGAGACACCTTGGCACTGTAGGGTCACTATAGGCTCGTCATCTGTGAGACTGGACGGGTGTAGGATTTCCTTATTACAGGTGGCTTTCTTCTCCCTGGACACCTCTGTGCCGGTGTGGTCATGTCTTCCTCCTACTATTGCTTTGGATGTCTAGCAGCTTCTCACAGTGCTTTCCTATGTGTTCTGTTGGACAGCATATAGTTCTGCTACACTGGAAATACATCTTTGTGGTTCCTCCATGTTTTCCATAGCTCCATCACTCATCTCTTTTACATCACTGATTATTGCTCCTCTACCTGGGTGGATCTGACTGGATGTTCATCAGCTAGAGGGTATCACAGTTGCCTGGGGGTTCTAGCAGTTGGGCTTTGTGTGGACACGAGCTGTGAGTACCCAGCATTCCTTGGTGTGGATATGAGCTGTGAGTATCTAGCAGTCTTTGCTATGTCGTGCTATGCTGAGTTGAGCCATTTTTGTTTGTTTGCTTTTTTTTTTTTATGTGAGTGTATGCATGTGAAGGTCAAAGGGCAATCTCTGGTGCCTTCCTCAATTGCTCTTCACCTTGATTTTAGAGATAGGTTTCTGAGTAGGCTAAACTGACTGGCCACTGGGCCCCAGGGATGCTCCTGCCTCCACTGCAGGGTTACAGATCACTCCCATACCCAGCTTTTATGTAGATTCTGGGGAGCAAACTCGGCTCCTTGCTTGGGCAGCAAGCACTTAACTAACTGGTCTGTTTCCTCTGCCCCCAGACCAGTGTATTTCACTTAGGAATATGACTTCAAATTCCTCCACATTTTTCTTGACTGGATACTCAGTTTCAAAGCCACTGGTTGCCCTTGCAGAGCATGGTGGCCCGCAGTTTGTCCAGCTTTCATCCGCTGGCACATTTCAGCTGCCTTGAGTTCTGGCAGATTTGAGTACAGTGGCTTTAATGGCGGTGTGCTCCTCAGCGGTGCTGGTGTGCTGACACTGCTCAGCTCTGAGCACTTGTGCTGCCAGACCCTTGTGCATGCAGCCACCCTCACCCCACGATGGCTTCCACATACAGGACTCTCCTGTCCTCTCGTGAGATCTCCTTGAGGCTGGGGCTAATGAAGAAACTGAGGCACAAAGCATCTCAAGCTTTGTGGGAATTCAGAGCAGTTCTAACCTGGTTGCCTGGTGTCACTACCTTAAGAACAGATTCATGACTGAATTTTTTCTGTTTTGTTTGCTCCCCCCTCTCGTGTGTGTGTGTGTGTGTGAGAGAGAGAGAGAGAGAGAGAGAGAGAGAGAGAGAGACAGAGACAGAGACAGACAGAGACAGACAGACAGACATGTGTGCAAGGATGAATACATTCAGGCCAAAGGAGGATGCTTGTCCCATCCCCCCACCCCCAATTACCCTGGTTTCCTTGAGAGCCCACTGAGCCCAGCCAGAGCTTGCTGGGTATGGTTTTTTGTTTGATCTTTTTGTTATTTTGGCTCAGTTTGCTAGACAGCAATTCCCTGTGTCTGCATGCTTCCACAACTCTGGGGCTACAGGCATGTGTAGCCATACCTAACTTTATGTATGGAGATTCAATCTCAGGTCATCATGTTCCACAAGCAAACACTCTTAATCCCTGAGCCGTCTCCTCGGCCCTCTGCTCTGTTGCTTACTCTTACTATTGTGGCATCTCTGACCACACTGGGACCTCCACAGAACTTATCTCTGGTTTCATTCTGGCCTTGTAGTGAGTGGCAGTCCCCTGTCTTCAAGGCAGGTGTTAGTGTTATGTGGAGGATGGTGGGTGCTGGGTTGTGCTGTTTGGTACCCATCCTATGGTCCTGGCTTAGAGCTCCATCCTTGGCTCATCGCTCCCAGCCTTATCTTCATCCTCTTTTCACTGTCCCGCAGTGTGGGACTCCAGCCACAGAGAAGGGAATCTTCCTGCTCTCTGCCTTCTCTGTGCGAATGATTCTGGATCACGGGGAAGCTGTTGTTTGGTAAATGGTGTTCCCCGTAATTCTGCAGCCTCTGGAGTCTGCTGCAGAGCGTCCCTCTGGCAGCCATACAGGCTGCTTGGCAGGAATGGATGCTCTGTTCTCTTATCTTCTTCTCATTGTGTCCCCTGCACAGTCTGTGTGGCACCCTCTGCACTGTGTCTGCTTCTGTGCATTGGTGGCGAGGGAGTCCCTCAACCTGCACCGAGGCTTGAGCCATGGGCCTCGAGCATGATTGACAAGGACCCTGCCACTGAATAACATCTCTAGCCCTTTGTAAAAACTTACTAAGTTACCCCGGTTGGCCTTAGATTTAAGGTCCTCCTGCTTCAGCCCCTTGGGTAGCTGGGACAACATCTAGTCAGGTGTGTCTGGGAGTCCTTTCTTATGACCACTGTTGAGACTGGTAGCCTTGTAGTCAACCCTTGGCCTGTAGCAGGATCTGGCCTGGCTGAGCAGGCATTTAGTTCTTTTTTTTTTTTTTTAAGATTTATTTATTTATTAGGTATACAACATTCCTTCCCTGTATGTTTGTATGCCAGAAGAGGGCACCAGATCTCATTATAGATGGTTGTGAGCCACCATGTGGTTGCTGGGAATTGAATTCAGGACCTCTGGAAGAGCAATCAGTACTCTTAACCTCTGAGCCATCTCTCCAGCCCAGGCATTTAGTTCTTGAAGGCCTCAGGACCCTTTGGAGCTTGCAGCAGCTGCACACGTTGCAGTTCTGACCGCTCTTCCTCCATGGGAAGCTGCAGGGCCCTCCCTGGTGCCCTGGGCAGTCTGATCTGGTGTGCAGATAGGAACTTGACTCCATGTGAGTCCTCCGTGTTTCTTAGGAGTGGACAAAGGGGCAGGCCTTCTCTGGAGTGTGGCTCCTGGTGGGCCCTTCTTCTCTCTGCCCCTGGTACCCAGCCTACCCCCTGCTGCTGCAAAGGGGGAAGAGACTCACCGTGGCTCTGAGCACTCTTATCACTCTGGCACAACCTGAATTAGACACCCCCTCTCCCCTGTGTTTGAGTGCGGAGGTCAGAGGCTGGCATGGGATGTCTTCCTCCATCACTCTATACTTTATTTGAATCAGGATTTCTCTATGAATGCAGACTTTGCCCATTGAGATAGTCCAGCTAGCCTGCTTGCTCCAGGGATCTGTCACTACCTCCTTATTGCTGGGTTGCCATGTCCACCTGACTTTTCACATGGGTGCTGACAGTCTGAACTCTGCTCCTCATTGCTGAGCCATCTCCTTAGCACTTCATCTGATGACTTCAAAACATGGAAATATGATGGGTGGAGGTGGTGCATGTCTTTAATCCCAGCACTTAGGAGGCAGAAACGGGTGGATCTCTGTGAGTTCGAGGCCAGCCTCTATAGAACAAGTTCGAGGACAGCCAGGACTACACAGAGAAACTTTGCCTCAAAAATAAATAAATAAATACAATAAAAGAAGAAGAAAGAAAAAAGAAAGAAAAGATGGAAATGTGAAAGCTAGTGTTCTCTTTCTCTCTCTCTTATGCTCAAATCAATCCCACACCAGTTATGATTTAAAGGTATATATATTTAGGGGGGGTAAAACTCACAAACACCAACCGTCATGAAAGGAGCCTAGTTGCCGGAGCAGGAACCAAGAGAGCGAGCCTAGGCTTATCGCTCTTTTTTAAAGATAAATAGACCACGCCCCAGTGGGCTGGTATTTCAACAGCTATTGGCTGAAGGAGCTGAAGGCACTCCTGCAACTCAATGGGCTCGTACTTCAGCGACTATTGGCTGAAGGAGCAGAAGGTCCTCCCGCAGCACCTTCCCCTTTTATTTAAGTAAGAGCATTCTAATCCTACTACAAAATTATATACACTAAGAACAAATGTCCTATCCTAACTAGCCCAATGGGACTAAATAGCTGGGGTACCGGGTGGAACAGAAACCACAACAACAAGCAGGCCTGGCCCCTCCATGTTATCTCTCTCTCTTTCTCTCTCTCATGTGTACATGCACACTTCACACCCGAGTGCTTCTCTTTGTTTGAAGGTAGACTGGAGTGCCAGTGTGGTCAGTGGCCATAGGGACACTGCTCAAGGCTCTTGCATGCTCTCCCTTGCAGCTTGCTCGGAGATTGGTGTTGTAGCTGCTCCTAGGGTGGAACCATAGAGACCCCTTAGTACTCTGAAAGAAAACAAGCATGCACCATGGGCTAAGAAGAATAGAGTGCTCACATCACTGGGGAGGGGCCTGCATCTTGCTGAGTTGGGAAGTCTCCTTCACGTAGGGGATGGCCAGAGGGTGTGTCTGAACCCCACTTCTCTGCTCAAGATTTCTTGTAGGGCCAGCTGACTCTGGATAGGAATAGAGCAGCCCTTGCTTTCCATCTGTGTACCCCCCACCATCAGAGGCCATATGTTCCTTGTGGTCACTTGTGTACCCCCACCCTCCCTGTGGCTTTCTGTCGGCTGTATCTGCTTTAAGCACATACTGTGTGAGAAGCGGCTGTACTTCCCTGAAGACCATCCCTGGCCCTCCAGACCCCTTTCACCTTCATGGCAGCTCTGCCTCTGCATCTGGGTAACAAGATGGTTCCATGTCGTAAACCCCAGGTTGGGGGTCATCTGTCCTAAGCCACACATTGGGGTAACATCTGTTGCAGTCCAGCCGTGATGGGTTTGTATGTTCCAGAGTGAGGGCATGTGGATTAGAAATGTTAGGCAGAATAGGCAGAGATGTTGCAAGGAGGAGGCCACTTGTTCTTTCCGGCCACTCAGCTAGCTTAGACTCGAAATAACCATACAGAAACTGTATTAGTTAAAACATTGGTTGACCCATTAGCTCTAACTTCTTATTGGCTAACTCTTACATCTTAATTTAACCTATTTCTATTAATCTGTGTATCACCACGAGGTCGTGGCCTACCAGCAAAGTTCTACTACGTCTATCTCTGGTGGCAGATCCATGATATCTTCCTGACTCTGCCCAGTCCTCCCCACCTACCTAAGTTCTGCCCTATCAACAGGCCAAGGCAGTTTTTTTAGTCATTAATGGCAATCACAGCACACAGAGGGGACTCCCACATCACAGGGATACAAAAGAAATACAGAGACAAAGCATAGTACCGGGAGGGCAACTCAGTGAGTGCTGAATACTGAATCCACCTGCATTTATAGATAAATGGGGAAGAAGGCAAAAAGGCTGCTTTAACATGACACAAACGACAACCAGAATAGTGATTTCCTTCAATACTTGAGACATGAAGCCATTATTTCCTGGGTTAAGCATTCTGATGTTTTGGGCAGGATATGCAGTGAATATACCCTAGACTAAGTATCTTTTAGGCAGCCACTACCTATGTCAAATGTCCTGTTTTAAAATGAAGGAGCACAAATAGGCTTGAACTCTCTGACCTTTGGTCATTGTGGAGCTGATCCACCTCTATGGGCCATCTTAATGTCCAAAACACCAAGTAACCACAACCTAGGTTGGAATATCCTGCTTGTAGCCACACCTATTTTCAGCAACTTTGAAAGATTAAGAATAATCTCAAACTCTCCGATCTTTAGTCAAGGTGGAGCAGGATTCATATCTGTGGGCCCCCACAGTCCCAGGTTTCTTCCTTTTTTTTTTTTTTTTACCTGTGTACATGTGTGTGCATCATGTGTGCACTGCTTACAGAGGCCTGTGAACAGTATCAGATCTCCTGGAATTGTAGTTACAGATAGGTGTGAGCTACCATGTGGTGGTGGGAATTGAACCTGGGCCCTCTGGAAGAGCAGCCAGTGCTCTGAACTGTCTTTCTAGCCCCCGCGCCTGGGTTTCTGCACTCTGCACTGCCAGCTCTGAGCCACACTGCAGGGAAGCAGGGCACAATGGAATGGTTCTGTCACAAATGAGCTACCCAGCCAGGTTCAGGTCCCAGCCTACTGGCTTCTTCCGATTCCGCTGACATTGTCAATCAGTTTGGAGTAGCTGGTGGGATGTCCCCCAGCCTCAGCGCCTGCTGGGAGACTGCTCTGTGCAGCATGATGGCCCTCTTTTCATGACCAGCAGGGTCTAGTCTGAGCTGTGACATGCATGTTTAGGTGTTTGTGAATCGCCTGCTCCTGTCTTTCTGGGTCCCACTTCTGTTTTTTGTTGTTGTTGTTGTTTTTTTGTTTTTTTGAGTTAGTCTCCTGTGATCCAGGCTGGTCTCAACCTTGACTTTGACCTTTGATTTTCCTGCCACTACCCCCTCCAGTGCTAGGATTAGCGGCATGTGCCACTTCATCCAAATTTAACCCTGGGCTTCATAGATGCCAGGCAAGCCCTCTGCTGAGCCATATTTCCTGCCTTTCCAGGCCCCGTTTTGTCAGTCAGGAAAGAACACACTCATTCGTTCTGGGAAGGTGCCATTTGCAAAGTCACCTGAAAGCCGTCCTTGGCATAGTACTTTTGCATTGTCCCACCAAGAGTGCTCCTGGAACTGGGTTGTGACAGGAAAAAAAAGTTTTCAGGGAGAAAAGCAATTTTAGGAAATAAAATGAGCTCAAAAGAAAATGCCTTTGTTCCTATCCAAGTTGCAGATGGTTATTAAGATAGGGGCTCCTGGGTATGGGCAGGAGGGGCTTGCCTCCGGCCACTGCAGCTGATCTGTGACAACAAGGTGACCTTCATATAGGTCATTCCCTACCTCTTTAGGACCCAGAGCTGCCCAGGGAAGGTGGTCCTTTCCTGATCACCCTCTTGCTGTCCACCATGTGCCTCAGGGCCTTTGCCTGTGCTCCTTCCTTCCCTGGCACTGCCATCCTCCTGCCTAGTACTGGCTCCCCTGTTTCCTGTTTCCCTTGTTTTTGACTCTGCAATACAGACCTTCCCTCTCCAGGCCCTTTGGCACCACTGTTTGCAGCCAGTCAAAATCTGGCAAGTGTTGGGCTCCTTCTTCTGATGGGCATGGGTAAGGCTCCTGTACAAGGTCCTATGGCCAGGGAGATCTCCAACCTGGCAACGAGGATGGCAGCCAAGCCTTACTGCCTGCTTCTGCCATGACCAGGCCAGCATGCATGGAAGAGCATAAATGTGTCGTCCCCAGCTCCAAAGATAGGTGGTGGCCCTGTGCCTGGCCTCCACAGGATTTCAGGGCATCTGGAGACACTGGTACCAGGTAGCAGCTACAGATGCTTTGGTTTCTGGTGGCATGGCTTAAAATTAGCTACCTGGAAGGTGGTAGCAATTGTCTTTTCAGTTTCCCAGCAATGGGAAGAAGTGGAGCCGTCAGTGATGGGACGGAGAGGTGGGTGGTGGAGAGCATGGTACCCTGTCCTTATCACCATCTATTCTTTCCTCTGGTTACCCGACACATTTTGGGTGACCTACAGGACCTGCTGTGGCTCCTGGTCTTGGTGGATGATGTCTGAAGGTGTTGAGCCCGTGTGGTTAGTGTCTGTCTCCCATGTGCCTCCACACCTGCCATGCTGCTCTGCCATTATTTAGTTTGTCCCTCCCTAAAAGGGTATCCTTTAGGACTGGTCCTCCCATTCTTCTTCAGAAAGGCTCCTAGAGGGGAACTGGTATATGCAGTTGGAGGCCACACCACCCTGCTGCTGACTATCATTGTTTCTGAACCGTCTTCAGGGTTCCACAGGATGGGGACTGGGACATAAGGGACAGCAGGGATGGCAGGATGATTCTGGAAGAGCCTGTTTCTAGAGGGAAATATTAGTAGGATACTTGTGGGTTTGTTTTCTATTAACCTTGACTTTCTAAAATACTGCATTCACGCGCTATTGATTTTGATCTTCAGAGCCGTTGTGAGCATCCTTAAAACCCAAGCCTGAGGTGTGTATCCTGCTGCCCTGCATCATCCGGGTCCAGGGTACCCTTTCATTTCTGGGTATCCACATCACAGCTCAGTTGGAGTTTACAGTGCCAGTGCTGCCACCCGTGGCAGTACACTCATTTAATCCCAGTGTTTGGGAAACAGAAGCAGGTAGATCTCTGCAAGTTCAAGGCTAACCTGGACTGTAGTGTGAGACCCTGTTTCAAATTTCAAACGACACCTAAAACCAACATAACCAGTACCTTAGCTGGGATTAGGTGCGGAGTCCTAACCCACTGCTGCACACTAGTGAAAGGAGAGGTGTCAACCTGGCTAGGTGCCCAGAGAGGGTTTCTTAGGCTTGGGTCTGGTCTTCTCCACTCAGCACAGGTGGCCTGTTACTTAGCCTTGGGAGGGGACATTTGGCCTCCCATGTCCAGGGGGGTCGTCAAGACACCCGAGTGTCACCAAAGGCCCAGCTTGTCCCTGATACTTCGGTTCATACCACAGAACCCTCCTTGCCTGCCGTGAAGACCTTGTCCAACTTTTTCACACAATTTCGAAGAAATCCAAATCTTTGAATAACCTTGGTCCTGAAAGGAAAGGCGCTGGCTGCAGGTGAAAATTGATGGTGGTGCTCAAAGGCATGGTTCCCTGCCAAGACAGCCTCTCAAGTGCGACTTCCAAAAATAGCCTCCACAACAGTGTGCTGGAACTGGTCCTGCTCCGCCCGGAACCTGCTCCAGAGATGTTGAGCGGAGCATGCTGCGGCCTCCCCTGCTGCCCGCCTTCATATCTGCCCTTGGCCTGGTGCTGCTTAGGTCAGCACTGGGGCTGCCACCGTGCAGTTCTTCACATGACCATCTTCCAAGGATCCTCTGAGGGCCCCAAAGCCAAGGTGGAGGGGTGATCCCTGGCCACAGGTCAGAAGACGTGGCAGGCTCTATACTTTGGGAGGATCAAGAACACTTAGTCTTGTTCCCTCAAGCCACCTGTACTTCTGGTTGTCATTGTTGGTGTTTTCTTTTTCTTTTCCCTTTTCTTAGTTTGAGATGGGGTCTCAGTGTATTTTTCTGTGTAGTCCTGACTGGATCTTGCTAGTTAGATCAGGTTGGCCTCCAACTCAAAAGATTGTCTGCCTGCCTCTGCCACCCCTGAGTGCTGGGATTAAAGGCATGCTTTAGCATGCTTGGCCTCTTTTGGAAACATTTTTTTTTTGTCTGTGTGTGTGTGTGTGTTTGAGGTGTTTGTGTGTTCTTGTCTGTGTTATATGCTCATGGTTATGAGTATAGAGGCCAGAGGGCCATGTTGGGTGTCTTCATTCTGAATCATTCTATGCCATATTCTTTGCAATGTTTATCACTGGCCTGGGGAGAGGTGAGCTCCAGGGAATCACCCTTCCTCCCCAGTATTGTACACGCTATGCTGTTCTCAACTCTTATATGTGAGTGGTGGGGATCTGAACTCAGGTCCTCGTGCTTCTGTGGCTAGCTGTTTACCAGTTGAGCCATCTCCTCAGGCCCTATTATGGTTTCTGTTGGTGATGTCTTTGCTTCACTTTTCTGGAGTTTTGTTATCTGAGAGGTTCAGTCATGTGCCTGATTCCATCAGACCAACTTACTTCCATTAACTGTTACTATTGTAATAATTCCATGGGAAAAAATCACTTTGAAAACAAGTCTAAAATTTGCACAATCTTGTTTTCGTAGAAGAGGAAGCTGCACCTGGTTTAGGATAGTTTGCTGCCCGGGAATTAGGGGTGGGATGGGGCGGGGGGGGGGGGCGTTGCTGGTCAGGTATGCATGGCAGCTCTTCTTTCCTACATGATGCTGCCCCACTCATGTCCTAGAGACAGGACTGTCTATGAGTGTGAGGATGAGTGTTTGTGCATCTGTAAGCAGGCTGTGCGAACACTGTGTGCGTGTGTGTGTGTGTGTGTGTGTGTGTACGAAAGACTGGCCGTGGCCAATCGTAATAGTGATTAAGTAGCAATAAAACAGGATCAGTATTTACAGACCTGGGGTGCTGCTACTGAAGGGTATTAAATATCATCCATCACCAAGTGGAAAGCAGTCAATAGCTGGGGTGCCATTTGGAACTAATGCTCTTTTGCTTAACTTCCCCAGCGAAGACCCAGACTGGCCCTAGTAAAATCTCAGGGAGGAAGAGGGGAAGCTCCATCAGACAAATATGCCACCAGCTTGCTTCAGAGTCCAGTCTGGGGTTTGCAGTGCTGTTGCAGGGACTAAAGCTGTCAGCCGCTGCCTGATGACACAGAGTGAGCCTGTGTGCATGCTCGTTACTGGCTTTTGCCTTAGGTCAGCTCATCTTGAGTTGCAGAGCCAGGGAGAGCTGGGAAATGATGCTAGCCAGAAAGGCCCGAGGACCGGAGGAAAGAGCAGCGTGGGCTGAAGGTGGTTTGACTAAGTGGGTCTGCAGAACAGGAAACCCAGGGGCTCTCCCTGGGGCTCTCACTCATCCACTAAGCCTGACAGTGGGGTTTGTCCAATCTAGGGTGTTAAGTGTCCAAACCTGGTGTGTGGCTGTGCTTCCCAGGGATTCTGGCTGGGGCTGGCACACTGCTGCAGTCCCCATAAGTGAGGAAGGAGCCTTCTACCAGTGTGGGGTCTAGGGGTTGTGGGGTAACTCCAGCCAGGTCAGGGGTTCCGCCTCTCCTTTGAGAAGAAGGTGGGATGTTGAATCTTTGTTAACACAAGGCATTGCCTTGTGACTTTATTAAGCCTGACCTTGGTGTCACTTTGAACCTGTGGTGGTGTGCAGGGCCATCAACCCCAGTCTTTCCGTCAGCCTATACTGTTGTTCTCTCTGTACAGTGCTTGATTTCTGGACAGATCATAGAGAAATGGTGAAGAGTGCCTATGCTTCCACCTTCCAGAGATTTCCAGCTCTTCTAGACTAGAAGTTTCCAGTGTGTTAAAGAATCTTATCTCCTCTCAGTCTCCCAGCTCAAGGAGGAAGGTGGTGTGGCCAGGGTCTGCCTGATATTGCCAGTGGGCGGCCTCTAGTAAGAAGCCATCTCCTGTGTTCAAGTGGCTTGAAAGGCTGGCTCTAACCAATTCCCAAAGCAGCGGGGGACACCACTTAGCATGCAGGCCTCGGAGGGTCTCTACTGTGCAATGGAGAGATGGCTGTGTTGACCCAGCTCGCCACTAGCACCTGCATGTGCACCTCTAGCATCCAGCATGAGGCTGCTTCCAGGGTGTAGTAATGTGTGCCGCCCTCTGCCAGGTGTGTTGGGGTGGCACTCAGCCAGTCTGCCCCGAGACAACCCTCCCTCCTCACGCCCTCACTCCTGGGACAGGGAGAAAGTACCATACTATGTGGAAAACCAAGGGTGCTGTGGCACCTTCTCTGCAGGGTGGCTGGGCCTCTTTCTGGGGCCTCTGGGAACACTTCGTTCTTAACTGCAGCTAAGGTCTTCGTTGGTTTGGAGGTCAGGCCTAGCTGAAGACATCATCTCCCTGGGACAGTTCTGAGGTGACCCTGGCAGAGACTCACTTGTTAGGTGATAAATTGGCTTCGTGTCACTCTCTCCTCTCTTTCCTTGAGGAATCCTGTTAAATTTTTCACTTTGCTCTGGGGTCCGCAAATCCCACTAAGTGACCGCCGCTCTTCTGGGGCTTCCTCCGGCGCTGTAATATTAGCTCTTATAAAGGGCTCTATCCACAGCCTGATGGAAGTCTCTAAATAAATTAGATCCACTGGTTAGCCTTCGCCAGTGATTTTTATTAACCTCCGGTTAAAGAAATATTGCTGGCTACAGCAGCGTGATTTATTCCCGGGGAAGCCAGCCTCATTTAAGCCCCCTGCATGCTCCTGAGAGGTTCGGCATTATAGAAAATGCATAGCCAGGGCTGACATGGGGCGCGTGCTTGGGGGCAGGTCAGCCTTTCTGTAGTGACCTTGGGAGGGGGCATAGTCCACAGCCTGTGATAGAACAGGGTTAGGTCGGAGCGGAGCAGAGGGCTGGGGACTTGAGTTTAGTGGGAGTGGTCTTCCATGCTACTACTGATCCCCCCTTCCCATGCTCCTTTGTCAGGAACATGTAGCCCCTGCATTTCCTGCCCTTCTCCTGGCTTTCTCTGGCTGTGCCATTGCCTAAGAGCTGTGGTCTGGTGCTGGGTGTCTATGTCATGTGCTCAACCTGCATTCCAGGCTTCCTCTTCGTGAAGAATGAGGCACACCGTGCAGATGCTGGCTGAACAGGTAGATGGAGACAGCTCAAGGTGCCCGGGGCTCAGTGTGTGCTTGGGGTTCTTGCCTGACTTCTACACCCCAGACTGGTTCTGAAGCTGCTGAGACCACTTGCTAGTCATCTGAATGATGGTCCCACAGGTTTGCTGTCCTGGATGCAGGGTGTGTTTGTAAAGGCGGTTTGATTTCTGCCTTCTTCCAGAGGCAGGCCTGAGCTCTTCCTTTGGGGAGGAAGGTCTCTCAGGAAGCAGGAGCCTCTGTTGCTGGACTGTCGCCCCTGCTGTGTTAGTGGCCCCAGGCTGACTTCCTGAGCTCACATTGTATGCTAGACCCTGGCTGTGAAGCCTGTTCACCAGCACACTGCAGTTTGTGAGAGACAGTGGGCAGCAATCCTCCAATCCTCCCAATCACCTCGCCTGTCTCTGGCAGTGCCATTGAGAAGCATGTGAGCCAGGTTAGAGGCTGACCTGGGAGTCCCTTGCAGCCTGGTTCCTATGGGCTCTTCTAGACTTGTCAGCAGGTAGGGGTTGGTGCCCAGCCTATAGCTGGCCCTCCCCAACTGCAGCTTGCAGAGGGCTCTTGAGGAGGTGGCTGCAGGATTTTCAGCGGGTTAAAGTTAATTAAAGAGCTCTCCCATGCTTTCATTTCCTTGTATCTGTCAGCTATTTACATGCAAATGCGGGCTGCCACTGAGGCCTGGAAAGGTGTCAGCTTCTCTGCACGTCAAGTGAGAAAGTAGCAGGGAGCCAGCCCAGCCCAGCGGCAGGCCTTGTGAGTTTGTCCGAAGCCCCCATGGACAATAAGGGAGGGGGCTCCAGCATGCTTGGAAGTCAACAGCAGGCTTCTTCTACTCACGACGTGGCTGACTTAAGCTTTCTCCGTTAAGGCTGCTGCTGGCACTGTGCAGCCGAATGCATTATGCATGGTAATATCTTTGCATAAGCAATTTTATAAATTAGTAGGATGCAGAGGAGGGCACAAACTTTCTGAGTCCAGGGCTGTTTCTCAGGAGTCCTCTTCCTGTCCAGGGTATCCATTGGCAGCGGAAGTGAGTGGTATCCTTGTGGAGAGGTGACTGTAGTGCGTGTGGTGTCCCGGGATGCGTGTCGAATGACTAAATGCACACAGGTATTATGCGGGATGTACTCAACAGCAGGGCCAGAGGCTATGGTACTGGCATTCCCACAACATCAGAAGGTGGGTGGTGACTGCTAGTGTTTGTTTTCAGTAACAGACAGTCCCTGCTGTTGTTCCTGGGTGATATTCTCTCTGACCTCTGCCAATGGGCACAAGGCAGCTTGCCTCTCCCTCGGACAAAACTGGGTGTACCCAGCCTGGGGCTTGCTTTATTGGCAGACTGTCAGGGAAGGCAAACCAGGGTGATTTATTGTTGTGTAATTTTTCCTAGAGAGACACAAGGAGCATCCAGTCAAAACATAAAGTATGAATGACAGATCAAAGTACAATTTCACAGGAACCCAACTTGGTGAGCTCACTTAGTTTATTGAGCTTTTTTACAGCACACAGGTGAAGCATTTCTTACAGGGACATGGGTGATCCCCAAACATCTGCACCACCCAAAAGTCTCAACCCGTAATGGATGGAGATTTCAGAGTCTCCCTTAGGACCAAGCTGTCATGTCTCTGTAATGGAAAAGAATAATCTCAGTGCTGCACAAAGAAATACAAAGTGAAGGTAGCCCAGCAAGGTAATTTTATTTTGCAAAAAAGTGTGTGACATGACCAAAACTTGGCTGTAAGCATACAGGACAGGAAGTTTGTTTAGTTTTTATTTTATTTTATCACAGGTGGTAAGAGTAGCTCATCAAGGTGGGAGCTTGACTTTACAGCCTGACACGATTGACCAGTTGACACGGTTGACCAGTTGGTGCAAAGGAGAAGGTGTGATATAGATCAAATCTCAGGTACACTAGCATCTCCCAGGATCTCTTGCAGGGTCCGAGAGGAATGGGGGTAATAGTTGGAATCCCACATTAAATTTCCTGTCCCTTCATACAGAGAGTCAGTAACTCCCCTACCATTATGAAACCTAGCTACCACTGTATTGTTTTGCTTTAGTTGCCATGGCTACAGTGACACGCAACACTTAGGTGCAGTATCACCTCTTGGTGGTTTACCTTGGTGGTACATGGCACCTGTGTACCTGGAAGAAACCCTGTCTCAGTGGGTCAAGGAAAGAACAGTGGCCTGTTGCTATGTTCCCTACCTGCACAGCCAGATGTGACCGTGCTGAACAAGTTCATTTCACTTTCCGCTGACAGCAGAGGAGGGTTCAGTTCTGTTGCACCTGATGCAGAAGTGACTGGCTTTTTCAAAGGGACAGCAGGGGAGTTGGGAGTCTCGGAAGTGACAGTTTAAAAACTGGGTAAGAGGGTTAGTCAGGCTGTGGAGCTGCAGCCACGAGGATTAGGCTCCCCTCTTATTGAACCGGGGAGACTTAGAACCTGTTCATTCAGTTGAAGGCCGTTAAAGGAGTTCTTTTAACTCAGGAGACCTGCTCACGGATGTATGAGGGGCAGGGGATGGAGTGCAGTGTATGGACCGGCTCACGGATGTATGAGGGGATGGGAATGGGGTGCAGTGTACGGACCTGCACACAGATATATGAAGGGTAGGGGATGGGGTGCAGTGTACGGACCTGCTCACGGATGTATGAGGGGATGGGAATGGGGTGCAGTGTACGGACCTGCACACAGATATATGAAGGGTAGGGGATGGGGTGCAGTGTACGGACCTGCTCACGGATGTATGAGGGGATGGGAATGGGGTGCAGTGTACGGACCTGCTCACGGATATATGAGGGGATGGGAATGGGGTGCAGTGTACGGACCTGCACACGGATGTATGAGGGATGGGAATGGGGTGCAGTGTACGGACCTGCTCACGGATGTATGAGGGGATGGGAATGGGGTGCAGTGTACGGATCTGCTCACGGATGTATGAGGGGATGGGAATGGGGGGCAGTGTACGGAACTGCTCACGGATATATGAGGGGATGGGAATGGGGTGCAGTGTACGGACCTGCACACGGATGTATGAGGGGATGGGAATGGGGTGCAGTGTACGGACCTGCTCACGGATGTATGAGGGGCAGGGGATGGGGTGCAGTGTACGGACCTGCACACAGATATATGAGGGGCAGGGGATGGGGTGCAGTGTACAGACCTGCACACAGATATATGAAGGGTAGGGGATGGGGTGCAGTGTACGGACCTGCACACGGATATATGAGGGGATGGGAATGGGGTGCAGTGTACGGACCTACACACAGATATATGAGGGGATGGGAATGGGGTGCAGTGTACGGACCTGCTCACGGATGTATGAGGGGCAGGGGATGGGGTGCAGTGTACGGACCTGCACATGGATATATGAGGGGCAGGGGATGGGGTGCAGTGTACGGACCTGCACACAGATATATGAAGAGTAGGGGATGGGGTGCAGTGTACGGACCTGCTCACGGATGTATGAGGAGATGGGAATGGGGTGCAGTGTACGGACCTGCACACAGATATATGAGGGGATGGGAATGGGGGGCAGCGGATGGGGTGCAATGTACGGACCTGCACACGGATGTATGAGGGGCAGGGGATGGGGTGCTGTGTACGGACCTGCTCACAGATGTATGAGGGGATGGGAATGGGGTGCAGTGTACGGACCTGCACACAGATATATGAGAGGGGCAGGGGATGGGGTGCAGTGTACGGACCTGCACACAGATATATGAGGGGCAGGGGATGGGGTGCAGTATACATATAGCTCCTCTCTTCCCTTTTTCATAGCATGAGACTGCAGGTCAGGTGCTGTCTCCTGCCGGTACCAGCTCAAAGGGACGTTCCATACCCCTTTTAGTTGTGGTCCTGGAAACTGAACACAGGACTTCACAGTATCAGGCAAGGAGTTTGTCACTGAGCCCTCTCCCAAGTCCTAACTCTGGAATTCATGGTCACCATGTTCTACTCACTGAGCCATCTCCCCAGACTCTCAATGATGAGATTCTAGGCAAGTGCTCTAACATTGGTCCCTGCCTTCTGCCCCTTATTTTGATTCTAGGCAGATGCCCCACTGCTCAGCCCAGTCCTTTTTCTCCACTGCAGTCCAGGCTAGCTTTGAACTTCTAGTCGTCCCGCCTCAGCCTCCTGAGCAGCTGGGTTGTCAGGTAAACATCCCCAGGACTGTCTTCCACTGGCATTTCACGCTGGTTAATTATCGTGGTGCCTTTTTGTTCTTTGGTTTTTGGGTTTTTTTTTTTTTGCTCCAAATAATTGCGTATATACATATGTCTAAATACAAAAATAGTATATGATTATAAAATATTGGAAACCAAGAATAAGTGAAAATTCTGAAGTTTTAACTTAATGATAATGGTTTAGGCAGCACACTAATCCCTCTTTTTTTCAAAGCACAATATCCACATATGAAATAAATGTCAGTGACCGTGTGACCTTTAGTAAATATCTTCTAATAAGTGGCTACCCAATGTCTTCCCTGTAGCACGTGGTGCTTTTTGAAACAATGAAGTTTGTTCTTACGCACTGGATAGCAGATGTACAGATAGATAAGAGCTGCAGTCCTAATAAGGATGTGGGTCAAATGCTCTGGCTTTCTCAGACAAAGGAGCAATTACCACCACAGTCTCTTAGACCCCCAGGTAGGAGGACTGCTGGCCTGCATCCCCAGAGAGTGACTAGGGTCTCTGCCTGGTGACAGGTACACAGGAGCACCACGCTCTGGGAATAGCATTGTGCCCTTGGGAGTACATGTTATGTGATCTGAGTGGCACATGTGTATCTAGAAGCGAGCAATTGAGTAGGTGGCTGGCAGGAGGCACACATCCAGGGTTCTCTCTGTTGGATTTGGGTCAGCATGGGACAAGAGTGGTCGTTAGGCTGCAGGCAAAGAGCTGGGTATACCCTAGGAACATGGATCTTGCTTACTATAGAGGTAGCCATATCTTGAGTAGGTGTCCCTGCCCAGATTAGCATGCACCCCTCCTTGCTCTGACATCTGAGAGCAGCCTAGAAGGTGAAGGGCCCCCTGTAGTGAGCATACCCTGCACCCAGAAGATATCTGTGGGACCAACCACTGCCACTGAGACTGGGTGGAAGTTGGGAAATGTAACTGAGAGTGTGGAATGTCAGCACAGATCAAATTCACACCCCTGCCTTTATAAATAAACCAATCAGGGTGCCTCACAACGCCCCACTGTCTCCTGAAAGCCAGTGTCATGGGCTCTGGAGGGCAGTGAGGCAGTGCAGGCCTCCTAGCACAGGAATCTCAGACCCATGTGTCTGTGCTGGCCAATGTGAGTGGGGCAACACTGGGAACTTGGGACTGGAGTCTCCGGATTGTGTAGCTCTCCTCCCTTGAGCATGGACCATAAATCCCTCTCTGTGGCTTCGGGTGGTAGGTTCCCATGTCATCTGCAGTGGGAGACCAGGGCCTGCTCCAGTCTAAAGTCACACTAATGAGTCACCTGAATGTGCATGACAAAACAGTGAGTTTGCCTCTTGAGTCTCTTCCCAGTGATTTCCAACCCCAGTCCTTCTGTGGAGAAAAACCTAGCAAATTTCACAGCCTGCCAGAGCTTATCCTCATCATGGTCCAGGTCTCCAGGGATGAGGAAAGCCAGCAAGATTGTCTGAGCATGTGCTAGCAGGCCGTGTGGTGTGGTGGATAGATCCTGGGGTGAGGGATCCTGGAGAGCAGGGGAGTGGGGTGGCAGAGGTGAGGTGGGAGGAAGAGGCAGCTGGATGTCTCTGCATTAGCTAGGAACCATTGCCTGTGCCCTGAGTATGCCACAAGTAACAGAGGCTGGGTGTGGTTTGTGACATGTCTGTTATCTTCCCATTCTTTGTAAATCTAAAACAGTTCTAAAAAATTGCAGCCTGTTACTAGGGAGGAGAAGCTGGCCTGACTCTTTTATGGCAGAGGCTCGCTCAGGGCTGTGTTCTCTGCTGAGGGTGGAGCCTCCTCTGGTACAATGGCAGCTTGGGGAAGAGGGGCACATGGTCGCAGGAGTGAAGGGTTGCAGAAGTGGGCTGCATTCAGCTGACCACTTCCTATTGTGTTGGTGCCCACATGGAGACAGCCTGGCTCTGGGTTTCTAAGTGTGTGACACTATTCTGCCTGTTTCCCATGTCCCCTTGCAGCATGTGGTCCCTGCACTGCATCTGGGACACAGCAACTGTTTATAGAGTATCACACAAGAGCCTCATCTTTGGGGATGTACACAGTGTGCTATGGGTCTCTGGGATTCCGAATCTTATCTTCTGGGGGGGCTGTTACCAGAGGCCATCAATAGGTTGCAGGCCTTGGGTTTATCTCTGTAATATACAGATAAACTATGAGAAACTTCCAGCAGCAGATTGCAGGCCTTGGGTTTATCTTTGTAATATACAGATAAACTATGAGAAACTTCCAGCAGCAGACTGGGCATCTGCACATAGCAGAATCTTGGTCCTGGTTAGATGGGACACTTTGTCCAGTGTGTGTTCAACCTTTTGACATTGGGATATGATGCTGTTGTCTACAAAGTTCAGGCTTGCAATGAATGATGCAGCTGAGGTACAACTCCTCCCCCATATATCTCAGCTTTTGAAGTAAGCTTGTGATTTGTATTTGTATCTGTGTTTGTTCTTAGCTGCCCTGTAGTGCATGTGACCTGTGGCTTGACAAGAACAGATGCTGGCTTGTGGGTTAAGGTCCCTTACCTGTGGTTTCCTCTCACACTCCCCTAGTAGCCGATGCCCTTGGGCTTGACACCAAGTCATTTGGCTCTTCCAAGTTTATGGTCCCAACTTCTATGTTTGATCCCAATGCCACATAAACCAGATATAATGGCTCATACCTGTAATTCCAGCACTTGAGAGGTAGAGGCAGGAGGATCAGTCGTTTGGCTGCAAAGTGAACTGCAGGTCAGCTTGTGCTACATAAGACCCTGTCTCAAAAACAAGCAAACAAACAAAGAAACCATTTAAAAAGAAGTATAGCAGCCATTTGGAAAGCCCGTCACATGTCTGTACAGAACACACATTGTGTGTGTCTTTCTCCTCCCTCCTGTTTCTACACTCACTGTCCCATCAGTAACTATGCAAGTGCTGGGGCCAAATCTGTGTTTGCCACAGAACATGCCATTGGAACAGGTGCCAGTCACCGACACTCTGCTTCTCTGTCGAGATACATGCCTCTGCCTCTGCCTTACTTGTGATTTGGTAGTCTCTGACTTTCCACCACTCCAGTAGCTTCACCTGTCAGATGGAGTTGCTGGGTTCAAGGTCTGGCCAGCATTGTGTGCCTGGTTTCCAGGAAGCACTAAGTAGTGGCTGCTTCCCCTCATCCCGAAACAGATCTTTCTGTGTAGTCTTGGCTGTCCTGTTATGTTTTAAATAAACGCTGATTGGTCGGTAGCCAGACAGGAAGTAGAGGCGAGGCAAAGAGAACAGGAGTATTCTGGGAAGAAGGAAGCTCTTTCCGCAGTCCTGTTGAGACATCAAAGACGCAGGATGTGACCCGTCCCACTGAAAAAAGGTATTGAGCTATGTGGCTAACATAGACTAAAATAAAGGGCTAACATAAGTTATAAGAGCTAATATGAAGCCTGAGCTAATGGACCATTCAGTTTATAACTTATGGAGACCTCTGTGTGATTTTCTTTGGGACTTGCCGGCTGTGGGAACTGGGCAGGACAGAAACCCCAACAAGTAGGCCCTCATGTTACAGTCCTGGAACTCACTCTGTAGCCCAGGCTGGCCTCAAATTCAGAGATCCACCTGCCTCTGCCTTCCGAGTGGTGTGATTGAAGACGTGCACCGCCAATACCTGGCTAGGAAGTGTTCTTCTAAGGACACCCTGGCACCTTACCGTCTTTTATTCTACCCACCCACCCCATGTTTATTTGTTAATTGCATTTCTCCTGTTGGCCTTTGTGATGGTTAGATTTTTGTCATCTTGGATAGTTTGATAAGGGGTTTGCTGTGGCTTTCACGTCACAATGGTGTCTGTCCATGTCACACATTCCTTTGTCTACACTTCTGCTGGAAGGTGTTCCGGGAAGACACTGCTTCACCAGGCATCACACTCGGGTTTCTTCTTTCATTGGTCTGTTGGGACCAGTACCCATGCTTTGTGTCACTGGAGGCTGGTATTGCCAGTGGTTTCTGTGTGGGGCCTTTAATTCCCTATCTGGGTAGCCAAGGGAGATGATGAAGTCCGTGTGATGGGTTGATGTCTAACTGCCTTCTCCATTGAGACCCTTGCTGGGGTCCATTCTAGGGTACACACCACTCCTGTGAGCATTGGAATATGACACAGTGGCAGTGTTGGCAGTCACCCTGGGCACCCTCCTGCCCGAAGCCTCTCCATTCTCTTACCTGCATCTCAACTAGTTCAGGTTTGAGAAGAAGAAACCTAGAAATGGGTGGAATAGGGTGAGTCGTCCTGCTTCCCCCCCAGCATGGGCCAAGAAAAGGCATTCTGGGATCTTGTTTCCTTAAAAAGAGTGGACCATAACTGGGCGTCCCAGTGCTCTGATGAGTGCACGCGATCACAAAGGGATCATGTCTGCACTTTGTGTGCTGTTTGCCAGCTGAAGGAGGCCCCTCAACTTGGGTTTGCAGTGTTGCTTTCTCAGCTTGTACCAGAAGAGTTCACGAGAATGTTCCCAAGGTTTTGCCTGAGGACCTGGGAACAGTACACTGACTTGGTCCAGTCCCTCCAGATCAATGGTTCTCAACTTTCCTACTTTAATACAGTTCCTCATGGTGTAGTGAGCCTCAACCATAAAGTTATTTCCATTGTTACTTATAACTGTAATTTTGCTGCTGTGATAAATTGTAATATAAATATCTGATATGCAACTCTCCTAAAAAGGCTGTTCATCCCCCAAAAGGGTCATGGCCCACAGGTTAAGAACTTGTGCTTCAGATGGCTAGAGGTCTGGTCATCAGCAGTAATAGCTAGGTTAGAGTAGTAGTGGGAGGAGTTTTACAGGAGGGGTGGGGCTTGAACCCATGCAGCTGGGGGAGTCTTAGGTTGGGTAGGCAGTCAGGCCTTCACAGAGTAAAGACAAGGTTGTGATGTTGGCCCGCACTCTGAGGTGCCCAGCTGTCTGTGATGTCCCCTGTTGAACCAGCTGCTCAGCATAATAAAACCGAAAAATCACAAAGTTGTCCGAGTCAGTCTCTTCCTCACTGGTTGCAGAAACAGAAGGTTGGAGGGGAACAGGGACTGTCTGAAGCTGGCGGAGCCAGGCTGGGCATCCAGGGCATCAGCTGCATCCAGTTGCTGCAGACCATGTCCTCTAGCCTTCCTCCTGCGCCCTGTGCAATGTGCTTGAGTAGGACAGCCTGAGGCTGTCCTAGCCCCCTCCATCTCTCTGCTCAGTCACCACGGACCTGTTTCTCACCTCTCTCTGAGGACACTGAGGGAGGAGCCTGCCATAGGACAGTCATTGCAGCTTCATCACTTCGCAGCTGTTGGTGTCACCCCGGGAAGATCAGCTCTAATGCATTGCCCACAGAGTCACCCGCACGGGTGTAAGGAGTCGCTGCTTGGAAGCACAGGGCTGGCTCAGGGTGGGTGCTGGGAATGCATTATACAAGTAGCGTAAATGAAATGGAGTTTGTAATAGAGCAGTGTGAAGCCGGAGTAAGATTGCTTCGGGAAGTCTCAATTGATTCCCACTCCTTCCTACAATAGGTGTTGTAGAGCTTTTTCTCAGAAGGTTGAAATTGCAGGAACATGGGGGCTGTGGCTCATAGTACAGAGTGCTGAGGGCCTCCTCCTCTTCTGTCCCCTCCAGCTGGGGGCTGGGCAGGAAGTAGTCAGAGGCAGTGACTCAGGGAGTCACTGGGTGTGTGTGGTGCTGTCTGCACTGTTTTCTAGCCCATGGAGAGACTCTTACCCTGCCCTGCCTTATGAGTAGCTGTGTTAGCCTCCGGCTACCCACAGAAAGCCTGACACATTTACTGTGCAGCCACAAGCCTGGCTGATGTGGGGGTGGACTCTGTTGGCTGTGTCTAGTGGGTCTCTATGGAAGCTGGTGACCCTGAAGGTGGCTCAGCACATGATGCCCTTGGCTCAATGGCAGGTGAGGTGACCACATCAGGAGGCTTACCACAGTTCAGGGAGAAGACTCGGAACTGCCGAAGGAAGACCGGCAGCCTTGAGGACCGGCTACCAGGTATTCTGCAAGGCTGCTGTCTGTCCGTGTCCACACTTACAGAGTGTGGTGGCCAATGGGCACCCAACAGAAGTCAGTTTTCTCGCTCCCCATGCAGCATCTGATATGTGTCTGTGAGCATGTGTTGACAGCTTCCTGCATTGTTGGAGGGGTTGAACTTCTGACTCCCCAGCCCTAGCCCACCCAGGAAGCACAACGCATGGGAACAGACCAGGGACCCTGTTTAATCGGCTCTAATTGGCCTAAGTGAGTGGTGTGCTAATTCTAAATTAGCCTTATCTACTCATGAAAGAATCGAAGCAAGAAATGCGTTTGGTAACACTTTGTTAGCGCTTTGTTCAAGAGACTGTATGGGAATTAATGGAACTGCATTTCGCTAAAATTATCTTCTCGTTCTCGCGTCATCAGTGGAACTGGCCTCACCCAATTAACCACATTTAATGAGCTTTGATGACTGTGAACATTTTTGTACCCAGAGACGTTTGTCTGCACCCCTTGTTCAAACAACCACTGGGGGCATAGCCTCTTGTTTCCCTCACTGCTTCTGCTAAGGGTGGGGTGCAGAGCAACCAACTCTCTCTATGCCCCACCTGGCATCTCTGAGCTTCTTTCTCATTGTCAGTGCCTTGTGGACACAGGATTGGATTGGACACAGCAAGGCCTGGTGGCCTCAGCTGCATCTTGTAGACCCCCTCAGCATCCTTTTTTGACCTGTTTCAACATCTAAAGCATCATTTGTTGCCAGGGATCTGGCAGATGGTGAGGCCGAGTCTGGCCTGAGAGTGCAGTGTCACAACTGGGCTTTCTGTTCTCAGACCCCTCACCCTTTTTCATCTTTCCTTGTCCCTCTGTTATTAGTGACGATCCCAGCTCTCAGATGAACCCAACACCATGGTCCCTGCTCGTCATCCTTGCCTTCCATCTTCCTGTGCGGAGTCTCACATTGCCTTCTCCTTTCCCTTAGCACTCCCCCCCCCCCCCCCATGAGGTTCCTGTTGGGACAGTGTTTGAGCCTCAGATGGAGGCCATCCACTCAGCTGTCTTCAGGTATGTAGTACACTTTCAAGACCACATATAGCTTTCTAAGTAAAAAGTTTCATGTTTTTTTTTTGTTTACCCTTATGACGTCACATTTATTTTTTTTATTTTTATTTTTAAATTTATTTATTTATTAAGGATTTCTGCCTCCTCCCCGCCACCGCCTCCCATTTCCCTCCCCCGATCAAGTCCCTCTCCCTCATCAGCTTGAAGAGCAATCAGGGTTCTCTGACCTGTGGGAAGTCCAAGGACCGCCCACCTCCATCCAGGTTTAGTAAGGTGAGCATCCAAACTACCTAGGCTCCCCCAAAGCCAGTACGAAGTGAAGATTGGCAGTGCCTGCTGTAGTCCCAGACCTCAGGATGCTGACGTAAAAAGCATTGCTGTGAGTTCAGGACCATGGGCCACATCACTCCTCACTAAATGTAGTAATGTAGACGAGGTCAGTGTGTCTGTGGACCCCTGTAGGACACGAGGTGACTAGTCTCTGGTACCTTGTGGCTCTTGGCTACTCCCAGTACCAACCTCACTGTTAGCTCTGCCTGGTTTTGAATTTCATTTTCATGGATTCCTGCACACGTAGCTGTGGTGGTTGGTTGGCTTCTTTTGTTCACAGTGACCCTGCTGGACACAGAGGTTTCATAATGATCTCTGAGAGTGCCATGTGTGTTTTATGCCTTCTCATAAGGACATTTGGGTGTCTTCCTACCCAGCAGTATTGAGCAATGCTGCTGTGAATTTTCTGGCCCAGGGCTTGGGCATAGGGTTTCTGTGTGTTTGTGTACCCATAAGTGCACTGCTCTTGCGGGACTCCCATGTTAATCCCTGGGCAGCAGCACTGTTCAGCATGCTTTCTTTTCCCTCTGCTTCCTGACTGTGGATGCAGTCAGAACGGCTGCTTCAGCCTCCTGCTTCCTTGGCTTCCCCACTGTGCACTGTGGCGACTGCATCCTTGGACTGTGAGCCACAAGAGATCTGTCTCCCTTCAGCTGCTTTTGTATTATCTCAGAAACAGGAATGAAGGCCGTCACCAACATGACTTGGATACAGTATTTTCTCTGGCCGGTGGCCCCTCCCTCAGAATGGGGTTCCTTTATGACTCCCCAGAACATGACACACAGCAGACCCCATTTGATTTGATTATTCATAAGGTTCTTGATAAATTTTGGTCACTAGCTTTTTGTTAAAGAAGTAATTGCAAACATATTCCCTGTCCCCCAAATCTGGCATTTTTCATTCTTTTTCTTCATTGATGTTCTTATTTTTACTGAGCTCTAATCTGCTTCCAGATTTTTCTATGATTGTTGTCTGGGCATGTGTGTCCTGCTTTAGAAGCCTTTGCTGCCACCTGTGCCTTGAGTTCATGTGATTTTTACCTACCCTGTGATTTCTTTTTATGTTCCTGTGACAAGATTCCTGGCCGAGGCAACTTAAAGGAGGAAGGATTTATTTGGGTTCACATTGCGGTGGATACAGCCCATCATGCCAAGGAGGGCGTGATGACTGAAGCTCACAGCTGGTCACGTCACAGTGGCAGACAGAGTGGAGAGCATGGGACAGAACCAGAAGTGGATACTACCTACATACTCTGCCTTCCTCCTACCTACCTACCCCCAATCCTCAGCAACCCTCTTCTGCTAAGGAGGCCACAGTCCTAAAAGTTCGACACCTTCTGAAGACAGTGCCACTAGCTAGTGATCCAGTGCTGTTTCTTCAGTCTGTGATGGAGGCCTGGGAAGGTTGAGTCAGGCATTAATGAAACGTGGCAGAGGCATCGGAGGCAGCAGCAGAGTAGATACACTCACCAGCAAGAGGCAGAGGGGAGCAGGCAAAAAGCAACAGCTTTCCTCTGAGACTCCTTATCTTTGGGTATAGTAGTTACTTTTCTTTTGCTAGAAAAGAGAGGTTTGTTTTGGCTCATGATTCCAGAGGGGAGTCCATTGTGGGGAGAAGGGGAAGTCAGAGAATGATAGCAGGAGTAGGGAGTTAGTTGATCACAGTTTCATCCACATCCAGGAAGCAGAGAGCAAGCACAGGAAGTAGGGTGAGGCTATAAAATTCCAGTGACATACTTCCTCCAGTAAGGCTACACCCTCTAAAGGTTCCATAACCTCCCCAAACAGCTCCACCACCTGTGGCCCAAGAGTCCGAAAACAGAAGCCTGTGGGGGATGTTTCTCATTCAAACCACCACATTGAACCACCGCTGGAAGGCACCATCCACTCTGGGGGAGGGCCTTCCCACTTAGTTATCTGTTCAGGGAATATCCTATAGACCTGGAGTCACGTTGATTCCAGTTCCTGCCAAGCTGACAGTCACAGATTAGCCATCACAATGCCTTTCATCAAATCTTACATCTAATAGATTGTGCTGTAGTGTGGGAATTTCAAGTGAATACATTTTCCTGCAGGGGTGGGGACTGAGCCTGGGGACCAAACCTAGGGCCTTGCTCAGCAAGCACTGTACCAGTGAGCTGCAGCCCCCAGTCCTCTGGTGCTTTATTTTGAGACAAAGTCTCATTAACTCATGATGGCCTTGCACTTGCCCCACCACCCAGGGAGCCCTTGAACCTCGGCTCCTCCTTCCTTGGTGTGGAACCAGGCTCTGTTTGTTTATCCTTGATGATCTTGCTCCAGTCCGGTGGCATGGCTAAACGTACTTGCTTTAGTAATCCTTTGTAGATTAAGCCAGATTATCTGTTCGCAGTTGTGGCTTGTGTTGGCAATTCATGTCACCTTCTTTCTCAGCCTTTATATTTCAGGTTCTTTTCTTGCTTTGCTCCACTTCTGAGAAGCTCAGCGGCGCCGCTTTGAACAGAGGGGTTAGTGGCAGAGTGCCCCTCCCTGCCAGTCTCAGCTAAGCTGGCAGTGTGTAGCTCTGTCACGCTGTCCTGGGGAGGAGATGCAGCCAGTGAGCAGGCCCTCTAGCCTTCATGTGCTAGGGGGCTCCTTTCAAGTTCTCTTCGAACATTTGCTTTGTTTTATTCATTACTTGTATGCATGTGTGTATATGTGCGGGGGTGTGGGGTGTGCATACCACACAGCATTCATGTGGAAGTGTGGAGGTCAGAAAACTCCCGACAGCTAGATCTCTCTTTCCACCGTGGACCTAGGGTGGAACTCAGGTCATCATCACTTTTGTAGAGCAAGCGCTTTTACCTGCTGGGACATCTCATCGGCCCTAAGAGGCTTTTTTTCTGTATTGTGTTTCCATGGTGGATAGGTATCAATTTTAAGCAATTTTTTTCCCTGCAAATATTGATACTGTATGACTTCTCATTTATTCTGTTAATGTGGATTGGCTTCTGACCTTTCAAATGTGGAGCCCCACAGGTGGCCCAGGACAAAGCGCTTCTCCCCTGTGGTTATGCATTGCAGTTTAGCCCTGCACTTGCTTAGCCGTCCAGCTGCAGTTCTGGATGAACACTGACTGGAAAGTCTGGCCCTTAGGTTCCCATTAGGTTTTGTGCTGTGGATTTTCTGGGCTAGTCTGTAAGACTGGTGCTTCCTTCCTCCTTAATGGTCTGCTGGACTACACCAGTGTGTAAGCTACTGGTCGACGTGTAAGTTCCAGCCATCTGCTTGCCTCTTCCCTCCCCATCCCTGGAGTCACAGATTCGTGTGGCTATATGGATTTAAGTGGATACTGGGGGTCTGAGCTCTGTCTTTATGCTTGAATGACAGGCCCTTTACCCACTGTGCCATCTCTCTAGCCTCAATAGCTTAAAATTATTCTTTGTGGGCTGGAGAGATGGCTCAGTGGTTGGGAGCATTGCCTGCTCTTCCAAGGGTCCTGGGTTCAGTTCCCAGCGGCCACATGGTGGCTCACAGCCATCTGTGGGGGGTCTGGCGCCCTCTTCTGGCCTTCAGGCATACAGACAGAATGTTGTGAACATAATAAATAAATAAATATTTAAAAAAAAATTATTCTTTGTGTGTGAGCACTCGCATGTGTGTCTTCGTATGCATGTGTATGTATGCATGTAGATGCTAGAGGGTATCTTCTTGAATTGCACTCCACCTATACAAAAAGATTTTTTCACATATGTATATAATACATGTATATCACATGCATTCAGATGCCTTCAGAGTTCAGCAGAGGGTATTGGGTCCTTTGGAACTAGAGTTACAAGCGTTTGTGAGCTCTCCATCATAGGTACTGGGAACTGAACTCAGGTCTTCAGCAGGACCTGCTGGTGCTCTTAACCACTGAGCCATTTCTTCAGCTTCCACCTTGTGTTTTCGGACAGAGTCTCTCACCAATGCAGCTTTTTTATGAGTGCTTGGGATCCTAACTCAGGTCCTTCTGCTTGTGCAGCAAGTGTGTTACGTATTGAGCCATCTCCACATCTGCATTTATTTATTTATTTTTTTAAAACCAGAAACCAGAGTTACATATGGTTGTGAGGCTCTGTGTGGTGCTGGGCATTGGACCCAGGTCCTCTGCAAGAGCAGCCAGTGCTCTTACCCACAGAGCTACCTTTGCAGCGCTCCTCCCCCAGTGCTATTAGTATTCTGATGTGTACTGTTTCTCTCTCACCCTTGCTTGTTAATCTTTATTTCTTTATTAATAAACATTAAGGGTTTATTAACTTTTTAAAGAGATTTTATTTTATTATGTGAATATCTCTGTGGGTATGCACATGTGAGCGCAGGTGCCTGTAGAAGCCAGCGACGGTGTCAGATGCCCCTGGAGCTGTAGATGCAGGCGGGTGTGAGCCACCCGATATTGATGCAAAGAACCATACTCGGGTCCTGTGCATAGTATATGCTCTTAACTGCTGAGCTCTCTCCCAACCCAAGGGCTTATTAATTTTATTAGTCATTTGAATGAGCCAACTTTTGGCTTTATTAATTCTCTATAATATTTATTCTGTTTTACTCGTTTGCTTTTCTTATTGCTCCCTCCTTTCTGTGGCATTAATTCGTGTTTGAATATGAGTTGTGTATGTAGCTGGTTGGTTCTTATTCTGTCTTCTCTTTAGATGTCTGCTCTTCAGGCTGTAATTTAGTTGCATGCTGTATGCTTCATATATTTTATTTTCCTTATTGTGTTAAGCAGCCTTCCGTCATGATAGTAGGTTGCCAAGATTATCCTTATGAAGAAAAAAATGCTTATTTGGCAATTCTGTGCTGTACTGAATTATGGTTTTACACTGTGGCCAGATCATACACCCTGGCCAACCATGTAGTGAGGCCAAGTCCTTCACCTCCAGGCCCTGAAGCCAAGAGATGGCAAGGAAGAGCCTGGGATCCCACAGTCTCCTTCAGGGTCATGCCCCCAGGCACCTCACTTTCTTTCCCTTGGCCCCGCCTCCTAAATGTTCTCATAGCTCTGAGTAGTACCACAGTGGGCATCAGGCTTTCAACATGTGGATCCTCGGGGACCTTGAAACTCTTTAGTTTGGAGTATTTATCCATTTCCATTGTCATGTTTGGGTTATTCACAAATAGATTTCTTAACTTAAATCTATTTGCTAAGTTTTTATCTCTTGCATCATTTAATTCTACTGTAGCTTCCTTGTCCTCAAACTATGCTTTGATTGATATCAGTCTTTTAAAATGTATCAAGATGCATGGCTAGGAAAGGTGGCACACATTTATCATCCCAGCACTCTGGAGATGGAAGCAGGAGGATTACTGTGAGTTTGAGGCCTGCCTGAAGCACAGTGTGAGACTCTGTCTGAAAGAAACTTTTTAAGAAATCTGCTTCACGTCCCCCTGGTAGCGTGTGTTTGTGAAGCACCTCTGCATGGTCGTGGACCTACGGCTGCTGATGTCGTCACCTGCAGATGCCTGTGTCAGTGGCAAGTTGCCCTGTTGATCTTCTGTGTACCCCAGTGAAGCTTCCTGTGGTTTGACTGTTTGTAGATAGCCTGTCTTCTGTTAGCTTTGTCAGTTAGCATCCTGTGTCCTTAGATGTTGTTCTAGGAGGCACACGCTGATTGAAAGTAGTCTTCGTTCTCTGCCTGTGAATTCATCTGTGCCTGTGGATTCTTCCTGTGATTAGTTCTGTAGAGGCCATCAGCTTCCATATTTATATCTGCACCCTTTGCTCTTCCAACTTCCGTTTGAAACTTCATTATTTGGTTATAAACATTCTCTTATAAGTGGAGTATAGGTTTAGTGTTCTTTATTCAGACAGGCAGTATTTTTCTAAGTTGAAATATTTAGTTTAGTTTCTTTTATGTAATGAGAAATCTATTCCTTTGTGAATGAATCAGAAAGAACCGAAGGTCTTACACATGAAAGGTAAGTGCTCTACCACTTTAGCTACACCCCAGCCCCTCACTGGGGGATTCTAGGCAGGGGCTCTACCACTGAGTCACACCCCGGCCCCTCACTGGGGGATTCTAGGCAGGGGCTCTACCACTGAGCCACACCCCAGCCCCTCACTGGGGGATTCTAGGCAGGGGCTCTACCACTGAGTCACACCCAGCCCCTCACTGGGGGATTCTAGGCAGGGGCTCTACCACTGAGCCACACCCCCAGCCCCTCACTGGGGAATTCTAGGCAGGTGCTCTACCACTGAGCCACACCCCCAGCTCCTCACTGGGGTTTTAGGCAGGCATTCTACCACTATAGCCATACTCCAGGCCCTCTACTGCTGAGCAAGGCTGTCTGTTCCTTGCTCTGGGATTCTGAGAGGGGCTCTACTGTGGAGCTATGTTCTCAGCTTAACACATTTGCATTTAAATTATCTATCTTACTGGTGTTTTTGTTTGTGCTTCCACCCCCCCCCTCCTGTTTTTGTACTTTGTCATAGAATAAACTTTCCCTTCTGTTTTTCTCTCTCCTTATTATCTTGGTCACCTGGTGTGCTTTTATGTGATTCTTCTTAGTGGCTCCACTGCTGATGAGAAGATAGGCTGTTAATATCAAAGTCTAGTAAAAATTAGTACATTCCTCTCTCCCTATGGCACCCTCGAGCCATTTGTTCCTGCTTGATTCCTCAGCCGTATGTTCCTGGATGTTGACATGATATGAAGATATACATACACCGATGTACATACCAACTGTTGTGTACACATGTTCGGAGATTCAGGACACATGACTCAGGTTGGTCTCGAACTTCTTATGTAGCCAAAGCTAACCTTGGACTTCTGGTTCTCATGCTTCCGCTTTTGAGTTGAGATTGCAGCTGTGTAGCACAGAACCCTATTGCTGTTTATATATACATTTATTAATGTTTGAACTTTGAAGTTGTCCCTACTCTCTTGCTTTGCTCTGATTCGTTTGTCACAATTAGTGAACCAGTATGTATTATTTAGTTAATTCATAGCTGTGCCAAGAAGCAGAAAGGGTGTACTTTGGTTTCAGTTTGTTATGGTATGGTTGGAAGGCTTGGTGGTGGGAGCAGGTGGTGGGAGCAGCCTGTGACTGTAGCAACTGTAATAGACGGCAAAGTGTTCACGTGTGGGTGAATCACAGCCCAGGGGCTGATGTAGTCAGTAAGTCGTCTCTGGAGAAACTGACTGGCCCACCCACAGCTGTGCCAGAAAAATGCCCAGGTACATCTTTCTCTGTCTCTTCCTCTCTTCGTCTCTCTCTCTCTTTCTCTCTCTCTCTCTGTCTTTTTTGTCTCTCTCCTTATTTTTCTTCCTTCATCACTTGTTTTTATTAATATAAAAATGATGCTTATGCATGTGCCTTTTGCGGGGAGGGTGAGTATGTGCATGTGAGTGCAGGTGGCTGCAGAGGTGAAAGGCATGGGATTCCGTGCAGCTGGAATTACAGGTAGTTTGGAGCTGCCAGATGTGGTTGCTGGGAATGGAACTCAGGCCCTCTGTAAAAACAGCACACCTCTAACCACTGAGGCCTCTCTCTAGCCCCTTGAGACCTTAATAAAGTTGGTAATTGGAACTCACCATCACTGCCTTCTTACTAAAAGTACATAGCTTACATTAACTTTTATTCTTGTGCTCTATAATCCTTCTCTCCTCCTAAAGATGCAGTGTGTCTGCTAAGCTGTCGAAGCTAGGCTCAAGTAATCCTCCTAGCTCAGCCCCTAGAGTAGCTGGGACTGCAGGTGCATGCTGAAGTTCCTGACTGTAAGAGCGCCATGTAGGACCCTGCTTTTGTCTACTGAAGGTTTGTAGGGAACTGGTCTCTCCTATGGAATTACCAAGTAGGGTCCATGTAGTGGGACCTCATGCGTCTGTTGCTTCACATTATGGCTAATTCAGTTCCTTAACAGAAACAGGATGACCTGTCAAGCTGAACTCCTGTCGGGAGTCACTCCAAAAGCAGGGACAGGGCAGACCCCACCCAGGGACTGGCTGATGTAACCATCCTTGGTCAGGCCAGTTGTATTTCCAGGAAAGCAGCAGAGGATAGAACTGGTTACAGTGTACCCATAAGTTGAGGGACATGACACACCAGGACTGCAGCCTATTGGCGACGTTGAGACCTTTAGCAAGAGGCCGGGGTGTCGTGATTATGGTTTTACCAATTAGACTTAGATCCAGTGGGAGTCTGTGTGTTTCAGTCAAGAAACTAAACAGTTTCATTAGTCCATGGCCTGGTGGGGTACTGTCGGGTTCAGCCCCACAGGGATGTCTAGCTGGCCTGGTCACAGCACTACTGTACTCTGTGTTTCACATTTGGGATCAAGAAAGAGCAGGCCCTGGGTGAGCCCAAGTGCTGTTCCTCCCTCATTGGGTTTTGGTAGCTGGATCCATACAAGAACTTTTTTAGATAGACAGGTCATCTTCAAACAGTTCAGAGATCTACAGGATATGGCATTTAAGATGTTTTAGTAACATAGGTTCTTTTTTTTTTTTTTAATGAGAAGATAATGGGGATTGAAGAAACTCCACATAGTGTTGTTTTCTTTGGGGCAAAAGTAAGCCACCGGGCAAGAAAATGCTCCTGCCTTGACTGCTTGCTTACACTATGCTGTCCTTAGGGAACAAGCAGGACACAAAAGAGAGGGAGCCAAACTTTGTCAAGACAAGGCGGGACACTCCTTCAAAAATCCTGCTTCCTAGAAAAGTCCGTTGAATACTCTAGGCCTTTAGGCTGAAGATGGATGCTCCAACATTGCAGAGGAACTTTGGGTGACTGTCCAGGCAGCCAACTGTTTCTGTCATTTATCACATTATTTGGAAGTTGTTTGCTTGCACTTTCTGCTTGTTCAGTTAATATTATTTCTTTCTTGGGTCTCTGAGGGAGTTGAAGACTAGCTAGTTATTATTATAATTTTCCTTGTTTTGTAAGACTCAGAAAAGAAACTCATTAAAGAAGTGTAAAATGTATAAGATATCAAAAGATAGTTTTGGATGGTAATGCAAGTTATGTTAAAAAGTAAATTAGGTACAAGACTTTGGACTCATCAAGATAGGATAGATATGGAGTATTTTCTTTAAATTCGCTAAATGCAAATGGGCTACACATTGTTGATGTATTACTGCCTGCATATATTATATATAGTTATTGTACTTACTGTATATAGTTGTTCTTATATTAGTTATAGCCTTTTTATTTTAGAGAAAAAGGGGAAATATAGTGATTTTTTATTTGTGTTTTAATAAGTAAAGCTTGCCTATTGTGAACTCTAGCAGCACCTGCTTCCTATGGTAGTCCTGAGTGTTCTCATGGGTGTGGCTCTTTTGGCGTGTGTATGTATATAATGTGTGTGTGAGCATACGTGTGCATTCACTACAGCACATACAGAGAGGCCAGAGGGCAATCTCGGGTATTCCTCGCCTCCTGCTTTGTTGGAGGCAGCAGCTCCTTTTCACTGCCGCTACTCCAGCCTGCTGGTCCAGGAGGTCCTGGGATCCTCCCATTTTCCCCTCCCAGCTTGCTGTAGGAACACTTGGATTACATACAATGTCTGGCTTTATGTGAGCTCTGGGGATTTGAAGTCAGGTCTTTACTTTGGGCAGCATGTGCTTTGCCTACTGAGCCAGCTCCCTAGCCCTCAGCCCTTAGCTAAACTTTTTGAGCTTTTCTCCTGGATTGTTCCAACAATCCAGCCTTCATTTTGCTTTTCCTAGTTTCTGTATGGATTTCCTCTCATTTCCGTTTTAGCTTTTATTCTTTCCTTCTGTTTGTTTTGGTCTCACGTTCTTTTTTGTAGCTTCTCTCCTGGAAGCTAAGGTAGTTTTTTTAGACCTTTGTAAAACACGCTTGTAGAGCCACAAGTTTCCTGTGAGTCCAGCATCTGCTGTGTTCCACAACTTGTGGTAAAGTTGTATTGTCTTCTTATTGTTCCAAACCATTGTTGAGTTTCTCCTGAGCCGTTCCTTTGCCTGTACATTAATTAGAAGTGGTTTGTTGGTTTGTTAATTTCTATGCATTTGGGAACCTCTACCCCTGATTCTTTCGCAACTAGTGCCTAGTTTAATTCGGTGGCCAAAAATGCTTTTCTTCTCCATTTCCTGTGATGTCATTTCTGGCCCCATTGCACTGCTCTGCAAGTGTTTCCTGTAATCTTGGGTGCAACATGGGTTCTGCTGCTGGGTACGACACACTCTGTCACTGTCAGGCCAGGTGATTGATGGCGCAGTTTGGGTCAGTGGTGTCCTTACTGATTTTCTGCCTGTTTCAGATAGAGAAGTGTTGAAGTCTGACATGTACCAGGGGTCCATCTGTCTCTCTGTGCAGTTTGATCTGCCTGTGCTGTGTGTGTCTTGCCACTCCAGTGTCAGTGAGTTTGTGTGGAGGGCGGGCTTGTCTTCCCATCACAGTGACCCCTTCATCACTGCAGAGCCGGACTCCTTTCCAGTGCTTTTCCCTGGTTCATTTGACATGCAGAAAGTTCCCCTAGTTCTTTCAAAAACATGTAGTGTGTATCTTTGTATGTTCATGTGAGTTGTAGGTACCTTGGAGGCCAGAAGAAGGCGTTGATTCCCCTAGGACTGGAATTATAAAGGGTTGTGAGGTGCCTGTTGTGATTGTTAGGAACCAAACTCGGGACCTCTCTTAGAACAGGATGTGCTTTTAACCACTGAGCTATCTCTCTAGCCCAGTGGTTCTCAACTTTCCCAACACTGCCACCCCTTAAATATAGTTCCTCATGTTGTGGTGACCCCCAACCATAAAGTTATTTTCATTGCTTCCTCATAACTGTGATTTTCACCCCTATTATGAATCATAATATAAATATCTGTGTTTTCCAATGGTCTTAGGTGACCCTTGGGAAAGGGCTACTCCCCCCCCCCCCCAATAGGGGTCATGTATGACCCATGGGTTGAGAACTGCTGCTCTAGCCTTTCCTGCTCTCTTTTGATTGGAGTTAGCATGGTATATCGTTCTCCATTTACCTTTAATAGATGTGTCTTTTTGTTCAAAGACCACTTCTTGTAAACAGCATATAATTAGGTCTTGTTTTTTTAATGTACTCTGACAGTGTCTTCCAAAGTGGTCTGCTTAGATTAATTGGTGTGCTTAGATCATCCACATTTAAAATGATTGTTGACATGGTTTGCTTTATACCCTATGTTTGTTCCCGTTTTGTGCTTGGTCACTGCTCTTTGTTTCCTTTTCTTTATCTTCTCCAGTTCATCTGCCTTGTTTGCTTTTAATTGCACATTTCTTATCATTCAGGTCCGCCTCTGTTTGGCAGCATATGAATTAGGCAGCTTTTTTTCTTCTCCTGTATTAGCTTGGACCTAGGACCTTGTATATGCTAGACAAATGTTCCACCACTGAGCCACACCCCAGCCCCTCACTGGGGGATTCTAGGCAGGAGCTCTACCACTGAGCCACACCCCAGACCCTCACTGGGAGATTCTAGGCAGGAGCTCTACCACTGAGCCACACCCCAGCCCCTCACTGGGGGATTCTAGGCAGGAGCTCTACCACT
The DNA here is from genome assembly GCF_018167655.1 of Microtus oregoni. Classification (NCBI taxonomy): domain Eukaryota; kingdom Metazoa; phylum Chordata; class Mammalia; order Rodentia; family Cricetidae; genus Microtus; species Microtus oregoni. Next base: position 3,067,173 of record NW_024543062.1, read on the forward strand.
GAGCCACACCCCAGCCCCTCACTGGGGGATTCTAGGCAGGAGCTTTACCACTGAGCCACACCCCAGCCCCTCACTGGGGGATTCTAGGCAGGTGCTCTACCACTGAGCCACACCCCAGCCCCTCACTGGGGGATTCTAGGCAGGAGCTCTACCACTGAGCCACACCCCAGCCCCTCACTGGGAGATTCTAGGTAGATGTTCCAGCCCTTCACTGAGGGTAGGATTCTAGGTGAGCATTATACTTTGGAGTCACACCCTGCTGTGCAGTCCACTTCTTAACATTTTATTTGAGCCCAATCTTATTAAGTTTTCTAGGCTGGTCATGACCTTACTCTATAGATCAGGCTGGTTTTGAACTTGATGTCTTTCTGCTTTAGTCTCCAGAGTAATGGGAATGACAGGCCTACAGCAGTAGGTGTGACTAGTTTTGTTTTAGTGAATGTCCAAATGTTGGTCATTGGCATTTAGGAATAATCTAGTCTAAGGTTGACAGCACTGAATCACTTTACAGGTTAAGGGATGATCTCAAACTCTCTGAACCATCCTTAACCCTCACCCAGGGGCACCACAGTCACTTAATGTGCTGACTTTAAACGTTTACTTTTATTATATTTAGGTGTACGTGTGTCTGTGTGTGTGTGCGCGCGCGTGCATGCTTTGGGTGCTGGTGGATGCCAGAAAGGGTTATCAGATTCCCTGGCTCTGGAGTTATAGATGCTTTTGAGCTGCCCAACCTAGATTCTGGGAGTTGAATTCTGCTCCTCTGGAGGAGCAAGCAGTCTGTGCTCTTGACTGTTGAGCCATCTCTGCAGCTTCTGGAAGACAAATGAAGGCCAAGGAGAAGTCATTAACTCTGTCCTGTCCTCACTTTTCCTTCTCATCCTTGTTCCATGAAGGACCGACCTTCCTTTCTGGTGCTCCGGCTCTGGGGACTCCTGTTGGTAAGGCCTGATGCTGGCACAAAGCCCCAAGTCATTCTCTGCTTTCCCTTTGACAGGTAGCTTTGCCAGGCGCCTAGTAGGTGGGGCTTTTCAAAGTCTAGTGCTCCAGTCTCCGTCACACTTGTGTGCTTCCTGACAGGATGCTGTTGCTCTTGTACCTTCCTGTTTATCGTGTGTTAATGTGTGTGCTCGTGGACACATGATGGCTAGAGAACTTGTTTCAGGAGTCAGTTCTCCCCTTGATCCTTGGTGATGCGGGATCTCTGGTGTGGTCTCTGCACTGCTTTGTGCTTCAGGCAGCCTGGTCCATGGCTCCTGGTGATTCCCCCATTTCTGCCTCCCATTTCCTAGCACTGAGAGTGCTGTGATTACAAACATGCATCACCACCTCCGGTGCCTGCCTCGGTTCTAGGGATTCGTATTCCAGCTGTTGGGCCTGCCCAGCAGCCCATAGAGGCACCATGCCGGCCCTGTCCTTGTGATATCATGCTTCCTTTAGGAAGTCTTATCTAACCTCTGCTTGCTGGAATTTTTTTTTTTTTAACTTCACAAATGTATTAGACGTTGTTCACAGTCTTTCCAGGACTGGTTCTCAGGATAACCATTTTCCCTTTTCTGAAGTAGCTCTCAATGATTCTTCATATGGAATTTGTGTTCTGTGTTGTAGCACTTATTAATGTTTTTAGCTGTCCCTTGAGGTTTGAGAGTGGCTAACACCTTACATTGTTTTGGCACAAGGGTTTCTTCCTGGCTTGGAGTATTCACGCAGGCTAGGGCTAGCCCCAGATTGAATGTGTGTGTGTAGCATAGCAACTGTGTCTTGGGTTGGAGTTTTTCACATTGGTGTTCGGTTTTCTAACCCCTGGCTGTCAGCTTGATTTGTCATTGATGGGCATTGACATCTGCCATTTTGTATCAGTGATGGCTGGCACTGCCCCCCTCTCATTAGCAGCTCATATTGTTCTGGTGACTTGAGCCTTAGAGAGACACCCAACTCTGAGTTCTCGGCCTTCAGTTGGATCTTGTTGAGTGTAGGCGGGGCTTCCACTCTCCTTGGCTGCCTTCTTCGCACTATTTATTTTCTGGAAATACTCTGTAGTGGACTCTTGCTTTTCTACACAGTATGAGCTTTGTCTTTTAATCAGCATATTTAGTTTGTCTTCAGCATTTATTCTTCCCATTTGAATTTCTATATTCCTATTTAGTCCTTTATCTGTACCACTTAAAAATATCATAGTTATGTTTTTTTTTTTTCATTGCTTTGAATTTACTGGAGTTTTCCCTCAGGCCCTCCCTGTTCTCCCTGCATGGTTTCTGTATTGCAGTTACTGTATCCTGGCCCCACTCCTGCTTTCTAGGGATGACTTGTACAAGGTGGTCTGGGCAGTGTAGTATTTGCCTTAATTGCAGAAATGAGGGCCAGCAAGCTGTTCAAGAGCCCACAGAGCTGGGTGGTCTCAGCAGTCTCCGTCTGGACCTAGAGGCCCAGATTCCTGGAGAGTCATTGCTCTTTAGTCCATGTGGGAAGCCTGAGGAAGCTGCAGTTCTGATCTCAGTGAAGAAGTGCAGCAACCACAGGGCAGATGAACTTGCCAGCAAGGCACAAAAGCAAACTGGCAGAGAGCTGAGCTTTCTTCTGGGACCTCCTTTTATCTGGGCCGCTGCTGGAAGAGCAGGCTTTTCCACTGAAAATCACCTCAAGCAAGTCCCCACAGGTCTATCAGCAGTTTGTCCTTCAGTTCATCCCAGATCAAGTCATGTTGCCAGCCAAGATTAACCATCCTGCAGCCCAAAGGTAACCTTTCTCTCTTAGTGCCACTTCTCCCTGAACTCTGATTTAAGACTCTCAGAGGAGCCACAGTGTAACTCACTAGATCTCACAGCGATGAAACGAGTGTGGAAGGATGGCTGTTTCCACTTCCTCCTTGCCAGCCTTTGATTCACCTCGAGAAGGTTTTTGATGAGTGGATTGATTCTGTCTTCTCTGTACCTTCTGCCGGTATGTCCATCTGGGCTTGACATGGTGTGTGATTTGATAGTTATCTATCTCTAGCTCACAGGTTTTGCATGTAGGTTTGTGACTGCAGACTTTCAGCAATAGACTTTCCTGGGTCTTCCCATCTACCCAGCATCAAGGTGGCATGCATATGGCAGCCATCCTCAGTGTGGTGATGGGTTTTACTAGAAGTTTGTCACTGTGGCCAGGGGCTGTTCTCTCCGGGGCCCTCACCTGGCTGCCCAGCTGATCTGGCACTGCAAACCCTGCTCCTCTCCTGTTTGAGTCCTGTTATCCCAGACCTTGGTGGCCTGTGGCTTTGCAGGGAGGTTTCTCTTGGGACCCATGTTCACTCTGTATAGCCTCATCACCCATGGTTGTAATTGGTCGATTACTTCACGTGGTTACTCACTGCTCACTTGGGTCATGATTGGTCAGTGAAGCCCTGGGAATTCAAGAGGACAGTTCCGTGGTTGGGAGTGAGCAGCCACCCCTCACAGAGATAGGTGGAGGTGGTACTGTGTTGGTTGGTGTCACCAGGCCTGGCTTGTTGTCTGATGTCCTCTGTCAGGCTGGATGTACCATGTAGGGCCTTTTCTTCTCTTTTGACCCTGAAAGCAGGCTTTTCTCATGCTTACGGTTCTAGAATGTTCCAAAAGGAAACAGCCAGAAAACCCTGATGGGACTATACTTAGTCTAGACATCCCTATTCCCTGTGAACTGGGGCTTGGGCTCTGGTCAGTCATGCCTCTGCTGTCGTGAGCACCAAGGAGCAGCTCTGGCTGATCAGAATGGAAGCTCCTGTGGTTCACAAGGCCACTGCAGCTGTTCAAGCACCTGCACCTTCCGACAGACATGCAACCTCCAGTGTGACATGGTATCCTGTGGCCTTCTTACTTTCTGGAACCTCTTCCCACTAGTGTGAATGTGCAGGGTGTATGCCAGGATTGACTCTAGAGACAGACTTCTGTCCAAGTCGCCTGTGTGCCTGGTGTGTTGAGATTCCCTTGGAATGGATACAGAGAGGGCCTGGGTCCTCTAGAGAAGACTTAAAGCTCTAAAGACCTTGAAGACTCCCTTATGGTGAGGCAAGTGGAAGAGCACAGGGCTGGGGGCATAGCTAGAGCTAGAGGTAATGGAGCCAGGACGCTTGGTAGGGAGCCATGGGCACCCCCATCTGTTCATCTCTTTTAGGGTGGGGTACAGCCACGTTCTTCTGATGGAGATAAACTTGTTAAAAGAAGGGCTTCTGTTGCCTACCAGGTACTGGTTGCACTGTGGAGGCCTCCATGCCTCTAGCGCACTTCTCTTGGAGTGCCCCATGAGTGGCCCTGAAAGAAGTAAGCAGGGCCGGGATTCCCAGAGTTGGGTGGACTTCCGCAGCTGCTGGTGCTGGGAGCTAATTGGGAAAGCTCTTTGCAGGCATGATTTATTTGTTCATAAGAAAGCCTTGTGAGGTGACTAAGAGTTGAGTGGAGGAGCCCAGACAAGGAGCGAGGCCATGGGGGCAGCGGAAGGACCGCAGGATGCCTGCGGAGAGCGTCCCTGCATAGAGGCCCTCAGAGGCTTTTCAGTCAGAACTGCAATGAGTGGGCGGCCCAGTGAGTCAGCACTGGCAGGGGAGGATGGGAGGGGCAGCTGAGAGGAGGGGAGAGAAGAGAAGAAAGGAGTGAGGGAAAGGGGCATTGCCTGCACTGAGTGTAGGTTCTGCTCCCAGCTGCTCTGCAGGGTGGAGGGGCCTCTGGGAATGGGGAGAGACTCCTAGGCTGACACACAGGTACCTCCAACCCTTTTGGTGAGGGTGGGAAGTGACGAGGGTTGCCTTGAGCCTTTTATTATCCGTCCAGCACCAGGCTCCCCTGCAGCCTGAGCTGGGCTTCAGAGCAGCATGTGCACTGGCCTTGAGGGTCACTCATGTTCACTTCAAGCAGGGGTGTTTGACACGGAGAAAGCATCCATGATAAGAGAAAGTAGAGGATGGCAGTGACGCATACACCCACACGGCAGACTGCTGTGTCACCTCGAGGGGGTGGGCTCCTTGCCTCTTACCTGATAGTCCAGTATCTCAAGGCTCAGGGAGACAGATTTTATTCTCTGGGGCACGGAGCAAAGCGATGTCCTGCCAGCATTGTCCTTGAAGTTTTTGGCATGAGTTCTGGCTTGTTCTCTGGAGGGGCATCAGACTGCAGGCTGGTCCTCTTCTCCACGTTGTCCCCTCTTTCCCATGGTGCACTGGAGGCTGGTGAAGAACTATTCCCTGGCTTGGGCTGTGTAGTAGTCTGAATGAGAAATGTCCCCTGTAAGCTCATATATCTGAACATTTGGTCTCTGCTTGGTGGCACTGATTTGGGAGGTTGTGGAACTTGAGGAGGCGGGGCCTTGCTGAGGAGCATAACACTGGGTACAGGCCTAGAGAGTGTACAGATTTGCCCACTTCTAGTTTGTGTTCTTTTTGGTGTTTGCTCTTGAAGATGTGATTTCCTGTTCCCCTCACCCCTATCCCATTATAGACTTTTCCTCTGGAACCTTAAGACAGAACAAATCCTTTCTTCCATAGTTGCTTTTGGTTGTGGTGTTCCATCACAGCTACAGAAAGAAACTATTGTGTGGTCTTCATGTCTTGCTCTCTGGCCAGGCCCCGTGGGAACCACCTACACTGCCCTCTGGCTGGGGTGTACTTTTTTGCATGCACCAGGTGCAGCCTGCATGTTATGGTCACCTGTAACCACCTGCTGTCTTTTTAGCACTCTGGCCCCTGGCCTGTTCTTGCATCCTCTGCCCCAAGGCCCAGTGGGCTGTGCTATTATGACCTCCATGGGCTTAAATGGGCCTTCTCCATGCCAAAGCCAGGTTAGTGAACTTTCATTGGTGGGTGAAAGATAAGTGACAGTCACACAGCGCTCTTGCGGGGCATCCAGTGTTATACAGGAGCAGGGATACTGATTCCTGTACCCCATGTTTGTTGCTTGTCCTGTGATGGTCATCTGTGGCCCCTTCTGGCTTGGCTGATTGAGTCCCTCCTAAATGTTGCCATGGAGGAAAGGACATTGTCAAGAGGCTCAGGTTCCAGAAGGCAGTGATTTGGAGTTCCTGGGTCCTGAAACAAGTGACTGTATGTGTATGCCTCAGTTTCCCTTCTAGAAAACCACTGTGAAGCCCTGGAGTTCTTTAATAGTTTTGTATGCAGCACTTACCAGATTGAAACATTCACCTGTGGAGGGAGGGAGGTGGCTCAGGTAGGGTGTGGGGTGGAGTCTGGGGTTATGACTCAGGAAACCACAGGAGACATGGCTCCAGAGTCATCCCCCCGCAAGGGTTATATAATCAGGAGACATGGCTCCAGAGTCCCCCCCCCCGCCCCAGGGTTATATAAGCAGGAGACATGGCATCAGAGCGCCCCCCCCCCCCAGGGTTTTATTAGCAGGAAGCATTTGCTGGGGAGAGGAGACTCTGGTGGAGCTGCCAGCAAGCTGTGTGGGGAGCTCTAAGGATAAAGCTTTGTGGGGTCATCAGCATGCTTGGGTGAACTTTTCGGTGATGCAGCTGCGCCGGTTACCCATGCTTCTATAAATGCACCCAGTTAACTTATGGTTCATCATCTAGACGTGAAAGAAGTCCTTTCTTTGGGTCTGTCATTACTCTCTCTAGCTAGGAGTGAGTTGAAAATGGCCATGTAACATAGCTTTAGTTAGCCATCCCCATGTGTGCATAATCCGCCCCCCCCCGTGTGTGTATGTATATATGTTCATGCCCTGTAGGTCAGACCACAACTTGCAAGACTCAGGTCCCTCCTCCACCATGTGGGTCCCAGACATCAAATTCCGATCCTCAGGGTTGGTAGTTACTCATTGAACTATCTTGCCAGCCCCCACCCCTTTAAGACACAGTCTCTCACAGAGTCCTAGTCTGGCTGATCAGCCAGCCCTGGAAGTTTTCCTGTAGCCACCCTACCAGTGCTAATATAACTAGCATGTCTCACCACACCTGGCTTTTTACATGGCTTCTGAGAACCAAACTCAGGTCCTTATGTTTGTACAACAAACCCTTTACCCATTGAGCCATCTTTCTGGCTCCTCTATACCACTGTATGATACCACCAGGTTTTTACTCAAGTTCGTCACCATTGGCTGTCTGACAGCTAGGATGGCCGCTGGCCTGTCCTGACCCAGAGAGGCACTGCCCAGAAGGCCACCCATCCCCTCTGATTGTCTCAGGTGGTCTTGAGGCCCCACCCTCAGTTAATGACTTCCTCAGGAAGACTGTCTGCTAGTACTCTCTCCTTGCCATTAATTATGCGGTGAGCAAATTTGATTGCTTTCAAACAGGATTGTTCTGTACCCGAGGAGAAGCACTCAGTGGAAAATGCCATTTTGTTTGGTGCTTGGCGAGCAGGTCTTTAGGGCTCTGTGGGCACCACCCAGGCGCTGATTTGTGCTGCGATGAATCACCTGTGCCCGCTCGAGTGGCATCGCTCACTAAAGAGCTGTTACTCAGTTGCACTACACAATACTCTCACTGTGATGGCCATTCCTTGAAAAGACAACAACAAACTTCTCTGGTTCTATTTTTCTTCTGCGCCAGCCTGGAAACACTGGAAGAGAGAAGCCCAGCGAAAGGTGGCAGCGGGGAGATTTACCGATCAATAAAAGAGACAATTACAGTTTGTTGATGAAAGGAAATCCCCCGCCCGGCCTCTCGTGGCATTGACACTCTGCTAATGATAACTTGGGTAACCAGCTCGAGACGATAAAAGTCAATGGGAAGATATAGGATTTCAATAAAGTTATGGCACTTCATAAACCTTCCCACGGAAATAGATCGCCCCCAGACCTGTGACCAGTTCCAGCTGGATTTGGAACTTTAATTTCTCACTTATTGAATTTTTTGGCACTCACTAATTATGAATTCTGTGCCGAGGTGATAACTGGATCCCCTGCCTGGGAGAGAAGAGAGCCCAGACGAGGCTTTGGAGGCCCATGGGCCAAGGGGAGAATGCTCTTAAATATTAGGGGCTTATAGATAGGCAATGTTGGTGCTGAGGGTGACTGAGTCCGGATGACACAGTCAGGACCTCAGCCACATTGGAAAGTCCTTGATGGCTGCTGGTGCTGCTCCTGGTGCCCATGTGGTCCGAGGGAGCTGGTCCGTGAAGGTCATAATTCCCCCCTGAGCCTCTTCTCGTATGGATAGATGTTTCAGGTCACGTGGGAAGAAACCACTGGCCAGGGACATAGTACAAGGTTGTGGGGGCCACTCTGAGCGTGGGTATGCGGGAGTATATAAGAGCCATGTCCTGTCCATCATCCTGAGACAGCACTTGCCAATGGTAATAAAATCCTATTGTTTTCATGAGCACCAGTTGACTGCAGGACAGCTCACTGGACACTTTGTCCATAGCAGTATTGATCCACATAGCTACCCTTGTGACCGCTTTCTTGCTGAGGGAGAACTTGAAACTTGGGGTGACTAGATAGCTGGCCACAGAGCAGAGCTGGGGTTGGAAGCTACTTCTTAGAGTAGGAGCTGTCCCCTCCTTCCTGAGCTATGCTGTCTGTCCTCTGCATCCTCATTGCTGGCTGCATGAATGGGCAAAGCTCAAGCAGAAGGTACCAAGCGTATCAGCAGGGATGCCTCAGGTTCCGGTTAGAAGCACAGAGCTGGGCTTGCTTAGACCTGCAGGATGCAGAGCGTCATCACATTACCCAAGGTGATGTTCAGAGGAGGTTGGTAAAACTGGGTCCTGGCAGACCTGCACCTCTGGAGGAAGGAATTTTCACCCCCACTTGTGTACTCCATTGAGCTCTTGGGAGGTGACATCAGGGTAGGGGGAGTCCCCAGCTTGAACCTGGAAGTTTGGGCTGGACCTCCTAGGAGTGAAATTTGTGTCCAGAGGAGCCCAGTGGCACTGCAGATTTGGGGCCATACCTAAGAACCCGAGTCATGGAGAAAGAGAGAATGCAGTAAGCTGTCTGGGGAGGCCAGGCTCCCCAACAGTGCTGTGCTCCATATGTGGCCCCCAGAGCATCTTGACTGCCCACACAGGGCAGGCTGCATGTCTGTGGTCTTCCTCCTGGCAGGGTGGAGTGTGTTTCCATTCAGCCCCTGTGACAGGTCTCTTTAGCATTCAAGGGAACCTGGGTCCTAGTCTTGGCAGCATCTGTCCACTGCTAGCTTTCTGGTTCAGTCTGTCAAGCTTAGGATCTCTAGTGTGCACAGACCAACCGAGGGTTAGCCAGAACTCCAGCTGCCACTCCCACTCCACTGAGTGCGAAGGCGGGAGTGCTGGGCATGGCTGGACAGGCCGGCGGCCTCATGTGTCTGTGGGTTCTCTGTGGAGGTGAGGTTCTAGCTGAGAGACCTCAGCTGTTTCTGGAGCCATAGTGTCTCTGGGCACTTAGTGCATTAGTTAGGACAGAGCTATGGGTTTTGAGTGCTCAGATAGGGCAGTGCTCGCTCACCAGGCTTGTGTTCTTGTTCTGCGTGTCACTGCTCAGGAGTCACATCAAGTCAGTATCCTCCCCAGCAGTGTTGGAGTGTGGTGCTGGCAGGCTTGACTTCTGCCTTCGCTGACCCACTGAAACTGAGTCTGGAACTCTGCATGCCTGGGTTTCTCTCTGTTTCGGGCTCTTTGGAGGTGTGCACCACTGGCATACGGAACCAGGGCGCAGTCCTGAGCTTATTGAGTTCCACATGCAGGGATCTCTGAGGCTCCCATCTCTGTATTCCCCCCAAGCTACCTCACACACCATCCCCACCTGATCTGTCTGTCTGTGTCCTCAGGAGCGAGACGGCATGCGTGCCATCCTGGGATCCTATGACAGTGAGCTGACCCAGGCCGAGTACTCAGCCCAGCTGACACAGCGCATGTGGGAGGCCGAGGACATGGTTCAGAAGGTGCATGCCCACAGCTCGGAGATGGAGGTAAGTGGGTGCCGTGGATGAGTGGGGACCATGTCGGGGGGGTGCAGCCATGGGGATTATTTTGATACCTGCTCTACTTCTATGGCACTTGGAGGTCAGAGGTTTCCAGGCAACCCTAGGCAGCAGAGGTGGGTGTTAAGGGGATTCAGGGTGAGGCAAGGCCTCTGCCAGCTCAAGTTGTTGCCAGGTGCCTTGAGGACGATCTATGCCATGTAGCCATGTGGTCCCCGTGGAAGCCTGCTTCCTCTCACTGCATGTTCCTGTGGTGTTCCTGTCTAGGGGTGTCTTCCAAGCAGTCTGTGGCTTCTTGTCTCTCCCTGTCACCTCCTACAGTATTGTGAGTCTTCTGAAGTCTCATTTTGCTTTAGTGAGGGCAGAGACAATGTCCCCTTTTGAAGAAGAGATAACTCTTTGGCCCCTGTAGGCTGCTAGGCACTGGGAACCAGTGCAGACCACATCTGGCCTCTCCTCCTGACTGTTCTGTGCCAATGCAGGACTCCTACCTGCTAAGCGCTGGTATTCCCTGTGGTGCGCTTCCCTGAAAACCACTCCAGATGCAGGGGGAAGCACATGCTCACCTTCCAATAAGGGGGTGGAGGTTGCTTAGTTCTCAAGAGAAGCTAAATGACCATCTAAGACAAGGTGGATACTGCCTGTCGGGAGATCCACACAGCTGTGCCTCCAGAGGCTGCCTGAGCCTGCTCTGCACCCACTTTTCAGTTGTATCTCTGCGCTTGGCTCTGGCTGTGACCCTAGAAGCGGGGCTGTCATTGCCCACATTGTAATGACAAGAGAGCTGATGCCCAGAAGCCCAAGACTGAGCCCGAGCTGCCAGGTGCCTGTGAACAAAGCTAGGTCTGCCCTGAAGCACTACCCACCTGCAGACGTCCTGGGCCAAGGCCTGCGACACAAGCTGTGGCCCGTCAGCTCTTTTGGTGTCCATGCTCACACCTGTTGGGCTAATCCTTGACCTTGGTGTGATGTGCACACACTCGAGAGGTGCCGCTGGGCCAGCCATCCTGTGTAGGCAGCTTGACTCTTGCCCAGCCAGTGCTCCTGGTTGTCTACCTGGAGAAGTGTCCAAAGCGACAGCCAGAGTGGAATGGGGCCACATGCATTTCCCAGAGAGCACTGGAGTCCACACTGAGCAGGGCCTTTCCCTAGGGATGCAGAACCTTTGGTGAGAGGGGCGTTTAATAGACAACTGTGAGCTGGCCTGGTGGCACAGGCCTACAATCTAAGCTGCTTGGGAAACTGAGGCAGGAGGGTAGTAAGTTCCATGTCAGCCTAGGCTATAAAGTGACTTTAAGGCCAGCCTGGGCAGCTTAATGTCTGCCCTAAGTAAAAAGAAAGTGGAGGATATAGCTTAGCTAGGGGCTGGGGTGTGGCTCAGTGGTAGAGCACCTGCCTAGAATCCCCCAGTGAGGGGCTGGAGCAGGGCTCAGTGGTAGAGCACCTGCCTAGAATCCCCCAGTGAGGGGCTGAGGTGTGACTCAGTGGTAGAGCACCTGTTAACTTTCATGAGTCCCTGCTTAAATCCTTAGTACTGCAGAAGCAAGCCAACAAATATATAGATGAAACCCATGATAACCACAGAATGAAGTAGTGTTTTAGGTGTGAGGTGGAGAGTTGTGGGTTCTTGTGAGAGAGTAGTCAGAAGCTCCTGACATCACTGTACCACGTCTGGGACACTAAGGATGCCCTTTTGATCCCACAGCCGTGAGGATGGCTACAAGCTCTCAGCGGGAAGATTGGAGAGTGACAGGAGTGGGAGCTGCTGAGCTCTAGCTCTGGGGATGGCTGGTGACAAGGCTGTGCCATGGTGAGGAAGCCATGCTCCAGGCGCCCTCCTGTTCTTCCTGCCTGTGAGATTCTCACCAGGTGCACTGGGCCTGCACTGTCCTTGCTTGGAGTAGCCCTCACTGACTTTCTTGGCAGAATGGACCAAACCCATGAATATTGGAGACCCACTTGGGTCCTGTGTTGATTCCCACCGTGCTCCCCAACACCCGGCTGCACATCCATCCCCAGGAGTGTGACCCACTGGGTCTGCTGTGAGCTGCTGCATCCCAGCCCTCCACCCTCATTTGAAAGGTTAATTCAGGCTCCAGCGAGCTGTGCCATCATCAGTGTAAGTGTGTTAATAGCCGTTTTATTACAGCACATTTAGCTCCATGAGAAATGCTAACGAGGAGAGATTTGCGGGTCTGCTCTCTGACACTGTGTGGTGCCCCTGGTGTTTTCTTGCTAAGAGGTCCCGTCTGTGCTGCTCATGCATTCCACATAGGCTGTTAGGAGCATGATAGTTTGGGCACAACCGGAGTTGTGTGTTCTCAGTCAAGTGAACAGAGTCCTGAAATTCAGCTCTAGCAGGTGAGTGCTCCCTGTCACTCATGAGGTGTGTGTCAGACACTCCCTTTCGTTCCCTGAAGGGTGTAAAGATGGGAAGTTCTTTGTCCTGTTTGGTCCCCCAGAGCTGTGGTAGAACCTGTGGGTAGAGAGCTTGGAGACTCAGCTGGTGTTGAGTAAGGTGCTCTTACTATTTTCAGTCATTGTCACTGCGACTGTTCATGAGGTTAGTACAGGTGGAGGAGGCTGAGAAGTTCCCCTGACACAAACACCCTCAGGATCCCCTTCACAGCTAGCTCTCCTGTGTGTGGGCACTCTGGCCTTGTGAAGCAGGCTCGCTCTTTGTGACCTTCCTCCTCCAGCCCTAGGTGTGTTGGTATCATGGCTGTGATGAGATGGAGCCCTGGGCGGCTTTTCTGTTTACCCTGTGGCTCCTCTAGCTGTGCTTTGGACTGGTGAGTGTGTCACCATGTGTTCAGACACATGACTATGTGCCTCACCTGCACAAGAGACAGTTGTACCAGTTAGTCATAGACTCCCTGTCTCCACTAGAGTCCTCCTTCTCATACAGTGGTGCCCTGGAGGAGCACAAGGCGTGGCCGCCCCAACCCTTTGAGGGTGGAGTAGCATCTGGATTTAGAGTAGAGAAGGAAGCCTGCCTGGAGGTCTAAGTGGGGGGGCGGTGCACCTTCTGCTTCCACCAGGTGGCAGCAGACAGGCTCACTGCTTTCTGGGTCTAGCCACTCTGGCCTGGAGGGGGCTAGGCAGGTGCTGGAAAGAATGGCCAGGAGGACGGGATCCAGGGAACTGGGCATATGCTGGGAAAGCTTGACCAGAGGGAAGAACCAGGCAGATGTGAGAGCGCCACAGCTGGGTGGTCTGCATGAAGGGAGCTGCAAGGATGAAGGTGGCCTTGGCTTTCTGCTTCCCAGCTTTGTCCTGGAGCCTGAACTTAGGAGCCTGCTTCTTCCCCGACCACTTACTTCTCCTCCCCACTCTGTTACTGCCATGTTGAGTTGCGTATACAGTTGGGTGCTATATGAGTTCCCATTTAGTGAGAAGGGAGATGAGCCAGTTTGTTTAAGTACAGAAGGCAAGATGTGCATAGACCCAGAGGAGCAGGGAAAGAGAGCTTGCCTCTGCAGAGGCTGATGTGGACTCCAGGGGTTCTGGTGAGATGGGAGCGGGTGTTCCTCGAGTCAGAAGTTCTGGGAATTGAGGGTTACTTGTGAGGAAGACTGGTGGAAAAGCCACCCAGCCACAGTGAGCCAAGAGACTTCCCATGCAGCCATAAAACTTGCTGTTTACAGCCACACCCTGGCCATCGCCAGCACCTGCCCGGTCTGCGGATCCACGGCCTACGCTTGTTGTTGCCACCAGCCCCAAGCTTTCTGAGGAAAGCACATGGAGCCACAGCTTGGTTTTATCACACTTGGGGGGTTCAGCAGGCACACCTTGACCATCTCAGGTCACTCTGTTAATCACATGTCACCTGCCACCTGTGAGTGCAGTCTGCGCAGCCTTATTCAGGATCTCTCCAGACTCCTGGGGACAGGGCTCAGTGTCTTTTTTTGCAGTTAGGAAAACTGAAGTCTAAGGTGAAGGGTGGCCCAAACAAAACCTTCCTGTCTCTTGTTCTCCCCATCCCATGAGTATGTTGACATGCCTGGTGGGTGCTTTCTAGAGAATTCACTCATTGCCAGGTCTGAGAGCTACACCCAGAATAAGCTTAGCACCTCCTAGGTGCGGAATGACTGGAGAATGGCTGAGATGAGGGGGCCAGGCATCATCTTGGGACGCTGAACAGCAGCCCTGTCTTGATCCAACCCTTTGTGTTCCCAGGCCAATGGATGGGTCTCACAGGGCTTGATGGTCTTGCTGCAGGTTGTAGAGCAACAGCCATGTAAGATAGTTTTCTGTTGCCTTACCGGACAGTCAAATTCATATAACAGAAGCTGGGAAATGGTTCATGCCTGGAGGGCTTTAAAGTCTTGTCAGGAGTTTATTAGCTGAGCTGCTTGTGTTGACACAGTAAAAACGTTACGTAACTTCGTGGACCTCCTTCCTTAAAGACACCCCCCACACACACACATGTTCCTTGCAGCTGTGCAAGCAGGCTCAAATCTGGGACATAAGTAGTGTCTTCCAGGGAAGACGTGCAGTGCAGAATGGAGAGTGAGCCCTCACATTGCCTGTGCAGTGCGGAGTGGAGTGGAGAGTGAGCCCTCACATTGCCTTGCAGTGCAGTGCCGAATGGAGTGGAGAGTGAGCTCTCACATTGCCTTGCAGTGCAGTGCCGAGTGGAGTGGAGAGTGAGCCCTCACATTGCCTTGCAGTGCAGTGCCGAGTGGAGTGGAGAGTGAGCCCTCACATTGCCTGTGCAGTGCAGTGCGGAGTGGAGAGTGAGCCCTCACATTGCCTGTGCAGTGCGGAGTGGAGTGGAGAGTGAGCCCTCACATTGCCTGTGCAGTGCGGAGTGGAGTGGAGAGTGAGCCCTCACATTGCCTGTGCAGTGCAGTGCAGAGTGTAGAGTGAGCCCTCACATTGCCTGTGCAGTGCGGAGTGGAGTGGAGAGTGAGCCCTCACATTGCCTTGCAGTGCAGTGCAGTGCGGAGTGGAGAGTGAGCCCTCACATTGCCTGTGCAGTGCAGTGCGGAGTGGAGAGTGAGCCCTCACATTGCCTGTGCAGTGCAGTGCGGAGTGTAGAGTGAGCCCTCACATTGCCTGTGCAGTGCAGTGCGGAGTGGAGTGGAGAGTGAGTCCTCACATTGCCTGTGCTGTGCAGTGCGGAGTGGAGTGGAGAGTGAGTCCTCACATTGCCTGTGCTGTGCGGAGTGGAAAGTGAGCCCTCACATTGCCTGTGCTGTGCAGTGCGGAGTGGAGTGGAGAGTGAGCCCTCACATTGCCTGTGCAGTGCGGAGTGGAGTGGAGAGTGAGCCCTCACCATTGCCTGTGCAGTGCGGAGTGGAGTGGAGAGTGAGCCCTCACATTGCCTGTGCTGTGCAGTGCGGAGTGGAGTGGAGAGTGAGCCCTCACATTGCCTGTGCAGTGCGGAGTGGAGTGGAGAGTGAGCCCTCACCATTGCCTGTGCAGTGCAGAGTGGAGAGTGAGCCCTCACATTGCCTATGTGTGCAGTCCTGGGTTGTTGGAAAGTGGAGAGGTGTGTGCAAGGAAGCACCCTAGTGTGGGGTCTGACTGCACATCAACCATCGAGGAACAGGCATTTCTTTCCCCAGTTTCATGGACAAGAGGGAGGAGGGCCCAGGGAAACAGGAAGAGTATCACTAGTCATGAGGTAATTCAAGGCTTCATCATGGGTGTGTGGTGCTGCCCCCCCTCTTTCTCTGCCTCTCCACCCCTTCACCTATTTCCTTTGTACTTTTGTTCCTAGTCTTCCCTTCTGTTTGTCTTTTCTGTTTTCCATGTGTTTCCATGTGCATGTATGGGTGTGCATGCCATTACTGGTGCATCTGGAGGTCAGGCCAATGTTGGAGCCTTCCTTTCACCCTGACCTGGAGTTCAGATGTGGCCAGACCAGCTGGCTGTTGAGTACACAGGCTCTTTCAGTCCCCAGCTCCCCACACTGTGACTTCAGGTGCCCATTGCCAAACGTGGCATTCTCCATGAGTGCTGGGGATCTGAACTCATGCTTTCATTCTTGTGAGGTAGCCACTTTACCCTCTGTCCCCCCCGCCCCCCCCCCCCTCTCTCTCTCTCTCTCTCTGTGTGTGTGTGTGTGTGTGTGTGTGTGTGTGTGTGTGTGTGCGCTGGGAATGTTCATTGCCAGATGTGCCAGCCCCAGGGCTGGCCATGGGTGGGCAGGCCCTCCTCTCAGGACAGTCCTGGCCGGGACTAATGTCCTTCAGCAGTTCCAGCACAAGGCATGCTTTGATTCCAGCAGAATCAGCTCAGCAAAACAAACTAGAAATGTGGAGCGGGAGACTCCCAGTAGCCCGTCTCTGGCAGGGTTGCTGCCATTTTGCCCGGATTTTATTTATTCCATTTAATAAAGCGGCTGCGGAGGTTGGAAGCAGATATCACGAGTCCTCTGTCGACGGAGCCATAAATACAAGTGTGTGGCACTTGGATGCCACGCGTCACCTGAGTTGTGTTTCCAGCGTATTTAATTAAAACAGATTACAGCGCTGCTAGCTACATGGAGACTTCCTCACAAACGCCCTGGCATGCTGCTTTCTGGTGAGAGGACCGCACTGTGGGTGCAGCATGGTGGAGAAGCTCCAAAGAGTTCCAAGAAGTGAATCCAGGAGGTTGAAGGGAGTCACCGGAGGAACCCGGAGCCTTATGTGTGCCAGGAAATCACTCTGCCACTGCCTATAGCCCTAGCCCACTGGGCCCATCTCATAGATAAAGGACAAATACTCTTAAGAGCTGAGATCAGATGTTAAGACAGCCTTTGTAGAGGTCACACAGATGATAGGCGGCCATTGGAATCCCAGCTGCATGCCAGATTGACTGTCCACCACCGCAGTTCCCAGATCTGAGCTCCGTCAGCACCCCTGCAGGGTTTGTGGGAACACTTGTAGACCAGGACCCCCTGTCAATATTGGATCCATTGTGTGGGCTGGAGCCTGGGAATCTCCTGTCTCAAGTTAAGTGCCTAGGATTGCTAGAGAGTGGTCTCTATGGAATCACTAACCCTGAATGGAGTGGGATGGTATAGGGTGGGGCCATTTGTCTCCTCCATTCCAGCAGAGCCCACTGCTGCCCTCAGAGCTTCCACTCCCATAACCCATATCACAGTCTGCAACTTTGAATGCCAGAGTATGCTGTCTACTCAGGAGCTGGCTGCTCTGCAGCCACCAGAAGCAGGTGTTGTGCCTGCCATCCGTGTAGAAGGGAGAGACTCCTGCATCCATGGCTACACTCATACCCCAAGGAAAAGCCGAGCCTCTGAGTCTTGGCTTCTTCAGTGTTAACTCTGTCCTTGGGCAGACTCTGCCTGCTTGGGTCCATATAGGGCTTATATTCTTGTCTCAGGGGTTCTCCCAGCTAGGCTATGCTGTGGTGTTGCAGAAGGTAATACCAGCCCCCTTCAGAGCTTGGGATGGCCTGTCCCAGCCTGCATCCTCTGCAGGTTTTACTGCCTCCCCCTCCAAGCTGTCTGTGTTCCTGCAGGGGTGCTAGATCATCAGGCCGCCGCTTCTCACTTCAGGATAAAAATAGCCCTGCTTCTGTGCAGGATGGAATGTCACAGGTGGCGCATGTCCAGGGCTTGTGTCTGAACACACACAGTCCCCAGGGCCTGACTGGGGACCATGGCCAGCGCTGTCAGTGCTTCTGCTGGGGTAAGAAAGGTGTGCTAGCCTACCTGTCACCTTAACCACACCTGAGACAACTACAGCTGTGCTGGCCCAGCACTGTTGTCTGCCTCTCTAGAGCCTGTCCTGGGCTGCTGTTACCATATCCAGCCTGGGCCCGTCTCTGGACCAGTCTGCCAACCAGTCTTCCCTGTGTGTAGCCTCAAAGCTGGGCTTTGCCCCCTTCATGGTAGTAGTTTGCTGGGCAGAGTTGGTAGCTAGTGCCATGTGAACAGAGGGATGATAGTCAAACTGCCTGCCTTAGCCAGTGGCCCAGATGTTTGGGCCAGCTGTGGACAGATGAGGCACAGCTGGTGGACTGAGGTGAATTGCTGCTGTTTTCCTATGTATAGACTGTCTGTCCCTCTTTTCAAGTCTCAGGAGAAAGTACGAGCATATGGGCCCTTATGTCACTGCAAAGGGTAGGACACTTACTGTGATGCCACCACAAGGAGATGTTTTCTCGATCTAGATACCTGCAACATGAGCCCTGCGACTGCCCATCCCCACTGTTGGGCATTGCACCCATCCTCCATCCTCAGCTCTGTGTTGTATCTCCTGGCAAGGCCTAGGCCATCATGTGTACTGTCTTGGTGGAGGCAGCATTCTCCAGAGGCTCTGTGCTCGGCTGCCAACAGGACTCTGTCCTTCTGTCCTTTCTGAGAACAGACACGATGCTCACAGCCAGCCATCCTCTTTTCACTAAGGTGCTCTCTGGTGAGCATGACCTAGGATCTCAGAAGGGACCTGCCTTCTGGATGAAGGCGTAATGACTGAGCTGTCTTCTTCTCACAACAGTCTCTCACAGCAGAGCTATTGCTTACTCTGTTGTCCTCCCAGGCCGTGTGCTCTGAAGGCTTCCTCAGCCAGCCATGCTCGGCTGATCCAAGAGACGAAACCCTTGCTAGGGGAGCCATGTCATGTGCATAGTGTTTGATTCTGGCTAACTATCCCACCAAGCATGGCTGTCTGGAGTAAGTGTTTTCTAATAGTCCTCTGGGGAACTCTGGTTATCTCCTGATCTCCTGATGCAGGTGTTGGAGGGAGTGCTAGTGGAGCTGTGGTGGCCGCCAGCCCCTCTTCTGTCTACAGATGTGGTGGTCATAGAAGGAAGGTTGTCACCACCCTACCTTGGCCAAGGCCACGGTTAAAGCTAACTGGAGAGAGGGAGAGTGCATTCTAGTATGCCGAGGTCACTGGTCTTTACCTTCCGTGTCTTTGAGGCAGGAGCTCTTATTCACACTCTGAACACCAGGCCAGCTGGCCTGAGAACTTCCAGGGAGTCCTATCTGTCTTCTGCCTTCCATTTCATTGTAGAAACGCCGGGTTTACAGATGTGTGCTACTGTGTTTACTTTTACATGGCCGTTTGGGATCTGAACTCAGATTCTCACCATTATGTGGCAAGCGCTTTATCCGCTGAGCCATTTCCTCAGCCCAGGCGTGTGTCTCTCAGTCCTTTGAAGATATACCTGGGGTAGGTTATGAGACATGAAACCCTACGGAGAAGCCAGGTCATCCGAGTTGCTTCAGTTTGGCTGCCACTGTCACCATCATGGAGACTCGCTTAATTCCCATCCCTTTCCCTTTCAGCGCCCCAGCACTTCCTGGGCTCTGCCAGCCCTGTCTTCGCAGAGTGGTGTTTCGCTGTTGGTCCTGATTTGCATTTGGCTAATTGCTAACCATGTTAATTACCTTTCTGTGTGCGTTTCCTTTTTGGGAGATGTCTGTTTGCCTCTTTGCCCGCTCTGCTGTCACACTGTTTGTTTTTCCCCTCACCACTTTGTAGCAGATCCGTGTGTGTCCTTGAGGCCAGTCAGGTGCAGGGGATGCCAGTCCCTGTCCTCCATCCCCTCTGCTCCAAAACCAGAGGGGAAGATCATGTGCTCTGGTGATAGACATGTAGGCCTTGTAGTTCTTCCAGTCTTGAGAGTCACAGGTTAGACCCAAGTTCAAATTCTGCCTTGTCCACTGGCCGATTCATGACGTTTGGCTTCTGGACTCATTTTCCTAAGAAAAGCTCTTCTGCGGGAGGGCATGGTGTGCCAGGAGAACACCCATAGGCACCGAGTCGCCCTGGTGTCTGCAGGGTGCCCAGCCTGTGGCAGCCCCCAGAGGAGGAGGGCCATCCTCACAGTAGACAGAGCACAGGAAGGAGTTCCCTTGCCTGTTGCAGAGCTGAGAACAGGGTAGTTCTGTTGCTCTGGGCAGGAAGCGTCCTTCCAGCTCAGTGACAGTGACCACATCCTTGCTCTGTAAGTGGTGTACATTTATAGATGGCTCACAGCAGCTACCTGTGGTTGGGATGTATTTTTGTAAGCATCTTGGCCATGCCACTTACTGCCTGCCAGGGAAGGCTCTACCAGGGCCTGTGAGAACAGATGCGTTCAGTCACTGAGGTGTGTGTGCTGTTACAGTGGGAGGCAATGTTGTGAGTTCAAGAAGACGGAGCCCGTGGCACCCTGAAGCCAAGGTCTGGGCTCTTGACCCTTAGGCTCTCGCAGCCTTGTGCTGGAATTGAGTCTGTGCTTGTTCTGCTGCGGCCTCCAGCAGGGCAGCCTCCAATAGCCTGCTCCATTTACCTGGTTGCTAAAGCCCGGGGGGGGGGGGGTGGGCACCCTCTGGGAGGCAGTCCTTCTCTGGGTGTAGAGCCCTGTGGACTCGTAGTCGGTGACGCTGCTGCTCCTGCTGCTCAAGCACAGCCTTCTTTCTTTTGGGACAGTAGGCCTAGTGTCCCTGGTAGGGGTTTGCCCTGCCCCTTCCCAGTCTGCCTGCAGTGACTGTGCTGGGGAGCCCCTACCTTAGTTAGTGCTTCTAGAATGGGAGACTGCAGGAGGCGGCTGGCCGACTTCCTCCTCAGGCCTTCTTCCATGTATGGCTGCACAGCAGGAATTGCTGTGAGCTTAGGATTTCACACTACCCAGGGCCTGACAAAGGTGGCAGTGTGGCCCTAGCCGACTCAGCATGGATTGGAGGCTGAGGTGAGCCTTTCACCCCAAGGCTGGCAGGCATCTCCCCTCAACCCTGATCCTCTTGGTCTTATTTTGCAGGCTCAGCTGTCTCAGGCCCTGGAGGACCTTGGGGTTCAGAAGCAGAGAGCCGACACGGTGAGTACTGAGTGGGGGTCACTTGGTGCTGTGTGGGCTTGTGGGACTCTGAGGGTTCTGGGCTACAGTTGAGATTCTGATCTGGGCGTGGGAGAGACCAGTGGTGGAATACAGAACCAGGGGAGATTGTACAATGCTGGGTGTGCCCACTACCCACTCACCAGGTGCTGTGGACACAATGTGTTGCTATCAGCATGGGAGTCAGACTGTGACCAAGCAGGGCCTAAGCAGCGGAGTGCCAGTCAGCTGGTAGCTGGCAGTTAAGATAGCATGGGGGAGGGGAAGGTGCCTGGGGCTGTGGTCAGAGGTGGCAGGCCAGGCAAGCCTCTGGTCTAGAGTGTGGGAGCAAAGAGTGGGTGGTCCTATAGATTGTGGGGTGTTATATCTAGCAGTGAGTGTGGAGGAGGGTCTGTGGACTACAGAGCGTGGTATCTGTCAGTGGGTGGGGTGGGTCTCTAACTTTGGGAGGTTGTCAGGGGTGGTATGACCTTGTTCTACCCAGACAGTGTTGGTTGTGGGCTGCCTAGTGAGGTAGCCCTTTTGTCTCCACGTGTGGCCTCTTGGGCTTCATCCCTGTGATCCAAGTGTCCAGCTTCCTTTAGTGGTGGCCTGTTTGCTGTTGCCTTGGGGAAGCCATGTGCAGGGGTGTGGAGTTTCTGTGAGCTAAGCATCAGTCTGCACAGCCCGGGGAGACCCTGATGTTCTGTGCATCAACACGCCTGGCTTCCTTGGTGTTGACCTGAATTGGAATGTACCCCGGGGCCTTGTTTTCATAATGTACACGAGGCCAAGACGAATTAGAAATGAGTTGTGCTAAGCACATGCCAGGCCCAGGGTTCTGTGGCTAAGTAGCTTGCTGTCACCCAGGGTCCACTTTGCACAGAAGCAAGGCTGCTTGCCCTGTATTTCCCATGTCACTTTGGAGGAACTGTAGGTCCTGTGTCCATTTTAGGGGCAGGGTGCAGAAGCTGTTCCTGGGCACTTAGTACTAGGTAGCTCCTGGAAGTCCGTCTCACAGGCTTCCACATCTTGGTGCGTGACTGTGGGGTACACAAAGTGGCATATGCTAAAGTCTCGCTGGTCCTCTCATCTTGTATCCCTTATTGAAACTCCTAGTACCTGTGAAACAATAGTGCCTGGACCCCCTTAGAGATTGACTTAGAATCCTGGGGTCTCTGACAGGGTGGGACTTGACCTGTGTCAGTCTGTATTGACATCGTATGCACCTTGGCATCTAGTCAGAGGAGATAGGCCCTTGCCTTCCAGCTTGTTTGAGACAGTGTTTCATTACCACTGTGTGCCCAGCTAGCTGTCCTGTGAGCTCTGTCTCCACCCCCATCCTTCCATAGGAAGGAGGACTAGGATTATAGACATTTGCTACCAATTCCAGCTTCATTTGGGTGCTGAGGAGCAAACTCATGTCCTCTAGCTTGTATAGCAAGTGCTTTTTCTCCCTGGTCTATCTCTGTAGCCCAGCCCTGCCTTTTTGCTTACCCCTGGTTGTAGGGGACTTGGGGACAATGGTGGTGCTGGATAGTTTTATGTCAGCGTGACACAAGCTAGAGTCATTAGAGAGGAGGGAGCCTCAATTAAGAAAATGCAGTCATAAGATCTCTCTGTAAGGCATTTTCTTAACTAGAGATCAATGCGGGGGGGGGGGGGGGGACCCAGCCGATTGTGGGTGGTGCCTCTCTTGGGCTGCTGGTCTTGGGTTCTATAAGAAAGCAGGCTGAGCAAGCCATGGGGAGCAAACCAGTAAGCAGCACTCTTCCATGGCCTCTGCATCAGTTCCTGCCCCGTTTGAGTTCCTGCCCTCACTGCTTTTGATGATGTTTTATATGGAACTGTGAGTGAAATAAACCCTTTTCTCCTGAGTTGCCATTAGTCATGTTTCATCATAGCAACAAAAACCCTAAGACAATGGTCAATGCAAGCTTATAGTGAAACATGGCTGTCTTTGACCCTTGAGAGAGGGGCAGGTGCCACAGGCTCTAAGATGCCCATATCTCTCTGATGCTGCTGAATGGGATGCTGGCCCCTGGGGCAGATTTTCTTCGTGTTTGTTTAGGGTTGCAGCCTTAGCTGCCTCCTCAGCCCAGTGTTTGATCTCTGCCTCTGATTGCCTAATTTTAGGTCATTTCAAGTTATTTATTTCCCTTCTCGTCTCCTTCCCATTTAAGAGGAAAATGAGAAGTGGCAGTTCTTGGGGACCTGTGACATAGCTGGTCACACGTGTGTTTGTCTCACAGTCTCCATCCTTCCTGCATATGCTGCAGGGTTTAGGGGCATCTTTGCAGCCTGTCTCCTGGCCACACCGAGCTTGGTGAGGGAGGTTTCCTCAGAGCAGCAGACCTGCATCTCAGGAGCACTATTCTGCTGAGCAGTGCATCGCACAAGTTACATGTCCAGCTCCACCACACAGCAGTGACCCCATGCCCAGTCATTCATTCTCTGTCCCCTCTGGAAGCCCTCACCGCTGCATTCACTGCTGGCAACTACTTTTCTTTCCTCCATGTTATTGATTACTTATTACTTACTTTGTTTCTTTGTGTCTGTTAGTACATATTTGAGTGCATGTGTGCACATATGAATGTGTGTGTGCATGCACGTGAGATGAGAATCTCAGGTGTTTCTCATTGGTCTGGCACGTTGGCACCTAGGCTAGGCTAGCCAGTCCATGAGCCCCAGGGATCTGACTCTCCACCTCCCATCCCACCATTGCTGGGATTATAAGCATTATCCACCACTCCTGGCTTTTTATGTGGGTCCTGAGGGTCAGAATTAAGGTCCTCATTGCCTGTGAGGTAGTGTTTCATGACGGAACCTTCGTCTCAGCCCTGTTGTTGGTGTTTTGAGTGTAGGTCCCACTTTGTAATCCAGGCTGCTAACCTCAAACTCGTGATTCTCATGCCTCAGCCTCCTGAGTGCTCAGATTAGAGGCACACCCACAACAACTGCCCCCTTTTCTAGACTTAAACTTGCATTTCCAGTGCCCCCCGCCCGGTTGTGGCTCCTGGTTCTCTCTGCTGTGGCTCCCAAGAGATGCAGTTGATGTCATTTCATGTCCTTAGACCTGTAGAAGACAGGTGTCTAGCAGTGTCTCCCAGGGAACTGTGGTGAAGCCAGCCTGAAGGCCCCCCTCTAACATCCTGTTTACCTTCAGCCTGTGGTGGCCACCTCCCCTCCCATTCCCTGTGCATGGGCCCCGGGTCCACCCTCCTCTGGTTGTAACCTCTTTCCCAAGGTTACAAGTGAGTTGCCTGCAAGGTGCCCGCTGCCTGCCAACTCCTCAGGCTTTAGTAGCTCTTTTCTTCATGGAGAAGGACCAGAGACAAAGGAGCAAGTGCACCCTGGAGCTGGCAGTGGGCTGCTCAGCCTGCCTCCGAGCCCTCTCTTCCTGAGGCTGAGATGTGGAGATGGAGCATTTGAGCCAGTACCATCTGACCCTGGGCAGGAGACTCCTGTGACCTGCATGTAGAGGAACCACACAGGCATCCAGCATGATCAGGGGCACAGCCTGGGTACTTGGCCTGATCCCTGCAGCTCCCAGCCCTCTGCTGGAATCTGACTCCAGGCTTGTTCACAAGTGGTAGAAGGAGAGCTGTGCCATATTGAGCTAATCGCTAATGGCAGGACAAAGGCAGCTTGACTTTGTGTTATTAATTAGTAACCTCACACTAATTAGTGAGCTTGAGTGTGGTTCATACTTCCTCTTTAAATGCAATTAATACCACAACGAGCAACGTCCCGGGCCAGGCTTGCGTTGTTAGAATGCCTCACCCTAATTAGATCCGGCTAGCAGTGGCTAGAGAAATGAGGTTTTTGATTACAACCATAAAAAGCCTCCAATATTTTATAGACTTCAGGGAGCTAGAAATGTGGATTTATTTTCTGTCTTACCAGGCATCTCCCTTCCACCCCCACCCCATCAAGTGTAATTAAGCAGTCATTTCTCTTGATTACCATTTCCCCCTAATGGTTCCTCCTTGCCCTCTGTGCCTTACTCCCAATGGAGCTAGTAGATCAGGAGGGGGCCTGTGCCCCCAAAGAGACTGTGGTAGAATGGGTCTGGTACGTCTGCTGACCACTCGCTCACTCTACCCTGTGCCATCTCCGAGGGTAACTTCTGCATATCATTTCCCTCTCTGTGGCCATCCAGAAAGGAGCACATTACAGGTGAATTCTCCTCACAGGCAGATGCTCGGGGTGATGAACTGACAGCAGGGGGCTGGCCCTTGGCTGGCCAAGTGCTCACCTGGGCAGGCATGAGGCTCTGGATTCCATTCTTTGCACTGCGTGGTGTACGGTGGAACATGCACATAATCCTGGCACTCTGTTGGTAAAAGCAGGAACGTTAGAAGTTCATCCTCAGCTCCATCATAAGCTCAAGGCCAGCCTGGGGTACATGCGACCTGATCACAAATAAACAAGAGACTGTGTGTGCATAGGAGGGTGTTGGAGAGATGGCTCAGTGGTTAAGAGCACTTGTTGCTCTTACAGAGGACCTAGGGTTCCATTCCTATCTCCCACATGGTGACTCACAACCATCTGTAACTCCAGTTTCAGGGGATCCATGCCCTCTTCTGGTCTCACAGGCACTGGGCATACATATGGCACACATGCATACGTGTAGCCAAAATACTCATGCATAAAAACAAAAATAACAATTTTTTTTGAGACAGTGTCTCTCTATGTATCCTTGGGTTCTCACTCTCCTGCAACTCATTCCATGGACCAGGCTGGCCTGGAACTCATAGAGATTCACCTGTCTCAGCCTCCCAAGTGCTGGAATTAAAGGTATGTGTCATATCTACCTTAAAGAGAGTTGGAATTCTCTGGAACCGGAGTTAACAGGTGGTTGTGAGCTACCACTGGTCCTCTGCAAGAATAGCAGTCGTCTCTCCAGCCCTAAATCTTGGGGGTGGGGGGGAAGATCCCAGCACTTTAGGCCCTTAGGTTCCATATGGAGAAGGACCTGTATTCTGAGGACTGTGTGCAGTGTGTGATCCCCAGCATCTGGTCTCTTAGAGCTCTGGCTGCTCATAAGAGTCGAGGGCTGTGTGACAGCCTATCTGGGAAAGGCCTGTTTAGGGTGGCATTCTGAGTCAGGATGTCATAGAAATGAGTACTGGGGACCATTGTTTCATATGCTCTCCCCATATGTCTGGCCTGCTCACAGCCTGCCAGTGTGACCCCAGCCAACCACTTCCTGTCAGCCCATCCTGCTTCTGAGACTGACATGTTCATCCTGTCTCAGTGACTATCCTGATGTGTCACTGGGCAGCACATTCTGGAGGGACATGGTGTGTAGGGAACCTCCCATGGGGACTGCGCACTGGTTCTGCAGGCTGGATGGCCAGTTAACTTGCTGCCACTCTGTGGTGTCTGTCGTTGTTGGAACAGGCTCTTTGTGACATGTCATGAGAAGGTCTGTGTACTTGACTCCACAGTTGAACCCTCTTGTGGTCCTCCACAGAGCTGGTGGTGAAGCTCCTACCTTTCTCCCATTCTGAGTATATGCCTCTGTTGGCAGGCACGGCATGCAGACTGAGGCAGGTGCCACGTTGTGCAAGCGTGTCCTTGAGCTCTTGCTTCCCTGGGCTTGTTCTGAGGGAACAGGAAGGCTCCGTGGTTTTACATTGGGCTGATCTTGTGCTAACACAAAGGCATGTAGTACCAGGCAGCTGAAAGCAGCAGAAGCTCGTGGGTTTACCATCTAGAAGCCAAGAGCCCAGTGGCCAATTAGGTTTCTAGGGAAGTTGTTTCCTGGTTCCCAACCCAGCTTTGCACATTGGAAGCTCTGAAGGAACTGGCCCCATTGCGGGTCCAGTCACCCCCCTCCTCATGCCACTACCCTGAAGGGGACAGATACCCTGCTGTTTTGCATGACCAAGTTAGTGGTCACTGCCCCATTTTCTACCTGAATGTCTTCCCCTAGACCCTCCCTGCCTGCTGAGGGTGCACCCTGCACATGCTCAATAGAAGGAGCAGAAGCCCCACTAAAATGGGTTGATAGTTTCCAGTGTGTCCTGCTGGCAGAGCTGTTCACATTGTTTCTGGACCTCCCCAGCCTTCCACTCTGTCTCAGTCCTTTGCATCTGAGATACTGGACTTTTCCAGGCCTGGCCTGTGGCGTCCCTAGAGTGAAGTTACACAGACTCAGCGCATACCCTGCCACTTGCCTTCCAGCTGCTGACCTATCTATCCCTCATGGGGTTCAGCCAGCTTGCTCTGCAGCAGCCCACTCCCTGGGCTGGGCACCTCTAGAGCTGCCAGAATTCCCTTTCGTGGATTTGGAGTGATGAGCTGGCTGTCCTGGGTAGAAACTATAAGCTGGCCTCTCTGAATGCTTCCCACTTAGGTGGCCCATTGCATCCAGGAGCGAGGTGCCTGGTGGCTGGCACTGGCTATGCAGCCTCAGGTACCCCATATCTTTCTCCAGCCTGAAGAGGAAATAGAGACTTCAGCTTAAGGCCCCTCTCTCCCTTTACCAAGAAGCAGCACTTCAGACACTTCCCTGGGTCCCAGTGGGCCTAGAGCCGACCTGAACAGTGGACTCCATTCAGAATTTTCATTGTCATCTCAGAGTAACCTCTTGGAGACCTGAGACATCTTCCCAGAGTAGGCTTTAGAGAGCTGGTGGTAGCTTGAGAGCCCTCCAGAGCCCTAGCCCTGGTCCCGTCATCACCATCTGTGTACTTGGCCCAGATGGAGACTGTTGTCTATCGAACATTGGATGACAAAACTGCTTAGGCATATTATACAGATGGGCATGCTCACACTGGTGCCCAGCAGTGGCTTCATTAATTACAACTGCTGGCCCAAAGGGCAGGGCGCTGAGCTCCTGCTCTGGTTATTACTTTGTAGAATTAAGTATGACTCCCAGAATCAAACCATGAACCACTCAAACCACAACACATGATCTCTATTGAGAGTTGTGTCTTGCTGGGGAGGCAGCCACGAGCATCCTTAGAATTGAATCTCAATGATGCTTCAGGGCAGAGCAGAAAGCTGGTGGAGCCTATGGATAGAGATGCAGGGCAGGGCCCGGGGCTGGGCTGCACAGAGCCAGTGGGTGTCTGGGCCCAGTGTGGGCAGTTTTCTTGGAAGAGCATCCCTGGTTCTGCTGTAGGTTGAATTTGTGCCTTCCTGAGCTGCCAGAGAGCTCTGTCTTAAGTGTTAGGGCTTCTCACATGGGGAGAGGAAGGGGGTCTCAGCCACCAGACAGCCTCCTGCAATCCCCGGGGATGTTCATCTTAATCACACATGAGAGGTCAGCTCTCTGAACAGGATCAGAGTCTGCTTCTGTGAGAGCTGCCATGGCGAGTAGCCTCCAGCCAGACTAGCCAGGAAGATGAAGTTCCAATACAAGGAATGATGGAAGTGGCCTGTATTTGTTCTCTGCCTTTTGTTCTTAATTGGCAAGCACACTGCCAACTGAGCTGCATCCTGCCCCCCTTCACCCCATCGCCAAGCTGTGCGTTCTGCTGTGTGGTTAGTTCTTCATGTATTCTGCACACTTGACCACTCTCTGAGCTCAGCTTCAGCAATGCTGCAGCTTATCCTGTAGACCGTTCTCACTCCAGCGTCCTTTGGCAAACAGAAATGTGATGTAGTGGTGAGGCCCACGTTATCTATTGTCATAGCTCAGAAACCATTGCTGGATCCAAAGCTGGGAAGATCCAGTCCTTCATTCTCCCCCAT
The DNA here is from genome assembly GCF_018167655.1 of Microtus oregoni. Lineage (NCBI taxonomy): Eukaryota > Metazoa > Chordata > Mammalia > Rodentia > Cricetidae > Microtus > Microtus oregoni. The sequence goes on from NW_024543062.1 coordinate 3,095,508, forward strand.
GTGTCTTTCATTCCATCTTTCCTTTCTGTAAATTTTCCTTCTAGTGACTTTGGTCTCACATTTTAGTTCTGATCCACTTTAAGTAATTTTTTTAAATATGGCATGAGTTAGGGCTTCAGCCTCACTCCCGTGTGTGCATGTATGTCCACTTGTCCTCTCCCCGCTCTGTAGTCTCATTGATGACCAGCTGGCCATACTAGTTTGTGTTCATTGCTGGACTTGCGTCTAATTCAGCCTGTGACTTCTTCATTATGCCAGTGCCTCAGTTGTTGTCTTTGTGTCCTGCTCTTAGGTTTATGTGAACCTTCCGACTTTGTGTTCCCACCCCTGCAATGTGATTAAATCTGATTGTCAACTTCACAGGATGTAGAATCACCCAGAAGACAAACCTCCATGCATGTCCATCTGTCTGGGGGAGTTTCTAGATTGGGTTAACTCAGGTAGGGAGACCACCCAGATGTGTGCGGCATCATTCCCTAGGCCAGGGACCTGGACAGAATTAAAAGGAGAAAGTGAACTGAGCACCAGTGTCTATCTTTCCCTGCTTCCTAACCGTGGATGTGATGTGACCAGCCACCTCACGCTTCTTCCACCGTGATGGACTGTGTACCTTTAGACTGTGAGCCATATAAACCTTCTTTCATTAAGTTGCTTTTGTCAGGGATTTTGTTGTAGCAACAAGAAAAATAGCCATTGTACCCCGTCAGTATCACCTTGACTATTCAGAATCCCTTGCAGTTTCCTATGAATTTTAGCATAAGCAAAAAAATAAAAAAATGAAAAAGCAAGCAAACAAACAGACAAAAAAACAACAACAACAACAACCCAGTTTTAGGTGGTGTTCTGTTTTGTTTTGTTGTTTCTGTTTTTTCCCCTGTGCATGGAAATCCAGCTCAGCGCTGCACATGCACTGTCCCCGAGCCACACCCCCAGCCAGTGTTTGCAGTTTCAATAGAATTACAGTGATACTGTAGATTGCTTATTTGACTCAGACCCCGTGACCCAAGCTCTACCTGCTCCCCCTGCACCGAGGTTTCCTGTATGGCAGCCCCAGGTTGACTGAAGTTAGACTCTAAGACTCCCACAGAGACAGTGCTCACCCTGTGGTTCCCTCTGCACTCCTTCAGACATGACCTGGCCCAAGCAGAGACCCAAGAGTCTTTGGTTCATCCAGCTGTTAGAGCAGGGGCCCTATTGTTGTCCCTTCTCCACACTGAGAAGTCAGAGATCACAAAAACGTCCTAGGGGAATGTTGCCCCAGCAGGCCTGCTGGCTTCAGTAAAGCCAAACCCTGAGATCACCTGCGTTTCCTCTCATTCAGCCTCTGCCCGACTGTGCCCGTGAGAGCTCAGATGAGGAACAGGGTAGGGGAGAGCAGAAACTGACAGAAGTTAGAGTTTTAACATCACGTCATGTCCCTGGTCCAAAGGAGGAGTGTGGTGCGTCCTTGCACCTGTGATGAGGTGTGCCAGCATGAGGTGTAAAGATGCTTTGATAGCAGAAGCTGATGTGGGTTCTACCCTGGATATTTCTGTGAGTACCTTTTGTATTTTTGAGATGTGGTCTCATGAGCCCAGGATAGCCTTAAACTCACTACATAGCTGATGCTGGTTCTCCTTTCTCTACTTCCGAAGTGCAAGGATTATAGCATGTACCACTAGTTCCCACTTATGTCTGCAGTTTCAGTGCCTGATTCATGAGTGGGCAGCATAGGTACAGGGGGCAGGAGAGAGGAGGTAAAAGGGTCTTCCTTCAGGCACAGCAGCAGGACCAGCATTTGGGAGTTTGGTCTGATAGGCTTGTTGGTCAATGTGCTGTTTAGATTCTATAGTAGTCCTTGGTGGGGCTGTTAGGATGGAAAAAGACAGAGGCCCCAGAAAAGTCTATGTCATTTGCTCAGGTCAGTGGCAGGCTGGGTCCTTCACATTCCCTGCCCTGATTTAGAGTGAGTTCTGCCCCACCTTAGGGACTGGTGTGTCCGTCATCATATTATCGTGCCAGGCCTGGGATACCGTCCCTGCTCTCTGCTCTGTAGTCCTGGAGCCTAAATGGTATGCAGTAGGAAGGACAGCACTGCAATAGGAGCCTGGAGGTGGAGAGCCTAGCTAGGAAGAGCAGCCATCCTCAACTTCTACCTATAGCTCGCAGACCTGGGTGAATGTTTGCTCTCGAGGAACCACAGTCTTGATGGGCAGCAGGCAGCATCCCCAGCCCCATTATAAACAAGCATAGCCTACTGAGAGATGCATGCTCACTGTCCCCAGAGCCTGGTGTCCAGCTCCACCCGGATGTGGAGAATGTCAGGAGCAGTGTCTGCCCTGCCAGAAAAGTGCCAAAAGGGAGAATACTCATGTGCCCACTGGTCTTGGAGAATAGAGTGGGCAGTGCCAGCCTCTCTAGGACATTCAGTTTGAACAAAACCGGAGATGGGGCAGTGGCAGGTGGTGAAGCAACCCTCACCCAGCATGCACAGGGCTCCTCTTCACCTTGTTCCCCCCTCACTTGGCAGGCATGTGCATTGGGGCCCACTGCTCAGCTGCAAAAGAACCCTCCAAAAAGCACTTTGTGTGTGAAATCCTTTTAGCAGGATGAGTTTGGAATCTGGCCCGTGGTTTGAGGCATTTGGCAGGGTCCCTGAAGACGCAATCCAATTAGTCCCATGTTTTCTTGTTTTTATAACTGACTCTAGACCCAGGTTTTCCTCAGTGAAGTAGAAAATAGGTACAGGCTACAACATTCATGCACAACTAGATCTCTTCCCTTCTTCCCTTGTCTACCAGTCCCAAATTTGGCTGGAAGGGAGCAGATGCCCTCAAAAGGGAGGACAGGAGTTGCCTCATGAAGCCAAGGTCCTAGGGCCTGAAACCAGGTGATGGCAGATTGTCACGACACATTGTAGAACAAATGTGTGATAGGATGACTGTGGCTATACTGGGCATATACGGTAGAGACAGGATATGAATTGTGGTGGTGAAGGGAAAGGTCTTAGGCAAGGGAGGGGATAAGTGGTAGAGCCCCTGCCTAGTATCCCCCAGTGAAGGGTTGGGGTGTGGTTCAGTGGTAGAGCCCCTGCCTAGAATCCCCCAGTGAGGGGCTGGAGTATGGCTCAGTGGTAGAGCACCTGCCTAGAATCCCCCAGTGAGGGGTTGGGGTGTGGCTCAGTGGTAGAGCCCCTGCCTAGAATCCCCCAGTGAGGGGCTGGAGTGTGGCTCTACCCCCTGCCTAGAATCCCCCAGTGAGGGGCTGGGGTATGGCTCACTGGTAGAGCTCTAGGTTCTATCCCTAACACTGCAAATAATAAAAATGAAGCCCACTTGATGTGCTGCTCCTAAAGAGCTGGGTTTGAGGTGACTCTAGGTCAGAACCTCACTGTGGGCTTATGCTCCAATCATTGGCCTATGCTGTGGGTCAGAAGAGTGGCCACAGTGGAAGCCAGTGCTGAACAGTGAGGTGGGGGGCCAGCTACCAGATAGTGGCTAGGAACCTGCTGCAGGTTCAGTAGGGGAAGAGAATTGTTCGTGGGGGTGGGGGGTTGTTGAGCATAAACCTGAGGCTGCAGATGCAAATGAGAGGGTCCATGTTTGCTCTGAATGTTGTGATGTGAGCCAGTACTTCCCACTCCTTCCCTGCAGACCATGCAGAAGTGGCAGGAATCAAAACAAAACTGCAAACTTCTGTAGAGCAGAACCAAGCCACAAGCAGGAGGCACATGGCCTCTGGTGGAGGACCAGCATTGTGTGGATTGCTTAAAGCTGTTTGCCAGGAGATGGTGGGGCACAGGCTTCAGGAAGAGACCTTGGGAAGGGGAGGATCAGGTAACCTGCTTGTTGGTGGGGTGCTTCCTGCCAGGTAGTACTAGACCTTAGGCTGCAGCAGTGGGCCAGCAGACCTTAGCTCCTTAGAGCAGGATTCAGGTACTGTCCTGGTCCACAGGACTACAGTGGGCACTAGGGTCCCTGTTCCTATGGCTAGACGCAGGTCATGCTTGCTGTGAGACTAAGTCTTGGGTCTCAATGGAGGAAACAGTGGTTCTAATTGTACCTGCAGCAAGGCTGTGAGATTGACTCCTAGCAAAGTAAGAGGCCTGTTCTCCCCTCCATGTCACCTCAGGTATGGAGCTGGCTCTGATAGGAGATCAAAGGAAGGAGTCTGGGGAGCAGGATGGAGACATCCATAGGCAAAGAAGTTGACCCTGAGCTCACAGTTTGTCAGAAAGTGGAATTTAACTGTACTTAGAACCTGGGACATGTGTAGGCCCAGAGCAGCAATGATGGGGCTGAGTGAGGAAATGCAGCTGTCCAGGAGGGAGGCAGGAGATCACAGAACACAGGGAGGGAGAGCCATGGCAGAGGCCAAACAGCATCGGCTGTGAGAGCCATGTCTGTCATGTGGAAGATGTAGTTCATATGGGTAGACACGGCATCCCTGAGTGCCAGGTGTGCTGATGCAGCTCCTATGAGCAGTTAGAATGTGCAGTACATGCACACTCACAGTGCCATGAGTGCCGGGTAGTGCAGGGTGCAGGTGTTTAGAAAGAAGCAACAGAGATGAGGGAATAAAGCAAGGGCTTCTCCACCATTGCCAGGGAAGCTGTGGGACAGATGGAAAGTCACCATGAAGGCATGGAAGCATATTTAACTGTGTCTTGGGACCCACCAGAGGATTAGGGCTGATAGGCTCCTGCTGTCAATAGAGAGAGCTTATAACTGGCTATAAGGTGTGGGTTACAAGAATAAAAAGACCAAGTCGGCCCACAGCCTGCATGGTTACTTGTCTGTAAGCAATAGAGCTTTTAAAAGCTCATGGTGGGTTTCTGATGGTCTGTGGTGTGAGGAGGGGATGGAGGCCTGGCCAGGGACAGGCAGAAATGTCATGAGTCACCATTGTGAGCAGAATAGAAAGGGGGAGCCCCACTGTCACCTTCATCTGTCCAGGGCCCCAGGGAGGAGTGCAACTGCCCACTCTGGGGAAAGAAGTCTTAAGTGCACTGTGTCGGAGCTGAGCCACCAGACACACCAAGTCACAAGGCTTTATTTGGGCATTAGGCCCAGCGGGTAAAAATGTGGCATTATCTGTCACCAACTGTGTACAGTTACCAAGTGAGGAGGGTGGCATACTTAACTAGTCAGACATTCAATGGGACATGTCCTAGGAACAGTCCAGCACAGGAAGGTATGGTTGCAGCATAAAGCAGGCAGTACTTAGCAGCACAAATGCTGAATAGCAAGACACACAAAAGGAAACACATTCAGAAGACAGAAGGCAGAAAGCACTGGAGCCCAATGCAATAGACATCAGTACAGACAGATAGCAGGATATGAATGGGCTAAACTCTGCTACTAAAAGGAAAAGACTTTCTGATGAGTTCCACTCAGAACCAAAGAAATTGGAACAGGTGGCTGCCAAGGCCACTTGGCATTTGTAAGCATCTGAGCAGGCATCAGCTATTCGTGCCTCATCTGAATTCAAGCCAGAAAGCATTGCAGGAAGCGGGCAGATGCTCCTCCCAGTACTGAAGGTACACAAGGACATCTGTACTGCACTCTGTAGGGAGCATGGAAGTACACAGAGAGACAACTGTTTCCATGATCGCAGAGCATGCATGTGTATCTGACCAGTCTCTCCAACGCCAGAGAGCTTTACAACTGAGGACTTGCTCTTTATGAGGCCAGCAGGATGGGTCCTCAGGTAATACCAAACCTATGACCTGAGTTTGATCTCCAGGACTCATACAGTGGAATGAGAGAAAAATCCCTGCAAGTTGTCCTCTGGACTACACATCCCCACTGAGGCTACATGTGCATAGCCACACGTGTGCATGCAAGAGCACACACATGCATTCACACAGCTCTTGCTGTAGCATCATGCACCATGTAGTCTTGTTACCTTCTCCATCAATAAGAAACAGGAAGTACTTCCAGCACAGCCAGTCTCAGGGGCCATTCCATCAGATTCTCAAAACCGTGAGGCCTGCCACAGCACATAAGCCATGCTTGCGTGTGGAGGCAAGGGAGGGACTCTGGAAGTAAGCACTGTGTGGCTTGCGCCTCACCATGGAGGAACTGTACCATCGATGACAGTGTCAGCGTGTTAGGAACAAAAACCAGCAGCATGTTAAGATGACACCATCCTTGGGACAAGGTAGATCACTCAGCCAGTAAAGTGTTGTGCTGTCCCCAGAACTCATGCAAAAATGTGGACTTGTAATCCCAGCACTAGGGAGGTGGAGACAGGTGGATCCCAGGAATTCACTGGCCAGCTGCCTAGATAACTGTCAAGTTCCAGTGTGTCCTTAGGCCCCGTGTGCATCTCTTTGGAGGAATGGGGCTGAGGACACGCAGGGAGCAAGGGTCAGCTCCCGGTGACTTTCCTGCTGCTCAGGAAGCCACTGGTTCAGCAGCCATCTGCTTTCCCCCTGAGCCTGGCTGATTGAGCTTGCCTGTGTTGTCTGTGCCTGGGATGTGTCTGGCTCCCTGTCTGCACCCCACCCCTCCCATCGGATGTGTAGAGTAGCCTGCAGACCACGGCCCAGGACAGGCAGGCAGTTCATATCACCCTGTAGAAAATGCTGTGACGTTCCATCCCAGCAATGGTAATTCTAGACTGTGATCTCTGCTCACATTGTCCCTCTCTGTCTTTGAGGTTCTGCAGCTCTCCTCAGTGCGTGAATGTCTGTCTCCCCACCTAATCTTGGATCAGGAGCATGAGGAAAGAGAAAACTGTGTTTACCTGACTCAGAATGCCTTGTGACCTAGGGGTCTAGGCTATGGGGTGTCTGGCCAGACAACCATCTTTCCCAGGCCCCCAGCACACACTAGGCATCTCCCCTAGGGATGTTCAAATACAGACTTCAGGACTTTGGAGATGGATCAGGGACCTGGGCTGTGGGTCTCTGTACAGGCTGACCACTTATCCTGTGTTTCCTTATAGCTGGAGATGGAGCTAAAGATGCTAAGGGCCCAGACAAGCTCAACTGAGACCAGCTTCCCATTCTGCAAGGAGGAGGTGGATGCACTCAGGTATGGCCTCCTCTCTTAGCCTCTGGCTGCCCATGTGTCACTCCCTAGAGCTTGAGCAGAGCCCATCAGAGACCTTGCTTTGTCTCCTTCCCAAGGCTGTTTGTCCCAAGGTTACATTGTCTGCTGAGACCCTTGTTTCCACTGGGCTAGGCCTTCCTAGTATCACATCTCAGGTCAGCACTGACAGCTGTCCTCCTAGCCTTGGTTCTCCACGCTCAAGAGGAGCAGAGGCTCCTGTCAGGGTGTCCACTGGGACGTGCCTTGCTGCCAGCAACATGAGGCACCAGGCCTAGCATGGGTGGGGGGTGGGCCACACAGCCAGCAGTAAATTGAAGGATGCAAGCAAGCATCTTTCAGAGACTGCCTCACAGTCTGGCCAAGCTTCAAACCTTGGGTGTGACTCTTTGCAGGGCACCTTTGGTGCCTGTTTGGAGACAACTTACTGCTTTTGCCATGCGCATATGTGTGTGCACGTGGTGGGGTGTTTTCTGAAAATGTCCTCCACCTTAATTTTTGAGATAGTCTCTAACTGAGCTCTCCAGTTCAGCTGACCTGGCTGGCAGTGAGCTCCAGGGTCTTCCTGGCTCTGCCTCCCCAGCACTGGGGACTACAGGAACATGTCACCACAAACAGAACTGCCATCAGTTTCTTCCCTGGCCTGCTGTTCTAGCTTCTGCCTAAAACGACTGTGGGATGGCCGTCACCCCTGCCCTGGCATCTTGTCAGAGGCAGCAGAGTGAGTTGATCACCCCCTGCAAGCCTTCCTCCTGCTTTGCATTCAGGACTTGACGGCTTAGGAGCTGCTATGGGGACCTAGGGAACAAGAAAACCTTGTAGACACTGGGGTCTTGATGAGATGGCGTGGAGCTTGGGGGAGAGGAGGCAATCTTCTCAGGCTGGTCTCTTGGTGTCCCTGAGACTGTATGGGGTTCCTGTCTCTGTTAGACTCTTCTGACTTCTGTCTCTCTTTGGGTAATGACTGGTGACTGACTCCCTGCTTTGCAGGGCTGTTGAGGTCAAAGTAAGGAAGGCTTACTTCTTGACACCTCTTTCCAAAAGCGCTCATTGTATAGTGCCGAAGACTCTTATGGGCTAGAGGTTTCCTCTCATTGCCAAAGTACTTCTCATAGAGACCCAGGCCTGGAAAATAGCTCTGTGGGGATACCAGGCACAGAGCTGTTTGTTTGCATTTGTCCCAGCGTGGCATGTGCTGTGCACTGTCAGGGCAGAGCGGAGTGGATAATTGACTGGCCAGCAGAGCCACACACTCCATCTTCATCAGCTCATAGCTTAATGGGGACATTATTCACATGGACTCGTGGCTGTTTAATTATGGGTGGTGCTGTGAGAGCTGGTGTCTGGAGATAGGGTTCCTGGGACATGCATCTGGGTGCAAGAGGAGAGTGCTAGTGCCGTGGCTGAGTGTCTGGAGAATTGGTGTGGCCCGGGCGAGTAGCGTGATCTTCATCCTGTGAGTGATGGTGAGCCATTAGGCATTTTAAAGCAGAAAAACTACATGATCTGATTTGTAGCATCAGGCATTGCTGGCTGCCTAGGCCAGGCAGAGGAACTTGGCAAGGCCAGGCAGCCATGCCCAGGCCAAGTGCTGGGAAGCATTTGTTGTGAGACTCAGCCAAGCTGGAGAGGCTGCTCCTGGGCAGACACAGCGAGCACTCCCACTGATACTTCACAACATCTATTCTGTGATAAAGACCCTCGCGGGCGGCTGGCTGAGGGTGGGTCTAGTGGACCCGGAAGCATATTCCATGCAGACCCTGGGTACCTGAAGCTGAGGACAGCAGAGTCGAGGCCGCTTTCTTTTGCCTCTGACTGGGAGGTGCCGGTGAGAGGTGCTACCTCTAGGGCTGAGGAGATGAGGTAAAGCAGCTGCTGGTCTGCAGTCACTGCCCTACGGGGTCCTTAGGGCCACACAACTCCGTGTCAGCTGGTGGGCAGAGGACTTGGATTTGGGGTGTGGGCAAGTGTCAAAGTCACAGTGTTGGATAGCTGCATGGCCCCCAATGCAACTCCATTCTCCTCATACCTCTGAAGGCCTGTCCTCCCCACGGCCTCTTGTGTGGTTGGTGGGGGTGTGGGCCAGAGTGCATCAGGTTTGTGGGGAAGAGAGTCAAGTACGCTGCAGGTCTGATGATTTTTAAATTTCGAAAAGGGGCTTTGGTGCTAACATCGTCCTCACTAAGATCCAAGCCTCCTGTCCACATGTCTCCTAAGGAGAACAGCACTGTGAGTGAGGTGCCTTTGTAGCTGCTAAGAACCAGGTTGGTGCATCTGCAGGGGCTGCAGCCCATGGCCCTGCTGGTGCTTCTGCTTTCCAGCGGAGGGAAACCGGAGCTGTCCAGGTGGCACCTGTGAGCTTGGTGCATGCATGTGAAGAAGTCCAGATGAGCAGGGCTTCTGTGCAGTGAGCGCAAATGACTCAGGCTGGACCAAGCATGCAGGTCTTAACTTACCTGCCTAACTTCTCTCCTTGAGCCTGGCATAGGTCTCCTGAGTCCTGTCCCAAAGGACAGCTGCTTACTCTTCTGTCCCTATAGCTGTTGGTGGGGGTGGTCTTCTGCCATCTCTCATCCTTTGTCATAACTTACTTTCTTTTGCTGTGATAAACATCATGGCCACAGAAGCGGCTTTGGGAGGAGAGTTTATTTGGCCTACGTGTCCCAGTCCTATCACAGTCCATCCCAGGGAATCCAGGGCAGTAAGTCAAGCAGGAACTGAAGCAGAGACCGTGGATGAGCACTGCTTACTGACTTTTCCTCGTGGCTTGCTCCTCTTGTACCTTCCAGCACTTCCTGCTCAGGGGTAGCACTGCCCACGTCAATCACAAATCAGGAAAATGCCCCAGAGACTTGCCCCTCCACTGAGACTGCCTCCTCCCAGATGACTCCAGCTTGTATCAAGGTGACTAAATATTCTAAGAACAAATACCAGCACAGACCTTTGTTGGCACTAGCATGCTTGGTTCCACTTTTCCTGTTCTATAGCCTTTCAGCTCCATCAGACATTGTAGCATTGTGCCTCGGTTTCCCACAGTGCCACAGTAGGGTCAGTGTCCTGTTATCTTGAGCATGTTCTGTGCATGGCATCTTGCTTTGCTGGGATACCACACTGGGACCCATTGTGCTGTCTTCTGGCTCGAGGGTACTCAGATGGGCAGCCCACTTCCACTGAGGAGCCGAGTCTTTAGACTTCTGTTGCTGCCCCACTTCCCCTTGGAAGGGACACTGGCCATGTGGATTCTGAAGTTTCACTTTCCTCCAGCTGGGCAAGGGTGGGGGGCCCTTATTGAAGCTGCCCTCTTGGAACAAGAGTCCTCCTCTCCTTTTGATCCCTCTCCTGATCCTGAAGAGCCTTTCCTACTGGTCCTTCACACAGCTCCTGAGGAGGGCCACTTCTGAAGTGGTTGACTCAGAGGAAGACAGCTGACATGAGAGCCCTGCCTCAGGTCAGCCTGCCCTTCACTCTAGACAGTCACTGCAAACACAGCCAGCTAGAAGATGCAGAAGACAGGGCAGGTTAGCTGCTGCTTGCTACCCAGCACACTGTGAGGATGGGCTATAGCCATGTGTATTTATTTGCATGGAGCTATTGGCTACACATAAGGGGCCCAGGGCTGAAGAGATGGTTCCATGAGTAAAAAGCTTGCTACACCAGCATGAGGCACTGAGTTTGATCCCCAGGACCCATGTTTGTTTGTTTGTTTGTTAAAGTCAGGTATTGTGACTTATGTAATCCTATCCCTGGGAAGGTAGAGACAGGAGACAGAAGGAGCCCTGGGACTCACTGGTCAGCGCATCTAGCTGGTGAGCTCCAGGTTCAATGAGAGATCATATCTCAAAAGTTAAGATAAAGAGGGGAAGACTAGACACCTGTTGTTGACCCCTGGCCTCCACAGGCGTGCACACATAGGCACAAAATTTGCACAGCTATTTGTATTGTATCCGAATTGCACACACCTGTGGCATTGCATGGCCCTTCCATGAAGCCGGGAGCACCAGTGCAAAACTAAGTGGTGGCAGCTGAGGGCCTCTCGCCTGGAACAAATCTGGGCTCGTTACTTTCCACTGTCAGACAGGATCTCTGACAAATCCTAAATGTCTGTGCGTTTAGCAGCTGGGTAGACTGTGGGCTTGCATGTCTGGGCCAGAACCTGTTAGTCACACTCCACAGCCTCTCTCCTTTCCCGGCCCTGTTCACCGCCTGTGGGGCCCCAGCCTGAGCAGGCATTCCTGGACTCTAGGGGGCCCGAGGGTTACCGTGCCTATTGGCCTTTCTTGGGGAAAGCAGGAACTCCATGGCTGGGTCACCCTCTCCAAGAAAGGGCTCAGCAAGTTGCAGGAGACCTTTTGTGGACAGCTTGTCATTTGTCATTGTGTCTTCACAAGTGGGGCTTGTCTGGACTGTTTCACCGGGGTGTTCATGGCAGGCATCGTCTGACCTCCTCTTGTGGCCCAGTATGTCTTTGGAAGCTCAGACCTGGAGGCTGTGGTCCTGACAGCTCCCGGGAGCTGAGTATGGGACAGCAGTCTCTGCTGACAGTGACGGGACATCCTTCCTCACCTGACAGCCTGTCCTCTGTGCAGAGATCTTGTCCTTTCAGGAGACTGAGGCCAACCTGTAGTCCAGCAGATGTGGCATGGGGATAAGAAACAGGTAGGCAAGGGAGAGCTGGTTACTAAGGAGGTCTTCAATATCCAGCTTCTGTCACTGGGCAGCCCCTCTCCCCTGGGGCCGTCTTCCTGTATCTGCAGACCTGTATATACATGGCAGATTGAGGGGGCAGAGGTGGAGGCAGGTGGCCTGATAGCAGTAGACACTGACAGAAACACCCCAAAACTGGGCCACACAGAGAGGAAGAGACAGGCTAATCGTAGGTGGCCTCTAACTGCCCCTTGAGTTGGCCAGTACCAGGAAGGGGTCATGTGCCCATCAACACCACCCTCTCTGTCCCACCAGAGCAAAGCAGCAGCAGTGTGAGCACAGCCTGGGGCTCTGCTGGGAGGGCGTGGCTTCAGTCTCTGCCCATGGGGGCTGGAGTCAGCTGAACCCTGCAGGGGAGCCTTGCTCACACCCACCAGTGTTGGGGCTTCTCTGTGCCTTGTCGGAGTGTGGAGAGCCTTCCTCTGCTTTCGACCCCATGCTGCTGCCTGTGCTGAAGACCAGAGCTCAGAGATGCAGGTATTGGGTTAGCTGTTACTGGGTGACAGATGCGCACTACTCCCTGTGGTTGCTAGGATGAGCAGACATGGACCATGTTTGTGGAGCCCTTTGTCCCCATATGCACCCGGAAGGTCCCCGTTATTGGCCATGTCTTTGGTCATAAAACAAACCCTCACAAATCTTGAGGAATCAGGTATAAGAGAGGTGGCTCAGTGAGTAACAGCTCTTGCTTTATGAACACAAGGACCTGAGTTCAAACACGTAAATATTTAGGCATGACTGCACAGTGCCTGCGTGAAACTCCAGTGGCATAAGACAAGAGGATTCCTGGGGCTTTCTGGCCACCAGCCTAGCTTGGGGCTCAGTGAGAGACCCTGCCTCAGGAGACTAGCTGGAGAGTGATAGAGCAGGACACCATGAATTGCATGGGTGTTCATGTGTGCATATATATGTTCCCGCACGCGCGTGTGCATAGAGAGTATGTCATCTGGCCACAGCCAACTCAAATAGACATCAGTAACAGAATGCAAGAGGAAAAGCTGTATCCATGTGGAAATTACCAGCATGCTTCTGAACTGCCTGCCGATCAGACAGGAAGTTTGGAGGGGGAGAGGAACAAGTGAACGCTGATGAAAACACTCTCATCAGATCAGAGCCACGGAGAGAACCTGCAGCACCCAGTGTTCCAGCTGACAGAGCAGAGGCCCTGGCTCCACCACCAGGAGGACATGGCGAGCAAAGGAGCCCAGGATGAGGAGGAAGAAGGAGGTAATGAACTTGAAAAAAAGAAACACAATTGAGAAAAATGCTGAAGCAAAAGGCTGTTTTTCTAGGGCAAAAATCCATAAAATTGACAAACTGCCAACAAAAGTGACACGTACATGGAGAAACAAATGAACGGTATCAGGAATGACACAGGGACACTGCTGTATGGAGAGCCTGTGGCCACTGAAGGATATCACAGGAACTCCAGCTTCCACTAGCAGGTCCACACGCCCCACAGAACCAAAACCTAGCCCCAGCGTGCCGCTCTGCTTGTAATCCCCGCCTGGGAAAGTAGAGGTAGGAGACCCAGAGTTCCCAGTCATACTGGGCTCTATAATCCGCTAAGACCAACCTGAGCTACATGAGACCCTGCTCCAAAGGAACAAACGAAACACCTGAACCAAGATGTAGAATTAGGTTGACGAACACTTTAAATGTGAAATCATATTTGTAATGCTCCAAGACAGATGGCTCCAGGCCCGTAAGGTTGGTTCCTTGGAGACCCTGCTGCTCACCAGCTGAAGCTGAATGGGCACCGGGCTGACTCATCAGACTCCTAGAAGACAGGGAGTATCTACAAAGCACAGCCTGAGGGAGCCTAGTGCTCCTGGGGTGGGGCTGTGTCTTGGTGGCAGGTGACCCATGCAGCGAGCCTACAGAAGCAACTCGGCTGGAACCATGTTGTTGCTGAAGCTATTGCTATTCATTCAGAAAGCCAGCCGAACAGGAAGAAGCTGTGACTTGCATTTCCTTAAGTGCAAAAAGTTTGTGGAAGACCTTCTACCCCATCCCAGCTCAACCTCCCCGCTCCCCCATCCTGCTTCTAGAACCCCCTGGCAGGGCTCTGTACTGTAGGAGCTCCTGTGGGTCAGTCATAGTCGAGGATGCAGCTGTGGGGGTCACTGCCCCTCCCCATCCATCAGCTTCTAACTTCTAAGGGTGTTTTTGATGCTGTCCCTTTTATTTTCTGTCGTCAGGCTTCAGAGAAGCAAGCCTGCCTTTATTCTCGACTTCAGTGACATTCTGAGAGCCTGCTCCTAAGTGCCGTGTTCACACTGCCATCTTTAGCAGTCTCCGCTTGTTTGGATATGGGGTTTTGTTGTTGTTCCTGATTCTTTTCTTTTCTTTTTTTTTAAAATTTATTTATTTATTAAAGATTTCTGTCTCTTCCCCGCCACCGCCTCCCATTTCCTCCCCCTCCCCCAATCAAGTCCCCCTCCCTCCTCAGCCCAAAGAGCAATCAGGGTTCCCTGCCCTATGGAAAGTCCAAGGAACCCCCACCTCCATCCAGTTCTAGTAAGATGAGCATCCAAACCGCCTAGGCTCCTACAAAGCCAGTACGTGCAGTAGGATCAGAAACCCATTGCCATTGTTCTTGAGTTCTCAGTAGTCCTCATTGTCCGCTATGTTCAGCGAGTCCGGTTTTATCCCAGGCTTTTTCAGACCCAGGCCAGCTGGCCTTGGTGAGTTCACAATAGAGCATCCCCATTGTCTCAGTGTGTTGGTGCACCCCTCGCGGTCCTGAGTTCCTTGCTCGTGCTCTCTCTCCTTCTGCTCCTGATTTGGACCTTGAGATTTCTGTCCTGTGCTCCAATGTGGGTCTCTGTCTCTGTCTCCTTTCATCGCCTGATGAAGGTTAATATTCAGGAGGATGCCTATATGTTTTTCTTTGGGTTCTCCTTATTTAGCTTCTCTAGGATCACTAACTATAGGCTCAATGTCCTTTGTTTATGGCTAGAAACCAAATATGAGTGAGTACATCCCATGCTCCTCTTTTTGGGTCTGGCTTACCTCACTCAGGATAGTGTTTTCTGTTTCCTTAGCGCAGTAGGCAGCGCGTCAGTCTCATAATCTGATTCTTTTCAAAGATGAAGTTTTACTGTATAGCTCAGACTAGCCTTGAACTTACTCTTTTACTTTAGCCTCCTATGTGCTGGGATGAAAGGCATGTATGTGCTGCCATGCCCAGCTCATATGTTTTTGTTTTTTGTTTTAGTGAAGCACACATACAAACAAACAAACAAACAAAAAGAACTAAAGGAACAACGAAAAAGAGAAGCATGTCGATTTACTTCTCTTCATGTTATGTTTGTGTGGGCTTCCTGTGTATCCTTGGGTCTTCTTCTATCTTCTATTAATTTTGTGATTCTGGAGATGGAACCCAGAGCCTGCTCTGCTCCCTCATCTGTGTGTGTGTGTGGCTCCTGCATGTGCTGTGCACTTGTATGTGTGTGAGGGGAGGCTGTGGGCACACGGGCAGGTGTGTCTGCATGTCTGTGTAGCAGCTAGAGGACAATCTCAGTTGTTATTCTTCAGAAGCTATTCCCCTTGGTGTTTTGAATCCTACCTGGAACTCACCAAGCATGCTAGATTTTGCCTTCCATGGCTATGAGTCTGGAGGCAGGAGGGACATCTTCCCAGCTGGCTGTTCTTTTCCTATCTGTTTTACCCCATTAAGCTTTCCTGTCCCTGAACATAAGTGTCTATGTATCTACAAAGATAAACATTTTCTTATTTTGTAATTATGTGTATGTGTGTGTTTGCATGAATATGTGCATGTGAGTGCAGGTACCTGTGGAGTCAGAAGTGGGCATGGGATCCCCTGACGCTACAGTTACAGACAGCTGTTAGTCAACCCATGTGGATACTGGTAACTGCACTTGGTTCCTCTGTAAGAGCAGCAAGTGTTTGTAACTGCTGAGCCCTCTCTCCAGCCCCAACTGTCTATATATACACATGGGTTTTCTTTCTTTCTTTTTTCTTTTCCTTGTATGTGGGCGGGGGGGGGGGGGCAATGCTCTGCAGGTCTTAGGGAATTTATGGGATCATCTCACTCTGCCTTGTGTAAATTTATTTACAAATGTTTTGTTCTCCGATGCTACGGCAGATGGAGTGTGCAACAGAGTGCTCACATGTTGATTTTTACAGTGCTGCTTTGCAGGGCTTGGGCTTGTGTTTCAACAGGGTATCTGTGAACAGAGCCGTTTACTGCCTTTACAACGTGGAAGCCTGTATTTCATTGTCTTGTCTAATTGCTTTGGTAATTTGGTCAGATGGAAGCCGTCGGAGCAGGCATTGTCCCAATTAAAAGAAATTACTTTATTACATTGATTTGTGTGTGTGTGTGTGTGTGTATGTGCACATGCACACACACACACACACACACACACACACACACTCATGGAAATGCCCTGGTGCACACGTGGCAGTCAGAGGATAACTTTTTTTTTTTTTTTGCTTTTTTGAGACAGGGTTTCTCTGTGGTTTTGGAGCCTGTCCTGGAACCAGCTCTTGTAGACCAGGCTGGTCTCAAACTCACAGAGATCCGCCTGCCTCTGCCTCCCAAATGCTGGTATTAAAGGCGTGCGCCACCACCTCCCGGCCATCAGAGGATAACTTTTGGAAGTGTGTTCTCTCCTTCCACCATGTGCTGGAACTCAGGTCATCAGGCTTGGTAGCAAAGCTCCATAAACTACCGAGTTTCCTCACAGGCCTGGTCCTGAAGAAATCTTACAGCTGTCCTCCTCCCCTGGTCCATACCCCACCCCTAGCCCCAGGACTGCCATGTCTCGTTGAGGTTACTGCCTTCTGTGTGTAAGAGGATGGGTTTGGTGAAGGGATTTCCCATCTCAGCCGAGAGCAGCATGGAGGAGGGCTTCCTGCCCTTGCTCATTGAAGAGCCACATAGCATGTATTTAGGTGCTGAGATAGATGCCTTGTATCCCTGTGTTTTCAAACCCCCTTGCTATAGTGTGGAAAGCTTTCAGTGAACAGGCATTTCCACATCTGTCCCCCGGGTTTACTGGTCTCAGTTCCATTTGCTTCTTTTTTTTAAAAAAAAAAATTATTTCATATTTTAAAATGTTCATTTTAATTTAAGTTTTGCAGTTTGAACCTAGGATCTCATGTATGTTAGGCAAGCGCTCTCAGCCCTGAGCTCCTTTCCCCACCCTCTTTCTATGACTGCTTTTTACATTTGAGAGTAGTCCTTGAACTTAACTGTGGCCCGGAAAGCCTTTAACTCTTGATCTGCGTCAGTCTCCACATGGCTAGGTTAGCAGGCCCCGCTTGGCCTAGGTTTTCTGAGGGACTCTTTGCCTTCATTTGATGTCTGCCCACTGCTGATCTCAGCGCGTGAAAAAGGGCTTCCTTCTCCTTCCTTTCTCTGCTGAGTTGGGGGAGAGTGTGTAATCTCTTAAGCAATTGCTAC
Organism: Microtus oregoni; assembly: GCF_018167655.1. Taxonomy (NCBI): domain Eukaryota; kingdom Metazoa; phylum Chordata; class Mammalia; order Rodentia; family Cricetidae; genus Microtus; species Microtus oregoni. The sequence continues at coordinate 3,112,680 of NW_024543062.1, forward strand.
GTCCTCTGGCTTGGCCCTTTCATTTGGTTGGGAGACCTTTGACCTCTGATTTGACTCCTGTGTCGGGCGAAGGTTTATCTGCTTCTCTCAGAATCATTTTGGAAGGTGACATCAGTAGGAGTCTTCCTGTGTCATCTTGGGTATTCAGATGTGTACCCCGTTGTCCCTAACATCGTTTTGCAACCTTTATCCTGTGAAGCCAATGGGACTGTCCTCTGGAATCTTCAGTGTCATAGTGAGCTCTCCTCCCTGGTTGATTTGCTTGCCATGTGAGGGCTTGTGAGGGAGAACAGGAAGCCCTTTTCAAACCATCAGCTTCTGGTACTGGGCTTTTCGTCGGCACTCTCACACAGCCTAATCCTCATTGTCTCTAGTCTGCTGCCAGCTTCCAGCTCAGCTAGAGCCTACGGTTGAGAGCCACTGTTCTGGTCTCTGCCTCCCCAGCATTGGGATTCCAAGTGTGCATCACACATCCAGGTTTTCATGTAGGTGCTGGGGGCTAGAAGCCTTCATGCTTTCAAAGAAAACACTCATGAGGTCATCTTCCCAGCAAGACCATTTTGTTGAATTGCCTCCTACTAAGATTTTTTTTTAGCTTTCCCTCTGCCATTGGTCTCTAACTTCATTTATGGCATGCATTCTATTAAATGAATATCTTCATCTTACTAAAACTTGGGTTTTGTGGCCATGCATTAGGCTTGCTCTGGAGTGTTCTATGTACTACTCCAGGCCAACCAGGGAAATGCAGTGAGATCCTGCCTCATAAAACTGTCCTTGAGCTCCTGGTCCCCTCTGCTTCATTTCCCTGGGGCTGGATCCCAGGTGTGTACCCATCCATCTCATCCTTTATTCTTGCAGTGGAGCCTGGGTTATTGACTTGAGATAATTCTTTTTCATAAGAACACTGGATCCTACATACACATCTTTCTCCAAGCTTGACCTTCTTAGATAAGCTGTGTCCAGTTCAATGTGTTTTCTGATTTCCTCAACTTTCTTTGAACAGCATATTTAGTGTGTGTTGTTACATTTCCAAGTGACCAGATCTTTGCTCTTGGCTTGCTTTGGTTGTCTGCTCAGTTCTGAAGTGTTCTGTGGACAGTGGGTTTCCTTTCTGGCCCCTGAAGCTGGCTACTATGCTTCAGGCCCCTGGAGTGCACAGTTTTGAAAACTTGCTCCATTGTTATTGGGTGGCATAGTTAGTGTATTATGTAGTCAACTGGATCTTCGGCTTGATGGCTTGTCCAAGACTCCCGTGTCCCCGGTCTCCTCCCTGTCACATCAGCACTCTTTTGCCTTTTTATCATTCCGAAGACTCTTGAGGTCATTTTTCTATTTCTCAGTTTCACCTCCAGCCTCTGGTCACTGTCTGTGGTTAACCAGGGCCCTGAGATTTCTTATTGGCTTCTAGCCAAGCCGTGGGATCAGCCAAGACTCACTGGCTTGAGTTCTCGTGCTTCAACAAGTCCTACCCACTGCCGCCTACCCTGCACCCTTGGGATCAGCACCACAGCCATAACCTTCCTTTGGAGTCGGGCTGTAGTAGCATCTGATCATGTCATGATCTCCTCGCAGGTTGAAGGTGGAGGAGCTGGAAAGTGAGCGGAGTCGCCTGGAACAGGAAAAGCAGGCGCTGGAGATGCAGATGGAGAGGCTTACCCTACAGGTAGGTGATGGGATGGCCAGAGAGATGTGCCCTGTGCAACCTTTACTCCTCCCAGCTTCCGTGAATGAAACCCGGACTTCCTCCTGTCCGTCTGTCCTTACCTGACTGAGACGCGCCACTCATCAGGATCATTGTCCAGGGCCCTCCTCATGCCCTTGGTCTTTCTGCTTTTCTGTTCTCTCTGGTGCTGTCGCCCATTGCTCCCACCTCCCTGTGGCCATGACCTTCACTGTTGTTTGCTTTGGGCTGTTTCTTTTTAGTTTTCTTCCTCCTGATCACACTGCTCATGGCAAGAAGCCCACAGGTTAGAGAGTGCCCGGCTTCTAGACAGGCCATTGATTTTTACCTTGGCACCTATTAGAGGCAATCAAATCGTGTCCCCATTACCAATCTTGGTGATGGGAGAGGTGACAGCTTTGATGAAGTGAGGTGTTCTGAACCTTGGCTGTACTCAAGCCCAACCCTAGGACCTGTCATCCTGTTCTGTTCTAATTGGGCCACTGTCCTGGGCCGAGGGCTGCTGGAGGGTGAATCAAGGCTACCTGGCTGCAGAATTGTGTCAGGATGGGGTGATAAATGGCTTTCGGTGCAGCTAGCTGAGACTTCAGGGACAGCACAACTAGAGGAAATGCCAGCATTCTGTGCCCCGTGGGGATGACACAAGAGTGGGATTTGCAAGCTCTCCATCCCGTAGGACGACAAGCATGTGTTCCTGGTACTGCTCAGACCTGGAGTGCAGATCCCTGCTGGGAGCCAGGTGCTATTGGGCCATGTCCACACCTGCTGTGTGGGGAGCAGTGCAAGTTGGCCGGCACTGAGTGCAAACATGAGCCACGCCCACAGCTTTCATTCGGCAGCGAGACAGGCTGAGTCTATGACCCTGGAGCACAATGCCCACATCATGATATGATCGCCAGAAGCCCAGGGATAGTGTACCCAGTGACATGAAGCCAGCTGTGGCTTCAGCCCTCACAGTGGTAGAAATTTCTAGACAGTCCCACAGCCTCCGCCACTGCCGCCTCTCCAGACTGTGCTTATACGGCAGGAAGGAGGCTTTCCAGAGCCAGAGTGTCCCATAGGCTTTCCCCACTTGCTCTTGGGTCAGGGTTGCTTGCTGTCCTCCAGGTACACTCTGCATCCAGAGCTAGAGGTTATAGCAGGGTACCCCAACTCCTGACACATCCCAAACCACTTTCTCCCCTAGCAGTGCTGGATCTCAGCTGGACTTCACAGATGGGCACGTACCAGGAAGACCAGGTGATGGCCAGAATGCCAGCTCTTCATCCTCATCCTATGCCACTCACACTGAAGGTCTCCCCAGGCGAGGTAGTGCTGTCTGTTTTATTAGCAAAGACAAAAGCCGTTTACTCAACCTTTTTGATCCTGAGAGTTAGACTGAGTTCCACATTCCCCTCTGCACACCACACCAGGTCATTGTACTCAGCTTAAGGGCCCCATGCTAACTAAACGTGGCCATGGCTGCTTCAGACTGGGTCTGCTCTGTGTATCCCAGCTGTTGTCATACCTGGGCAGGGAGGGGTTTTGTACCCAGGACTGAACTGGTCCTGTAAGGTGGCATTGGTCACCTATGGTAATGTCAGAATTGGTTTCTCACTGTTCATCCAGCGTGTGCAGGAGTGCTTGTCTAAGCAGCCTGTACATAACACTGGCTGGCAGGGTGGTGGCAAGTCCTTCTTAGTGCACGGGGATGGAGGCTGGAACATAAAAGACTGGGCCTGGGGGAAAGGCTAACAGGCCCGGGTGTCTCAGGAGTGGCCCCGAAGCTGTTCTCTTGAGTCCATAGGTGACTTGGACAAGTGGAAAGAGGGCCCCCCTCTCCCGCAACACACACAGTGGGTGGGCTTGGGCTTGTTGATTTCCCATCTGAGCCCCTGCACTTTCTTTTTTATTTAAATTTATTTATTTATTAAAGATTCTGTCTCTTCCCCGCCACCGCCTCCCATTTCCCTCCCCCTCCCCCAATTAAGTTCTCCCCCCGCTCAGCCCGAAGAGCAATCAGGGTTCCCCGCCCTGTGAGAAGTCCAAGGAACCCCCACCTCCATCCAGGTCTAGTAAGTTGAGCATCCAAACTGCCTAGGCTCCCACAAAGCCAGTACGTGCAGTAGGATCAGAAACCCATTGCCATTGTTCTTGAGTTCTCAGTAGACCTCATTGTCCGCTATGTTCAGAGAGTCTGGTTTTATCCCAAGCTTTTTCAGACCCAGGCCAGCTCTTTATAGGGCTGGGGTGATGAGGATTCTTGAGGAAATCCTGTGCTAGAGCCCCGCCCACCACGCCCCATCCCTTCTCAGCAAGCGCTCTGTCACTTTCTCATCAAGGGCAAAGACCTTGTTCCCACTATATGTTGGTCCTGAACCTGGGCCGCTCGGGCACCAGGGAAAAAACATGCATCCTGGGGCTTCTCCCAGTGGCCCGGCCATAGCTCTCGATGACAGCCCCTTTGAGACCCAGGTCCCCTATGCCACTCTAATGGGGCTGCTTGGGCCCAGAACCTGAAGAGCTTGGCCAGCCTTTGACTTCCTCAAGCCTTACCCATGTGCTCAGTATGCAGGCGGCTTCCTGTTCTCCCTCTCTCCTCCTCGCTCCTTCCCTCCAGAGGAGAAGAGTGGCTTCAAGTTGGCGCTTCAAGGAAGATTGATTAAAATCAGCTGCGGTTCATCTTAATTGGGAACATATGCTCAGAGAGGGAGCTCAACTAGTTAGAATTTTTTGTAATTAGTTCACAGCTGGTTGGCGAGGAAGCAAAACTCTGGTGACCACTTAGAGCTGGGTGTGTGGGCGTGCCTGGGGGTTCAGTGGATGGGTCATCACAGTGGCTACGTGTGGACTGGCCAAGTTGTCTCCATCCTTCCTGGGTCTCCTGAGTCACCGGCTGTTTGCACACTGACCAGGGTGACCTGCATGCACTACTACTGTAGCTAGGGGGTGGCCATGGGATTCTAGGGTCTACTTGCCTAATGGTATCTCTTACCTTGACTGGCTGGATAGCAAACTTATGACTCACAGACAGCCTTGTCAAAGCTTCAGGGAGGCTAGACACAATGGCATAGGCCTGTATTCTCAGCACTGAGGAGGCCGAGAAGTAGGCTTTTATGTTTCAGAGCCTGGACTACAAACTGAGATTCTGTGTGGAAAGGGGGAAGGAAAGGCAAAAAATCTGCAGGAAGGCCTCACTTAGAGATGGGGAAACTGAGGCTGGCACAGATACAGAGACCTGAAGTCTCTGGTCCCCTAGGCTCCTTTTGTATATTCCCAAAGAGCAGGAACAGCTACTTTATCACTGAGGCTCATGCTCCCCACATCCCCATAAAGGCTTCCACACATGTGCTTCTGATGAACTGGGTCAGGATATTGTTTGGGGTCACCAAGGATAGGCCTCTCAGGGGCTCTGACCACCCTGGGGCTCAGAGGAGCCTGTCCACAAAAACTGCCTTGGCCCTGGCATGTCATATCCCTGCCTAGTGACAAGTGAAACATGCAGTGGCGACCCAGCCTTGGGACTTGGTCATGCCTCCTGGGTCCCGCATCCTAGGCAGTAAGGGTGGGCCTCCATGGAAGCTGTTCCTTGCTGCTTCTCTCTAGTGCTTTACTGTGAGCATTTTCAAGTTAAAGAAGTTGAAAGAATTTTTACAGTGAATGCCCACTTATCCACCACCTACATCCTGCCGGGAACGGCACACTTGTGGCTGTATGACATTCCTACCCATCCCTCTGCCATCCATCAGTCCATTTTATTCTTTTGATGCATTTGAAACTAAATTGCAGACATCTGTACACTTCCTCTAAGCACTCGAGCATGCATGTAATTAAGCGAATTCATCTCTGGAATCTGACGCCCCGGCCCCCGCCGTCCTACAATATCGCCTCATCTTGGAGCTGAGCTCCTCCCTCCACCAGTGAGGCTGTGCCAGTCGACCCCAGAGCCAGGCCTTTGAGATGACCATCCTCCATAGATCCCTTCCAGTTCAGCCTGGCATAGACCTCCCGCAGTCAGGGGAGGCTGGGCTGGTGTCCATGCTACCTTGTAGTCCTCCTAAAGTGCTTCTCAGAACAGAGCCCAGACGGCTGCCCAGTGACATTTAAAATCAGTATATCTTTTTTGGAAATGGAGTGGGCAGAAAATTGCTGGGTTTCCTGGGAGCGGAAAGCTCTCTGTGCCTGCAGACGTCCCTGCTCCTGTCTGCGTCACAGGCAGCAGTGAGGTTAGGGTACCCAGCCTCACCTCTTCCTGTGCCCGCACCTGCCTCATATCCACCTTCCCCTTCAGCATCCTGGGATTTGCCGAACGTATGGCCCTCTGCCTTTCTGCTGCTCCAGTGGCTCATGTCAGTAGCACCCATCCAGAGCCTCCTGCCTAAGTCAAGGACAGCATCCCAAGCCCTCACCTGTCCCACCTCATCCTATCCTCCCAGTCTTGATCCTTGACTGGTTGCTGACCCAGGCATCTGGCTTCTGGGTGGCTCACTGCACACACTTCTGCAATGTCAGGGTATCACCATGAAGCACCCATGTCAGGCAAGGCTCTAAGATACCCTATGGAAGAACTAGCATTGTCTAGATCCTTGATTTCCAGGCTGTGCCAGCACCGGTCTCTCATGCCCCGCAGCCCCAACTTGAGTGCTGAGTGACACTGAGGAGGTGGCATCAGTGCTCCCTGTGCAAAGGCCATGAAAGGCCATGACATGCCACAGGGCAAGAAGTGGCATACCAGCATTCAGACATCAGAGCAGAGATTTGAGGTTTCCTGTAGGAGCATCTCAGACAACACCTGCCTGTCAGTCCACATCAGCCCAGTTCTTTCCTAAGGGCCTGGAATGTCTCCGAGGCCAGGCCCACAGAGCACTGAACTTCTCAGTGTTGCCTAGGCTGCAGGGTCCAAGTCAGAATCCCCTCTTGCCACTGTCTTGAATCCATTTGCTCTGCCTAGCCTAGCCAATGCCAGCACTCCCATCCTGCTCAGCCTAGCCAATGCCAGCACTCCCATCCTGCTCAGCCTAGCCAATGCCAGCACTCCCATCCTGCTCAGCCTAGCCAATGCCAGCACTCCCATCCTGCTCAGCCTAGCCAGTGCCAGCACTCCCATCCTGCTCGGTCCAGCCATGGCCAGCACTCCCATCCTGCTTGGTCCAGCCATGTACAGCAGTCCCATCCTGCGTGGTCCAGCCATGGCCAGCAGTCCCATCCTGCTTGGTCCAGCCATGGCCAGCACTCCCATCCTGCTCAGGCCAGCCAATGGCCAGCACTCCCATCCTGCTCAGCCTAGCCAATGCCAGTATTCCCATCCTTCTCAGCCCACTGATAGCCAACACTCCCATCCTGCTCAGCCTAGCCATGGTTAGCCCTTCCATCCTGCCCAGCCATGGTCAGCACTCCCATCCTGCTCAATCCAGCTATGGCCAGCACTCTCCCCTCCGGTATCCACAGAGACTCTGATGTTGCAGTGTTTGACCCCAACCCCTGCCCAGGACCTTTGTGCAGCTCCTTGTGGGCAGCCTGGGAATCTTGAATAGAATTGTGGTCATAGGTTGAATTTGGAGGCTTGGCGCTGTCTATGCCTGCTCTTCTTGAGCCAGCGTGTTCTTGTCTCTTAGTTGGGGAATGCCTTTGTATCCCTATGGAACAAATCTGGTTTTGTCTTGATGTGAGAACTGTTAATGTATGAGATCGCTGTTTCTATGTGGTAGCTCCCAGTGGACTTTTGCTGCTTTCACCACCACCCCCCTTTTCCTTTCCCTTTTATTTCTTTGCAGTGTTCAGATTATACCCAAGGGTCTTGGGTGTGCTAGCTAAGTGCTTTACCACTGAGTCACACCCCAGCCCCTCACTGGGGGATTCTAGGCAGGGGCTCTACCACTGAGTCACACCCTAGCCCCTCACTGGAGGCTTCCAGGCAGGGGCTCTACCACTGAGCCACAACCCAGCCCCTCACTGGGGGATTCCAGGCAGGTGCTCTACCACTGAGTCACATCCTAGCCCCTCACTGGGGGATTCTAGGCAGGCATAGTACATTGAGACACATCCCCAGCCTTCTTTTTTATTGTGAGACTAAGTTACCCAGGTTGGCTTGGAGACCCACTGTTTAGTCCAGGCAGGCCTTGAACTTGGACCCACCTGTCTCAGCTCCCATGTAACTGGTATACCATGTATGCACCTCACACCCTACCATGGCTTAGCATCTTGTACGAGACAAGGATATGTCCTTCCTGACTCTACCTTGTGCCAGGGCTAGGAGCTGCTCTTGTACAGAGATGAGCTCAGCGCCTCTCCTGGCGTGGCCTCCAAGGCCTGTCTTCCTGAATGTCTGTGTAAAGTAAGATGCTCAGTAAGAGGACAGAGAACACAGACCGGCAGAGGTGAGTGCAGACTGCTCATGTTTATTAACGCTGGAGACTAAAAACAGCCAGCTTGCTGATGGGCATTAGCGTGGTGAATTTCCACAGGCACTGATTTCTTTTGATTGTTTATGAGCTGCGATGCACCCTCCCTACTAAGCCCCTCCTCTTCTTGATGTCACCTCCTGCAGAGCTTAGTCCCTTGGGCCTACAGGCCCTCAGGCACCAGCTTCTTCTCCTTGCTAGAGCTCTGAACTTGCTGGAACCTTCTGCCTTCCCATGCATCCAGGGTCTTTATACTCCACAGACCCTAGCTTGGCCCCTTGGCCCCTCAACTACTGGTTTGAAGCAATCTGACTTGTCATAAGCAGTTTGGTCAGGAGACAGAGGTTATCTGGCAGGCTCACATGTGCCCGATGGTCCCTTCTTGCAGCAGTTTTGTGCCCTTCTAGCTTATGCCCATTGGCATCTCTACCTACAGCCTGCTCGGCAGCACACATGACCCAGAAAGCAGGCTGCTTAATTATGAGCTTCCTCTCTTGATGCATCTAAGGTTTTGGTGATCTCACTCTTAAATGACAAGGCAGCTTTATCTCCTTGGGGTCCTTGTGACAGATTTAGATTGGAAAGTTAGGAACCCAATGTCCTTTTGACTGTGCTGGAGATGGAACCCAAGGCCATGTGCATGCTAAGGGAGCTATCATCGCTGAACCACACCCCCAGTTCTCCACTGGGGGATTCTAGGCAGGTGTTCTACCACTGAGCCACACCCCAGCCCCTCACTGGGGGATTCTAGGCAGGTGTTCTACCACTGAACCACACACACCCCAGCCCCTTTACTGGGGGATTCTAGGCAGGTGCTCTACCACTGAGCCACACCCCAGCCCCTCACTGGGGGATTCTAGGCAGGTGCTCTACCACTGAGCCACACCCCAGCCCCTCACTGGGGGATTCTAGGCAGGTGCTCTACCACTGAGCCACACCCCAGCCCCTCACTGGGGGATTCTAGGCAGGTGCTCTACCACTGAGCCACACCCCAGCCCCTCACTGGGGTATTCTAGGCAGGGGCTTTATCATTGAACCACTATAGAAGGCATGCACTTAGAGAAATCACTGTTACTTGTGACTAATATTTTTGGGTGAACTGACATTCTCTCACACACTGTGTATTGTCGTACAGCAAGGTACAATGAGAGATGAGCGTACTGGGACTGACATGGAGTCTCTGCAGCCAAACTGTTTCCATGGAGAGGTGAATGAATGGAACAGTTGCCAAGGATGAGCAGAGTTACATGGAAGGAGCAGTGCTATGCAAGGTGTGGCAGAGTTGGCACTGTTTAGCACCCTTTTCACCACCTGTGCCCAAAACAGATGGGCTAGGTTTGTCCAGGTGGCCCAGTCATAGCTACAGCCTTAGGGTAGTCCCTGTTCATATGAAGCTTGCTCTGTCTTGGTCATAGAGTATGATGCTGACAGAGATAAGATTGACTCCAGTATTATAGATAAGACCGATTCTTAGGGGAAATGTCTTGAGGGGCTCCATGATGCTTGCTGTGGGTGCCATGGTCGTTGGAAGACTGCTCTCTGGTGCTAGATATGTTGGCCCAGGCCTTTCTTTGGTCTCAGCAGTCAGGAGGCTAAAGCAGATAGATAAGAAGATCAAGACCTGCCTAAGCCATATGAAGAACCCTGTTTTAGGGAAACCCAAACAATCCAAAAGCACCTTGCTTTAACCATGACCTATCAGGTCCAAAAGGATCAGCGGTAGGGCATGGGAGCAACATCCACACCCTGGGCTCACATGGGCCACTCATGTCCATGGGCAAATAAGTAGATGATTGAGACCTGGTCTTTCTATGTCATGGTACATTATTCAACCCAGAATTAAATCCTGGTTCCTGGTGCAGTATGGATACACCCTGAAGATACTAAGAAAAATAAGTCAATCTGCAAAACATCCATGCTGTCTGATTCCCTTGAATATCAAGTCTCTACAGCTGTAAAGTAGAGAAGTGGGAGCCAGGCTGGGGTGGGACAGGGAGTTAGTATTTAATGCCAGTTTCAGTTGGGGAAGATGAGGCATTCTGGATGGGTGGCAGGGCAGTCATGGCAGTATGGCACTGGGTGTGTTTAACACTCTGGGCTACACCCTGAGTCATGGATCAATGGGATATTTCATAGTTTAAAAACTCCTAAGAGGCTGGTCATGTGACTCGGGTTGTGGAGTGCTCACTTAGCATGCGTGAAGCCTAACCTTGCTCCCCAGCGCCACATAAACTGGGCATGGTGGTGCACACTCGTAATCCTAATAGTCGAGTTGTGGAGGCAGGAGGATGAGAAGTTCAGGGTCATCTTCCTGGCTTACATAGTGACGTCAAGGACAGCCTGGGCTACAGGAGACAGACGTTTTAAAAAAATTGAGAGAGAAAATGAATTAGCTTTGTCTGACAGATACCCGGGAACTGGGAGAGAAGCCCCACCATGCACATCAATATGCTAGGGCTAGTAACTCTCTGGTCCCGCACTCATGGACGCCTGCACATCCCTCATTGAACCTTGACCATCATCTCATAATTGATCCTGCTACTGGTGGCCCATGTCCCTGCAGCTTCCTGCCAGCCCTTACCAAGAACTGATCTTGTGGGTGGACAGCAGCCGATTACTGTGCAGAGAGAAGCTTGTGAGAACAGAGCCTACTTGCTTCCCAGAGTTTCTTCTGGCTGGTCCCAGCCTAGGGACACTGGGGATGACAGTCTAAGCTATGGCCCGATAGACACAAACTGGACCCCCACCCCTCCTCCAAGAACAGTCTCCATTTCGTTCCCACATCCTGACTGCTATTATAGAAGCCTAGGGTGACTAACTTGGTCACCGACAGTGAGGCAGTTGTCATCTATGGGTCACAAAGCTGAGACTGGGATCCTGAGAACTGGCCCAGGTCATTGCTGGTGGAGCTGGACCCAAAGTTGATGTCATCTGGGTCCCACATATTGGCTGCTTAACCCTAAGTGTTGCCTGTAGATCAGTTACTGACCCTCAGCCTTCCTTGACCTACCTCTGCCCCCTGTCTCCCTATTTGATTTGTTGTGTGCATTGGGCCTGCAAGCCAGATGCAGAGAGGAAAGAGGGAGCACGGGTCCAGGAGCTTGGGACCACTCCTGATAACTCTCTGGCTTCTGCTGTGGCCAGTTATCCCTGAGCTTGGGTGTAACCTCCACAGTGACAAGTCCTCTGGCTGCCCTGCCCTGTGGTGACTGGTCCTGGTCACCAGCAAGCATCCAGCAAGCACTACATATCCTTAGGTGGTCCCTTTCTACTAAACCGCTGCCATGGTCCCAGACTCTTAATTTGGCTTTGCCAACTCTGGGGTTCTTTTGGTTTCTGAGCCTATCTAAAGCAAACTGGATCAGACCCAGCTTTTTGCTGAGAAAGTAAGGATGAACGAGGGAGCTAGTGACCCACAGGTGCCTCCAGGTGACAGAGGACCTTGGGACACAATACCTGAGACCTGTGGCCATAAGTGTTCTGATGAGACTCTACTGTTCCTTCTGTTTGCTGCTGTCAGCACTTCTGATGCCACTGGGTGGACAAGGGCTGTGGCATCTTTGCAAGGGCCTGGGTTTGCACCTGGTAGTGCCTCAGTGTGGTAGGCATCCTTACCTACCACAGTTCTTAGGGGTGTCTAATGAAAACCTCGGGCTCATGGATAGTATGGCTAGTGAACCTGAGGATCGCTGAGAGGTAGTCACCTGGACATGCCTAACATGGGTTTGGGGGTAGGCGCAGGCAGACAGGTGGTTACAGTCTGCATGGTTACAATGAGTTAACTAATGCTACTAAATTACAATTAGCATTTTAGCTTTGGGAGTGAGGAGGGACAGGTGGACAGGCAGACAGATCTTAAGGGTTGTGTTGGGTACATGGATAGATTTGAAAACATTGGTTTGGCTGACCCTTTGGCTTTTGACCCATGAGCCACCTAGGCAGCAGCTGCCTGCCCTAAAAAGCTGTTGCAACAAACATGCTCACATCTACCCACCCTGTTGACTTTTCCTAAGGACTTGGAGCCACTCAGTGATACTCACAGCATAGGAACAAACTGGAGCCTGTAGAGGAAGCAGCCACACGGACGTGTCCTAGAACATGAGAATGTGTTTGGGACTGTGGGATCACTGACTTCTGGGCTGGTCCGACTCTGTGGCACTGCCAGGAGGCCCAAGCAGAGCAGCTGAAGAAAGCTGACACTAGATTCCTGACGTGGCCACCAGCCCTCTCTCCTTCTTCCTGAGCTCTGAGTGCCTGGCCCAGTTCACTGGGTCTGTGCTTGAGAAAGTCAGAGACACTCCCTTCCCCTTGAAGCTGCATGTTTAGGCGTTGATGAATTGGTGTTGCCCAAGTCTGGTGCTGGAAGCCTGACTTGCAGCCCTGGGCAGTCCAACAGGAGCTTGGGAGAACCTGCCCCAAGGGCATCCTTGTCCCAGCTATACAAGGCCAATCCCCACCCTCCAAGTTCTTTCTTTTGTTGCTCAGCAAGCCCACAGAACCTGGGGTTCAAGGATGATACACAGAGGAGGCTGAGATCTAGGGTGGGCAGCTCCCTAGGCTGTTTCCTGTAAGGGGGCAGGGAGTTGCTAACTTAGAAGCCACCAGCCCCACCGTGGCTAAAGAAGACTTACCTGTAGTCCTCTGGGCCTGTGTCCTCAAGCCCAGCAGTCCAGTCTGGGGTCTGTGCTGGGTCAACACATCATGTCCTGTTTCTGATCTACCAGGAGTCAGGCACCCAAGGGTGTCATAAATAACTCTGACCTATGCTGGACCAAGCATTCTCCCTAGTCCTGTTCCTGGAGCTGCTTAGGGCAGGGCAGAAGTATGGCCCAACCTGGTCTCCTGAGCAAGCAAGTCGCACAAGCTGGGTGGGGCAGGGGAGACCACGCAGTGACCACCTGAGGGCCCTGTGGTCCATACTTGTAGACTTTGCTTCTTCCTCGACCCAGCTCTGCCCCTGCTCCCAGATCCAGCAGTCCACCAGAAGCCTCACTCTTGCTATGGAGCTGCGGAGCTCAGCTGGGAGAGGTATTGATTTAGTTTTGAGTCGAGCGACTTATAAATATGCATGAGGATCGGCGGTTATTTAACTGTGCTTTTTAATTCTCCCCGCGTTGCTGCTTCTTTCCAGCAGGGTCTCTTGGTATGCGAGTCAGGCACCCAGTGGCAGGCGGCCTTGGCTCTTAGCTTGCTGCCTGGACCTTCCCTAGGGCAGCTGGACACAGAGGAGTGAGGCTAGGGGCAGCTGTCCTCCCATGGGGACATAGGAGATCTAGTTAAATTTTCATTATGTTTTTATTTATTATTTAGTTTATGTGTCTATGTATATGAATATGCATGTACCATAAACATAGCACACGTGTATAAGGCAACCTGTGGGAATCACTTCTCTACTTCTCCCATATGGTTCCCAGGGATAGAACTCAGGTTGTCAGCATTAGCGACAAGTATTTTTTTGCCTTTACCTACTGAGCCATCTCACTGGCTAGAAGGTTCTTTGTGCGTGAATCTGTGTCTGTGTCTCTATGTGTGTGTATGTGTGTGTGTGTGTGCGCGCGCATGCCTGCTATGTGCTTATATATGCCATGTGGATACTTATAGGTGCCCATATTCGATCCCCTGCAACTCTGAGATATCAGTTGTGACCCATCTGGTGCAGGTATTAGGATCCAAATTGGGTCCTCTGCAACATCAGTTGGCACTTGCTCTGTAGACCAGGTTGGCCTCAAACTCACAGAGATTGACCTGCCTCCCAAGTACTAGAACTAAAGGTATGTACCACCACCGCCCAGCTGAAGAAAGGTTCTTAAAGACCAGATTCACTAGGACTGGGGAATTAGTTCAGTGAATAGGAAGCAAGTTCAAATTCCTAGCATGCATATAAAATGCCAGGCGTGGCATATGCGTGTAACCTCAGCGTTGGAGGGTGGAAACAGGCGGAGCTCAAGAGTTTGCTCACTGGCTAAAATGGTGAGCTTCTAGTTCAATGAAAAGATGCTATTTCAAGGCAATAAGGCTAAGAGCAGTAGAGGAGCTCCCCCATGTCCAGCTCTAGCTTCCATATGTGCATGGGCCTATACATTTAACTGTATGCAGGACACTTGTACCTACCTATATATACCACATACAAAAAAGACCAAATTCACCATGTTCCCCCTGACAGAGGGAAACTGAGGCACTGGTGGCTAGGAGGTCCTGTGAAAGACCACCCATCCATTAGGGGAAGAACATACTACATGAACAGAATCCACCAGCTACTGGCCCACCCAGCCATGTGCCTCCTGATGGCCCGCTGGATGGAGAGTAGTTGCTGGTCACTTGAGCTTACATGGGCTTGAACAACAGATAGAAAGTAACAGAGTGGACAGGGGTGAGAAGAGTCACCTGTCTTTCCAGAAGTCCACACCATGCCCCGGAGGAGCCCCTGCACAGACCTGCCAGTGACCACTATCCACGGACCTGGCCAGGGGCCACCGAATGTCCCTGATGTTGCCACCCTCTCGCCTCACCCTCTGCCGGCTCCTGTGTATCCACGGTCATTAGCAGAAAACGTCAGCTCGCTCACTCAGCAAGTGAGATGTTTTTGTTTAGTCAATGATTGCATCGTGGCATCAAAGGAAGGTTCCAGAATTTTCCTTTTGAGATTCTTGTCAGTATCTCCACAGTTTCCTCAGCTGCGAATCAAACAAGGCAACAAATTTTAGCAGCAGATTACAGCCATTCTCCTCTTTCTTCTTCAAAGCTGTCAGCCTGCAGCAGACTCAGCGATGTTGCTCACTCGTTTCCATCTGCTTGTCTCGCATGCTTCACCGGAGATGGGGCTCCTTCATATTGGCACGGATGCCCCGGTCTGCAACAGGCAGCGGGTGTACCTGGGGAGGAAGCAGAGCTAAACCAGTGCCGAGACAGGATCTGGTGCTGTGGGCATAAGCCTGGCCCGTCTTGTCTTCTCGAGTGGTCTCTATTGCGTCGGCTGTAGATGGAGGGCACTTGGCTGCCTGGCTCCTCAAGTGCTCAAACATGCCCAGGCACAGAAGCAGGCATATCTAACGATCCCCTCTGGGTAGGTGGATTGGCACATTTTAGAAGGCACTGACCTGGTTCTGAGGCCTGTGGCACCCCCTCCTTGCAGCAAAGCCCTCGGTGTGTCTGATGGTAGTAGTAGCACATCTCTCTCTGGTAGTCTTGAGGCTACAGTAGCCTTAACACTGATGACACTCACACAACTTACCTCCTGCACCTTGTGGCCACCCCACCCATGCCACTTGGCTTCCCTTCTCAGACCAAGCCCTGGAACCCCTTTCCTTCAGCCCTGACACATGACTTGGGCACAGAAACCTAGGTGCTGGGTGCCAAGTGCGAGCACACATGACTGCAGACCCAGGAGATGCCCTTGCCTCTGCCTCGTCCATTTATGTGCTACTTCTGCTGCAACCCTTGCATCTCCAGGGGGCTGTTCCGGGACAAGAGTTCTTCAATTGGGATTGCTCTGCCTGCAGCAGTGGCCCATAATCTACCCAGGAGCAGAGATGTTGCATTGTCACAGGATGGAGGCGGGGCCATTTCTCTGGGCCTCTTGACTCTTTATGCTTCAGTTGGTGATCTGATTTCTGAGCCTGTGAAATACATTCTGGCCCGAGAAATGTTCTATTTGTTAAGCATTCATTCAGTAGACTCTGTGCCATAGCAGACACATTATCAGTACCAGCAGCACTGGGAGGAACAAGACAGACAACCCTGTCCTCACAGAGATGACCTCTGCTAGGGGACAGCTAATAAAACAAGTGTTTAAGATGATGCAGTGTGTCATAAGGTGCAGGTGCTGCGGAGAGGGGATGGCAGCAGTAGTGATGGGCTGTCACTTGTTGCCTGTCAGTTCGTAGCTGGGTACTTGTTTTGAGTAGGCACTGAGGCATCCCTGTGACTTCATGCTCAACAGTGTGAGACAATGGCTTGTCTTGGCATTCTTCATGGTAGGAGGGTCTCAGGCTGGACAGACTCAGCTGTGCTGATTGCCTCCTTCCTCCCCAAAGTCGATCTCTCTCTCTCTCTCTCTCTCTCTCTCTCTCTCATACTTGTTATGTAGCCCTGGCCGTCCTGGACCTATGTAGACCAGGTTGGCTTCAAACACCTAGAGGTCCTCCTGCTTCTGTCTCCTGAGTGCTGCAATAAAAGCGTGCACCAGCACACCCAGCTCTTCCGAGGAGTTGGTGGTGTCTTCTGTGTTGAATGCTCAGTATGGGGCTGTGGGAGGTGTTCCAGGCCTCAGTTAGCCCTCGTCTCTGTTTGAGATCCCTCAGCCCCAGCTTGTAAGCCTGTATAGCACACAGACTAAGGCTTGAGTTATGGTTTTTAAAGTCTTTAAAAGGAAAAATCAAGAACATCTTAGGCCACATGAAAATCTCTGTTTGGGTGAGTGTGGTTTCATTGGCACACATGACGCTCCTCCCTGCCAGTTCCCACGCCTGAAGTCTGTGGCTCTTTTCTCGCTGAGCTACCCAGTGGGCACTAGGACAGGCGAGCAGCTCTGAAGCCACCTGGCTCCACAGGCAGTATCAGGCTGGGCTCTGATTCCCTGCCCTGCTCCTAGTGCTTGGCCTGGGAAAGGAAGCCAGGTACTTGTCCAGCCCCAGGGCTGTCACAGCAGGCGTGGGTGATGGATTTCACATGCTTGGTTATCTCCCCGACTGGTGAAATTGCATGGAATAACAGACTGTTGAAATTGCACAAGTAACATCCTTTCAACCTGAAAGCCAGGGAGTCCGCTTTCCAGGAGCCTCTTCATCCCTGGGGCTTTACAAGGTTCTCTCTCAGGAAAGCTCTGAAGAGCCCGCCAGGCCGGCCCCCCTCCCCCCGCCCCGCCCCAGTTCTGACTGGTGGCCTCTTCCTTCCCCTCCCCCATGAGAATATACTCAGGATGTAGCCTGGGAAACCACATTTGCAAAGCCCTATTGTTCCCTGCGGGTGGCTCTGGGCACTTTCTACTCCCCATTTTCCTCCACCCCATGCTTACCAAACACACACACCCATCTTAGAAGACTGTAGGCTGGCAGTTTGCTTGTGTGAAGGCTCTTACTGTTCTTTTCCTGCCTGCGCTCCCTCCCACCCTGCTCCTGTTGTCCCCAGAAGCATATCTGGAGGGGTGTGGCCTGGGTGAGGTACCCCAGGTATAAGCCATACTGCCCTTTGGTGATATAGAAGGCCTATAACAACATATTTCATGGGATGTCGAGGCTTCTTGAGCACAGGCTGCCTCACTAATGTGAATCTTCCAGCTTCTCTGCCCTGTATCCAGTGGTCTGAATGGGTGGGCTGTTTCCCCTGCTTCCTCAGCAGGCATTGTGGGAGGATGGACTGAGGCCAGAGAAGCCAGGAAACCCTTATATGTTTATCAAGCTTCTAACACATTAAAAGACCTCAGATCTTACAAGGCCAGCTGAAGTCATCCCCAGGACCACACTGGATGGTGGTGTGTATGGACATGGAGATCAGTGACTCTTGCTTAGCAGCTACTGGCACCTGGGTCCTGAGGATTGGATCCCAAACCCAGCAGCATAGGGCTTGTCACATGCCAGTTCTCTGTCACCCAGTCCCAGAAAGAGATCTCCATACCTCTATCCCGCGTTCTGTAGCAGCCCTATTACATATCCAAGAGTAGGGGCATCTGAGGAGAGGTTGGTCAGAGAAGACATCTAACTTCCCGTGTCACTTCAGTTCCCACAGAAGTCTGTCTTAGACACAGTTCAGGAAGTGCAGGAGGTACGTGGGTCCCTTTGCTGTGTAGTATAGTGCGGTCCCCACACCACTGTCTACTCAGTGCCCTGCCAGAATGCACTGCCCTTCTGCATGGGATGCCCGCTTCACACTAGGCATGTGGCCTGCATTGACTGCAGTATAGGCTTTCCGGGTGGCTCATGTGTGTACATTCTATGCCCATTGGCTCTTTGGGTTCCATCTGTTGAAGTCCCTGTTCATGCGTCTTGCCCATTTTTCAGTGGCTGATATTTTGATGACTTTTGAGTTGTGAATGACGTCTAGCTGTGAACTGACCAGGCAAATGAACTTTGAAGGGCAACTCTGTCCTGATGTTCATCCCTTCCCGGGGGCCCAGAGGACGTTCAAGCATACTGTGTGCTTCTTCCTGCCCCACCCCACCCCCGCCACAGTCCTATTTTTTTTCCTTTGCCTTTTTGCTACAGGGTCTCACTGTGTAACCCAGATTAACCCATGATTCTCAAACTCATAATTCCCCTGCCGCAGCTTCCATTCATTTCTCTCGTGTCAGTGCATCCTCAGTGTGCTGTCCGGACGGCAGTGCTTCCTCACTCTCCATCTGTACCTTTGGGCGCTGGAGGGACGACTGAAGAGCGCCTATGTGGTACTCTATAACTGTACCTCCAGTTCTAGGGGTCCAACGCCCTCTTCTGACCTCTGTGAGTATCAGGCACTCATGTAGTGCACATAATATACTCCAGGAAAAACACTCATAAAATAAATAAATATAAAATTTTTTAATCTTGCCTTTTATATCTTGACTTGCCTTCCCTGGAATTGGTGTCTGTGTGTAGTGAGAGATAGATAGAGATCATAGAGGCACCCTGGCCACCCTCTCTCCAGTGCTGCTCGGCCTCAGTCACTGCTTCTGGAACATGCAGAGACACCTACTAGAATCAGCCACCTCTTCTGTGGTTGTCCCTGGCTATGGGGAGCAATGACAGGTGGGTGCCACTCATGGGCATTGTTAGCTGTAGGCACCAGAGTGAGGTCTGTGGGAACTCTCCTTCCTGCAGCCATAGTTCCTCTGTAAATCTGAAGCCATTCTAGAGAGCAAAGGCACTCTTCCTTTGTTCATTTCTGGGCCTCCTTCTCACAGACCTCTTGTTGAGAGGAGTAGATGACAGGCCTCACAGGATAGACATTGTGAGCCTGGTCACTCATCAGGATCACGGGGCAGGGGTGACTGTAAATGCAGCAGGTTACACATGGTAGGCAGGGGCCCTACCACTGAGCCACACCCCAACCCCTCACTGGGGGATTCTAGGCAGGTGCTTTATCACGGAGCCACACCACAGCCCCTCACTGGGAATTCTAGGCAGGGGCTCTACCACTGAGTCACACCCCAGCCCCTCACTGGGGGATTCTAGGCAGGTGCTCTACCACTGAGCCATATCCTATTCCCTTACTGCTGGGTTCTTCCTAAGTGTTGTACCATTGATGTACCACTGAGCCTCATCTCCAGTTCTTTTTCCTTTGAGACAGGATCTTGCCAAATAGCTCAGGCTACTCTTTACTCAGTCTGTGGCCCTAACTGGCCTAATATGTGGAATTGTCCTTCCTCAGCCTACTATGTAGCTGGGTGCCTCTCATTCCTTCTGGAACTTGGCATTGCACTTGGGATTTAGGTAGACTGAGCAGGGAATTGGCATGCTGGAGCACCTGTGGTAGCCCTAGGGGAGGAAGACTGCTTTACTTGTCAGGCTGAGTGGCCTCTGTGCTCCCAGGGACCAGCATCCATATTGGGAAGGGGCAAGTGCTCCTGCACACACTGGACGAAGGTGCTGAGATGGCTGTCACACCTGTGGCCACCCCACACCAGTGTTCCACCAAAGGCTCCTTCCTCAGCTGCCTGGATGGATGCTCCTTGCTTGTGCTCTGCTCTTGAGCTCCTCATCCACACCCAGTGACCCTATGCTGTGCTCACTCCTCTAGGGTGACTACAACCAGAGTCGAACCAAAGTGCTGCACATGAGCTTGAACCCGACCAGCATGGCCAGACAGCACCAGCGTGAGGACCATGACCGGTTGCAGGGGGAGTGTGAGCGACTTCGGGGACTTGTGCACGCCCTGGAGAGAGGGGGCCCCATCCCTGCTGATCTGGAGGCTGCCTCCAGCCTGCCGTCATCTAAGGAGGTGGCAGGTAGGTCCCCTCACCTAGCCCTCTGGTCTCCAGAGAGAAATCCACATAGGGCATCTGGGCTGAGTGGATGGACAGAGCCCACTGGCCCTTGCAGCCAACTGAGACATACTGCTTCCTTGCAGGCTTCACAAACAGGGTTAGTCATCCAAGTTTGCAAGCAGCTAAGATCTTCTCAGACCCCCCAAAACAAATTAATACCATTTATCAGTTTATATGTGGCCCATTAATCATGAGTAAATCCAATCCTCCAAGAAAACAGGGCCATCGTTCACTGGCCTAAGCACACGTCACAGAGCCCAGGGCCCTTTGCAACCAGCCCCTAGATTCCAGGGAAGAGCAAAGCTAACTAACACAGGCCGTGACTCTCACTGCCCCCTCCAGTCTGTAAATCAGGGTGACAACCATCAGAACATGCACCTGTCATCCCTGATGCATTGTAGTAGCCACCGACATCAGTCACTGAGCCTCACTGAACATGGCAGCCCTGAGATCCTGCCCCAGCTGTTTTGCTCTGTGCTGGGACTTGCAAACTTGTGTGTGCAAGGGAGGGGTTTGTACTCGGCCTGGATCAGGAGGGAACCAGGACAAGGGCATGCTGGAGGCAGGTCCTGCAGCAACCCTGCCTACCCTGAGACCACTCTTGTCTCCTGACCCTTAGGGGCATTTGTGCAGTGCTGGGGCTATGGGCCACTGTTGTCTTGGGGTTTATGTCTCGCTTGTGGTTTTCAACTACTTTTTATCCCGTGAAGCACTCCTGTTTCCTTTTTGTGTACTTGTGTGTCTTCTGGTCCTGTGGAGGCACTTGGCATTTCCAGTGAGAGTCCTTGAGCCAGGGAGGATGGAACTGTCATCAGAGAGTCCTTCCTGCAGTGTGGATCTCAGTATGGAGTGGCAGAGACAGGTCCTTCTGGTGTCTCATTCCTGCATTCGTGTTCTTTCTTCCTTCTGGTTGTTGCATTTACCCTGGGCCTTCATGAAGGGTTCCTGAAGACACTGTTGCACAGATGGGTTGAAGGCATGCAACAGGGGCGTGGTACCCTGAGGATCCAGCGTCTGATCAGGAATGGCTGGTACACCCTCCCTTATGCCTCTGTTAGTCTGAGGAGCTGTGAGCAGCAAACAGTGCTTTGGGGCTCCACACAGAGTGCCTACAATAGAGAAGATCCTCCTTATGGCTTGTCATTATCATCTGCATTATACCCACAGTCTTATTGCCTGGCTATAGGGACCCCTGTCAGCCTCAGGTGCACTGGCTTGACAGGTCTCCAGTTTGTGAGTCCAGTTGTTCCTGTGTCGCTGTTGGTGTCATCTGTGAGTGGCAGATAGGATGGGCCAGGACCCTGTGCCTCTCGGGAGCTCAGAAGACCATGTTGGCTTACACTGTTGTTCTTCTCATGAGCAGTGTCATAGGTGTGTGTGTGAAGTGCATATTTGCACTGCCCACTCCTTCGCCTCCACCCTTCTCCCATGTCAGGTTTTCAGACCGAAGGAACTTGACATTGACCCTCTTAAGTCCCATGTGTCTGTTTTTCTGCACACCAAAGTGTGCAGATATGTAAAAGTGTGCAATCTAGTCTCGAGCCCAGTTCCCTTGGGTCTCAGACCACTTGCTCTCTCCAGGAGAGTAGAAATGAGTCCTATCAGCCCTGAGCTTCCAGGCTACAGCCATTACACTACTGAACTTTCCACGTCACCAGCATTGGCAGGCAGATGGAGGAGACCCCTACAACAGATGCGCCCGCCTGTCATTGGCTCCCAGGAGCACAGAGTCCAGCTGGGCTGTTTAGGGAGACAGTTCAGGGGGTTTCTGGCTCCTCCTGAAAAAGGCTGACCCAGGGACCAAAACCCAATCTCCCATTGCTTCCCTGGCTCCACGTGTGGCCCCCTGCTATCTGTGGCCACTGCCAGTGAGCTGGTTAATTGCAGTTTAATTAGGCATGCATTTAAATTAAAACAACCTCATCTTGTCGGAGTGACACATTGGAGATGATCAAATTTGTCACTGCTTGGCTGGGCCCAACGGATCCCAGAGGTGTCTCTGGGGAAGAGAGAAAGGAAGCTGGCTTGTGTCGCATTTTTCTTTATCCTCAGCATTTCTGTCCTAGAAGTGAAGATTCTCTCCAGGACCTAGTTTGGGGCTTTGGGGTGGGGTATGGATTAACTCAGGTTCTTCCTCTGTAGCTCAGATTGGCCTTGAACTCTCCATTTTCCTGTTTCAGCCTCCTAAGTGCTATAATTAAAAGCATGCACCATTAAGCCTGACTGGAGTTGAGGCTTAAGCACTTGGCACTTGGTTGGCACTTGGGCCTGAGGCTCCATGAGCTACACTCTGCTTGGACCACGTGACTTCAGGGTCGCTACTATTCTTCACACCAATGGTTCTGACTCTGGTACCTAGGTCAGCTGTGGTGGTGAGGAAGGCTCAGGGATGCCCAGTGCTCTCAGAGCTGAAACCAGCTTGGCAGCTTTACTTGATTTATAGGCTAGTCACAGTCCCTGCTCTCTTCGGGAGGGCCGCACCTCCCAGGCCTTAGTCTACTCAGATATAACGAGGGTGCAAGCATGGTCTTCGAGTAGCTTAAATGAGAAAAGAGATGTAGGGGCTTTGTCTCGGGTGTCCCCACACAGCTGTTCATGGCATCCTGTTCTGGGGAGATGTCAGCTGTTTGTTTTGAGCCTCAGAACCAGTGTTGCAGGTCTGTAGAATGGTGCTGGCTGAGCAGGTATATCCCCGATGCTGTCCCCACAGCCCCCATGCTCATGCAGAACTGCAAAGTATCATTGCTGTATATGTGCTCTGTGTCAGGGACAGGGACACAGAAGGACCACATTTAAAAAAACTCAAAACAAAACAAAACCTGACACTGTTTTCAACAATCCCCAACAATGCTTGGTATGCTGTAGAAACTATGAAATTCAGAGCTTGGTACCATAAAGTTTTATTGAAACTTGACCACCCTGTTGTTAGTAATGTCCACAGCAACAGGAATTAAGCTCCCCGAGACTAATAGAGGTGCCTCCTAGAGTCCCCCAGTGAGGGGCTGGGGTGTGACTCAGTGGTAGAGCTCCTGCCTAGAATCCCCCAGTGAGGGGCTAGGGTGTGGCTCAGTGGTAGAGCACCTGCCTAGAATCACCCAGTGAGGGGCTGGTGTGTGGCTCAGTGGTAGAGCACCTGCCTAGAATCACCCAGTGAGGGGCTGGTGTGTGGCTCAGTGGTAGAGCCCCTGCCTAGAATCCCCCAGTGAGGGGCTAGGATGTGACTCAGTGGTAGAGCGTCTGTCTAGAATCCCCCAGTGAGGGGCTGAGGTGCGACTCAGTGGTAGAGCCTCTGCCTAGAATCCCCCAGTGAGGGGCTGGGGTGTGACTCAGTGGTAGAGCGTCTGTCTAGAATCCCCCAGTGAGGGGCTGAGGTGTGACTCAGTGGTAGAGCGTCTGTCTAGCTGTGGTTGAGGGTCCTGGGTTGAGCCCCAGTACTTGGGGGCTGGAAGGACTTCTTAATTAAAAGTGGTGAAAAGGATGAGTCTGAAGTTTAACCTTTCTGAACAACATCATCTCTTCTTAAAAATAACCCTCAAAGTTACACCCCGACACAAACACCGTAAGGGATGTAGATATCAGGTGACAATTCTGACAGGAGGAAACAAAGCTCTCTCCCTACTCATTAGTCAAAGAAACACACATTCGCAGGAGACATTCTGCTAGCTTGTGTCTTAGGGCACATGTGCTAAAGGAACAGTTTGGGCTGTCCATATCTGTATGGCACTGCTGTGTATGGTGGCCCAATCAAGACTCTCACAGTTCTCTCACCAATATTGAGTCATCTTCTCCCCTAGTTCCAGGTGTCTACTCCTAGATCAGGGCCAACTGCCTGCCCTGTTCCTTCCTGTGTCTAGAGCCTTGTCTCCAGCATGGCACCCAGCCTCCTGCACCTGGCCGAACACTCAGGATTTAATTGACCCACTAAGTTAGTCCCTCATTGGGTGATGCTCCACGGTATTCCCTCCTCGTGCTCCTGAGGTAACCCTGGTGATGCTGTGGGGGATGGAGTGTGAGCACAGTGCTGTCGTCTACCTTGAACCTGAGGAAAGCAGGGCACCAACTGCTTTCAAACCCCCAAGGAGGAGGCTGGAGTCACCCAGGGTTCCCTGCCAGGCCCTCAGGGTAGCCCACTGTTGAACCATGTGACTGGGTACATGTTCTGTTAGACTTGTGCTATGGACCGATTGCGTTTAGGGAGAGTGAACAGATAGAGGTTTGAGATGCTTGTGGCTACATTTAATAATGTACACACATACTTATTCAAGTGGAGTGAGCCTGCCATGGACACAGAGAACAAGGTCAGCCTCCCACGGATTTCAGGGAGACCTAGGGAGGGAACCCTAGATAGTCACTGAAACCTCTAGAACAGGGGTGTAGCTTGACTACCACCCAGGGCACATGGTATCCATGAGTCCAGTGTCAGGAAGTCCAAGAAGCATGGCAAGACTCCAAAGCCGACTTCCTAGAAGGTGCTCTGGCTGCTGTTGAACCCCAGAAACCAACATTCTGCACAGAACCTAAAAGGGCCTCATATCTCCTCACATGCCATCAACACAAGGGCTTTCATGGAGCCAGGAAAGTAGAGCACCAGGACGACAGCCATAGGAGCAAGCCCACAGTGACCGGCATCATTATCATAAAGTCCACAGGCATGCATGCTGCCAGGGACTGGGAACACCTGTCTTTCTGTAGTCATGTCCCTGCTAGGTACTTTATCAGAGCCACAGACATAAAGCTGGGACAAATATCAGCTGCTCAGAATGTCCTTAAGTAAGAAACAAAGCACTTCCCAGTCTGTACTTGTTATTAACAATGGTTACTGGGTCGGTTGTCGTTCACACCTGTAATTCCAGTACTCAGAGCCCCAAGTTTCAGACACCCTGAGCTACAGAGTGAAATCCTTATCAAATGAAAGGGAAAAAGAGAAACAGAAAAGAAAAAGTCAGAATTAGTGAGATGATGAATGAAATAGAGACAAACAGAAACCACGAAAACCAGAGTCTCTCTTGTTAAGTTAATACACATGTAATGAGCAGCAGTAAGTCCTTGGGGACCATCTGACAGACGGCACCAGGACAACTCTCTGGTGATCTGGACAAAGATGGATTTAGGCCTTGATTCTGAGCCCACACAGGGAAGAGACTATGGAGGGAGAGTCTGCAGCTTCAAACAGAAGGAATCAGCTGGCATAGTCCAGAAGCAAATAGGCGTATTTATCAACTCACTAAGGAACCTTCAAAGCCTGAGCCAGGCCTGTTGGTGCAGGCTGTCACCACAACCACTTGTGAGGCAAAAGCAGTGGGGAGCTCAAGTTGAAGGCCATTCGGGGAGACTTTGTGAGATACTGTCTCCCTACAGTGAGCCCTTACAGCAAGATGGGAACTGGAGGCTGAGCCTCTTATGCTGTTCATAGGCCAGCTAGTCTGGGTACTCACTGGTGAGCAGAGACCCTCCCTCAGACTAGTGGAAGGTGATGACCAGCACAGAGATGGTCCTCTGACCTTCACGAGTGCATTATGACATGTGTCTATGCACACAAGCACATGCTCACGCACATATCATACATACATATATCACATGTTTTGCATGTCATACACACATCACATACGTGTCTGTACATACAAAGGTTTTTTTTTAAAAAAAAAATTTATGAGATTTAACTGCTGACTTCATAGGCTGAAAGAGGCTCTCACACTCTACCTCAGGTCATTTACAAACTAGTCCCCTCCCCAACCACTTTTCTGCTCAGGGGCCAGTGTGAAAGATAGTTCCTGAGTGGGAACAAAGGAATGGCTGCAAAGGCGATTCCCCACAGCTGAGAGCTGACTACAGGACTAGGCGTGGATGGGAGTCAGGTCTGGAACTCCCACAGGGAACATGGCATGAAACCCTGAAGGGTCAGTCTTCTTGTCCCAGGTCAGGTAGAGCTGAAAGGTGTCCATCCTAGTGAGCATGGCCTTGGCAGCAGGTAGAGGGAGTGAGGGCCTAGAATTGGGGTGGAGGGTTGTCCTCATCCCCAGCCTGTCTCTCAACTGCTCTAGGGACTGAGAGTTGTGGTAGAGAGCTGCCCTGGGCAGTGACAATGTTCTCAGCATAGCCTAGCTCCCTAAGGTCTCCGAAGTGTAGTCCAGACCCAGAACTGCCTTGATACCCTGCGGGTGTGGCGGAAGCTCCCCGTACCTGCTTCCACTCTGGGTTCCCTTGGCTCCCATCCACTGGCACCTCCTCCAGAGCCAGCGTGACCCTTGCCTCTGGCCCCAGACCTCCATCTGAGCTCAACACTAGCCTGCTAGCTATGCCCCCAGACCTGCTCCAATGATGTGCCTCCCTCTGGTCTTCTTTCCCCTTCTTGCTGTCGCCCAGCCCTTCTCTAGGCTCTAGGCACCTCGGGGGCAGAGCCTTGCGCAGCTCTAGTCTTGTTCTCTTTTCACCTTCTGCTTTGGAGATGCCAAGGAGCAAACCCCAGGCCCGCACCTGCCGGACAAGCACTTCCCCTCTGAGCCACATCCCTAGACCGTGAGTCATATCCTGAGTTTCCTTTGGCTGAGGGTCCCTGTGACCCCACACGGCTCTGCCGAGACTGAGTAACTGCTGCGTTCCCCAGCCATGTGGAGCTGCTCGGCTGAATGCCTTGTTTCCTTTCCTTCCTGGCATGTCTGTAAACTTTGCCGGGTAGCTGGAGCCAAGTACCCAATTAGGGATTTCTCTCCAGTTTCATTCAGCCCATAATTGAAGTGGGAGCGCCTTCGCGCCTGACACATCAAACAGGCGGGCACCCTGGAACCCCAGCCTGGATACACTGGGCAGCCCTGACCTCCCCATCTCTGACCTGCAGCGCCAGGTTGGGTCAGGCCGGGCCAGGAGGTGTTGGCACAGCAAGTGCTCCCCAGTCAAATGAGGGCAGGGCCCTTCAGATAGGGGTCCCCATGGGAAGTCATCCTGGCCTAGCTTGGCAGCTGCCATCTGCCCTTAGTTTCTTGTCTTGGAGAGAGGTGGCATGCTCACCTGCTTTCCTGGGCTGTCACAAGGCTGACCTTAGTAGCTAGTCTGCATTCCATGACTGAGGCACATGCTCTATATTCTGTGCCATGAAAACATAAAGATTGTGGTATGGGGTCCATTGGAGTTGGGGCCGCTATGGGGTCCTGGGGTTGTGGGGTTCATCTGAGTTGGCATAGATAGAAAGCTACCCACCTCTCCCAGGAGCCTGTACCGGGCCATATCCTCTGCGCCTCACCACACTGAGCAGCAGCACCGTCCGTCCCCTGCTGTCTAAGGGTGTAATTAACTCAGTGATTTAGTGATCTTACAGCGGTGCTCTGCCTCCACGACAGCCTGGCTTTAGAATGTTCCCGTCACCCTGATGGGTCCCCAATGCCCTTGCAATCCTCCCTGCTCCCACTCACAGCCCCAGGCAATCACTGATCTTTCTTCTGTTGATTTGTCTTTTCAGAACATTTGTCTAAATGGAACCTTACACTACACAGGCCTTTGTTCTGGCTGCTGCTGCTGAGTGAATACTTTCGAGATTCAGCTATGTCTTACATATATTTATATACACACACACACACACACACACACACACACACATCCATATTCCTTTGTATGGCTAAGTAATATTCCACCATGTGGATGGCGCATGTGTTAGGGATCAAGTCATTGATGGTGGACATTGGGTTGTCTCCACTTTGGGCCTCTGTGAGTCATGCTGCTGTGGACATTGGAGATAGTGCCCATGTCTTATGTGTGGAAGGGGATTTCTGGGTTACCTGGTACATTTATCACTTTTGTAAGAAATAACCTAATTGTTTTCCAAAGTGGTTGTACCAGTTGACATCCCCTTATGAGGGTCCCCCGCGTGTGCTCACCATCCTCCCTGCCATTCGTCTTTCCTGGCTTCTTGACGACAACATCCTCTGTGGGTGCATTTCCCTAATGACTAATGATTCGGAGCTCATTTCTGCAGCTTATTAGCCATTCATACATCTTCCTCGCTGAGACGCCTCTTACATCGGTGCCCAGTTTTTAATTGGATTGTTTGTCTTCTAATCATTTTCTTAATGCTTTCGTCTGATAAGCAGCATTTTTAATTTTGATGAAGTGTAATTTATCAGCTCTTCCTTCCATGGCAGGCGTTTGGTCCTGGGGACTTCGATCACCCCAGCTCTATGGTTGCCTATGGTTTTCCAGAGGGGCTCAGTTTTAGACCCTGTGTCTCGCCATGTTAGTGTTGGGATGTTGGAATCCAGCTTCATTCATCCTCTTTGGTCCTCAGTCGTCCCACCATGCTAGGCTGCTTTCTACTGCTATGGTAAACACCATGACCAAAGCGATTTGGGGAGGAAAGGGTTAATTTCCTTACCTGTCCCTTTCACAGCCCACAGGTAGGTCAGCCCAGGAGCTCTAGGCTGCAACTGTAGTGGAGGCTGTAAGGGAAAGCTGCTTATTAACCTTTTCCCTATGGCTTGCTCAGCCCACTTTCCTGTAGAACCCAGGCCACAAGCCCAGGGGGCACTGCACAGCAGTGGCCCGGGCCTTCCCACATCAGTCATTAACGGGGAAAATGCCTCACAGGCTTGCCTGCAGTCCAGTCTGACGGGGGCATTTTCTTACCCAAGCTTACCTCTTCTCAGATGACCCTAGCTTGTATCAAATGGACAAAAACCTAACCAGAACACTTGCCTTCCCCAATCCTAGCACTCTGGAGGTGGAGGCAGAGGAGCAGGGGTTTGTAGTTTATCCTTGGCTACCTAGTGAGAAGGAGGCCAGCCTGAGTTATTATAATAATAACAATAACAGCTGCGTTTCTCTGACTCTGAAGATCAGCTCAGGGTGTGGGTTCTAGTCCTGAACCCCTTTTTCTTGATGATCATATTTTCCAACTCTCCATAGTTCACCCTGTCCTGGCAACCCCATCCCTTGTCACACTTGAAACAGAGGCCATGGATCCTGGACCTCTTCTGGAGGATTGCCTGCCCTTTTATGTGCTTTCCTGGGTCAGCTGCCTCTTTCTTCTTGCTTCTTTGTAAAGAGGTACAGCGTGTAACTTTTTCTGGGGGGTCTATTTCTGTTCACCCCAAATTCATGTGCCAATAACAGACCAGAGAGATAATTCCATTCAAGTCCAGCTTGATGAACCATTGAGTATATTGGGGTTCCTTACAGGCATGTGATGTGGGGTTGCTTATAATGGGTGATAAGCTGCTGACAGAAGTGTGGGTGACTCCAGCAGCTGCATCAGGTTCACCCCAGCATGCTGATGACTCTTGCAAGCTGTGCCCCTAGGGCTTCCAGCACAACTTGCAGGCAACTTCTCTGAAGAGTCTTCTCCCCAGCAACTGTTTACTCATATAACCTTGGGGAGGGTGAGCCACTGCGCTATCCCCCTCTACGTGGGGACATAGAGAGCCTCTTGAGGAGCACTACAACCCATCTGATTTCAAGATGCCCAGGGCCATGTCTGTCACCTCCTCGGTCCACTGTAACATGCACTTTCTGGCCAAGCTTCAAATTTCTGAATCTCCCTGCTCTTCCCTTGTTTGTTCCTACTCAGCTACAGACTCAGCTGACAGTAGCAATATCCATGCCAGTCCAAATGCCGTGCTGCCTTGAGATTTCCTCCAGATCCTACTCAACCCAGCACTCAAAACTCCACCTCCTGCACAGTAGACCCTCTTCTGTGATAGAAGGAGACAGAGTGGAGGAGACCATGGTACACAGATCTGTCAGCCCCAGCAGGACACCCAGGACGCAGGGCTCCTGCTCTTCACGGCCACTAGGACCACCGGGGTGCTATGTGTGTTGTCTCTGGAAAGAACAGGTGGTTCTTATTAAAATGCTGAGAACTGAAAAGACTTCAGGGAGCCTTGGGCAGTGTTCGAAAGGGTGGGATCAAGGGTCAGTTGAAGGCTGGGAGATAGTTCCACTGGAAAACTCTTGCCTTGCCAGCAGCATGAGGTCAATCCTCAGAACCCATATTTAAAAATCTGAGCATGTTCCCATGAGCATGATCCCAGTATTGAGGAGATGGGGACACGTGGGTCCCTGGGACTCTGACCGCCAGCCTACCCTACTTGGTGGCTCCAAGCCATGAGAGACTGACTTTTTTTAACTCTGTGACTTATATTTTTATTTTGTATGCATCTGTCTGTGTGGGGTGGTGCATGTGGAAGTCATAGGACAGCTTTCACAGGTCAGTTCTCTCTTTCTATCTTGTGAGCCCCAAGAATCTAACTCAGATCAAAAGGTGAACAACTGAGGAACAACATCAATGGGTGTCCTTGACCTACACATACATGTGTGTGTTTGTGCAGGCATACATGTTCAGGACATGCACATACGTACTCATGTGTGCATACATACATATTGTCTGTGCATATACACACTTGCATACACACACGTGTGCATGAACACACTCAGCAGAGTTAGTAGAACCCTACTCCCTACTCTATCTAATAGAATCCAGGCAACCTGGACTCGGCCCCAGCTCTGGCTGTGTTTAGCCATCAACATGTTACAACAGTCATGCCATCATAGGCCGAGGCTATCAGCCCCCCTCTGGACTCGGGGCCATGGAGAACAGGAGGGCCGCCTTTGCTCCCTTTCTTTGAAAGCTGATGATTTCCAACCCAGCCAGTCTGTGTTCTCTCTTCCGGGCTAGTGTGTGGCAGGAAGACAGGAATCCCCAGCTCCTCTCTTCTTACCCGGGCTCCTCTCTGGCCTAACTGTGGCCTTCCTCTGGCTCTGCCTTACCATAACCCAATGACTCCAAGGTCTCAGTTGCTGCCTGATCCCAGCATCCTTCCAAAACCTGCTCCAAGCTGCTCCGGCTGCTAAGTTGATTCTGTAGGCTTTTCTTTAATCTGCTCTCTGAAGAATTGGTTCCATTCAAGTCCGAAGCCATCACATGCATTAGCATGTATTTAATAGACTACTACGTCTCAAGGAGGGGGGCACAAAGGAGACTTAAAGCTTGTCTCACCAAGAGCAGACAGATTGACTCGAGAATGACTTGGTCAATAAAAGATGAGCTCTGAACCCTCCCCCCCTCAAAGGGAGCTCGCCTTCCAGGGAATTATGGTTTCTGTAACCCAGTGTCAGAAATTAATAATACATCCAGTGTGCAGAATGGATTGCCAGCTTTCAGCCTCAAGTAGACGCGAGTCCAGCGCAGTGGCTCTTATGTGACTCGTCCTCTCTGCCTCTGCGCACGGGCTCCATCAGAGCTTCTGTCCTGACCAGAGGACGGCAAGCCACCGCCCCAGCCCCAGTCTTCTCTTACAGACAGCCTGCCCTGCGTGTCTATGGAAGGAAGTTTCTTGAAGTTTGTGTTGAGACAGCTGTGTTCTCATGCTTTGCGATGCTATTCTCTGCTTCAAGTGTATTTGGCTAGGCAGGGAAATGGAGGGAAGGTGTATACACCTGTGATGGAGTCATGCCTATTGGTTTCTGGTTATCTTTATGTGTGAAACCTTTCTTTGAAAGCTGTGGTTCCCCTAGAGGGCATGAACAGGCTGCGTGAGTGTGTGCATGCACGTGTGTATGCGTGTGCTGTCTGCCTGCCTACACATGCATATATGTATATGCACATGAATGTAGTCACTAGAAAGTGTCCAATCTCTTCCTTCAATATGTTCTACTTAATTGTGCATTATGATGCACAGTCTCTCAAGAACCTGGAGCCAGGCTGGCAACCAGCAATCCCCAGTATTCCTCCAGTCTCCACCCCTTACAGCCACATCTGACTTTGTACGTGAGTGCTGGGGCTTTGAAACCAGGTCCTCACGCTGTCATCTGTCGCCCCAACTCCATGATACACTTTGTCCCTACCTGCCTCACTATCCAGCCTCTTGGCAGCAAGAATATGTGAGTCGACACCTGGCAGCCCTATCTTAGCTTCCTCAGCCCTCGTCCTGCTTCACTAGCAACATAGCAGCCCACACGCTTCGGTTTTGGGTATTCCGGAACCTCCATTCCAGCACTCAGCCTCCATTCCAGCCCTGCTGGAGCCCTTGCAGTAGAAGGCAGCAGTGCATGCAGGAGGCTCACAGCCCAAGATCTCTGTCTGCCAGTGTGTTGCCAAAGTTGCTGTCCAGGGGCTCATAAGTAGCACCTGCCCCTTCTGAGGGCACAATGACAAACTGAGGCACAGCTCTACCAAGGTTCACTCTGGAGGCCCAGTGAATTTATTGAGCTTTCTTGAAGAGAATGGGTTCAGGGCTGCTTACAGGGTTGTGGGTGCTTGTCCCCCAACTGACTACACTGGAAAACCTTACCCAACAGGGATGAGAGCTTTTCCTTAGCCACAGAGATGGATTCCTTCCTCCCCTTGTCTTCCCCAGCCCATATACTTTAGCCCAGTGGTTCTCAACCTTCCTACTGTGACCTTTTAATACAGTTCCTCATCTTGTGGTGACCCCCAACTATAAAATTATTTCATTGCTACGTCATCGCTGTAATTTTGCTACTGTTGTGAATAGCAATGTAAATATCTGATAGGCAGGTCGAGAGCAGCTGCTCTAGCCCCTCCCTGAGCTCAAGTGCAATTAAGGCAGCGTTGCATATAACAGGAGGTAGGTGCAGCTGGATTCTCAGGTGAGGATCTCATGACCCTCCCCATCACTCTAGTCCATGGGCCCGGTTGGGATGAGCCTTCTGAAGGGGTCACTGCTGAACTTCCCATGATGGCAGTTATTGAACTTGGAGAGCAGTCACTTAAAGCAGCCAGGCAGCTGGGGCTCTGTTCACCCAACCAAAGTTGATCCCGCAGCCTATGGTTTTTCTCTGGGTCCCCAATCCCTCTGCCTGTCTTGGAGTGGAGATGATCTCCCTCAAACTATAACCTGAATATAGCCCCGACCTCTTAGAACTGCCCCACAGAGACCCAGTGGAGAGGGGTCATCAGTTCAGACAGCAGGGAGCACGGCCCTGCTGCATGCTCACAAGGAACGTGTGCTGTATGGCTGCCAGAGTCACCACACCAGGACAGGAGATGCTGGAGCCTTCAGTGGTTCTCACCCCAAGGATGGCTTCCTTGGGGCTGCTCCCATCTGGCCCTCTGTGTCACCCAACTGTGGTATGTCTTTGATCTCCCCCACAACTCTTCTCATCTCTCGCCAGCCTCCCTGCCAGAGCTTCCCAGTGCAGAGCCCCCTAAAGAGAAGCTTGGCATTTAGAGCCAAGGCAGGAACCCAGCTCTTAGGCTGGCTGCCCTTGGGTAAGACACCAGCTTGTGCTCCAGTGACTTGTCAGAGAGTCTCATGTGCTGCCAACGGAGGCTATGGGTAGAAAACAGTCCTGGAGCAGTACTGGCTGGCATCTCACCCTCTGCAAAGCATCCTTTACCCTGCAGTGCTTTCCAGCAACCAGCCAGGCCCTTTTCCTCCTTTTTTGGTTCATTGTTTTTTTGGGGGGAGGGGGAGGTTGTTTTATTTCGTTTTTTCCTTTGAAGCATGTAATCTAGATTGGCCTTTCTGCTTCTACCTTGTCACGGCCACCTTCGACCCGCAAGGATGACGCGACACCAGGAGATCTTCTCACTGGAGTTTTATTCAGGACTTTATTCACAGCAATCTTTCTCCTTCCCCCCCCCCCTCCTGGCAAACCTCTCCCAGCCCTTAAAAAGGCACAGGCCTGCCAACCCGGATTGCCCGGTGGGCACTGCCCATAGGTTCACGCATATGCAGGCAACTGATAATCATTGCGTGATCATTGATTATCATAGAGAGCACTCGCTTTTGGGATTGTGGAGGGCGGGAGCCAGCACCCTCAGGTGCGCTCCACGCAGCTCTCTACACTACCTCTCAAGTGCTGAGATTACAGGTGTGCACTCACATGTCTGGTTTATACCGTGCTGTGTATTAAACCCAGAGCTTCATGCATGCTAAGCAAGTACTCTACCAACTAAACCACATTCCCGGCCTTCCTCTCTGTACCTTCTAATGGCCTATGTGTCGAGGCTTTCCAGTCCTGGTTCCCCAGTCCTCTCTAGCTGTGTATGCTAGAGACCTTCAAGTGGATCACAGGTTGCTCCAGGCCACGCAGCCCTAGTGTCTAAGGAGAGTGTGGGTCCACCTACTCTTCTGCTCATCAGCTCATTTGATGCTTCTGAGCTTCTTACAGTGACCTTGTGTCCCAGGCACTGTGGGTGCTAGGCTTGCCCCAAGAGAGACCCAGGCTCTGCTTCCAGGGACTTGTACAGTGGAGGAAGTGGACCCTCAGCCAGACAGGGTAGCATACATGTCCACCAGCGGTACAGAAGCTCAAGGGAGGCCAGGAAGGAAGGCACTTGGAGATGGTGGGGCTTGTTATAGAAGTGTGCCACCAAGCACGGTCCCTTGTCGGAGGCAGAAGTCCAGGGCCACTTGTAGCATGGCAGAGAACTATACCATCCATGCGTGTGTGGGTGAAACTGTCGCACACAGCAAAGTGGTGGAAGCCAGGACAGCACTTAGGGCTGGGTTTTCACATCACCTCACCCACCCTGCCTCTTGCATCTGATCAGGAGGGCAGTCAGCTCTAGCAGGGGGAGTATCAAGCATCTGATTGAGGGCCTCTGGGTCGGTCCTGGTCTGCAGGAATCCAATGGAGCCTTGATCCCTGGGACAAAGACTGCAAGGATGGCCAGTTGGCAGGGGCTGTAGCTGAGAGCAACTTTGATTGCTGGCAGGGGGGCTCTCCATTTAGGTGGTAACTGGCAGGTGTGCAGTAGAGCAGGAAGCAAGGGTTCATCCCTTAGGACTTGGGCACACCAGCTGCGGGGTCATGAGGAAGGGTTGATGTACCCAGGCAGAGTTCCCTATGTGCCAGATGGGCTAGGGTAGGGAGGCCTGTTGGGTGGGTTATAGACAACTGGAGGATCCATGTTGAGGAATAAACACGTTCACCGGAGATGTGGTCCAGCTACACATGGAGCTGCATGTAGTTTGGCCCCAACCCCTGACCCTTGTTTTCCTGAGCTGGAAGTAATACAGCATTGTGCATGACCTTTGCTTGTCACTGAAGGGGCCTCTCTTGGGCACCTCAGGCGTGTGCCATGGGTCAGAGAGTCTTATTGGAGGAAGGGTCCGTGTCGGGAAGAAGGGCTGGCTGACGACTCAACAGGTGGAGCCATATAGTAGACCCAGCAGTAGGAGACGTGTAGGACCGTGGAGCTTTATCCCTGCTAGCCAGTGGCCAGGGGTCTTTCTGAGCCTAGGCCTGAGTTGCTGACGGAAGCCCCTTGCCCAAACCCCAGGGCAAACCTGAAGTAGCATCACCTGGCACTCAGTATGTTTGTGGGTGTCTCTCAGGAATTCCATGATCCTGAAGTTCCAGGTTGGGTAATATTGATCCTCCAGGCCTCTGGTTGTCTCCACATCTATCAGCCCAAGTCGTGTCCCTCCCCCCCTGGAGGACAGCAGACACCAGGAGCTGCTGATCCTCTGCCGCGAAGAGTGCTGCCACAGGGAGTGTGCAGCCTGGCGCTGCAGGGCCTCTCTCGCTCTGTCCCTGGGGTGGGGGAGGGAATCTTACAAGAACGAATATGATATCAGCGCCTGCTTGTCACCCCGGGACTCTCCCACCCTGTAATCTGGTGGGCTGTAATTGCCAGTGTCTTTTCAAATCATTTTTGTGCAAGGTGACAAGCTGCTTGCTGGAGTGAGCAGTTAATCACACAGAGATACCCCGTTTGAAAGGCGCTCAGAGCTTACCCAGGGGCGGCTGCCAGCAGCCAGGCGGGTGCACACAGTCTGCTCATCTGCATATAATTCCAGGGCGAGCAAGCCTCGCTGAGGCTGGTGTAAACCATGCAATTTCCGGCCCAGCAGGGGACACAGGCTGGTGGTGGGGACCAAACCTCGGGGCCTCTGGCATCAGTAGAGTTAAAGCAACTCCATCTCCATAGAGCAGCAGGAGACCTGATTAGCAGGTGGTGGTGACCTAGCCACTTTGGGAACCACAGTCCCCCATCTTCTACCAGCTACCCTACCTGTCGCTCTGCAGGGTGACTTCAAGGAAGGAGGACCCCAAAAGTATCCAAGTTGATACGGCATATCACCTCCACCCGCCAGCCATTCCGTTGTTTGCTTGCTTGAAGTTTGGGTTTGGGATGGGCTAATAACCTTTGGTTGGTGTTCTATGCTACTCTACCTTCCTCCATATAGTGTCCCAGAGGGTTGAGCCCATAGTGTCTCAGCAGGCCCTAAGTCAGTGCTCTGGGACATCTCCTCCTGGCACTCTCTCCAGGAAGCCACAGGGAGCAGGACACAGACATTCCTGTCACAGCCACAGCAGTGCCCGGCCTCCACAGCTGCTAATAAAATTGCATAAATATTTGATGACTAATTATTAAATATTTAAAAATGTAAAACTGGAATGGTTTGGAAGTTAGCATGGCATGAATAATTCAGTCCTTAGATGCACATCATCTTTGGGTCTGAACAGGGCCAGCACCTCCAATGCATGATGTAGCCGGAGACATAAGTCCCAGGGACTTCTCTGTCTAGCCACCAGTCCCCATGCCTAGAAGCAGAGACTCAGGCCGAGTCCCTGTTGTCACACTGCTGGACAAGTCTCAACCTGTAAAGTCAGGAGGGGGTTTATGTGGAATTCTGAGCTGTCGGCCTGGACCATGGCAAAGCAGAGAAGGTCCCTTTCCTTTGGTGAGCCTGAAACACCATCCCTTCTGGTCAGTGTTCGTGTGTCTGCAGAGACCAAAGGCCAAGTATTGTCCATTCACTTGACCAGACACTGGAGAGAGTCCAACCATGGTGCACAGGGATCCCTCCCAAGGGAGACAGGAATAGACTCCCAGGCAGAGCCAGAGAGCATCAGGAGAAGCTTAGACCGACTTTCTCTGTCTACTGCTTCATCTTCAAGGCTGGGTGAGCTGGAAACAGCACCTCTGCTTAAGGTTAGAGGGCTGAAGCTGTGTTCGCTGTAGCCTGTGATAGTCTAGTACCACAGTGATTTTTCCAAGGCCTGAAAATCCCAGCTTTGGTTAAGTGGATTTTATTCACTTCAGAAGGGAAAATGGCTCTGCCCAAATCCCCAAAGGAATGTCCAAAAAGCTGCTTCTAGCTTTTAATCAGGAGATGCGGAGGCACTGGGGCATTGACAAAGTTGCTGCTCCATTGGATCACACCCTCCTTTTTGCTCCTACCCCACAGTATTGTAGCTGGGAAGGAGGGGAGAGCCCGTCTGCAAACATGGGAGCCAGAGAAGAGGGCCGCAAAGTCCTGGGCATCCTGGTGATGTCATGTCACCTGCACCTGTCATCTCCCTCGAGTGACATTCAGTCACTGTGAGGGTAGCATGTGTTCCCTGCTAGCCCATGTGTGAGCATGTTTGCTTCCCTGTGAGAGAATTTGGCTGCATTTCCTTCCCGCATGCTCACCCTCCTCGTTTCCATTGAGTGTTAATGTGGTAATGGATCGCCTCAGTTCCCTTTCCGTAACACTCAGACCTGTGCTTCTGTGCCTAGCCCACCGTGGTCATTTGAGTGAGAACAACTCTAATAGGCGAATATGTTTGAATATTTGGTCCGCAGTGGAACTGTTTGGAAAAGATTAGGAAGCGGCCTTGCTAGAGGAGGTGTGTCACTGGGGTGGCTCTGAGACCACACCAGGCCCAGGGTCTTTTGTCTTTCTCTGCCTTCCTCTGGCCGATCAGATGTAAGCTCTCAGCTACTCTAGTGCCTGACTGCCTGCCTGCCTGCCTGGAACCATACTTCTGGCCTCGATGATCGTGGACTAACCCTCTGAAACTGTAATCAGGACCCCATGAAATACTTCGGTTTTTGAGTTGCCTTGGTCGCGGTGTCTCCTCACAGCAATAGAACAGTGACAAAGACACTCTAGCTGCATGACTGTCTCTGACTTCTCAGCAGAAGGGAAAGCTGCATTCTCTTTCTCCAGCCTCAGTCTGCTCTGGTGTGTGCGTACACATGCGCACACCCACACATACATACATATGTGTGTCCCTCTCCACAAGCGGCTCTGGTGAGAGCCGTGTTGAGTCAGTGATGCTCTGACATCCTCATCTTGCCTACCTGGCATGGAGGTGAGGACACTACCTTTGTGGTGTGTTCTTTCACATGTTTGGTTTTCTATGCTGGCCAACATGCCCGACTGTTCTGACCTTCTGGAACTCTCTGGAGGGGCTGTCAGTGTCCTCTCAGTGCTTTGAGACGCGGTGGGCCATCTGTCAGCTCTGCTTGGATTCTTGTCCTTGGCTAGTCCTCTTGGGGCCACAGCCTGGGATCAGAACACAGCGTACTCTGCTCTGATGGGGATTGTGTAGGCTCTTGCTGCCACCACAGGTCCCTGCCCTGATGGTCCCCACAGTCATGCAGGTGCCTCCTCCCCCCGTTTCCTGTTCTCTCATCGTGTCTCTTGCCTGAGCCAAGAAGGTCCAGTGCTCGGTGATGCTGTTTTCTGGGCACTGAAGTAGGTGTTCCATTCCAGACAGGACTCTGGCAGGCCTGTCTCCCACACCGTGACTGTAACCCAGAGCCTTGCCCAGCCTCTCAGTTCCTTAGGAACTTGGCATGGTGTTTTTTTGGTTTGGGCTTTGAAACAGTGTCCCATGTAGCCCAGGCTAGCCATAACTCACAATGTAGCCAAGGATGATTTAGCTTCTGATCCTCCTGCCTCTACCTCCTAGGTGTTAGGATTGCAGGCATTTCCCACCATGCAGTGCTGGGGATCCGGCCCAGGCCTCATGCATGCCGGGCAAGACTCCTGGTTGAGTCACATCACTAGCCCCTCAGGAGTTCTCTCTGGAGGGTCTGTGTTTCTCTATCCAAGGAAAAAAACAGTTGGCCTTTCCTTTGTCCTCTTGCAGAGCTGACCCCAGGCTCATAGGGGTTGGCACTGTTGTGCCCCCGAGCTGCTGCAGCCTGCTGAGAGTGAACATTCAGATCCAGGACTGACAGCAGGGGAGCTGCTGTGATGAAGCACTGACCAAAAGCAGCTTGGGAGGGAAGCGCTCATTTATTTGCCCTACAGGTTGCAGTCCATCACCAAGAGATACCAAGTCAGGGCCTGAAGCAGAGGAAGCCTACTGATACTTTATTCTCTTGGGCTTGCTCGGCTACCTTCTTTTTTTTTTTTTTTTTTCTTTTTCGAGACAGGGTTTCTCTGTGGTTTTGGAGCCTGTCCTGGAACTAGCTCTTGTAGACCAGGCTGGTCTCGAACTCACAGAAATCCGCCTGCCTCTGCCTCCCGAGTGCTGGGATTAAAGGCGTGCGCCACCACTGCCCGGCTCGGCTACCTTCTTATATATCCCAGACCCACTTGTCCTGGGATGGCACCACCTACAGTGGGCTAGCCCTCCCCTGTGTACATTTGCTATCAAGACAGCGTTCCACAGACATGCCCATGGGCCAGGCTGAAGGAGGCAGCTTCTCAACTGAGGTTCCCTCTTCTAAAGTTTGTACATTTTCAAAAACCAGCCAGCCAGCATAGGGCATGGAGAAGTGGGTCAGCAGTTAAGAGCACATACCTTCCGGAGAATCTGAAATTCAGTTCCCAGCACCCACATCACAACCACTCCGCCCTCGGGGGAATCTGATGCCTCTGGCCTCCGAGGGCACCTGCATTCACATGCACATATTCACACTTAAGATGACATACTTTAAAATGATGAAAATAAATCTTAATAAAAAGCAGCCCAGTACCCACCTTTCTGCCCACAGACTGTACTGGCACAGGTGGATGACTGCTGAGAGCCCCACAGCCATCTTCTCTCTGGTTATCTCTTCTCAATGTCTGCCTCATGTGTGTCCTTCTGGCCCCACTAGTATCAGCCGTTCTGCAGACTCCAGGCCAGGAGCTGAGACTCCAGAGATCTGAGCACATAAACGCTTATTATCCCACCATCTCTGCTCTTAGGCAGGAGTGCGCATCCCCACTAGCTTTGATCTGGAAGAGCACAGGCTATTTCTGTCTCGTGTCCTTCCCTCAGTGCTTTCACAGCTGCCTCCTGTGAGTCCAAAAGGGCACTCATGGGGCTGAGATAGTGAGGGCTGTCAGCTCAGAGCTGTCCTGTAGCCTCCTCAGAGGAGTGGAGCCAGCCAACAGGCCCGCCTGAGCTTACAGGCCAGATGTGGAGCAGCGAGTGTTTGGGTGCAAGGCCTGATGTGCCTGCTCCAGGACCACTCTGGAAACCATCAAGTCTGGCTTGGGTTCTGGCGAGCAATCACATCCCTTCTCTGACTCCCACTTGTCACCTGCCACATTCCTGTGCTTATAGGACAGCCAGGCTGTCCTTGTGGAGGGGCCATAGGAAGGGAGGGCATGGACAGCCTCGCCTGGGGACACCAAGGTGAGGCACAAAGCTGGAGAGTGACAGCAACCACAGCTTCCTCCTGGCAGCAGGCAGGACTTGAGAGTTGGGAAGGTCCATGACAAGATGGAAGAGCACCCAGAGCTGCCAGAGAGTGAGAGGGTCTGGCCCTGCGGAACTAGAGGACTCCCCCAGAACAAGGTTGCCCCTCACTGTGTCTTGATCTCAGAGTGACCTCCGGGCCCAGAGCTCCCTGGATCTCACCCCACCTACCACTCTGCCCCCCACCCTGTGTTGTTACCTGCACACTTGTGACTGGCTGAAGACATTTCCCCAAGGCCAAGGTCACTGCAGACCCCAAGGCCCTTTGCCTCCCAGGAGAAGCCCAAAAGCAGCCTCTACTCTTGGTCACTTTGGAAAGAGGCTGGATAACAGCCATGGCAGCAGAGTAATGACACTTTCAAGGTGGAGCCCATCTTTTATTGATTTAATCCAAACGTCGAAGTGAATTATTCATTCTTTGTTTATGTAAGTCACCAAGCCACAGAAATAACAAGGAAGTTGAAGCACCTCAAATCAAATGCTTGTTTCCAGGCTTTGGGCATCACCCTCCACTTGTCTGTCTCCCCCCACCTCCCACTAGCCTCACACTCTCCCTGAAAGAGGAGGCTTCTACTCCCAACCCAATGGTAATAAGCGATCCTCCTTTGCGGCCACAAACATACCTGTGAGTGCCTGGCATGTGGCCAGACACCTCTTCTCCATTCATCCCCAAGAAGCACACCGACCCTCCCCATGGGCCTTCCATGGGCCTGGGTCCCCCACCTGCCTCTGAGATCTGAACTGTGCAGAAGAGCCTGTTTCCTTCCCCAAGGTCAGCCTGTGTTTGGTTCTAAGATCTAATCTTCCCCTTTAGACATCTGGGGTCTATCAACAGTTATCACAGTCTCTGATGGCTGGAACATCCCTGCAAAGTGTGGTCGGTGAATTTCTTCTCCTGCTGAAGGCTCTGGCTCCAGGAGGAGGAGGGGCAAGGGATGCCAGGAAGAGCCTTGGGGTCAGGGCTGCCAATTAACCTTTCATTTTCATAGTCTGATCACTCGATTAATCAAGGCTTGGGGTCTGTGTCCTGTTGAAGGGGCCCTCACTGTGGAGAACAGTGTCTGCCAAGGCCTCTGTGCTGGGTGATGGATGAAAGAGCCACAGGGCAGGGCCAGCAGCCAGGCGACAGCCCCACAGGTGAGCTTCTGCCTACCAGCTGGGTCTATCAAGCCATTTTTCCTCACAGCCCCAGGTACCAGCATGCTTTTCTCAGAGTGTGCTTCCCGCACACGGACTGTGGATGGGTTGTTGCATTCTAGAGTATGAGGGACAGGAAGGATAGTGACAGCCCTGCTGGTGCCCATCAGCTGCATGGCCCAGTGGCATGTTCATCTGGAGGTGTGTGACCTTTCCTGTGGTACATAAAAAAATCTGTCCATCCTAGATAGTACACCACCAGCAGAACAGACCACCCAAGGCGAGGCTGATAAGCAGTGGGTGTATTGGGTTTACGAACAGGAGCACGAGCAGTTCCCTTGTGAAGTGCAGTGACTCGGGGGAGCTGCAGCACCAAAAAACCCACCCCAGCATTGGGAACAGTTCACCCAGCTGTGTTCCTGAGCTCCCAGGGCAGCTTGCAGGAGGTCTCCTCTCCCTAGCAGTAGTTACTAGAATCCTGGGGGATGGAAGCAGAGACTTTCTGAGCTTCCTAAGCTTTGATTGCTTCCTGAGCCCTGCTTACTGAGTACTCACCGAGTCTTACGGGGCCTCCCTCCCAGAGGGACTGCTTCAGTCGACAGAAAATAACAACGTGCCACCATATCACAGTGGGTGATGTGGCTTCTGAGTTTATGCGTTTGGCTTAGGCTGGCCTCCAAGGATCATTCTGGCTAAATCCTCAAAACTGTATCAGGGGACAGCCACATCTCCTGGGAGATGGCGGGGAGACAGAGAGGTGGCAGGGGAGACAGAGAGGTGGCAGAGCCGAATGGGGACTCAGCCTCCCTTGTCTCCATTTTCCTTGGGGTTGCTCAGAGCGTCTGGTTCCCACATCTCTCTCATGGGACTCAGGCTCCCCACCTCCACTGATCCCTGGAAGGCCCTCCCATCTCTGTGAACTAACCACCCTCTGGGTCTGTGGTGTGCAGGGCACAGTTTATTCTCCCTTTTGCCTCAGGCCTGAGCTAAGATGCCCCACCTCAAGATCTTTCCCATCCTGCTCTTCCACGGTGGGCCCATGAGGGTCCTGTTCTGGACCTGGGCCATAGAGTGAGTCTCTTGGGCCCTGAGTTCTTCTTGACTTAGGGTTCCCTTTCCCCATACACTGCTCAGGATTACTGTCCTCAGAGGAGCCCAGTTTTCCCTGTGTCCCTTGAGCACATATCATAGCCGATGTTAACTAACCCCAGCCGCTCATCACACTGAAGGGAGCACATCGCACACCCACTTCCTGAGCCTGACCTCCCAGGCCTGTGGGGTTCCCCTTGTGAGCTCTATGTAGGACTTCCAGGAAGCACCCAGCTCCAGACAATCCCTGTGTGTGTGAGTGGAGCCAGGCTCGGTAATTAACTGGGGCATAAATCAGGGCTTAATTACTCAGCAGGCACCTTGGGTGAGAGATTCATGGTAATTGTGTGTGCTCCTGGTGGCTTTGCACAGCTGGCTTCTCCCTGAGCACCAGTAAACCGTGGCGAGCAATGGGGAGGTAGGGCTCTACCCTGAGCAATACTCCCAGAGACACTTGGGAAGTTGAGGAGCAGGTTCTAGGCACGGTTTTATGGAACCCAACCAGACCTTGC
Source organism: Microtus oregoni (assembly GCF_018167655.1). Classification (NCBI taxonomy): domain Eukaryota; kingdom Metazoa; phylum Chordata; class Mammalia; order Rodentia; family Cricetidae; genus Microtus; species Microtus oregoni. Next base: position 3,155,805 of record NW_024543062.1, read on the forward strand.
TGAGGGACAGGGAGGGTCCATTTGGTCTCAGATGGCCAGCATGTGGACTTGTGTCTATCTTCCTCTGTTGTACTAGCTCATGCAGGGCAAGTGACCAACCCCGGGACAGGAGCTCAGGCTTCAGGTGACCATCCATTTGCCCAGAGTGGTTGGGGACTCTGACCCTCACTGCAGACATGATCCTCCAGTGTGTCCTTCTCCAGCAGGCTCTGGAAACTGTTAGCCTTCTGGGACCAGTCACCACCAAAGCATGACCAATTGTTCCACAGAGCTTCCTAACAGTGACCAGGGTAATGTCCTGCTGGGCGTTGTCACTCTGCCAGCAGTGTATCTGGTCAGAGCATCTGTCTTTCAGAGTACTGTGCTTTGGGTTATTTTTTTTTTTAAGTACTGTTGTTGAAATAGTGACTTTATTATGACTGCCACCAGAAGGTCACACTGCTTCTCCGGATCCTTGTCCTTTTTCTTCTGATTTCTCAGAGCCCATGGATGGGCACCAGCCTCAGGCAGCAGGGGCTCAAATTGGGCCATGCTTTATCCTTGCCCCTTCCCTAGCTATCCTCCCTGTCACACCTGTGCCCAGTGACACTCACACCATGCCCCTCTCCCTGCAGAGCTGCGGAAGCAAGTGGAAAGTGCTGAGCTGAAGAACCAGCGGCTCAAGGAGGTTTTCCAGACTAAGATCCAGGAGTTCCGCAAGGTTTGCTACACGCTGACTGGCTACCAGATCGACGTGACCACTGAGAGCCAATACCGCCTCACCTCCCAGTATGCCGAGCACCAGTCTGACTGCCTCATCTTCAAGGTAGGGAGCACTACCTATGTGTCGCCATGCTGGTTCATGCAGTGCCATGTCCTCAAGGCATAGTCTTCCATGGCAGGAGGGGAAATGCTGGACCCTTTCTCCCCACTCTTGAGGGGCACTGACCTGGGGTCACGTCTACTTGGCTTTCTTTAATTCGTACTCTGAGTCTCTACCAAGCTCCGCCATACAGCTTGGGGCACTTCAACCTTGTCCAGAGGCAGTAGGTGCCCAAAAGATGGTGAGGAGCACGGCAGGCATCTTGCTGCCAGACTTCTGCCAAAGGTCAGTGTGTGGCACAGCCCACGTAAGGGAAAGGACAAGCTGTGTGTGCCAGCTACTTGGTGGTCAGGCCAAAGGTACCAGAGGTTTCTGGGTAAGCCCTGTAAAGCGGGAAAGGGGCCGTGGTCTTCAGGAAGCATGTACCTGTTGTAGTCTCGTGTACAGAGTGAGCACCTGAGGAGGGATCCCTCTTCATTGAAACAAAAACAACATACCCCAGAGAGAAGGTGCCTGGGACATGGCCTGGCCAGACCGTGGGTACAAGTTCTCAGAGCAAGCAGGTCCAGCAGAAGTGAAGTTGGTCAGTGCCGAGAGTGGAATGGTGTAGCTGCCAATCTGGGGTTACATGGGCTTGCTCATCACTGGCAAGCACCCTTACTTCCTGTCCCTGGGACGGTGTTATGGTACCAGCATGGCATATGGCCCTTTTATGGTCTGTGATCCCAGTGTTATGTGCGACTGTGTGGGGAAGAGCCTGGTCAGTAGCTGTGGGTGTGGCCAGCTCCATTCTGTATCACATGTGGCTGGGCCTCCTACAGTCTGTAGCCAGACTCTCTGTGCCCTGCAGAAACAGAAACCAGCTTCCATTTTCACCTAAAATCTATGCCCAATGTGACCTACATTTTTAAAGCAGACTTGCATAAAAACATAGTTCCTGTTTGTTGTTTCTCCTTATTCCCACCCATCTGTCTGTCTGCCCCTTGGAGGGGACGCTGCCCGTTGTGGTGGTCAGAGGCACACCAGACGCAGCACCTACTGCTCCATGCAACTTAGTGGTGTGTCTCGGAGACTTTCTGAATTTCTCAGATTACATCCATCCATTTTTACACTTCTTAGCACTCTTAAACCTTTAACTAAGTAAATAAATATTTGAACACCCAAAGTCTCTAAGTCAGTAAGCTATCAGAAATGTATTTCTTCGCTTTTGTGTACCTTTGAATAGCTCAGGATCACTGATGGGTATTTAATTTAATACAGTGTAGGGATTCCATGTTTTTTTTTTTAAAAAAAAACAGATTGGTAAGTGAAGATACTCTGAGCAGCTGTCATGATGAACACATCACTTACATCGGTGTTTGTAGACAAGCTCTAATTTGCATTCCAAAGTATTCTAGGCTTTTTATTTTGTTTCGTTCTTTGGTGGTATGGGAATGGAACCTAGGGCCTCCTGCATACTAGGTATGCAGGCACTCTGCCTCTGAGCCACGCTCCCAGCCTCTCTGGAGGCCTAGGCAGGCACTCTGACACCAAACTACCTCTCCAAGTTCCCTTTTTACTTCCTATTTAAAGACGGACTTACCGAGTTGCACTTGTGAGCCTTGAACTTGGTCTGCAGCTCAGGTTGGCCTTAGACTTGCAATCCTCCTGCCTCAGCATGCACCCCAAGGTCCTACTGTATTCTGTTTTTAGAGGCTGTCAAAAGCATGGTGTGCATAACCAGTTCTCAGCCAGGCCAGTCAAGGCTGTACTGTGAGAACCTGTCTCCAAGCAGTGTAAGTCACTTCTGCTCCTGCCCAAAAGGCAGACACAGTCATCACGGTACTGCTTTGTCCCATTGGCCTGTCCCATCCAGATAATTCCAGTCTACTCAGGTCTAGGTGTCCTGCCCACCTTCTTTCTGTCACAAGCCCATTTGTGGTAGCCTCCTACCCATGTATGGGACTTGCCATACCTCTGGTCCTGCTGTTAGCCTTGACTTTTGTGCGTGGCTTCCGTAGCACACAAAGGAATAAGTGTGAATGTGGCCACTACTGTCCCTGGTGCACACTGTCTTCACACTCTCACGGTTCCTCACTTGTCTTCCCACCTCTGTCTCATTTACCTGGCCCTTGGGGTTGCCTGGTCAGCCAGTCAGACTCATTCTCATTCTCTCTCTCTCTCTCTCTCTCTCTCTCTCTCTCTCTCTCTCTCTCTCACACACACACACACACACACACACACACACACACACAATCTCTATTCATTCTCCAGACATCAGTACCCAAGGAGTACTCAGTGACACTAACACAGCCAGACAGGCAACTGCACTCAACTTGGGGCTCAGAAGCAGGCCAGCCTTCCTCCACTCCAGGCAACTCCTTCACTGTGGCAGAAGAGAGAAGGGGGGCCCATGTGTTCTGCTGAGTATGGCTTGAGCCTGTAGAGAAGCCTCTCCTGGGTTCTTGGCTACACCCAGGGTTCAAAACCACCTCAACATCAAGGAGGCCAACCTAGCCACAGTAGGGTCCCCTCAGCACCTGGCATTTGACAGGTAGTAGAACGTATGCACATTCTGAGACAGTGGAATGGCTTGGTGGGAGCTGTGCTATGTTGTGGCTAGATATATGTTGGTGTGTTGCTGTGGTTACCTGTCAGGTGACCATCATGTGGTGGCCAAACAGGTGAAGAACTTGTTATGTGGTGAAGGGGCTATGTGTCTTGTGACCTTAGCAGAGGGCTGGGTGGTAGCTTATAATGGAGAGAGAACACAATTGCACCGTGTCTCTCTGGCAGCCCTTCCTTGTACCATTTTTCTTTGTAAGAGTACACATACGTGTACAGGTTCATGAGCATGTGTGCATACCTGTGTGTGTAGGGTGGAGACAGGAAACCTCTACCGCTCTCTGTAAGAACCACCCATCTTTTAGAAAGTCTCTCACTGGCCTGGAACTTGCTAGGCAGCCTAGACTTGCGAACCAGCAGGACCAGGGCTCCACCTTTTTGCTCCTCCTGGCCTAGGATGACAAGGGGGCCACCATGTCCAGCTTTTCCTCATGGGCTCTAGGGCTTGGATTGGGGTCCTGGTGCTCATAAGGCGAGTACTTTACCGATGGGACTGTCTCCCAGCAGGGTCTAAAGCAGCCGCTGGAGTCCCCCATGTATCCCGCTCATTTTCTTGTGGCCCACCCCTCTGTGCCAAGGACAGTGAGTCTTCTGGGCAGCTCAGTCAGAGACTAGAAAATGTTTCTTGCCAGCTACTGGGCTCTGGCTCTGGCTTTCTCCTTAGCCACCTTGGCTTGCTGCAGCAAGCATGGCATGGCCTGAGCCTGCCCCTCTGCCCCACCCCCACCCCCTCCACCATACCTGGCTCTGCTCAGCCTGGAGAGCTCTGTCTGTGTGGCCTGACTTTATCTATCCAGCTGTGGAAGAGAGGGCAGGAACCCCATGCTGGACACACCCTGGTCTTCAGAGCACTGCAGTGTGCCCTGGTGCTGGCCAGCTGCCTGTCTCCGCATCTGCTTCCTCGTCTGTATAGTGCAGATAATCACAGGTTCTGCTGGCCCTATGGGACCCTGTGAAGGTATGGGACACCCAGAGGACCCTGTTAGGTGACCTGCCCTCCTGTGTGCAGCCTGTGATAACACCAGGGTCTTTGCTGCTACTGTCCCTGGCAGGGCCTTAAAGCAGTTGTCCAGCATTGTCCGCAGTGGGCAAGCCAGGCAGGCAGATCTCAAAGAGGAGGAGGCAAGATCCCAGACCCAGGCTGTCCTGCCCCACCCACCTGTCTCCCCTAGCAGTGAACATGAGGGCAGGCGGTGGGCAACAGCTGCCTTAAAGCATCTCTGGGTCACTGATTTCACCTGTGTCTGCAGCTTCCATGTTCTCCATGGTACAAGGGCTCTTCCTAGGATGGGGGCTCCTTTGGGCCATGGGCCCACACAGCCTCGAGAAATTCCCCTGTTCAATGCAGTACCAGAAGGACTGCACTGGTCCTGTGGAGCCCTCCAGCAGGAATCTCACCAAGACTCTAAGAGCTGGGTTGGCCCATCCCATGCAATCTTTGGCCATTATATACCCTCTGCAACCCTATCAGCTGAAGCAGCTGCATAACCCTTATCTGCCAGCCAATGCCTGGCTAGCAGAGAGGGTGCTCACAAGATCTTTTGGGGGTGGGTGAGAGAAGAGGAAAAATGGATAGGGACCAGGCAAAAGGCAGGCTGACCCCTGTACCCAGGGCATGACCAAATCAGGCTCAGGCAAGCTCATGGTAACTTCCGCTCTTTTTTTTCCCCCTAAACAACTTCCAGGCAGGAGGGGTCTGAAGCAGAGTTAGAAATAGCTGGGGCCTGCTTCCAACCAAGCAGGTTCTGCAAATGTGTGCTGGGATAATTGAGAGTTGGCTCACAGTCCCACATGGCTCCACTTCCCTTCTCAGCCTGGACCCAGCCTCTGCTGTGTGTGGGTGGCCGAGCTGCCTCCCAAGGCTGCTGTGGGAGGGGGAGGGGAGCAAGAGCTTAGTTCCAGCACACAGAGGGAGCCTGGCATCTTGCCACTCCTCCTCTCCAGAGAGGAGTTAGACCCCAGAGTCTCTAGTTTCCTGAACCTGGAGGCAGCAGCCTACCAAATGTCCCCAGTTGTCCTGGTGTGATCTCGTTCCCTGTGCTGCACCAGGACCCTCTGCCCAGAAGGAAAAACTCTATCACAGAAGTGAGACAGTAAAATGAGAAGCTGGACAGCGGCGGATAGACTTGTCTATCCCCATGAGATGCAGGTGACCCTGACCTTGGATCCCCATCCCCCATGCCTGTGACCTCTCCACAGTCCACTATAACCCAGGGCCAGCCAGAGGCAGACCTGGATTCTGGGATCATGGTGTCTTAGCCATCTAGCACAAGTTCCTGATCTGGGGACAGGATTGCACACGTAAGGGGCTTATTGGTGACGAGTGAGAGTGCATGCATGTATGAAGTGTAGTCTACGCCTTCATCCACATGGGCCCAGCTCTTTACACGGGTACTGGGGATTGAACCAAGGTCCTTATGCCTACACGGCAAGTGATTTTACTCCAGCCTCTTCTCATTTGTTTTGTTTTGGTTTTTCTTAATATAAGGTCTCACTGCAGCCCAGGCAGGCTTTAACCAGGGGTCCTCCTGCCTCTGTCCGGACTTCTAGGATTGGAGGCAGTGTCCACCATACAAGTGCCATCATGGAGTCTTTCCTTTCATTGGCACATTTTCCCAATCAGAGAAAGCCAGAGGTCACACTGTGGTCAGGGCTCAGGGGGCAGGAGACCAGCTGCGGTTGTCTTCCTGCGCCAGCAGCAGGCCTCCAGGCCAGTGGCTGGACCTCACCGAGCTTCCTGTTGCTCCCCAGCAATGCTGGTTCATGGCACTGGGCCACAACACTTACTTTGGAATGTGTGTTGTGGGCTCTGCACCACGAATGGGAGACTGGCTTGACTTGCGGTGTGACCCCTTACAGGGGCTTTGTGCCTGGGACACAGTGTGACATTTGCTCTGATAGAAGCTGCCCAAACCACTGCCTCCCAGAGCTGCTCCTGACCATCCCCCTGCAGCCTGCTATCCTGAGGTGGGCACTTCCTCAGCCATGTGCCCAGCCTCGGTTCAGGCATAGCACCACCTGTATTACTGGGATTCCGCCTGCCGTGCTCTTGCGGAAGCGGGCAGAGCCCACGCGCAGAACGGAAAGAGCAGGTGAGGAGGCAGCCAGCTTCTGCACACCTGCACCTTATAGTGCAGAGCTGCCAGAAACTGCAGGTGTGCGGATGGGAGGAGGCAAGTGTCACCTAGTCCTGTACCCAGAGCTCTTCAGCCCAGGAGTGTGGGCCATGCTGGATGGGACACCAGAAGAGCCTGGGTCAGTTCCTTCATCCACAGGGTGGCCATGCCAGAGTTGGGTTAGTCAGAGAGCTTGGGGTCTCTTTCCTTTTATTTCCTAAATAAACCTCTTAGAGGAAGAGATCAGGTATCTGGCAAAACCCAGTACACAGCCTGCAGCCAACACTTAGTTCTCCTTTGGAAAAGACATCACAGCCCAATTTCTAGGAGCTCCGCTCTGCTGCTGTGGACAGGCATAACAACAGTGTGGCCGTGTTTCAGTAAGACTGTATTTATGGCACCAAGCTCTGAATTTCATGGAGTTTCTACGGCACACCAAGTATTCTTGTGAAAACGAATACATTTTTTTTTGTAGAATAACATCAGGTTCATAGAGAAGTCAAGGGTAAAATAAGGTTCTCCTAGGTCCTTGCCTAGTCCACGGTTTTTTATACTGCTGGCCAGCCTTGTTCAGGTGTGGCCTAGCAGTTACAGTTCCTAAAGCCATCCCGTCCAGTGCTGAGAGTGGTGAACTCTGTTGATGGCATAGTCTGGGCTCGTGCAGTGCCCTAAACTGTGTGCTGCAACTGTGTCCCACAGGGTAGCACCCTGTCTAAGTCCTCTGAGTATCTGTCATCCCCCAGCTCCTACAGATCTCCCGCCCATCATGCTGCCATTCCTGGGATGTCCCAAAGGTGGGAGGGACCCTCTGTGCATTTTTGTGCACTGGACCCTTTCACTTAGCAGCATTCTCTTGAGGTTCCTCTGGGTCTCTCCTGGGCTTGACTGCTCATTTATTTTGGTTTTTGCAGAACTAGAGATGCAACCTAGGGCTTTGTTCACATTAAACCAAATGCCCCCTCTGAACCTCATCTTCCAGCCCTTCACTGGGGGTTCTAGGTAGGTGCTCTACCACTGAGCTCGACATCCAGCCTTGAGATTTTTTTGAGATAGAATGTCACTGTGTAGCTCAGGATAGCCTCAAGTTTGTTATCTTCTCTCCTCCTGTGGGTTACCACACCTGGCATGCTCATTTCTTTCCATTGCAGGTATTTGTATGTACCAGAAGTGTTGTTGTGTCCATTTGTCTACTGAAGGACATCTTCAGTGCCCAGTTTTGATTCATTACGAATAGGCTCCATGACAAAAACAAAAACAAAAAACAAAAAACGAAATTTTAAATGCTTTCTTGACAGTTCAGTAATGTCGAAGTCACCAAAGTTCAGTTGACACAGAGTTCATAGTTTGCCAGCCTCCGACCTCCACTACTCCTTCATCAAGAGCACTTCCCATTCCACATCTGCGCACCAATGTCCACCAGATATGTAACTGAGACAATGCCTCCCTGGAAAACAAAAATGGCCCTGGGATACCATTATCTCTTGTTTTGCTTCCTTGTACACTTTCAGGCACATACACAGACACACACACACACACACACACACACAGCCTCTGTCTGGTCCACCAGGGCTTTCCATTTGGAACCTGCTTCTCAGAAATCAGAAGAGCAGGGTCATAAAGTGATAGAGATGACATGGGTTCCAGTGGGAGTCCCAGCACTTGAATGTGCACTTCAAAGCTGTATGCTGTATGCTCCGTGTCATGTTTGAGGAGTGGGTTCCTGGACTCTCCTACTGCTCTTCCTCTGGTGCCCAGGAGCTACCAGCACCCAGTGGTCCCTGACAGCCCCAAAGCTTCCTTAACAAGTGTACACAGGCTGGGTTAGTTACTTTCTCGTTGCTGTGACAGAACACCTAAGAGGAACAGCTTAAGGCAGGAAGGATGTACTTGGGCTCACAACTTCAAGTGATACAACTCATCATGGTAGAGAAGACATGGTGCTGGGGTGGCTCCATCCACAGCAGCAAGAGTGTGAGATGGCTTCTCCCCACATCTTTGTGGACCAGGGAAGCAGAGAGCCCAGGCTGGAAGTGGAATCAGGTATAGCCTCAAGGTGTGGCTTAGTTGTGGAACACCTGTCTAGAATCCCCCAGTGAGGGGCTGGGGTGTGGCTCAGTGGTAGAGCACCTGCCTAGAATCCCCCAGTGAGGGGTTGGGGTGTGGCTCAGTGGTAGAGCACCTGCCTAGAAATCTCCCAGTGAGGGTTTGGGGTGACTCAGTGGTAGTAGTCTAAACCACTCCATGTTCCACGACCTCCCAAGATAGTGCCACCAGCTAAGGACCAGATGTTCAAACAAATAGGTTTATAGGGAGAATTTCATATTCAGACTATAACACAGGCTGAACTGTGTGGAAGAACCACTTCCTTGTACCTCTTGATAACCACATTGGGGTAGCTCTGTACCCCTGAAGGCCCTAGGGGTGATCCTGAGCCAGAAGTAGGAAGGGCCAGCTGTTGAGATCCTATATGTGCAGGCCCTGCCTGCTCTCCAACCATCAGTGGTAAACAACTGGGTAGCAAACACTTGCTAGGTATTGTGTGCCAGACAATAACTGGGCCAGAAGCTGAACCCCAGACCCTCCTTTATACTACACTTCCCATGATTCTGCTCAACAGTGGCTGTTCTCCAAGACATTAGAGCAGAGCATGCATGCTCCTGTTTATAGGTTCAGTGTGGTGTAGCCCCTCAGTGCCTTTCCCTATGGGTCCAATTTTCTTAACTGGCTACCATTCTTAGCAACCCTGTTGCTTCTGATGAGATCAGGCTGGGCATCTGTGGCCATGGCTCCTGCTAAAGAGGTTTGACTGGCTAGGCAAGGGCCTGCATCCAGCTGGGGTATGTGGGCATGGGCTGAGATTTGCTCAGGGTTTATCGCTCCCCATGAAGCTTTCGCATTTCCACTGTAGTGTAGATGTGACCTTCATAACTGCCCTGCCTCTGCTTTTCAAAGCGGCCTTGTAAACACACAGAGCAAATTTGCCTGCCTGCCTGCTCCCTGCATCCATCTCACACGGGTCAGGCATGATACTCCAGGTTCCCGGGGAGGGGTGGTTGCTCACAGAGGAACCCCTCACAGTCTTGCTGTCTTGGCCCTAAGTCACCCGCCAGTGCCCCAAAGGAGCCTCAGCCTGTGAGGTGTTCCTAGTCCAGTGGGTGAAGAGTGCGACCGGCCAGGGAGGACTCGATCTAGACAGAGCCGGGAGAAGCTCCTGCTCTCAGAGACAGCATCACCTTGGCCTGGAGCCCTCTGTGGCCTTGGTCCTGCTATTGCATACCTAGGGATGGTGTGTCTGTGCCAGCCTGTAGGAACTAAGTTACTGCACTGCCCTCAGCTCTTTGTGGTCAGACTATGGGGCAAGTGATAGGAACAAAGTTGGGGAAACCAGACGATGATAGACACGTGTCCTTTGGGACAGCTCAGGAAGCAGGAGCCAGTGCAGAGCTCCCCGTCCCAGAGCAGCATGTGTCAGGCCCTTCCTGTCTCAGCCTGTGTGCAGCCCCCAGACACCTACAGCCTCCACTCACCCAGCCTCCACCTGGTGCCCATACTGTGGCTATGAACTGGAAGGCCCTAGTACCCTGTCCATCATCCTCCATAGCACAAGAAGACAAAGGCTGTGGAAGGCAGGAGAGAACAGAGAGCCTGAGAAAGAGGCAACACAACTATCCCAACTTCCTGGTGTGGGCAGAGGGTAGGCTCAGGTTGTGGGCACCTAAGGGACATCTTGTTAGAGACCCTAAATTATCCTACACTCAGAAGAGATCACTACCCCCAGGGGCCAGCTCAAGGGACCTGCGTCTGACTCAGGCAACCAAACAAGCCCCTTTCCTCCACCTTGCCATGGCTCCCACCATGATCTACCCTCTCCCTGTCTGCTGCCATGGCTCCCACCATGATCTACCCTCTCCCTGTCTGCTGCCATGGCTCCCACCATAATCTACCCTCTCCCTGTCTGCTACCATGGCTCCCATCATGATCCTCCTTCTTCCTGACCATGCATGCACTGTAGCCCACCTGTCTGTACCCTGCATGGAAAATGCTTCTCTAGCCTCGGTTGTTTGGCCCTCACAGCCACCTTCCTGGACAAACCAGAGTAAGGGGCTGACTGAGGAATACTGGGATCAGTAAGGAACACAGAGATTTCAACCTAGAGCTCATCCCCAGTGGGACAGCCAACAGCCTAGAGAGCAAAAGCCAGGGGACACAAGATCTTTAGCTACCGGCTGTTACAGGTGCTGCTGTGGAAGTGGCAGGGGTTGCAGAGTAGAACTGTCCAGCCAGCTGCCATGCCAGCACACACAGCATGGCAGGTCTCACAGCAGTGCCTGTACCCTGGGCTCTTCACACATTCTAGTCAGGCATTCCTACTTCTGCCCGGTTACAGTAGAACTCCTTCAAACATCAGCAGGTCTAAAAGGGCATCCTGAGTGGCCAGAGTCAGGAACAGGGCCAACAGGTAGTGCCACCCAGAGATGCGAAGGGATGAGTTTTAGGTCTGATGGGGTGAGCAGAGGACAGCAGCATCTGGGGCACAATGGATTTTATGGCACTGATAGAGCTCCACTCTGGAGAGGGTCTCCTTGCTAGCTAACCCAGGTATCCTGGAAACTGTACCCCTTCTTCCTATCCTCTCTGCATTTATAGGATTGTGAAGACCCTGGGGGACCCCAGAGACCTCATCTGGTCTCTTTTCTTTATTTTGCAGATAAGGAGAGTTACTGGGGAGGGGGTGACTCTGTGCTCACTCACAGGATTGTGGAACCCAGATTGAACGCAGAATCCCTCTTCCACAGGGAGCTGGACGAGCAGGGAAAGGAGTGCTGGAGGAACCACAGACCACTGGGTGTGGCTTGTGTGACCCACCTGGTGGCAGACCCTGCCTGCACTGCGTGGGCTGGACAGCTTTGCCTATGCCCAGTTTACCAAGGGCTGAGACCTGCTGCCTTGAGAGCTGTCCCCTCCCTTAGTGCTGAAGCTGAAATCAAGGTTGGGGTCCTGAGCCAGGGAGCCTGTCTCCACAACCTGCCAACCAGTTGAATGTTACCCTGGGTACAAAGCCCCCATTGGCCACAGCTCTCTTCCCTGGCCCTCCTAAATATATTTCTGCTAAAAGGGGCACCATCTGAGAAGAGGCTGCCATGTGATGCAGGTTTGTTCTTTCTCAGAACTTTCAGCTTTGTGAAGAAATCTGTGGAGTGACACACTACCTCCCTGCTCTACCCTGTACCCTATGCAGCCTGACCAAGGGAGGAGGAAGAAGGGTCCTCTGGACCCTCTGTGTGGGCAGTTCAGCTAGAAAGTGGGTGACAGGCAGCTGTTTCAGCAGGTCCGGGAGGGGCAGAAAGAGCTGGGTGGAGGAGCAAGTGCACTGCTCTTGCCCCCCTTTCCCCCCCTGACAGGCAATCAGGCCCATTCACAGGCTCCTGTTGGCAGAGGCCAGCTTCTGGAGGCTTCCTGTCTGCCGAGATAACAATGAGATCTAGATAGACACTTTAATTTGAATTTGCCTTTTTGGGTCCCCTGAATGTCAAATGGAGTTGTTAAAAACGCACACTGACTTCAAAACCTGCCTTATTCTTTCAATTGAGTTGGCTGAGCGTACCAGGCTCTGGGATCTCAGTGGTTCAGGAGCAGAGTCACTCTGGGTGTGTAGCGCCCCTGAGACCCCAGCAGCAGACAGCTTGTTCTGGGGTCAGGCTCATGCTCAAGATAGTTCCCCAGCAAGGATCGCTGGATTTGTGTGAAGAGCTGACTCTCAGCCAGAGGTGAGAACAGGGAGGCCAGTGAGCTTGGCCAAAATTGCCCAGGTGGGCAAAGAATGGGTTGATGGTACACAGTAAATGCTGAGCTACCTGTGGCAAGAGGAGTTTGAGGAGAGGCCAGAGGATCTGGGTGGAGCTGAGTATCAAACTTTCATATCTGTCCCAAAACAGCCATCTTCTTCCAGGGTCAACAGTCATATCCCCAAGAGGCAGCACAGTACAGGGGAACAAACTGCTTTTAGTTCCAGCAATGTGTGCAAAGGCCCTGTGGTCAAGGAAGCTCAGGCATCCTTAGAACTGAATCAAGGCACTAGGGATGAATCTTGGGTATAGGTTCATTCCCAAGAGCCCTGGAAACCCATTCCAAAGCTCTTTAAAAACATTATTGATGAATAGATGGAGCCATCTAAAGATCTTGGGCTAGCCTTGTCTCAGAACACCTTTCTTTCAGTGTAGCCATAATCTCTGTATACATAAATGCCCTATAGTTCCAAAGTTTGAGGCAGGAGGATTGCTGCAAATTCAGGTCTAGTTTGGGCTGCATAGTTCCTGGTCAGCCTTACAGGAAGACCTTGTTTCAAAGAAATGACAGGAAGGTAGGAAGAATATAACTCAGTCAATAAAGTACTTACCTGCAAACCTGAGGACCCAAGTTCAATTCCCAGAACGTATATTTTTGTTATTGTATTGGACATGCTTTTAATCCCACAACCAAGGAGGCAGAGACAGACAGGCAGATCCCTGGGGCTCACTAGGCTGCCTAGCCTAATCAGAGAGCCCCAGGTCCCAGTAAGAGACCTTGTCTCAAGAAACGAAGTGGATGGCTCCTGAGGAAAAACATCTGAGGTTTCCTCTGGCTGCCACATACTCATGCACATGATGGGGGTGGGGGTCTGTGTTCACTGAACCATCAGAGCGCATAAGCGCCCCAGAGCTGTAGATACAGGCCTTGTGAGTCGCCTCTTGTAGGTGCTGGGAACCGACCTCTGGTCCTCTGAGAGAGCAGCAAGCTTTCTTAACCTCTGAACCATCTCCCCAAGGCTCCAGTAGAACTTTGTATAGAGGTGGCCTGTGGGCCAGGAGTGGCCCTGTGCTGATGGTTTGTAGAGCCTGCTCTGGACTCCCAGTATGCAAATTAACAGCCCTGCTCCTATAAATAGCATCGCAGCACTTAGCAGACGGAAAGCAGCAGCCGACCGGGTTCTCACGTATGTGTAACTTCTGCCATGCCTCCATGTCATTAATGTACTTTGGAGAACCCATTATCTTTTAAATCTCTCTTTTCTTCTTATTTTAAATTTTCTACATTTAAGTGCTTCACAAACACCTTTTCAAGTGTGCACGCACACTGATAGTCCTGCACCACCCTGTGCCAGTCTTTGCTCTTCTGCAGAAAGACCCTCCTTACCCTTGCTCGTAGGTGGGTCTTTAGCAGCACATGCCCCACCCCACCCCACCCCCGTCTAAAATACTTTTTTTCATCTTCACTCTGACTGGATCTGGGATCTGTGTTGACAATCTTATTTTCTTTTAGCTTCTTGACTTTTTTTTTTCTATCATTTTTCTGGCTTTTGTGGGTTCTGATGAGAAATTCACTCACAACCTCACCCTGACCCTTACACATACCGTGGTTCTTCTGGCAGCTGGCTCTATGGCTTCCTTGTGTTTATATTGTTTATTGTTAGCCCAGCCCCTCAAATTTGTGTGTTTATAACTGGGCAAATTTTGATGACTTTAAGCCAAGCGTAGTGGCACAACTGTACTCATAGCTACTTGGGAGGCTGAGTCACAGGGATAGCTGGTTGAAGACCATCTTTGGCTACAGAGCGAGTTCAGGGCCAGCCTGGGAAACTTGGTAATACTGTTTTAGGGGGGAAAAAAAGCGAGAGGCTGGTGAAATGGCTCAGCAGATAAAGTTGTTGGCCTCCAGGCCTGATGACCTGATTTTGATCCTTGAGTCCCACATGGTAGAGGGCACTGACTTTTCAAAATTATCCTGTGGCCTCCACATGGGCACCATTGGGCTTGTGCCAGCCAAGGAAATAAATCAGTAAAGTAACTTTCAGAAGTACATGGAGTATGGTTCAGTGGTAGAGCCCTTGCCTAGCACTGCCTAGGGAGGGGCTGAGGAGGTGACTCCCTAGGGCAGTGGCACCTGTGTCAAATCTGCCAGCAAGGAGTTGGGGACAGCAAGGAGCTGGCCCAGTGATAAAGTATGTGTGCAGCCCTGGGTTCCATTCCAGCACCCCCAAAGAGTAATAAGAAACTGGGGGAGATGGGGCTGTTGCACTTGCATTTACTTCCTGTACATACCTCTCTTAAGTCCTCCCACACTCCAAGTTCATGCAGTTTTGGTTGCTTGGCACCAGCGACTGCTGTTGAATCATCTTTCCCCATCGCCTTCTGTGTTGCTGATGTGATTTTGGTTGTTGACCTTTCTGTCTAGAGGGGCTGATCTGCTATTAATCTCACTCAGTAGTGTTTTCATTACAAATATTATTTTTCATGTTTGAAGGGTCTTATATGGTTGAAACCAGACCTGGTGCCAAAGACCTATAATCCCAGCACTCAGTAACCTAAGCCACGGAGAATCCCAAATTCACGGCCAGCCTGGACTACATAGACAACTCTGCCTCAGGGCTGGGAACATAATTTAGCCATTTAAGCTTTTGGGGACCAGAGTTTGAGCCCCAGAAGCCATGTATTTTAAAGAGCTAGGCATGGTTTTACAAAACAAACAAACAAACAAAACCAACTCTTGCTATCCTGGTGCTGGGGAGCCAGACAAAGATGGTCCCCCGTGGCTCACTGGTCTTCCAGCCCAACATTCATGATATGGTTCCAGGTTCATGAGAGACCCCACCTCAAAAAACAAAAATAAGCCAGGTGTTGGTGGTGCACACCTTTAATCCCAGCACTTGGGAGGCAGAGGCAAGAAGATGTCAGTGAGTTCAAGGCCAGCATGGTATACTAAGTGAGTTCCAGGACAGCCAGGACTGTTACATAGAGGAACCCTATCTCAAAAACAACAAAAAAGGCCCACTTGACTCCTTCAGTCTCTAGTTTAGTGATCTGTTGCTTTATAAGAAGATAACCCCAATCTTACCACCCTGTATCCCCAAGGTTAGTTATCAATCATAAGATTTGAAGGACGAGCACTTTCTGGTTTGGTTAAGTTTTGCTTTGTAAGGCCTCTTTTGGGGGTGCCACCAGCTGCTCGTGGTACAGTCTCTACAGGCCCCTTGGGGGTCAGAGGAACTGCTCTAAGTGTCCTGTGTAGCTCCTGTGGCCCAGCCCTGGGACCTGCTCCCCAGAGAGATGGACTGGGGGAGAACGGGCTGTACCAAGATGGGAGCTGCAGTAAGTGTTCATCCCTAAGTGCCACTTCCAGGCCTATTGGATGCTGTCCCTCCCTGTGACCACATTTAGCCCTTATTACCTTCTTAAAGGATCTGCTCCCAAACAGCTGTCACTCTGGAGGTAGGGAGTTGGTGTCAGAATTTCAGGAAACATAGTCTAGTCCTTAGTCACTGTGTGTATACATCGCAGGCAGGCACTCCCTGTGTCTAAGGACTGCTTACTAGACAGCACAGTGATTGTGGTTAAATGAGATCATATCATTACTGCTGGTGCCTTTCCTATAATGTCCTTGTTTTCACTGAGCACCTGGCTGCACTGCCCACTAGCCCACATTCTCCTATCCAGCATACCTGTTCTCTATCCACCTTCTCTTTTCTTCTCTCCCATTTGAGGGCAGGCCATCATTAGCATACCCGGAGGTTAGAGTCAGACCTGCCCATGGGGCTTTCACAGCTGTAGTAGGAGGCCATTTGTTTGTTCCTGGCTGCTCAGACCTGAGATAACCACACAGAAACTGTATTAATTAAATCACTGCTTGGCCCATTAGCTCTAGCTTCTTATTGGCTAACTCTTACATCTTAATTTAGCCCATTTCTAGTAATCTGTATATTGCCATGTGGCTGAGGCTTACCAGGTAAAGTCCCACCTGGCTCTGGCAGGACTACATGGCTTCTCTCTGGCTCTGCCTCCTTTCTCCCAGGATTCAGTTTAGTTTTCCCAGCCTACCTCTACTCTGCTCTGTACAGGCCCAAGACAGTTTCTTTATTAACCAATGGTATTCACAGCATACAGAGGGGAATCCCACATCACCTCCCCTTTTTTGTTTAAATAAAAAGGAAGGTTTTAACTTTAACATAGTAAAATTATGTATAACAAGACAGATATCAAGCAAGAATTATAGTTTCAATATTTATATCTACTTGATCTTTTATCATAACTAAGGAAAACTATAACTATACCTGTTTATTCTTCAACTCCATCAAAGACCCCAGAAGGATATATTACCTAAGTAAAAAGGAAGTGCGCTGTAAGCAATTTCCAAACTCTAGAAATGACAGACTTCTCCCTGCCTGGACAGTCACCCAAAGTTCTTCTGTAACATTGGAGCATCTTCAGCCTACAGGCCCATAGTATCTGGCAGACTTTTCCATGAAGCAGGAAATTTCAAAGACAGTTCTGCCTGTATTGGCAGTATATCAGTCACTTTTTTCTGTGTCCTGTAGAATGTCTTGCAGACTCTTTCATGAAGCAGGAACCCTGAACGACCATCTCACCTTTAGACAAATTCAACAGTCATTTCTCTGTGGGTCCTGCATGTCCAGTTCATCAAGCAGTCCAGGAAAGAGTAGTCTCCCACTCAAATGGACAGCAAACCCCACAAGGAGCCTCTTCAATGCCCATCTTCCTCTTGAAAGTAATTCATGCTGCCAGGAGCAGATGTGTCTCATTGTCGTGAAAAGTCCTAAGTTCTTAAAACATTTTAAACACCATATTCTGTAGTCTTTGAAAGGTTTGAAGATTATCTAACTGAAATATATCTCTGTATATCTAGAAAACCAAAGTAACATGACTACAAGTTTGACTATTATAGATGACTATCTATTAACTTATATTTCTTAATTATACATTACATTTTTAAATGAGTTGCACAAACATAATACCTTCATCAAGATCAGAAACACATATACACAGTATAACAAAATTGGCCTTAAATCTGTATCAATAAACCAAGATCCATACTTTAAATGTAAATAAACATTCATAAGCAATATTTGGGAATGTGGGCATATTTCTTTCCAAACTGCTTCCTGTTTTTTGTTGGATGAAGTAATTTTGGGGCGTGTTTATGGCAACTTTTTAGGGGGGGTCTTGGTCCATCAAACCACAATAGTTTGGAAGGATTCTACAGGATATCCTCTGTGGAAACAAAAGAAGAACCTCTTTTCCAAAGCAACAAGTCCTTAGACTCAAATTCTGAAGTCAAGATACCTTTATATTGGTTTAACTTAGCAGTCCATACAATGAAATATCTCTCATTACATAGCTCTTTAACAGTCAAAAAAAATTCAAAGAAAACACAATAATATACATAATCCAGACTCTCTGCATATTCCATTTTGACGTGGCTTATTTGTTTATCTTTACTCATTTAATCTATGACTGTCTGTATTCTGTCTCTTTAATGACTGTTTTTTTATAGCTCTCTATACTCTTTTTTTTTTTGTCTCTTTCCTAAGCCTACACATATTTAACCAACAATGTGACCCATTTAGAGGTCTTTTTTATCTGAATCTGTCCTTATTGCATATCTGTGATCCCTTCTGACCAGGATGGCTTCTTAAAATGGCTTCTTTAAAACCTAAGCGGTAGACATTGCTAGGGCAAACAAGGCACTGCCTGCCTGCTCCACCCAGTCCAACATGGTGGGTGGAGGTCTGCTTAGCACAAGCCATGCTCACAGCCCCATTTTCAGGCGCACAGCAGGTCTATATTGCCATTAAGCAAGTTGTAGCACTTTGCTCACAAGCACCATTTAAGTGTTCAGCCTCCTGAAAGAGCCAGAGTTCACACTGGCATCACATGGCCTTTCTTCTCTGACCAGTTCTGTGTTACATTTCCAGGCTTGCTGCTGGGAGGACTATCTTCTGATGGGCAGAGGGACATTTCTTTCGTGATCAATTGGCCCCTGCTTCCCTATGAGCTGGGCCCCTCTGGTGGTGGTGGATGACGGAGACCATGGCTTCTCTGGAAAATCCAGAGTGACAGGGAGGCTACTTATCAGCCCGAGTGGGACAAAGATAAGGACACAACCTGGATCACTGGACACTGATGTCTGTGACCTGGCTACTGGACTCAGTCCAGCCCTAAGCCTGCTGGGGCATGTCCTCAATGGCCATACCAGAGCCCTAGCCTACCCTTCTTCTCCTTCTTGCTGATTGTCTAGTGCTCTCAGGATCAGGCAGGGGGTCCCAACTGAACAGCAAATAATGTCATCCCACTACATGTTTCTCCTTCCTGGGTCAATTCCCAGCCCATCAGGTGATCAATGACAAGCCACTGATCCAGGTGACAATGGCCTCTGAGAGCAGCTTGGTACCCTTCTCAGTGTCCTAAAGAAGACACACTCGACCCCTCCTCTGCACAGAACCCTAAGATCTTTGGGGTCCAAGACTCCCATCTCCTCCTCCCATATCTTCTCAGCCAGGACAGCCTTCTGTTCATGCCGTTTGGTGGCCTGACTTAGGCTTGCAATGATGCTGTTGGTGTGTGTGGCCTTCCCGAGTGGACACCCACAGTGACCCGTGTCTTACCATCTATCTCTGTGCTGTGGCAGCTATGCATGACTGCTGAATGGCCTCCTCTGCTGCCTTCTCCAGCACTATCCTCACTCAGCCATTTCCACCCTGTGCTCGCAACTCTGAGCCTTCTCTTCCCTGGCCACTCTGTGAGCGCCAAGCCCAGCTCTGCTTTCCCCCTCTGTCACACCACCAATGCCCTGGCTGTCAGTTAAGTGCCACCCTCCTGTGACCCCAAGACCAGCCTTACCACCTGAACCACCCAAGCTCTCCTAGCTCCAGGCTGAGAGCTCAGCCACCAGGAATAGTGGCCCTCCCTATTCCCGAGCACCTCTCCCCTGCTGGGCTTCGGGTCCTCCACTGAGGGTAAGGGGATGTGCACCTCCAAGCTTGCAGGTTGTAACCTCATAGTTCTAAAGGCCAGCAAAGGCCTCTGAACCACTATCGTGGAACAGAACAGGGCAGGCACATTGCAGATGTCAGCCAGAGCCTTCCTTTCTTGGAGACCCTCCCCCAAGGAGAGCTAGCTTAATGCTTCCAACTCTGGACCCTGCTGGGTCCCAGGCCACTACAGTCGTCCCAGAAAGCCAGGGAACTGCCAATGATAGCTGGGTTTAACACAGAGACATGAGGGCCTGAGATCCTTGCTGGCCTCAGTGAGCACACAGGAGACAGACAGGCTCCACTCCTTGCCTTAGCTGTGATGCCTCTGGAACTCCTGAGAGAGGCTGACAAACCAGCTCTGCTCTGTGCTGTTGCCTTGGCTTTTGTTCTGAGGCAGGGTCTCAGATCTACCCCAGGCTGGCCTCAACCTCTTGATCCTCCCCCCTCAGTCTCTGAGTGTTCAGCTTCCAGGCGTACTCTGTCTCACGTCTCACTCCCTGTCAAAACAACAAGTTGCCAGGCATGGTGTCAAGGCCAGCCCAGGGCACATAGCAAGAACCTGTCTCCATACAAAAATGCAAAGAAGTTAGTGTCTTACTGTTGCTATACAAATTACTATGCTTGTGTCTAAGTTTCTTTTCTTTCACTCTGAAAAAAATACTTTTGACAAAAGCAACTTAAGGTTGAGTATGGGTTTATTTCCAGCCCACAGTTTAAGGGCATGTATGATGGGGAAGTCAAGGCAGCGGCTGGTCTCATCACTTCCACATCAGGAAGCAGAGAGAGGTGAACACTGCTGATGTGCAGCCCCTCCTCCCCTTGTACAGTCCAGGATCCCAGCCAGGAAATGGTGCCACCCATGGTGGATAGGTCTTCCCACCCCTGGGCAATCAAAATAGTCCAACAGACATGTCCATAGGTTCTAGCTCCTGAGTGTTTCTAGACTCTTTCAAGTTGACATTCAATATTAACCACCAGTTAGTAATTAATTCAAAAATGTAAGCAATTTGAAGCATTCCAGCCAAGACACATATGCTAGTTGGTAAGCGGAGCCCCATGTTTTGACTTTCTACTGGAGTGTGATGGTCAGTGGCTGCTCATATCACAGAGCCTGTGCTGAGTGGAGTCCACGAAGGATTCTCAGCAGCAAGTGGCCCCTACCAAAGTAAAAGACTGGGATCTGGGCATGGCTCAGTGATAGAGTGCCTGGATAGCTGGGCGAGCAGCCAGTCCCAGAAGGACAGTCGCAGCCTCCCTTTTGAGGGGCTGGGACTGGGGAGCCCAGACTGCTCTGCTGGGTTTGGGTCTATGTCCTTTTCTCACCCCTCCTCCTCATGGCCTCTTCATCCACTTCATCTCTAAGCACATTTTCTCCTCTCTTCTATCTCCTTGAGCTCCCCGCCCCACACACACACACCTGGAAGCCGCTGTTATTGGGAATTCTAAACTCTTTGCCAATGGGTTGTGAGTTTCTCTTAGCTGGTGTGAACCAAGGACAGGTGTCCAGGTAGGCCCTGAGCTTAGAAGCCCGGGTGCATGCCAGGCACTACCTGGGCCAGGTGTTGGTGACAGTCTGCTCCAGCCTGCACAGGCCTCCCTGCTCAGAGCTCAGGCTTGGCATGTAAAGTCCACCACCCTCTGTCATTCTGAGGTGACTGTTCACCAGGCTGGGTCTCTTAACACTTTATAGGCCAAGTACAAAGAGGAGATGGAGAAGGGGTGAGGGCCAGCCTCACTGCTCTCCCTTAGCAGTTTAATCTTGAACTTCTCTAGCCCATTACGGTTGTCAGTGTGGGCCTGGCAGGTATCTCACCCGGCACAGAGACCAGCAACCTAGCCATGCAGAGGCCAAGGCAAGAGCAGGTCTTGGGCCCTTGAAATCTCCAGACAGGACTGTGGGCTCCCAGCTGCCCTCAGCCACTGTGAGCGGTGATGGTGCTAATTGATGGTTGTAACTCATTACAGACTCACCGTAATTAAATTACCCATCGAGGCCGGGGAGATTAATGGCACAGTCAGGTTACGGAGCAATTGCATTTAGTCTTAACTCGCATTCCAATGTTTTGTTAAAGTCCCTGTGACAGTGGGACCTAGAGGGAGGGAGAGATTGGAGCTCTGCATCCCGTGCGGCACAGGCTCACCCCAGAGGTGCCCATTCCTGGTCTGGGGACTCCCTAGAAACTAGGGAATTGAGACTGACTCTGCCCTCCAAAAATAGGAGGTGAACTGGTGAGGAGCCAGAAGCATGTGCCAAGGGGACACCAACCTGCTTCCAGCTGTTGCTGCTGCTGTCAGGGTCACACAAACCAGACTGAAGAGCTTTCTTCTGTGCTGTTCAGCACTCGAGGTGTTCAGTCGTTCTTTTTCACACATGGCCACAGGTCAGCAGGGCACTCCTTTGCTGGTTTAAGTGCCATTGATGCACTATGGTGACTCCTGGGTATTCCAGAAAGCCAGCGTGGTCACTGTGGGGTGCAGGGTATCAGGTATGCTGGGGTAGGTACTCAGTGTGTGGAATATCAAATGTGCTAAGGGACCACCCAGACTTTATATCTCATATGCTGGGGTGTGCTGTGCCAGAGGGTCAGTGTGCAGAATACCAAATGTGCTAAAAGCCACCATGCTTAATCTCTATCTGCTTTATCATCAGCACTGTGTAGGGTATCTGGTGTGCCCGAGGGTCTTCCATGTGGTGTAGTAGGTATGCCAGGGTTACCGTGTAGGGTGTCTGGTGGGCTGGGGGTCACATGCTAAGTACCCAATGAGTTGCTGCTCTGAGTATCTTGCAGGCTGAGGGTACTGTGTAGAATCTATTCGTTTGGGACATTGCTATTCAGAATATCAAGTGTGCCAGGGTTTGAGTCGCTATAGAATAGCAGATTTGCAGGGAGCCATATTGCCAACGCAGTAGCCACAGGCGTTTGGGCTTTGGTGAACCAGGTGCCAGGAGCCACTGTGATCTGCAGGAAAGGACAACTTGGAACAAACGACTGCACACAGTTTCTGTGTCACCCACCCACAGCTGCCACCTCAGAAGGCGTGGGCAGTCCCCACAGAGTGCTGGCTGGCTCCCAGTCATAGATTGTAGAGACATTGCAGTGTGAGACCTGCCTCCCTCTCCCCCTAGAGCTGTGGGAAGTGCTGGTCAGCTGTGCTCTTGCCAGCCTGGCGGACAGCGCTGCTGGAAGCCTTTCTGGGCGTAGCTGGGAGACACCACAGGCTTGCCCTGCTGAGGCAGCACCTCTGTGTCAGTCCCTGCCTCCTAGGAAGAACACTGCCATGCACTGGCAAGCCAGTCCTCTTTTGTGGTGGCCCTGCCCCTACAAGGGCGACAGTGGTCCAAGGCAGAGGCGGGACATGCTCCAGATGGTTTCTAACCATGAGTGCCTTTGCCTGCCACACACTTCACATCAAGAGCTCAGGCAACTTAATGAGGCCACCTGGACTCAGTGCTTTGTCAGGTGAGCAGCAGGACTTGCAGCCAGTTTTGAAGAGGCTCCGAGGGGTGCAAGCAGAAAGTGTGGTCCCTGGAAAGCCTGCTTGGATCCAGTGACTCAAGAGATACTGGGAAAGAGGCATTCAGGCTAGGGGCTTTCGGGCTCAGCATAGCATGTGTGCACACATGATGGTCCAGGCCCCTCCCAGCTAGTACTCATGTCTACATGGAGCCATGTTTCTGCTTCCTTTCTTATGGAATGGTTTGCTTCTGTAGCCATCACCAAGTCCCAGCCCCTGGGGGCCCAGTGACTACTTCAGCACTCAGCAGTGAAGA
This sequence comes from Microtus oregoni, assembly GCF_018167655.1. Classification (NCBI taxonomy): domain Eukaryota; kingdom Metazoa; phylum Chordata; class Mammalia; order Rodentia; family Cricetidae; genus Microtus; species Microtus oregoni. The sequence goes on from NW_024543062.1 coordinate 3,178,904, forward strand.
AACTGGCTAAGGGTATGGGCTCAGAAGTCCTGGCCCTGCACATGTGCTGTGCTGGCTCCAGGTGGGCCACAGGTGCATCAATTTGTACTGAAGAAAAGGACCCAGTGCTGGGGGCCAACTGCCCTGCTGCCACACCCGTACATCCTGGACATGTTCCTCTCCTGTGTTCTTAGTAAAGCCCAGAGTCTGGTTCAGAAATCATGGGATGGCATAATGCTAGAAGGTCCCATAGCCCAGCAAAGCCCATAGTACACCTGAGTTCAGGAGCTTGGGGAAGTGAGTTCTTTTTTGAAATATGGCCACACTAATTCAGAAGCTCCAATTCAGGCTGCCAGGATCTGGCATTTGGGTCCCCACCCTGCCTCCATGTGACCTTGGGCACACTGTCCACTCTCTTAGGAATGCTATAGCATCAGACACAGCCATGTTGGAAGCAGGTGTGACAGAGCAGGAAGAAAGGGACAGAGTTTGTTAGAGCCCAGTGTCGCTCCTTATTACAAGAGGTGGGGGAGAGGCGAGCAAGGACGATGCTTTAATTGTGTGATTCTGATCTGGGCAGAGACTCTTAAATGCTTTGTAATCTATTTTTAATAAGTCATTCAAACAAGCCCAGCTCCAGTTAACGTCCAATGCTGATAGCCCGCCATGCCCGCCCCACCCGGCCCCTTTGAAGAGAGACTGCCCTTCACTTCCCCTTCCCTCGCAGCAAGTCCTGCAGCCTTACAGAAACCCTGGTCTAAGGAGAGAAACAATGGGCTTGCAGTGCCCTTTCTTTGCCTGACTTTGGGACGCTTGGACTGGCTGAGCTGCCTAGAATGCAAACATGGCCTGCTGATAGAATTCCTACCAGGGCATTTCTGAGATGTGTGGGGTGCAGTGGCATGGGCTGTGGCAGTCCCCAACTATGCCATCCAACCTCAGCCCTATTCGCCGAGTGCCGCCATAGGAGACCAGCTGCCCACTTCACTCTGTGCTGAAGGACAAGTGGACAGGTGGACAGGCCTCCCAGGTTATCCCAGGAGCTGCCGGGAACACAGATGCAGCTTCTGGCTTTCTCCTCCCATGCTCCACTCCCTGTTCTCCCTGCTGATCTCTGTGACTCCAGGCACTGCGCCCTCTGCTCCCCTTCTGCTGGCCATCAGTCCCAGGGGATTCTGGGAGCCTCATGCTGGGGCCAGCTGACATTGCTGTGGACAGCCTTGTCTTGGTTTCCCCTTCCTACCTTGGCTTTTCTAAAACTCTTCGTTTCCTAAGCTTCAACTATTATGGTGAGCCTTTGCCCCAGCCCTACTCCTCCCGCTGCTGGGCCCCCAAGTGCTTCGCTGACCCATTGTGTAGCCAGGCGCACAGGTGAAATGGGCTGGTGGGACCTGATGAATACTGCACTAGTAGAAGTCCTCCCTCCCTGCAGCTTCAGCTCTTTGTCTGGTGGAGAGCTCTGGGAATCGCATTTAGCTGAGCCGCACATGCATGATGTGCAACATGGTGCTGGTTCTGTAAGGTCTGGCCACTGGGCTCCCACCGTCTGTCAGCATGTCCTCCCTGCCTCTCCTCAGCAGAGGACTCCTGTTGTCTCTCTCATAAAGGATCCTCGGGGGCTCCCTATTAGCCCATGCAATAAGCCTAACCTCTTTACAGCCTGGTATCCACTTCCTCTTCATCCCTTCTCCCACTTAGCTCTCTTTTGGTTGTTGAGCCAGTAGTGAACACTCGGAAAAGTTCTCAAGTGTCACTTAGCCAGCCAGGCATGGTAACACATGCTACAATCCCAGCACTTGAAGCCGGAGGATCAATTTAAGGCCATCGTGAGCTAGATGAAACCCGGATTCAAAAAGACAAGAATTGAAGCTGAGGAGATCGGGTAAAATGCTTGTTGTGCAAGCACAGGGCCCCGAGTTCAATCCCTAGGCCCTCATAGAAGCTGAGCTCTGAGGTGTTTGTCACAGAACCCAGAACAGGTGATGGGGACGGGGGCAGAGATCAGCAGATTCCTGTAGCTTGCTGGCTAACCAGTCTAGCTGAATCAGTGAGCTTTAGGTTCAGTGAAAACACCTGACATGTGCCAGGTATGGTGGTGATGCCTCTAATCTCAGTGCTCAAAACAGTATTATGTCTCTCTGAGTTCAAGGCTGGCTTGGTCTACATAGTGAGTTCCAGGACAGCCAGGGATACATATAGAGACCCTGCCTCAACAAGACAAATAAACAAACCTCCCAAGCAAAAAAAAAAAAAAAAAAAACAAAGCCCCTCCTGACTTCCTACAGTTGTGTATGTATGTGAACATGCACATACAGGTACACAGATACACACAGATAATTTTCAAAGGAAAAGCATCACTTAGCATTCCCAAGAGGTGCAGCCCCAAGAGGCTAACCCACTGCTCATTCTTGTCTTAGAAAGACCTAGGGACCTGATGCTCCTGAGCACCAGTATCTGGCTCCCAGCATGACTCCAGAACCTGTCATCTTCTCTTGCTTCTGGATGCCTGACTCTCAGCTTGTACCTGTTCTCCCACGCTGAGCACCTGGCTCTGCTACCTACTATTGAGTGTCTAGCATGGCACCGCTTTAGATCTCCAGAGCGGATCTTAGAGGATGCACACAGCCAGCTGGATTCCCAGCCCAGGCCAGTGCCTCCTCTGCATGCCACAGGAAGAAATAAACACTGTGCCAGTCCCACTGGGACGGTGCTTGTCACACTGCATCTGGACAGTGTCACAGGGCGCCAGCAGCCCTTGTCTGTTCATGGAGCCTCCGTGTGCAGGAACACAGGGCTCTGCACCTAACAGGAAGAGGGAGAAGCCAGGGCTGCCAGCCAGGTGGACAGTGTGCTAGCCTGCAAGCAGGAGAGCTGGCTGAGATAAAGAACAGTCACTTCACAGCTCACCATGGCCCGTCTCTGGTTCTCTGCGTTCCAAGTCTCCAAGGCAGCCTGTCCTGATTAGCTGTGCAAACTTAATTAGTTCACATCCAAGTTTGTGGAAGGCATCCCTCAAGGGAGCCGTGTGAACAGCCTCCGGTTACCAAGAAGACCAGATTCCATGCCGAGGTGGCGGTATTAATATTGAACATAGCCTGCTCAGGTTGCTAGCCTTCCCCAGTGAAGTCTCATCTTCCCTGTGGCTTCTTGGATGTGCCACCCTTGTAAATAATATTAAAGCAATTTCTTCTGGGGCGTCAAGAAGGGAGAAGAGGATGGTCGAGGTGTCCTGAGGCACCCTGTCTAATCCTGAGAGGTGAGCTCAAGGAGGGGGCACCTCTCACCCTTGCCAAGAGCCCCGGATAGGGCCAGGTCACTTGCACTGAACGGAGTTGGCCTCACCCATTCTTGCGTATGCAGCATGGGGTGGGCTTGGTTGGGTGAATGCCCATCGCGTTCTCCAGACCCCTCCAGCTGGCACGTCTGATCTAGGAAGCACTTCAGCTCCTGACAATTGCCCAGCTGCCCACGCGGTTTGAGGGTGTTTCAGATTCACCCTTTAGAGACTCCCCCAGCAGGGAGGGGGTGTTCAGAAGCTAGAAGCAATTTGGATAATGACACATCCTGTTCCGGAGCTTGGCCCAATCAAAGGGAATGGCCAGGCCTTTGATCTTCAGTTCCCTGGAGCACTGAAAAGATAGACACGCCCCCCCAGGCGCCCCATCCAAAACAGGGCCCCAGCCTGCCCTCCTGGGTGTTCAGCTGGCTATGGGGGAGAATATATCCCCCCACTCAGAAGAGGGACTCCCTGCTTGTGTACTCTTCCATAGAGGCAATCCCTAGATTCCCTCCCTGGGGAGCATCTGCCTTATTGACCCCACCATGGGCTTCCCTCTAAATAGTAGCTGTTTGCTTCGCCTTCGGGGACCCTCCTGCCCTGTTCATTCACCCCAGGGGGCCCACCTGTCCTGTTCACTCACCCCAGAGCTAGGGGACCCACCTGCCTTGTCCACTCACCCCAGGGCTAGGGGACCCACCTGCCCTGTCCACTCACCGCAGGGCTAGGGGACCCACCTGTCCTGTTCACTCACCCCAGGGGGCTACCTGTCCTGTTCACTCACCCCAGAGCTAGGGGACCCACCTGCCCTGTCCACTCACCGCAGGGCTAGGGGACCCACCTGTCCTGTTCACTCACCCCAGGGGGCCTACCTGTCCTGTTCACTCACCCCAGGGCTAGGGGACCCACCTGTCCTGTTCAGTCACCCCGGGGGCTCCCCTCCAGGGTATCCACCTGCCCTGTTCACTCATCCCAGGGGGCCCACCTGCCCGGCTGACTCAACTCCTCATGACTCTCCTTGCTGGCTGGTTTCCCCTGGGCTTTCTTCAGTGGCCTCCATGTGCCTAGAGCAGCTAATGTGAGCACAGCTACAGTGAGCTCGGCAGGGTCTTCAGGACCCCGGCCAACAGGACTGGGACAGCTACACAGACGTGGCCCTCAGGGAGATCGTGACCTCTCTGTGCCTGGGGCTCCTGGTTCTGAACTGCCTAACTAGAGACTGCCCACTACAGCTCTAACTTAAGTGCCCTCGGGCTTCCTATAGGCTTGGCCAACCTACAGGCCCTGTGTGGGAAGCTTGTTACAGGCCCCGCCTACGTTGCACTCCCTGCTCATCTCGGTGGTTTGTTGTGGACTGGAAGACCTCTCACGGGCCTGCCAGTGGCCACACAGCCCGCCCCAGGCTCATGTTGCTTGCCACCTCCACCTCAGCTGACCTGTAATGGGCTCTCTATGGACACCTGATCGGTTTTTAACTAGGTCCCCAGCCCATCCCTTCTTCTCTCCTCACTCTGCCTGATTGGCCACATCAGGCATCTGCCTCTAGGCCTCTTCTGAACCCCTTCAGTTGAGACCACCTTTTCGTGAAGCCTTTGGGTCTGGAAACAAAACAGGCCGTGGTCTAAGAGTGTGTCCCCTTCACATCCCAGCTTCATACCAAAGTGTTCCACAGTCAGTGCCCCCTGGCCTAGGCCTCGCCTGTCCCCTTGTTTATAGTCAGTGATAGGCGCCCAGGGCTCAGAGCTGCCTGTCTCAGGTCAACAGCGTTTTCCCATTTCTGCTGAATTTATTCCCATAGTTACCCCTGTTCTGCAGCAAACAGCACTTGCTCCTTTTTACAATAGAGATGAAAAGGCTATTTTACATGAAGTTTATTTATGTTAATAAGGTGTGCTGAGTGCGTTAACAGCCTGCAGCTGTTGCCAGGTAACCTCCACTTGTGGGCTGACCCTGCTTCCTAATCAGGTTCTACCTACACTCCTGGCCCCACCTAGCACACCTGGCTCCACCCAGCACTCCTGGCCCCACCTAGCACACCTGGCTCCACCCAGTACTCCTGGCTCCACCCAGCACTCCTGGCCCCACCCAGCACACCTGGCTTCACCCAGCACTCCTGGCCCCACCTAGCACACCTGGCTCCACCCAGTACTCCTGGCTCCACCCAGCACTCCTGGCCCCACCCAGCACACCTGGCTTCACCCAGCACTCCTGGCCCCACCTAGCACACCTGGCTCCACCCAGCACTCCTGGCCCCACCCAGCACTCCTGGCCCCACCCAGTACTCTTGGCTCCACCCAGCACAGCTGGCTCCTTCATTGTGCTTGGAAAGCAGGTGGCACTGCCTTTAACCCAAGTGCAGCCTTGTAGCAAGTCCTCAGCAGGCCCTTGCTCTGAGGCCCCTGGCAGATTTGGGACAAGATGGGGACTGAGGGCTGAGGGAAAGAGTCAGCAGAAGCAGTCTTGAGCTTCACTTTCCTCCAGGCTGGAGTTTCTAAACTTCATCGCTATTCCTTTCAGCCCAACAAGTGTCGTGCAATCCCAGGTGTATCGCTATGTAAGACAGGTATACAGATCAAACATTTGTTCATAGTAAATCATAAAAGAAATCTATCTGAAAACAAATATTTGCTCTGCATGTCATTTTTACCACCTATTAAAGGGGAAGCAAATTTACATATTAGTAGATGGTTGTGGGTATGCATGTGTGCACCAGGAGGTCAGAGGACAGCCTTGACTGACATTCCTTAGGTGCCTTGGACATTCTGCTTGATTGAGATCAGATCTCTCATTGGTCTGAAACTTAAGTAGGCTGTGCTAGCTGGCTGGTGACCTTCCTCAGAGCCACCCACCTGTGTCTACCTCCCACCTTACCAAGGATGGGACTACAAGTGATTGCTACTTAGCCCGGTTATTTTACATGGGTTCTGGGGATTGAACTCAAATTCTCATGCTTGTGAGACCAGCACCTTACTAGCTGAGGCATGCCCAGCCCATTTGTTTTACATCAAGTGTGATGTCTGCTGCTGGGGGATGTAGAGCATCTTCAACATTTTTTCAGAGTTGACCAATACTTTGTTCACGGTAAGAACTCCATTTCACATCAGTATGCCATGCAAAGTGGCAGGTGTGTGTTTGGGGCCATTTCAGAAATTGGTGGGAACTCTGTCCCAATCAAAAGTCAAAGTTGGAAATTTTTTAACAGTTTTGAAACTTGAGTCAGCAGCTCCAAGATCAATTTTAAAATCAAACTTTCAACACCATGTGAAGATATGCTAATTTGACCCTTTTGAGTGCTGAGGACTGGCAGTAGGAAAATATAGCAAAGCCTTCGCTACCCACAACTAAACCATTGTTTCTAGGAAGGCCGAAGACATCATATGTGTAGTCAGACTGCAGTTCACAGCAGCCAGTGAAATCTTAGGCAGCACTCATTGGCATTGTCGTGGCACGACACATGTGCAGTGCAGAGTATGCGTCATCACATGTTGAGAGCCATGGCTGCAGTGATGTGGTGGGATGCGGCACAGGTGAGCACTGTTGGAAACACCTCCTGCTCATCACTGGCTGGTTTTGGGTTACTTTTCTGTTGTAAACCTTTCACTGTCCGCAGGTGCCTATGGCCTCAGCATTCAGTTGTATGGTCTTATCTGGGATGGTGGCCCACAGCTAAAGAAGCTGGAGTCCTGACAGGCTTCTCCTGCCTCCTGGAGGACCTTGGCAGGTCTGGAGACAGCTAGAGCAGTGTTGGTTGCTTCTCATGACTTGCGGTCAAGGGTATTGCAATGCACTGAGATTCTCCCACCCAGTAAAAATGATCCAGCCTCTACAGGAAGTGCGAGGAGCTGAGGGCGTGCTCTTGATCTAGCCTGGTCACTGCTGAGGCTTGGACTCCATGAGGTCTAGAGACCAGAGAGGGCTTTGTGGGTGAATAGACTCTGTCTATATACATGCCCTGTCTCCCCTTTACTAGCTGGTACCTAAGAAGGCTGCCATCCTAGAGCCATCAGGCAGGGAGTAATCAGAAGATGGCATGGTCATGTTTTAAAAGGCTGACCAACCCATGTCTTAGTTATCTTCAGCCTAGCCTCATTCTCAGCCAAGGAGCATGTATTCAGAGAGGTAGAGCCGTTGGCCAGGGCCTCCATGAGGAGAACAGACACAAGTCGGAATCCAGTGCCTGGCTCCCAGGCTGCCTTTAGCGGCCTCTCCTCGCTGCTTTTGCTCTCCCCTCCTCCTTGGTGCTCTACAATTGAACAGGCTAGGCAGTCTCTGCTGGAGTGCTGCAGTACACACTGTTGTCCCATTTTGCAGCAGAGTACAGCATGAGGCAGTCACCTTGGCATCTCTGCCCTTGAGCCAGGGCATCCAGGCAGCTGCTGTGTTGTTCTGTCACCTAACCAGCCTCGTCCTTGGGCCCTTGCTCGTTCCCGTGGCCTGCACTACACACAAACCATGTGACAGGGCACATGATCTCCATGATGAGATCAGTTGGACATCTACAGGAGAGGACTATGTCTGAGAGCAGGCCCAGCATGCTCTTTGTACCAGTGTGCCACACAGAGGATAGCTTAGGTCCCCATGGTCTTGTGGACCCAGAGCCGAAACCACAGACCTTGGCCTCCCTTCCTGCTTCGCCTGGCCCTTCTGGGCAAGAAGCAACTCACCTTGCTTGTAAGTCATCCTCCTGGGCAACATTAGCTTTAGACCCACCTGCAGCGCCCCTGGTGATGTCAGCATCTCCTAGGACATAGGAGGGGCAAAGGACATGGCAGCACATTAGTGCATGCATGACTTCAGCCATATCCGTACCTGAGAAACCATTTCGTGGTCAGGCGAGATGGCCCAGGGAGGAAAGCCACTGTGGAGCTAAAAGGGACTCCTTGGCTTGGTCAGCTCAGAGGTAGACATTTGCCTCCCAAATGCCTTTATTCCCAAATATGTGCTCCTGTGCTGTGTTCCCATGGGAGGAGCACAGAAGCCCAGGGTACTCTCTAGAGGTGCTGTCGAGTCACTGACATTAACACAGGGATACTTATGTCTATGGGGGTTTCGTGCCCTGGTATGAAACATGCTGAGGGGTGAGAAGGAGCCAATTGTGAAGAGCTCAGGGAGAACATTCTAGAAAGTTCTAGGAGTTGCCAGAAGGCCACAGTGGGTAAGAGTGGACTCTGGCTGTGGATACATGTGCTGGGTACCCACTGCTCACCTGCACTGTTTCCTCAGGCCTTGGCGTTTGACCAGCCCCTATCCTGGCTTCTGTCCATAGAGCTAAGTGTTTGAGATCCTTCCCTGACTGGTGTTAACCCCAGAGCCTTTGGCCATCCCCCTCCCCTGAGTAAAGCACCATATTCAGAGTGGGAAACTGGCAACAGGACCCCAGCTGCCACACACCATCCAGCCACTGTACAGAATATGGGAGAAAGGTACACTTTACACTGGGAGATCAGGGTTCTCTGGCCTCACATCTTAAGTGCTTTGGGATACAGGAGGGAATGGACATGGGAAGACGTGCACATCGGGGTATGTGAACCTCTGCAACCCTGGCTCAGGGCAACAGTTGCAGGAAAAGCTGTTGAGTGCAGTGGGTCCTTGGAAAGAGTGGTTTACATTGTTGTTTTATATTAATTATGCTTGGAACTATGTCTGTCTCCTCATATTAAAGAATGCAAAGTTCCATGCCTTGAAAATCCCCGGCTCCACAGACAACCCATTCCCCATTTCCTAAACTTCTTTTCAAAGCCAGTCTGCTTCCACTGGGCGCCTGTGTACCTGTGTGTATGCTTTTAAAAAGTACAATTGACCGCTGGGCCTCAGGTCTGGTTCAGTTCTTCACAGTGGTGTTTCCTGTGCCACACATCACACTGCCTCTTTCTTCCTGGTGGCTGCATGGCGAGCCGCAGTCTGAACCCTGAATGCCCAGATCCTGCTCTGGATGTCAGGTCAATGGACTCCCGGGCAGTGCAGCATGTGGTGAATGGTGTCGCTTTCTGGCTTTTCTACACTTTGCCTCAGATCTCAATGGGACTTGTGGCCCCCGGAAGCCAGGCCCCCATTCATCTTATAGATGCACAAGGGGCCTGCCCAGCACCCTACACCTCAGGGTGGACCAGCTGCTGCACGTGCCCTGGGCTGGGACACACATAGGATCCTCCCTCCAGTCCAGTGTCTAAGGAGAGTCTGCAAGCAACAGGTGGGTCCTTCGCGGGAGGGGGGAGGGTAGTGGTGATGCAGCCGCCATCCGTACACTGAGAAAGACAAGTCTTCGTCCCTGCCACAGTGCTGGCGTGATTACAGATGTCTGTGGACAATGTAGACTCTTACATGTCACCTGAACTGTGGCTCCCTGTCACTCTGTCCCTCATTCCCTGAAAATCCACGTGGAATTCCGTATAATACAGGAAGGAGCAGGCCAGAAGGCTTCAAGTTTTAAATGCCTTTTAATTCCACAGCCTGCACAGCAACACAGCCCCCAAGGGGGGTTGCAGTCCCAGAGACTGCGGCTAGTCAGGATTAGAGAGTGAGAGGGGCCACAGAGGAAGCCTATGGCTCCTCTCCCAGGTGGATTTGTCCCTCTGTGAGTGTTAGCTGCTTAAGGACAGGAACTGAGAGGGAAGAGCTCCCTGGGAATGGTGCTGCCTGGCCCTGCCAGTACCTGAACCCAAGCTGTCTGGCAGAGACCCTGCCAGGAGCCTCAGCAGGAGTCTGGCTAGCTCTCGGCTCCTGATGGGTAGAGTCTTGGTGGGTCTCTGTCATCTTGGGTAGAAAGCACAGCAGAGGCTCTGAGCAGCAGACACACTTGAACCTCTAAGCTCTCTGTGTCCCATCCCATCCGACCTGGCCAACCACTTAGCTGTCTGGGTTTTAGGCCGCTACCCACTCTATCCACATAGTCCTCACTCACATACGGAGTGTTGAAGTACAGCGCAATGGCGGTAGGATTCAGTCATCGTGAGTGGGTGGACCGTGTCTACTCCTCTCAGCTCCTTGAAGTCCTCTGCCTGAGTAGGTGACTCCCCAGGAGACAAGCTAGTGTGAGGCTAGAATGAAAACACCGACGGGCCAGCACCCCTCATCAGAGCCAGCATGGGCCAGGAGGGCTGGGGTCTGGCCCTGAGTACAGAGAACAGGCACCTGCAATAATGGACCCTCAAACCCCCATTCCCAGGCCACAGCAAGGCTGCGAGGCTACCCAGGGGACCCTGTGCATGTTCTGGGACCCCCTTTCTACCATTACTGATGGCACTCCGGTAATGATTTCCCCACTCACAACCTGACCCCGTGCCGAGGAAAAGCAAGTTGAAATTAAATTAAATTTCAAATGTTAAACCAACCAATTAAAAAATGCAATCACACGGAAACATGCATTTTTCAAAACAGTGTTATGTATTCTGTCATAATTAATGTATGCAGAAAGAAGAGCCTGGGTTCCCCCAGGGCAGCCTGCTCCAACATGGGCCATCCATAGCCTGGGCCCAGTAACACTGGCAGCCCTCAGCCCTGGCACTTCCTAACCTAGACCCCAGGGTTCATACTCTGCCTGCCTTCCAATGACCCTAGGGGAAGAAGGGAGGTGGATTGCAAGCCAGCTAGCCCTGGCCGTCTTCTGGGGATCCTTTATCCTGTCCCTTTTGCTTCCTCCCTGCCACTCACCCTGCCCCTCCTCCTCTGTCTCAGGCAAGAGCAGAGATTCTGGCCCACTGTGCCTTTTCCCACCCTCCACAGGTCCTGCTCCTCCATGAATGGCTTCCTGCATGTGTGGTGAAGCAGGGGACCCATGTCAGCCCATGCCTGTGGTAGTAGAGCCAGCAAGGCTGAAAGTGCCTGTGCACAGCTGTACTTGAGGTCTCGCCAAGGCACAGGGATGCTGTGCCCAGTGCCCGCTATCCTGAACTACTCCCTCAAGGGGTAACCTTGAGGGACATGGTACATCACCAGGTGTCTCAGCTTGAGTCCCATATGAGATGCAGGCAGCCGCTTCAACACTGCAGTTGACGGAGCAGTTTCAAGGAGAGGCAGGCGCGGGTCCTCACTGCTTCTGCTTCAGTTGCTGCCCTTGATGGGCCCTGCTTCTGCTCCTTCTTCCCTCCTCCTCCTCCTCCTTGGCCTGCCCCACTCAGGAAGTGCCTGCAAAGTGCTCCTTGGAGAATAGAGATGAGTGGACAGGGGTGGTGGGGAATGAGGGGACTCTGGCCAGCTCGAGTGTGGCAAGCATGGCTCTGGCAGGCCTTGTCCTTCTCCCCCATTCCCTCTGCCTTGCTAAAAACCATTAGATTCCATTCCTAAAGTTAGCCATCAAAGTCTGTTCCATTATTTGGCAGTTCTTCCTCCTGAGACTAACTACCAAGGTCCAGCTATCAAAATATTGAAGTCCAGCAATCAGAAGCCCCTTTTGGACTAATTAACATACCCAATTAAAATTAAATACCCTGATATGAAGTTTCCCCTTTACCTTTATAAACTGCCATTTTTCTATGTGCCATATCCTTCTCCCTTCTATCCAGAGGCAGTCATTTGTCCCTCTGGGACAAATATCCCTGCCACCTTTCCCTTGCTTCCTTCCCCTTCTCCCTCATCCTCTATCTCCTGTCTTTGTCTCCTGTTCCCTGCACTCTGTCTCTCTGGGGCAGATAAATCTTTGTGTTGAAAACTTGGTCTTGGGGTCCTGAACCAACACTTTTTTCTTACAAGAGATGCAGGACACTTGTGACCAGAGGGAACGTTCTAACTGTTGTACACAGCTCCACCTGCTCATCCCGAAAGCTACTGTGTGCCAGGGTGTACAAAGAACCTCAGGATGGCTGTGTGGTCACAGACAGAAGCATGTGCGTGCGTGCGTGCGTGCGTGCGTGCGTGCGTGTGTGTGTGTGTGTGTGCGCGCGCGCATACATGCACAGTCACTTATTCCCACATTTGATCCACAGGGAACCTGTGAGGGACTCTTAAGTTTCCTCCAGGTGATAACAGGATCTGCCACCAGGTAGACAACTCTAGAACATTCTATAACTACCCCCATAAAACTGATCACAAGAGATCTAAGGCTCTGCTGTGTGCGCCCTGCCCAGTGGAATCAGGCTTGCGGGTGGAACTAGGGTTGACAGCAGCGGTTGAGAAAAGTTTAGGGACTTGGGCAGGAGCCACCAGGTGGCTCCTCCGGAGCTCCTTTTTGTTAATGACGCTTATCGCTGCTCACACGAGAGCTCAGTGGATGCAGAAAGAGGCTGATAAACAGCCAGGCAACAGGCTGCGATCATGGATAACCTGCTCCCTAATTAACACATGAGTCAACAGATGGTGGGGGCATGTGGGGGATAGACAGGTGATGCTGTGTGTACCAGATACCTGCTTCTCCCTTGTCCCCAGCCAACTGGGTGGGCCCTGCACCCCTGCAAGAAGGTACTGTCCTTTATACCCATTTAGAATGGGGCCAGGATGTGGTCTGGGGCAGCAGCTGCCAAAGGCGGGGGTCTTCCACCAAGGCTAGTCTCCGGAAACTGGGGCCTTCTTTTCCTCAGGACAGCGTGGAAGACAGCCTAGCAAGATTTTCTAGCTGCAGATCCAGTAAGCTGATTCTGTTTTCTGTTTCTCCTGGGATGGGTGATGGCATTCGCAGTCTGTCACACCCTTGTGTTTTGGATTATGTCATTTGCCTGGCTTCACTCTGGAGGGGGACTGGGCTGGAGGGAACCATGTCTGAGGCTTGTCTGTCCCCACTCTAGATGACATTTGGTGGGACTCCAGCCCTGAGATGTGTGAGATAGTGTGGAAAGACTTTCCTTGAGGAACCACCTCAGCAAACACCGCTCTGCTGGGGTCTCCATTTTGGTATCTACACCCCAGAATTATGAAGGATTTGGCCTTCATGCCACCCAGTCTGAAGGGACTGAGATGGGCCTCCATCATGGCAGAAGCCACCACAAGCCAGGTTTCCCAGTGGGAGCCTGGCAATCAGGGCTCCAAAAGCTTTGGGTTCTGTGCTCCAGCAGCAGCAGCAGCCATGGGTTGGCTGTGGGTGCCAGCACCCAGTGTGGCCATTGCCTTGGCTTTAAAAAGTTCTCTGAGGCACCCAGGAGTGTGGTGGGCAGGGATAGGTCACAGCCTCTGTGTGATGGACACGCTCGGGCACGGACGATGGAGGGGGGGGAGTGTACCTAGCACCTTGACAAAGCTTGTAATTGCTCTTCTTATTGAGATGCCTCAGCACATCCTATGACAGTCAGGGAGGGAGCTGCCATAGGCAGACAAAGCCATCCGCTAACCTGTCAAATGGCCAAGGGATAGACTCGCTGTCTAATTGCTGGCAGGGCTTTACGGTGGCTAAGGCAGTGGGGTAGCCCCTGTCCTTGGCCACTTGGTACTTGGGGCTGAGTCCCAGGGAGGGGCTCCTAGGTGAACCCTCAGCTACTTCTCTCCTGGGCCTGAATGGGAGATGAGGGAAAAGCCACATGGTCAGTAGGCCTGAAGCAACAGGGCCTCCCTGAAGGCACAGGAGGACTTGACAATGGGTGTGGGCAGAAGGTGGCCCATGTCTGTCAGTGTGTGCGACTTGTGAGGGCAGGGTCGGACCACAGATGTGTCTTTCAGAAGTGTCGGAACAGAGCCAGGGTGGGGCTCTGCTGTGGGAATAAGCCTCTACATTGTCTTCCCCAGTGTCCCACCACCCACAAGAGTTTGCTGAGTGAGTGCAGCCACTCTGTGCTGTCCCTTGTGGGGGGGGGCAGCCAGGCCCTGCAACTGGGAAGTTCTCAGGGAGCCACGCTTTCCTCGCGGAGCCTTCTTGCCAGGCTACCCGACAGTTGTCACGCCTGCTGTGGTGAGCTCCCATCAGCTCAGGCCTGCCACCCTTATGCAAAGGTGGCAGTGTGGATGAAGGGGGGCTCCCCCCACTTGCCCATCTCCCTGGCATGTCCTTGGTGCCTTGGCAGAAGGGCTTCTTCCTGGGGATTCTTCTTTGTCCCTCTCCATAATCTCTAGTGCTGTTGACTAACTGTCCTCCACCCATTGAGGAGCGTCCTAAGGCTCTTTATTACCTGTGCTCAGGCCCTTGGCTAGTACTCAGGCTGTGGGTAGAGGGAAGGAAGGATAGACTAGCTGATCTAAGGGTACTGGAGGAAGCTGCCCTCCCTGCAGACTGAGCTCCACCTTTCTCACGTCCGCTCCAGAAACTGCGGGTGCTGTGTTCTCCGCTCCTTGGGTGAAGGGCCGGTAGCAGCAACAGAATCATTAGGCCGCTTCAGACGCCTGGTGATTTAGCAGCGTGATTACCTGCTAATGCAATACCTCACAAAGCTTTTTATTAGATTTTCCCCCCTTTCCCTCCAAACGCCCTTTGGAAATAAACACCTGAGGCTGTTACTCTATACCACTCATTGTAATTAACTTTTAAATCATGTACTGTCACCCAGACCTCCCTCAAATGTTAGCTCTCAGCTGGGATGGAGGGCTTCCCCCCAACTCTGCCTAGGGAGTGGGGACTCTCTGGGTCTTAGCCTCAGGTGGCCTTAGAGTGGACTCTTGGTGTTGGTGCTGCTGTCCAGCAGGGGATGCAGTGAGCTGCCACACCCATGAGAAAGCCAAGCAAGGGGCACCAACAGAGGCCTCACCGTGGTGCTAGGCACACAAATGGAACAGCAGCCACCACCGCCTTCCCTACTGTCCACATGTGGGTCTAAACAGGACACTCCTGCCCCTGCCCTGGGTCTCACTCACGGCCAGGACACCATGAGAGCCTATGAGTAAGCATCAAGTTTCAACCCGCAAACTCAGTCTTCTCAGGTCACTCCTGCATGGCCAGTGGAAACTGTGGCACCCCCACCCCCCAGTCACTCCTGCATGGCCAGTGGGGACTGTGGCACCCCCCCAGGTCACTTCTGCATGGCCAGTAGGGACTGTGGCACCTCCCCCCAGGTCACTTCTGCATGGCCAGTAGGGACTGTGGCACCCCCCCCCTCCCGTCACTCCTGCATGGCCAATGGAGACTGTGGCACCACCACCGCCCACCCCCACCCAGTTCTATAGGTGTTTCTGCCCCAACCCCTGTTCCTTTTCTAGGCCACACTTACATGCCCTCACGGTCTGCATTTCAGACCCCAGTGACATTCAGTTCTGTTCTCTGCTTTACTCTCAGTTATGGAGGATGGCTTTTCCCAGGAGACGCAGGATACAGAGTGGGCTGTCACGCCATAGCAGAAGGGCTGCTCTGACAGGAGTGCCATCCTGCATAACTGGTTCCATCCAACATCCCAGAGTTATCCACTAGAGAGGAATTCTGCCCGACATAGTAGGGTTCTACCCAGCACACTGGGGTTCCATCCAGCATGCCGGGATTCCATTTAGTATATGTACCAGGATCCCATCCAGCATGCCAGGGTTCTGTCCAGCAGACAGGTTCCATCCAGCATACCAGGATTCCACTCAGTTTACTAGAATTCTGTCCAATATACCAGGATCCCACACAGCATGTCAGGGTTCCATCTAATATACTGTGAGTCTATCCAGCATGCCAGAATTCTGTCCAGCATACAGGGTTTCCATCCAGCATACCAGGATTCCATTTAGTATACTAGGATTCTGTCCAACATACTGAGATTTGTCCAGCTTCCTGGGGTTCTACCCAGCATACTGGGATTCTGCCCAACATACTGGCGTTCTTTCCAGTGTACCAGAATTCCATACTGATTACTGGGGTGCTGTCTGGCATATTGAGGTGTCATTTAGCATAGTGGGGTACCATCTGGAGTACTTTTCCACTCGTGTGTGTCTCTGCTCACTGCCTGCTTTAGTTTCCTTCCCCTCTGCTGTACGGTCACTTGTGACTGGCAGGTTCATCCTCTTCCTCCACTTTTGCTTTTATCTAAGCTCTGTCAGGCCTGAAGCTCTGACCAGAGACCTCTCATGCTAACTGCTTGGTGTGCAGTGGCAGCGGCCATGGTAGCCAGTTCTTTCTAGGTGTTTGCAGTGGACTGGACAGGGCAGTCAGGATCGCAGAGAACCAGATGCCTTTGTCCACGCCTTCCCTGCAGAGCACCAAACCTGTGTCTGACTGTCTGGCCCTCCTCTAGCTCTTCCAGTGTGTGGTCAACTCTTCTCTCTTCTCTGGGTCACTAGTCAAGCCACAGAGGCTAAGCTTCAGGGATCCTTTCTGGTTTCCTGCGGGTTCCAGGCCCTATGCATCCATCACCTCTCTACTAGCAGGCTCAGCCATGGGTCACCCTACAAGGCAAGAGTCAATAGAGCTGGCATGGGTGGGAACTGGGGTGTTCTCACTCCCAGATGCCTGCAGCCATGCCCATCCTACCAGACTGCACAGTGGACATGAAGATCTAGGGGCTGGACACATCTGTTGTTTCATGCTTGTGGAGATAGGACCCCAGAGTGCCCAGGCATTGTGGGCGCGTTTGTGCTGAGCGGCCACATACTTACTTCACTGTGCCAGAGGAGCAAGTGGGTCAGTGTGCTTGCAAAGGCCTCAGCTGAGAACCGGCACATGAAGGACTCTCAGGCGCTGGCTCTCACCATTCACTTCTCTGACTAGAAACAGAAGGGTAGCACGTGGCTGGAGGTGTCGGGTGGGCAGTGCCGTGATGCCGCAGGTCTGGGACCCGTCCCTTGGCTCCTGAGTCACTCCAAGGCTTCCTTGTCCTCTGTAGTCTTGAGTCCTGGGAGTCCCTGGGCCTGACTTTCCCAGCCAAGGGAGGCAGATGGTTCTAAGCACTGGCCTAGAGAGAGAGAGACAGACGACACAGACAGACAGACAGACACAGTCTATGCTTGTCTCCATAACCCCAGGCTCCAGGTCTTAGGAGCCATGCAGAAACTTGAGGCTCCCAGAAGTCACTATAGACCCTGCCATAGCCAGACCACCAGAGGACAGGTTTCCAGAATCTTTACCAGAGTCCAGACACCTCCTCTAGTGCAGCCAAGGCCTGTGTCCCGCCCTGAGTGCTCTGGCGTGGGCACCATACCCAGTCAGGACAGCTGCACCAAGCAGACAGCCATCACAGAGTATTTGGTATTATCCAGACGAGGTCATCTGTGTGTCCAGAGACATAGTAGTAAAGAGGGTGAATGAGGGGCAGCTCCCAGGAACCCACAGGAAGTAGAGCTTCTTGTGATTGCTGCCCCATGGCATGGGCCCATCCCAAGGGCCTTGTTTTCAAAACAAGTCATCCAGGAGCAGCCCTTGTAGGCCCCACCCTGGCCCTGGAGGCGGGGGGGGGGGGGGGCTGCCCCGCTACTTAGCCCAGCGCACGGCAAAGGCAGGCTTTGCCCTCCAGCTGTGTCTCTGCACTTCTCAGACTGGCAAAGGCCAAGAGAGAGATGTCTGCAGCATTGCCCTGGGAATTAGCTTCCCCCTTCCCCGAAGGTCGTGCACTCCACTAGAAAATTAACTAATATTTTCCTAATCAAATGGGACTGCCTCTTCCTCGGAGGAGAGGTGGCCGTGTCCAGCAGCTCATTCATCTTGCAAGGCAGCAGCACCCACGTGGGCCCTTATTTTATTAAAATAACCTCTCCTGTATGGCTGCCTCTCTGCCTGTGGCCAAGCACTAATGTTGAGGGGGAGGGTAGCCTGATGTAACGGGTAGAGGAACGGCTTGCCCCATCACTGCTCACACCACCGTGCCTGCCTGATGTCTCCACAGCACACATCCTTGGGTTTATCCTCCCTCTTCATTAGTGTCCTATGGTTATCTAGCTCCAGTTCACCCTCACAGCCAAGAGCCACCACCTGGTACCAACTACCCCTCAGGCCAAGTGCTGGGCTCGTCTAGCACCGGTAAGGTACACTAACTCTTGCATGTCCAAGACTGTGACCCTAAAGAGCAGAGAATTGAGCCAGGCATGGCAGCACAAGCCTGTCATCCCAGCAAAGGCAGGAGGACTTTGGGTTCTGGGCCAGCCTGGGCTATATAGAGTAATAGGTTATCTCCAAAGCAGACCAACTGCAGAGATGGCTCCATGGGTAAAGCAGGACCTGAGTTCAAGTTACATCACAGCACCCATATTTGTTTGTTTCCAAAAAAAAAGGGGCCAGGTATAATGGTGCACACTTGTAATCTCAGCACTAGAGAGGCAAAATGGGAAGAACCCTAGGTTAGCTAGCTTGGCCTGTTCAGTGAGCTCCAAGTCCTGGTGAGAATCCCTGCCTCCCAAAACAAGATGGAGAGCACACGAGGAGCAAGACTCCGGTTGACCTCTGGCCTCCACACTTACACACACGAACGTTCCCGAGCGCACACATGCAGACACTCAGCACACACCCAGCACTCAGGAGGCAGAGCCCTGCAGCTCTTTTCTGGTCTGAGACTAGTCTAGTGAGTTACAGGCCAGCAGGGAGAGTTATTAACCCTAGCAACAGGAAATATCACCACCCTGCAAAGAGGGAGATGAGCGTCCCCTGCTTGTGTGTGTTACACCCAGGGAAGCAGTCCTTACAGTTGGGACAGCCTAGGGCCTGTGAGTAGCACGTACTATACAGGCCTAGTCATTCTGTTTATTTATTCATCTTAATATCCTGTGCTATCTCTGGCTCCTGCTGGCCCTCACTTCCCAGCCAGGTAAACAGGTTCTGAAGGGTCAGGTGATATGCCTGTAGGTCCATAGCTGCAGGCTCTGGCAGATCAGGGTGAACCAGGCATCCTTCCATGGAGCTTTGCCTGTAGCTACAAACTGAATTGTGGGACCAGGGGGCTCTGACAGTGTCTGGGCTTGGGTGCCTATAGCACCACACGACTGCCATACGCCAAATGGGCAGCCAGTGCCTTGCCTGCTTGTACTTCATACAACCCTTGCCCATCCACGTTGTTCAGGTGTGTCCAGGAAGAAAACTAGAACTTGCTAAATGCAAAGGGACAGACTCAAGTTGGAAAAGAGATGTGGTCTTCAACACCCTGGGCAAGTGGGGAGGGCGATTTCCCTTCCCTGAGACAGACGGCAACATCAGAATCCGCTCAAAAATCATTTCCTAAAGCAAATCACAGGATGGTACCTGCCGGATGTGAGATGATTTGTATTCTATTCTTGGGGCCAAGGAGCAAATTGACTGCAGAGCATGCTTTGCAATTTCTTTTTTAAGTGAACACCATCAATGAAACTGCAGCACCAACAGCAGCTCACAGACCCTCCTGCTGCAAGACAAAGATGAAGACAACCTCAGCACTGCTCAAGCCCCAAGACCCTCTCCAAAGACAGACAGCACCCTCCCCATCTTCCTCATGCTCACCACTCCACCTTCCCATGCCCTTTTCTATAGAAAGCAAGATTCTTCCATCCCCAGGGGCTCCAGGGGATGGGACAGCCTCAAACATGCAGACACACCCCCAGGTACCCTCCCAGGTCCTGAGTGTCATCGGAGCTCAGCCATCCTTCCTCTCAACTGCTTTCTTGCTAGTGGGAGTAAGGAGGGGCCCTGTTTCCAGTGACCTCTTGAAGCCAGGTGGTCACTTCCTTCTTCTCACATCTCCTTCACAGTCGGACACCCCATTCCACATCACCTTGTGGGTCTAGAGCACCCCCTGAGTGTGTTCAGTGCGTCAGTTCTGGAATTCTGGGCATGAAGGCACTCCTCCCTAGGTGGCATCAGCATCGCCCATCTTGGTCATCACCCATGCTGATCACCTCCCAGAACTGCATTACTGAAGGGAGTGGCAGCTGTGGTTGCCACCGATGAAGTCCCAGGACTGGACCTTGATGTTACAAAGCCCATTGGGCTGGCAACTAGCCTGGAAACGGCTGATTTACAGCGTGAGGGGGTGTGGGAAGTGGATGGCTGCTAGGCTGACTATTCATCTGATAGCCACACATACTGAGTTGTGAGCCAGCTGAAGCAAGGTGGCAAAGGCCCTGTGACCAGCCAAGGTCCGAGCAGTGGCCTCTTCTACACTGGGATTCTGTGCTTTGTCTCTGACTAATCAGGATTCACTCTGCATCAGGTCCCTGCCCTCGAGTCAGCAAAGCTGCAAGAAGCTGAGAAAGTGGGGCCTGCCTCACATGCTGTGCCTAGGTGATAAGGGGTCCCTGGAGAGAGGCGGAGCCCTTCGCTGCTGGTCCAACTCCAGGGACTTCTAGGCAGTGTGCCTCTAGCAGACCCTGTGCCTACTGTGAGTCCCTGGGGCCTGGGGTCTGCCCTACCTTCTCAAGGTACAGGCTAGGAGTGGTACAATGCCCTTGCCACTCAGCCTGCTCATCAGCCAGCTGTACATCATCTTCCACCATCCTGACAGGACCCTGGCAGGTGTTCTCCTCACACCTGAGCCTGAAGAAGCTAGGAGACAGTTGGTTTTCTCTGCAGCACCCGTGAACTGAGCCCCACACAGCCTGGGAATATTCACATGGTAGCTTCAGAGCAGGGCTAGATGGGAGCTCCCTGGCTAGGATAGGGGTCTCTGATGCTGAATCCCACACCTCCAACTTGAGGATCTGTTGTGGACACTCACCGAGGTCCCCATGGGTGGCCTTCTGCCTGAGACTCTCCTGGCCACCTGGCAGCTGCTATTCTCTGCTCTGTGGAGCACAAAGTCACAAGGCCACCATGCTCCCTCAACCCCACACCTCTCCCATTGGTCACAGAGGGAAAAGCTTGGGGCTGTGGAAAAGCTATGTCCCCAGAGAGCATGACTGAATGTGTGTCAAGCAGGGTCGGCCCTGTAGGAGGCTCAGTGACACTGGCTGAGACACCTCTGAAATTACTGGCTACCTTTGAAAATCACCTTTGAATCACAGTTAAAGGCACAGATGCCTGTGATCAGTCCAGCGGGTTCTCCTGGCCGCCCTCCTGCATGCCGTTCCCATCGACTGTGTGGGCTCAGTCCTACTGCAAGCAAACCAGACCTCCTATGTGTCCCTTCTCTCTCACCTGTGGTCACTGAATGGCTTTGGCAAGAGGCTTCAACTGTGCTGAGCTCAGCAAGAGGGAGCAGGCATATCAGTGTCGTGAGGCCACGCCCTCTGGAAAATGGCTTAGCTTTTCCTGCTCTGTGAGCCCTGGCTGCACCCCAGCATGGCCTCCCTGGCACTCTCCAAGAAGACTGGCCCAGGACAAAGCCTGCCATTTCAAAAATGAGCCTGGAGCCTGGGTCTCCTCCCCAATCTTTGTTTTTGACTCCTTCATATTAGGGCTCCCCGTAGGAGACATGCACTTTGGCAGTGGGATGTTTTAATTGCCTCTCAAAATAGCTTACAATAAAGAACACTAAACTGTGACTAACCAATTGTATTTAAGGAAGCCCCGACACAGTCAGAGGTGGGCCAGCTGATGGAGCCTGCCCACTCACACAGCCATGGAGCTGCTGTGTGGCCGTGTAGGCCCTGGCCCCCTCTGGGCTTCCTGCCACAGTCCCCTGCTACCGGAGGTCCCCTGGGCCAGTTTCAATTGAGTGTTCAGAGAGCGGGAGAGTGTTACTCTGCAGAGTCTGTGTATGTCTGCAATCAAAGAACCTCAGGCCCCAGAGTGGAAGCCACTAGCAGTGTGGGCAGCTGATGCTACCCGACCCTCCGTACACAGATCGTACTGTCAGAGACTCATGAGTGCTTGTAATCAGTCAGGGCAGGAAAAGGGCGCTCCCCTTCATGTTCCCTGCTTGCCAGAGAAGTCCAGTAGCCAGTTTCCATCCACCATTTCCATGTGACTGAGCCCTGAAACCTGACTGGGGCCGAGCCTCTTCTCAGGCCTCACATAGTCTAACTTTCCTTTGGCACTGGGTTTTTCAACCAGGCAGCTCTCACCTAGAGGAGGAGGAGGCTCCAAGTAGGTCTGCAAAGTCAGCCATAGGAAGGGTCATGGGCAAGTGACCTTCTCATAGGCACATAGCACTTTGGTCCACAGACCCTGCCTTATTTCATGGCATGGCCTAGAGGGTCCCGGGTAACTGGAAGCCCGGGAGTAGAGGGAGAAGGGAGGGTCTAAGGCAGGACCCATTGCCACCTGCTGATGGCAGATGACTGTTAGGCACGTGACAGAGATTTCGCTTGGACAAGGCCTGAAGGGGATCCTTTGATGGATCTCTCTGGCATGAGGACAGTCACTCCTGAAGGTGCTCACTTAGTGACAAAATAAGACAGGTGTCAGGGAGAAGGCACCCAGTACCATGGGGTCCCCTCTGTGGAACATTGGCTTTCTTTCCAGCTGTTGAAAGACTGTCACGGCCACCCTCGTCCCGCAAGGAATGACGTGACCACCGGAGCTCTTCTCACTGCAGTTTATTCCAGGACTTTTTACACTTCTCTCTCTCTTCCCCTCTCTCCCTGACCTCTCTTCCCTCTCTCTCTGTCCTCTCTCCTTTTTTCCTCTCTCCCCCCGGCAAACCTCTCCCAGCCCTTAAGTAGGCACGGGCTGCCAACCCCGAAGTGCCAGGTGGGCACTGCCCATAGGTTCACGCATATGCAGGCAGCTGATAATCATTGCATGATCATAGCATAGGTCAGACTTTAGCCATAGGAGTTGATTATACATCTCCATCAGTTGTGATTCCACGCAGCTCTCTACAAAAGACTGGTGGCTCCTGAGTGGAGATCAAGGCCGCCCCTGAAGGCTGCAACCCGGAAACACGCCCACCCGTGCAGGGCTCCAGCCAGAGGAAGCCGGAAGCCCCGGTGGGAAGGGCTGCACACAAATCCCGGAATCTGTGCCTCTTCGCTTGCTTAATTACTGGCAGGGCCGTGGCTGAGTTGAGATGGAGCCTGAAAAGCCTCAGTGAGTAATTACTGTCAGAAACACAAGATCTACAAAGCCGTACGCTCACAGCTTGGTGATGTTACCGAGTCTAATTAAAAAAACAAGAAAGAAAATTCCCTTTCATGATCAGCTTGCGGGGCCAGCCAAAGATGAAAACCGAGGCAGTTTGCAGATGATACTGATACTGAGGGTAAGCGAGCACTCAACACAGAGACAGGCAGACATGCTAGGATGGCCAGGGTCCCTGGGATGTCCTCAGCCAGGAAGCACCTGTGACTCACAGGAGGGCTGAGTCACCTGTCAGAATTGTGCCCTGGGGTACCAGGGACACCCCTTCCAGAACTCCCAGCAGGCCTCTCCCTCCTTTTGACCTTGGATGTTGAGGCAGCAAGGCAGTGGCTTCTGGTAGCATAGGCATCTTTGAACCTTGAACCTTCTGAGCAGCCTCACTATTCCAGATTTCCTCCTTGGGAAGCGGTTGCAATGGGCAGCACATCTCTGAGAACTGTCGCTGAACCGGATGCCTTCCCTGGGCGCTTCTACCCATCTGGTGGGAGCTGGATAGAAGTCCATCCATCCTCAGTGCAGCTGGCTCAGAAAGGTCTGAACAGAGGTGGATTCCATACCATTAAGTGACGGCTTGAGGTACCCACGGGTCTCAGGAAGGCCAGGCATCTGCCTTATTAATCGGTCGGCTCGAGAACTCAGAGCAGGCGCTCTGGATGAGTCTGAACTGGGACGAAAAAGCCAAGTTGTGGACTGGGCACCAGAAGGCTGTGTGTGAGGGACTTCCAGGCTGTTTTCCGGGAAGCGAGTGGCCTGGCCCGCTGGGACCCACTCTGCCAATGTGTCAGACTTGAGGCGAGTGAGATGCAAAGCTGAGGAGAGCGTGTCCTCGCCCCTCCGAGTCTGCAGAGATTTACCTCTGGAAGTCGTGTCATTCACAGGGTATTTTTAACCCAGAACCAACAAATCTGCCTTTTAGCATCAGCCGAGGCGGCAGCTTTGAGGGCAGATGGTCGCCTGGCTGCCATCCCTGTCCCTAGGCCTCCAGGAGCCCTGAGCCACATCTGCCATACAGGCAGGGCAGCTGCCTTCAGCGAGGCATGCGGGAACCACTGAGAGCACAAGTCTCCACCAACCACTGGTCCTGAGAGGCCATGACATGGTTCAGAGAAGCCTAAACTACGATCCTGGGCTCTGCCAACACGCAGTCAAGGCCAGGTCCCCAGAGTCACTCTGAGCTCACCTGGCCTTCCTCACCCTTCTGTCACTGAGGGGAGGATAAGCCTTAGCTCTGTTACATTCAAACCGAGTGTGAGACCTCAGACCTCACCCTTAGCCCAAATTAAAAAAAACAAAACAAAACACCCTGGGCTCATAGTTGAACTGCTTGGCTCCCAGATGTCAATGCTATTTTAGGAGGTTCTGAAAACCTAGGAAGTGGAGCCAAGCTGGAGAAAGCAGGTCACCGGGGATAGGTCCTTGGGGGCGTATTAACCCTGGCTATTTTCTGACCCTCTCTTTCCCATTCCTCATGAGGTCAGCACTTCCATGCTGCCATGCCCTCTCCACCACAGTGCCCTGACCCCTCTGAAACTACAAGCCAAACTAAACCTTCGCTCCTCACAGTCATCCATTTTGGCCAATCTGGTCATGGTGACAGAAAAGTATCTCACATGCTCACACACTGTGGACAGTCAGCAGTGGTGGTGGGAGGATGGAGCGTGGGTCAACTCACACTGTCAGCACCTGGGTTTGCTAGGCCACGGGGTCCCCATCACAGAGCAGGGACCTCTGGCTGCTAGCCTTGTGTGACCCAGTGTGACTGGCTCTGGGCCGAATATCACATGTAGGAAATGACGGGCCCCAGGAAGGAAGCCAGCCGTGGGTAGAGACAGGCTGGCCCCCAAGACTTTTGTAGCATAGTGCTCCCTCTTCAGCCCATGACTAGCTGTGTGGTAACAGGAGGTAAGCGACGGGCTGGGCTATGAGCCCTGAGGCTCACACTCTGCCAAGTCCCCAGACCCACAGGAGGCCTTGCCTACCAGTGCGGACAGTTGGCAGCCAAGCCTTGACTGTTAAACCACTTTATTAAGACACATTTCCCATGGATGGGGATGCTGCCGAGCTGCAGAGCCCTTGTCCAGCAGGCACACAGCTTGAGGTTCCATTCCCAGCATAAACTGAGATGGGGAGCCAGGAGGGCCATTCTTGATTCCAGTGTCCTCCGCTATCGCTCTCTTAGAGGAACATGTTAGGGATAGTTTTCTATTCCTCTCCAGTCTTTTTTAAAAACGTATTTGTTTATTATTATTGAGTGTGTGTGGTGGGCCAGGGGCTGTGTGCCACAGCGCACATATGGAAGCCAGTGGGTTTTCTCCCCCTGCCTTGGAGTGTGTTCCAGACTGAACTCGGATGGTCAGGCTTTCGGAGCAAGCGCTGTACTCACTGAGCCACCTTGCTAGCCCCAAGACTTTTGTTTTGGTGATGCTTGGTCTTGAACTCATGATCTTGACCTTATGAGGCGAGTACTCTACCACTGGATTTGCCACCTTATTTTTTCTTTCTTTTTATATATAACTTATTTTAATTCTATGTACACTGTTGTTTTGCCTTATGTATGTCTGTGTGCGTTATAGACAGGTGTGAGCTGCCATGTGAGTGCTGGGAGTTGAACCTGGGTCCTCTGAAAGAGCAGTTAGTGCTCTTAACTGCCAAGCCATTCTAACAGCCCCCCCCCCACCTTTTTTTTTTTAAGACAGGGTCTCTGATGGGTTACAGGCGTCCACCCTCGCTCCTGATTCTATGAGTACCAGGGATTTCATGTCCTTGTACTTACACAACCAGCGCTTTACCCATTGAGCCAACTCTGCACCCCTCTTGTGGAACTTTCTGAAGCCATACCCCTTGCCTTCCGTAGCTCCAGCTCTTCAACTCCTCCCCAGTATTTCTTCCTGTCTCAGGGAGTACCGTGCCAGGGTACCTTTGTGGAGAATGGAGAACCACTATGCACAGTTCTCTCCGCCCACCTTTCTGTGGGTTCCAAGGATCAAACTCAAAGTCTTCAGGGTGTATGGCAAGTTCTTCACCCCCAAACCATCTTGCTAGCCCCTTGACTAACTCGGTCTTTACTAGGGCCATTTGATAGGTGTGGGGCATTTCCCGGAACCTGTTGAGCTTCATGTACACCTCTCAACTGCCATTCTCCAGAAAGACCATGATCCAAACAAGGTTAAGAATGACAGGGAGCCTCTTGTGTCTGCAAGGACCTGTGCTGCTCACCCAAGAAAGCCTGTGACCTGCCTCATTGCAACAATGGAGGCATACCTCCAATTGCCAAGACTTTCAGATATACCAACATCCCCAGAGATCCATCCTCCTCCCCTTTACAGCTCTCCCTCCAACTCACCCGACTCCTGGGCAACCCCAGTATCCCCTGTCACTGTAGTTTTATCTTGTCTACTTTCTTCACTTGACATAATTAATTTGAGACCCATCCATGTTGTCTTGCACATCAATTTATTCCTTTTGAATACTAACTAGTAAGTAGTCCTTTGAATGGACATACCATAACTTGCTTATTTATGTACCTGTGGATGGACATTGAGATGGGTCTATTGCAAATATGGTTTGCAAGAAGCATTCACACAAGTGTCTTGGTGTCAACACATACTGCCTCCTAGCCCGATACGTACGTAGGTATGGGAGTGTGCTTAATGTATGCTTAATCCTTCAAGATGTTTCTGACCTGTGTGCACAGTGGGCCTCTGTTGCAGTCCCTGCAGTTTGTGGATGCTGTGGCATCTCCACATCCTTACAGGGTCTTTGCCATTTCAGCCATTCCAATGGGAATGTTTGTGTTTCCTGTTGTACCCATGTCTCAAGACGCCCTAAACAAGACTTTCCAATGAAAGAACAAAAGCCTTATTCGAGCTGGGCAAGAACCTTGTCTGTCACTTCAGTATAGCAAGTGAGGGAGGAAGGCTGATACGAAGGGTTTTTATAGGGGAAAACTGCAAGCAGGGAGCTATATGCCTTGGCTTGTTAGGACTGGGCAAAGGGTTGCAGGGCAAGGTAATTCTTTAAATTCATTGGTCAAGCTATAGGTGTGAGGCTATTTTCAGCTGGAAGGCAGTCTGTAGATACAGGCAGGGTGTCTGCAGGGTCCCCCCAAAATGTCGACAAGATGTAGGATGTCTGTAGGGGCATCTGGTCTTGGCTAGACTTTGCAGCTCTATCTTTTAGACCAATGGCCTGTCCTTCATATCTCTATTTGGGATGCATGTTCTATATTTTGCTGCCACTTCACATTCCGGAGCCTGAGTTCAGCCCTTGGTTACCAGATGTCCTAAAATGGAGTCTTGCTAATAAAATGGGTGGCTTTGTCCCTTCATTTCTCAGGTGAGCAGTGGTATGGAACCTCTGCCTGATGTGTTGGCCATCCTTTGGTTATGTGTCTCTTCATGTCTTTGCTCATTTAAAAAGTACTTATTGGTGGGAATACTGTCCAGGGCCTGTGTGGAGAATGGAGGGCAACTTTGTGGAGTGAATTCTCTCCTTCCACCCATGAGTTCCAAAGATCAAACTCAGGTCTTCGGGCTGCATGCAAGTTCTTTACCCACTGAGCGATCTTCCTAACCCCTTGACTCATTTTTTTAAGCTATTTTATGTATTCCCTTGCTGCTCAGTTTTGTGTAGCTTGGTACCCTTTTCAGCCACAGTCCGTGATGTGTTCTCCTAGCTCATATTCGTCTTCACTCTCTGGAAGCATTTGGGGAAGAGAAGCTCTGACTCTGGATGTTTTGTCAGCCCCGTTTGTGGAGTGAGCATCTGGTGTCAAATCTAAGGAGGATTTTTCTCTGCTTTTCTTCTAGCAGTTCTACAGTGTGTATTTTACACGTCTGATTCATTGGAGTTGACTTTCGTATCTGATACTGCATGTTTTAGAGTTTTCTCATACATCTGTGGAGGGCTGGGATGTGGCTTGGATGGCAGACTGCTTGCTTACCATGCATAAAGCCCTGGGTTCCGTCCCAGTACCACATAAACCAGGGATGGTGGCTCATGCCTGTAACCCCAGCATTCAGGAAATGTAGGCAGAAGGATTGGGAGTTCAAGGGCATCCTTGGCTCCATGGGGTGTTGAAGGCCAACCTGGGCTTTATGAGACCCTGCCTCAAAAGGCAAAATAAGGAAGGAGTGGGGCACCTAGCTGCATGTGTCTGGCTACAGGGACATTGCTTAGGAAATACTGAGTTAGTTACAGTTTTACCTTGGCCATGAGCTGAGAGTCTGCCTCAGGGTGAGCCACCACTGTCCGTTTATGCCTGTTGCTGCTAGGCCCGCATCTTCATCCCACTCTGTGATTCCGCCAGTGTTTGCTCCAGCCTTGCTCTTTTTCAGACCACATAGGAATCCCTGGGTTTGTAGATCTCCTTCTGAACTGTAGTCTCAGCCATTCACATTCTACAGGAGCCAGAAGGTTACTCGGGTGTTGACTGGGCATGCACCAACTGTGCAGGCTGTCTGGGGATGCTGCATCTTAGCAACGCATCTCCCAACCGAAAAGGACTTCCTCTGAGCCCCACCATCTCATTTTCATCCTGCAGCTATTTCAATCTTTTCTCAATTTTTCCCTAGGTATTTCATGTTTCAATGTTGTTATATAAAAAAAATATTGGCTTACACTTTTAATTTCTGTCTGTTGCTAGTGTAGAACACCTTAGAATGCCTACATAGCGGTTGTGAACAGGCATCTCCATCTTCTCTCAGCTGAGTGAGCCCTCAGCTTCTGCCCCTCGAGGATGGGTTATACCCTTTGTCTGACCCTACTGTGTGCTGGGAAAGTGGCTTGGTGGATAAGAACACTTGCTGTGCCGCCGTGAAGACCTGAGTTTGAGCCCCACAGCCCACATAAGGAAGTCAGGCATAGCGGCACACACTTGTCACCCCAGCATTGGGAAGGCAGACAAAGGCAGATCCTGGGGGCTTTCTGGCCAGCCTGGCCTACTTGACAAGTTCCAGGACTGTGAGAGCCCCGTCTCAACGATAAAGATGGACGGCTCCTGAGGAAAGACAGGCTGTCCTCTGGCCTCCACACTCACGTGATCACACACACACATACACACACCCCTAAGCGAATGCACACATGAAATGTATGTTGTTTGTTCATACATACATACATATACACATACACATACATGTACATGTTTTCATTCAGGTGAGTGTATAGTTTCCTTTTCATAGTTAACCACAAGTCTCCAATGCCAAGCAGCCTTGTATTCTTGGAGAAGTCTGGCTGGGCCATTGTTTGGAACGTACAGTATCTTCTGAAGGGTCAAGATGCAGATGCGTGGTCCTGGCAGTTTGCTGTACCTGGGGAGTCTAGAGGTGGGGCCTTGCTAGAGGAAGCAGGTCACTAGGTGTGTGTCCTTACCATATTGTGCTGGTTGACCCCAGGGTCCCCTTTCTCTGTTTCCCAGCTAAAGTGGGGTATTCTATTTTGTCACATCCCTTGCTGTGACTGAGAGACTCATCTTTCAGTATTGTTCACAGCTATACAATTGTGACTGACACTCGGGGGGAAGGGACTGGGGAGATGGCTCCTTTGGCAAAGTGCTTGCCTTGCAAGCATGAGGACCTGAGTTTGATCCCTAGAACCACATTTTTAGAAGCCACATGTCAGGGGTCAGACTTGTAATCCCTGTGCTGGGGAGATGAGACCGGGGCTCATGCCAGCTAGACTAGCCTCATCAGTGGATACCAGACCAGGGACAGACCCTGCCTCCAAAATAAAATGCACTTGTCATGCACCCAAGGCTGACCGCTGGCCTCCACACGCATGAGCATACATGTTTAAGGGCAGATACACAAGTGACACACACAGTTGTGAGGTAGTCTTTGCACTACAGTGGTGGTTGTAGCCTACTTTAGGATCTTTGTGTCACCTGAGGGCCCTTATTTTGTAGTTTTTGCCTTTCCTTTATGATGTCTTCAGGTTTTGATTTTGTAGCAGATCTGGGTGGAGTTGAGACACAATCTTCCTAAAATAGTCTCTGTAAGTGGCTGGAGGTGTGGCTTGGTGGTAGAGTAACTGCCAAGAATCCTCGCATGAGGCTGGCATGTGTTTCAGGGGTAGAGTGCTTACTGTTATGCACAAGATCCTGGGTTCTAGCCCCAGAACTGCAAAGTGGATAAGTGGATGAATGAATGGTAGATAGGTGGGTGGGTAAATGGATAGACAGTGGATGGATGGATAGATGGACGGATGGTGGATGGATGGATGGATGGATGGATGGGGTGGGTGGGTGGGTGGGTGGGTGGTCTGTAGTATAGATCAGCTTGCCGGTCAGTCTTGTAGGCCTTGTGTGTCTGAGGTTGTTATCCGACTGTGTGTCGAGCTCTGGGTTGCTATTTGCTCTCTGTTGCCCCACCATCTCCTTACTGTCACTGTTTTCAGGAAGAAATCATTCTTTATTCCCCCATAGAGAAAGTATTTCTTTTCCTGCCGGCTGCTTTGAGATTTTTCTTTTCCCTGGAGCTGAGCAAGTTGATGTAAGTTTGGATGCCATTTTCTTCACTTGCTTTGTTTGGAGTTTATTAGGCTTCTCAGGTCTTTTGGTATAGACTTAGATTGCTTAATGGTGCATCATTCCTCAAGCATCTTTCCATCCCCCGTGTTGGTTACAGGTCACTAATAACAGATCACTGTCACAGCTCTGAGGGCCAGGATCTGTGCAGGGCACTGCTCAAGGTTTCCCGTGGCTGCAGTTGCCCGACGTCTCTAGAAGGACAGATACAGGTCCTTACACAAGACCGTCCCCAGGAATGCTTCCCTATAGCTGCTGTTTGGGGGCCACTGTCAGTTCCCTGTTGCACTGCAGCACGCACGGCACTGCTCACTCTCTCTGAGCTTCTGAAAGTGGAGGGACCCGTCTGAGGTGACAGAAACACCCCAGCGTGTGCCATGTAGATGGTCTGAAGCAGTTCCGCTGAAGGCCGGGACGGCCATGGCTCTGTTATCTGGATGTGGATTGCTGGGGCTGCTTCACCAACACCAGCACACTCTGGCCTCTCCTTTGGGACTCTAGGTGTGTGTGGAACCCTGTCATGTGGCCCGGTTGCCATGGATGGATTGTTTCTCCTGCGTCATTTTGGGTGTCTCCTCCCACGGCATCTTTGGGACCACTCATCTTTTCAGAGCAGCGTCTGGCCCACCCCAGTCCCCCTCACTGCTTGTCATGGCTCAGGGTGCCGTGTTCAGCTTGGGGTTGAGTGGGCTTCTTCTTGTACTCTTCTGTCTCCGAGCTTTCGGCCATGTGGTTTAAAGTGATGATGAGTTAATGTCACCTGTCAAGACTGTCTGCCCATCCTCATTTCTCTTCCCTGTGAGCCACACGTTCCTGAGTCTTCTTGTGACCAGCTAGTCACCAGTGGGCATTGAGCATGCTGAATCTCCCTTGGCTCAGTCCCAGGTTTTTCTAGATTACAGTGAACCTTGTTGGCTTTGCAGTAGAGTTGCCTGGAAGCAGTTTGAACCTCGAGGACCTTGTTTTAAAATTAGTGGGGTGGGCCCCAACTGCAGGATTCCTTCTGCCCTGCCTCTGATGTCAGACCCTTTTAGTGTCTCCTGAGTCCCCAAGAGTCCCTGTCCTGGGATTAGGATAGAGGGTGGTTCTCAGCCCTCTGAGCTAGGTACTCTCCGGCCCTTTAGTTTGTCCTGGTCAGGCAGCTCCTTGCACCAGGTGCCAGTCACCCTCCCACAGACGAGCACACTCTCAAAGTCCTCCCTCCTCTCCCCATCAGCTCTCTGCCCTGCTGTCTCAGGCCACCCATTTCTATTCTTTGTCCCCCTAGGTCCAGGGACTTGACAACTGTGTTTCATAGTTTGGGTTTTGTGGCATTTTTTCATGTATGTGTGTTTGTATGTTTGTGCAGGTATATGCACATATATATACATGTGGGGGTAACAGAAATACGTGTGTGTGGGAGGCATCTTCCTCAGTGTTTGCACCATTTTTTCATTGTTTGCTTCTGGGGCAGGGCACACGCACAGCATTCATTGGGCCCAGAGAAGTCAGTTCTGCCCCAACCATGTGAGTCTAAAGGATGAAACTCGGACCATCAGACCTGCTCAGCCCTCTCACCAGCTCCCCACCTTGTTTTTTAAGGCAGGGTCTCTCAGTGAACCTGGAGTTTACTGACTCAGGCTAGCCAGACCATAGTCTCCAGGAATCTGCCTGCCTCTGCCCCCCTAGTGCCAGGGTTATGGATGTGCACCCCCACGCCTGGCTTTAGAAGCATACTGGAGATCTGAACTTAGATCCTCTGTGTACCACGGGCTCTTTACCCACCGAGCCTCTCCCCAGCTTGTTTGGACTGTTTCACCCAGTAAGCGGCTTCATCCCTGTTACATTACCTTGGCTGGAAGCTTTGCATGGTGGTCAAATCCTCTGAGCTGCCTACGGTCTCCCCAAAGACATTAATCCCTGTTTCATATGAGGATACTATTTCAAAGATGGAAAGCAATTCATACACCCTGGTCACATAGCGAGTAAGAATGACAGCAGGGTTATGTCTTCTGACCAGATGATGGCAATGCTCTAAGCGTGATGGCTCTAGGACCCTGTGCCCTGCAGGTGGGGGACAAATCAGTGAGGAGCCCAGTCCAACCATCCCGTTTCCCAGCCCTAAGGCTTCTGAGCAGAGGAGCTGGGGTACCCTGGCTCCCCCAGGCCCCAGCTGCAGGAGAGAGTATCCCTGTCTTTCCCCTATACCTCAGGGCACACACTGAATTTCATGCCCACCTGGCCACTGTCGTGTCCTCCCTGCCCCCACTCCTTCAGCACATACTGGGCCCCTGTGACCTCCAAGTCCACAGGAAACCTGCGAAGAGCCAGGACCCCCATGTCTGCCCTGACGTGTGAGACTCCACAGATAGGACCCATGTGCTCTGTCCCTGCCCTGTGCCCTCCACCTCCTCCCGATGCTTCAGGAGCAGCTGTGGAACTATGAAACAGAGCGCGAGCCTGGGGGACACAGTGCTCATAAATAGCAAGCGGCTAATAATAATAATTGTGGGTTTGAGAATCATCAGGGGCTGCAGGGCCCAACCTCACACTCACCCCCCCAAACACACACAGAGCTCCAGAGGGAAAGGTCACCCCTTGCCAGGATGGTAAATTCCTTTCACGCTTTGTGATTAACCCACACTACATTGCACACTTTCCTTGGCCCGATTCAGCAGGGACACCAGGCAAGCCATTTGCCACAGACACAGCTTCTCCAGCTGGAACTGCGTGCAGGACAGTCGTCCTCAGTTCTGTCCTCATCATCCCAACCCAGTGGCCCCCAGTTCCTCCTGGGGTTTAGCACCTGAGGGTGTGGGAGGAAGATGGGAGCCGGGAGTCATACTGGATACCAGGTGTCCCGGAACACACTGGCTCAGCTTTTTCCGTGGGCCACGTACCCCAGGTTAGGCTGGAAGAGGCTCTGGTGGGGAAAGGTGGTGGTGGTACAAGATGGCTGGCATGAAGGGGATCCCTGGGCTGAGCTTCCTGCAGTTGTTTGCCGTTCTACCACCCAGATACTACAAGTTCTGCGTGGGGGGGGGGGGGGTCTATACACTGCACACTCTTGACATTGTAGTGACACTGTAGTGTCAGCAGAATAGGGGACAGACCCAGGTCTAGAAGCTGAGGAGGAGGGAGATATGGAGAGCACCATGGTCCCTGGGCCTGAGGAGATAGGGACTCACTCAGCGCTGGCTCATGGAATGTCCTTAGCATCCCTCTGGCCGTGTGCCCAACCACCCCAATGTCCTTATCTGGATCTCCTTGGCTTCACACACGTACTTCTGTTAGAGCAAGTCACATCCACTGCCCAAAGCCCTTCAGCCCTGCAGGCGTCAGGGATAGACCCCGGCCAGAGGTAGAGGTGGAAATCAGAGGACAGAGGCTGCCAGCTGTCGGCAGCGGGGCATCTTCGTCCCTGCTGGGCTGGGTCCACGGTGCTGTTGGCCCATCCCCAGCACAGAGGGAGAGGGAGCTGGAGACGGCACATGCACGTAGCCCATAAATATTTCTAACCGCAGCCAGCACGTCTGACTGGGCAATTTGCTTTTTAAAAAATTGCGCTCTAATTTTAAGTGAACAGCCCCTAATTATGGTGATTCGCAGGCACCTGGGGACCGGGTGGCATTTGAACATGGCAGAGCCGTGCAGGGACTGATTGGCAGGGTGTCGTTCAACCTGTCCATGCTGATCAGCCAGGACCGCTTCCCTAGGTGGGGCTGCTCCAGTGCCGAGGGGGCAGGGCAACTGGGGGAGACCTGTTGAAAGAGTGGGCAGAAGACCTGGAAGGGGCTATTTGGGCCATGCCCAACTTGTGGTACAAACCCAGACTTGGATTTGTTTGAGACTTGCAGAGTGTGTGTGGGGGGGGACACACTTCTGCCCTCCCTCCATCCTTTCAGAGGGACTTTCCAGGACTTGTACTGACCGCACAGAGGCTCCGTGAGCAAATAGCCCACTGGAGTGGGTTTTGTGTGGTGTCGTTAGCTCTTACCTATTTATCGGAAACAGGAGAACAGTGCTGGCAACTAAGGTCTCTTCCAAATAAAGAATGGGTGTGGTGATCTGTCATCTGAGCTGCTTGGGACACAGGCAGGAGGATCACAGTTCACGGCCTGCCTGGAAAACTTAATGAGACCTTCTCAAAATAAAACAATATTAACAAGAGGACTGGTGTGTGGTAGAGCTCCTGCCTAGAATCCCCCAGTGAGGGGCTGGGGTGTGACTCAGTGGTAGAGCCCCTGCCTAGAAACCCCCAGTGAGGGACTGGGGTGTGGCTCAGTGGTAGAGCACCTGCCTAGAATCCCCCAGCGAGGGGCTGGGGTGTGGCTCAGTGGTAGAACACCTGCCTAGAATCCCCCAGTGAGGGGCTGGGGTGTGGTTCAGCGGTAGAGCACCTGACTAGAATCCCCCAGTGAGGGGCTGGGGGTGTGACTTAGTGGGAGAGCACCTACCTAGAATCCTCTAGGGCAAGGACTGGGGGTGTCATTTGGTGGTGGGGTACCTGCCTAACCTATATGAGGTCCTGGCTTCCATCCCTAGTACCACACTTACACACACACACACACACACACATGCATACACGCACATGATTTCCTGAGGAGGGACAGGGGTGATATGACATCTGGAAGATCCTGCTGAGGGGGTCCTGGGACAGGAAAGAGCCCTGGTGGCTGTGCCCCCACCTGCTCCTGCCCCCACCCAGCCGGCTCCGCCTGCTCCTTTCCCACAGCTGCCTCAGAGTCAGCCCCTCTGACATTTCGGGAAAAACATTGTGAGTTGAGAGCAGAAGGGAGAAATGAAAGGATTTTCTTGAGAAAAGGTCAGAGTGGTTTCTCTTATTTTTGTTTAAAAATGGTTTGTGTTGAACTATGACAAGGCTAAATGTATTAAGGGCCATGGGAACAGGCTGGGGGGTCGGCCCACGCGAGAAAACAAGAGGAAAACCCAGGTAACAAGCAAGCCAGAAGACAGCTTGGCGAGTCAGTGAGACAGAGCCTCGCATGCCCTGAGGCAACTGCAGTCCCCCCAGGTGCCCTCTTGCTCATGCTAGGGAGTCAGTGGTAGTCATGGGCTGCCAGCACCCATGGGAGCAGCCTGGCCATCTGTGTGGCTCCGGGGAGCAAGGGCACCTGCAGAACCGCTGGCAGGAAGGACCTTTCAGAACAAACGTCTCTGCCTCGGCTTCACACTAGCCGTGCATTCGGGTTCCCATCAGCACATTCATTGTGCATTCGTTGGCACAGGCTAATCCACAGAGACACGCTATGCCTAACTCTCTCACCCTGGTACACACCAATCTGCCTCCTGCCCCTCTCACCCTGGTACACACCAACCTGCCTCCTGCCCCTCTCACCCTGGTACACACCAACCTGCCTCCTGCCCCTCTCACCCTGGTACACACCAACCTGCCTCCTGCCCTGCCGTATTGTCTTGTATGGATGCCTCGTGTCAATGGCATCACATAAACAGGCTCCTGTGTTCAGAGTTGACCCTGAGCTATCATGCATCAAGCCTGTTCCTTTTCATGGCTGAATTGTGTGTGTGTGTGTGTGTGTGTGTGTGTGTGTGTGTGTGTGTGTGTGTGTGTGTGTGTGAATCACGTCACTATGGACAGTGCATGTATGTCTCAGTGTGGACACATGTATTTAGTTCTCCTGAGTGCACAATGAAGGGATACTAATGGGTCACATGGTCATGCTTAGGAATTGCCTGGCTTTTCCACAGTAGCTGAGCTTCCTGCCTGTGCTGTACGGGCCTTCTGATTTCTCCTCGTCCTGGCCAGATCCCTGCCTTTCCTAATGGGCTCTGGCCTACTTGACGTCCCCCATAAGACCGCTGACTTTATCAGACCCTCCACTTCTTCCCTGAGGAACCATTCAGTTTGACCTTTGCCCAGCTCCCAACTGGGCCCTCTTTCCGTGGCCAAATGAGGAGGCCCTGGGTTTGCCAGACACTAGTTCTGTATCAGACCTTAGGTCTGAGAGAGCCCTGTGTGGGTTTGTGACCGCTTCTCACTTGGCCTTGCAAGTGGGGATCTTTTTCCCTTAACCAAGCAGGCTCTCTACATCTTTGGCCACTGCAGCATGCTGGGAAAGTCTGGATGACAAGGAGGCCCAGGGCCTCAGTCTGCTTCTCCCAGCCTGGCCTGCATGGTGAGAGGGCAGCTTGGCCAGACAGCCGAGTAACCTGTGCAGGCCCTGGGAGGCCAAGCTCTGTACCACGGCAGCTCTGAACCGTCTGCAAACTCCACTTCCACCCCCCATCACAGAGGTCACAGAGCCACTATGCTTTCCCTGCAGTTATAAGTGACATGAGAAAACAGGACAGAGCCAGTCTGGGCTCCAGAGTCTACCCTTCCAGGAACAAACCTCCATCAGCCAATATCCAGTTTCCTGGCTTCACAGTCTGGAAGATGCTTGGGGCTTGCTCTGCCTCCCCAGGCCATGCATGTAACAGCTGAAGGGCTGGAGACTGGAGTGGAGGCTGCAGGGGCTCACGTCCTGTTGTGGTAAAGCATCCCTAAGGCAGGACTGGCTGCCTGCTGTGAATCTCAGCTTCGTCTGCGGATGACCTTGAACTTTGCCTCAGCAGGCCAGTGCCCCTCTAGCCCGGCTGCACTCCTGGCTGCGGGCAGTACAGCCTTTCGGTCCCTCACCCCTCCAGCAGTCAGTGCTGACGGCCTCTCTACTCTCCTCCCGCAGGCCACAGGACCTTCGGGCTCCAAGATGCAGCTGCTGGAGACGGAGTTCTCCCGCTCGGTGCCTGAGCTCATCGAGCTGCACCTGCTGCAGCAGGACAGCATCCCTGCCTTCCTGAGCGCCCTGACCATCGAGCTGTTCAGCCGCCAGACCTCCATCTAGCCTCTGCCCACGGGCCTCCTCACTCTGCAGCCACTGGACCTTGGCCTAGCCTACACCCCACACTGTTCCCAGACCCCCTTGCCACCATAGCTGCATCATGCCAGCCATAGTCTCTGCTCCAGCAGCCACTCCATCTCTTGTCCCTAGCCAGCAGGAGCAACTGCTGGGGATGCCCAAGCCAGATCACACCCCATTGCTCTCCTCCCTTGCCCCCAAGCACTGGGCTTCTCCTCCTCTTCCTCCTGTTCTGGAGCTTCTCCGTGCACTGTCCCAAGGTGTCCCTACACCAGCCTCCAGTCACATGTGCTGGTTGCTTGGACTACTTTGCTGGCCAGGCTGTGGCCTGAAGCCATATGAAATAAAGTTTTATTCTTTAGCACTCTCTCCATGTCTGTATCCAAAGCGCCAAGTTACCTCGATGACCAGACCTCACCACACTGCCTGCCGTTCTCAGATATCTGCCCAGACCCCACTGCACCCCTGCTGTGCCCACTGGACACCTGGGCAGGCCCCACCACACCCCTGCCGTGCCCATTGGACGCCTGGGCAGACCCCACCACACCCCTGCCGTGCCCATTGGACGCCTGGGCAGGCCCCACCACACCCCTGCCATTCTCGGACATCTGGACAGCCCGCTCATACATGTGTCCTGAGAGGTGGCTGAGGTCAGGGAAGCACTTGTGTCCCATCCCTCCAGAGCCTGGGTGTTTCCTCCCTGCCTTGGTTACTCTACCTGCCTCTCCCCCGCCTGAGGCCTCTAAATCCAGAGACTAATCTCCCTTTGCCAGCTCCCCCTGCAAGGAACCCTACCTAGGCCTCTAGGCTTTTTACCACAGCAAGTGTCCTGATGGGCAGGGGTGGAGAGGAGAAGGTCTGAGTTGGGAGTGTGCCTGGGCTAGCCTGAGAGTCAAGGCACCGGATCATGTGATCTTCGTGCATTGGTGACCTGCCCCCCGAGTGTGTCAGACCCTCTTCGCATGCCTGCAAGAGGATGTAACTGAGACAGACCGCTGGGAGTGTCCAGGCTTGGCCTAGGAGCCCTGGGCCAGGGAAAACTCTACTTCTGGCTGCCCCTGGCTTTCACCAGCTCCTCAGTGGGCACCCGCTGATAAATAGGTCTCAAGCTGCTAATGACTCACTTTAAGGGATTAGTGCCACTGTGGCAGGCGTCACAGCCAGGAGGTAACAGGATTTGCTGTGTCCCAGCCTCCAGCTCTCCTACCAGGGGACCCCCGCTATCCTTATGCCCCCCTATCACTCTCAGCAGGGGCAGCCAGTGCTGACCTATGGCTGAGCTCTTTATTGCCTTGTCCTTGGGCCTGGTGCAAGGCCCTCTGGGAAGTACAGATTGTGAGTTTCTCTCCAGTTCGCGGGCCACCCCAGGGACTAACCAGCCACCAGGGCTGTTGAGAGGTAGGAACGGAAGTACCAGGGCGACATCGGAATCAACATACTTTGAAACCCCAGGCCATGGGTACAGGCTGCACCTGGCTGAACTTCCCAACTCTCGGCCCTCTCCCATGACAAGTGGGTCCCCATCTCATCACACCCTTCAAGCCGGGCAACATCAGGCTGCAGGGTCAAGTTTAGGAAGAAGGGGTCCTGCTCCAGTCACCTGTGGACTCCAACCCAACTCTCCCAGCTGCCAGGCTTCAGAGTCAGACATAGATAATCCCCTCCTACATCCGTGTCCCCAAGGTCCCTGGCCAAGTCCTGGCTGTCTTCATCCTCAGACAGGCTGGGAAGGGAGACTCAGGCCCAGGAGTTTGCAATTGAGAATGCAAACATTGACACAGTATGCCATTGCACAGGCAAAGTGTCCCACCCCGTGTGCGTACGTGGCATGCGGTTGCAAATGAAAGCAGGCAAAGCGTAACTGTACACGTGCATGTATACTCTAGAGTATATGCTGGCAATCTCGGTACTGCTTCCAGCCCACGGGAGAGTGTGCCTCGCTCGCTCACAAGGGGGGTGTTGGACAGAGCAACACCCGGGACCTGGGAGCCCCAGCTAGGCTTGTATTTATGCCAGCTTTCTGCTTAGCTCCACACTTAAAGCAAAACCAGTAAGCCTCCAAAGAGAGGAGACTGGAGGAAGGAAAGCCCCTCCCTTGGCTCGCAGCCCAGCGGGCGTACCTGCACACCTCCCGTGTGGATGGGCCAAGGCGCCCAGGTTTGTTTTGTTGGATTCTGTACAGGAGTTTTCAATAACTGGTTTGTTGTACAGTTCTAGTTTTTCTCAACAGCCGTCCACGCAGCTGTAGCCACTGAGTTTCATGGCTGGATCTGAAAGACACCGACATGGAAAGTTCTCGAAGGCTTGAGAACTGAGGCTCACAGGCACACTAGGTCCTGAGTGAAGGTGAAGCCACCAGCAGCTCCCAGCTGCCGTGTTTTGGAGTCATTTAGGACACTATTATCTTTCCTGTGTGCGTGTGCATGCGTGTATGTGTGTGCGTGTATGTGTGTGCGTGTGTATATGTGTGTGTGCGTGCATGTGTGTGTGTGTGTAGCACACATGCTACAGAGCAGATATGGTGATCAGAGGACAGTTTGCTGGAGGTGGTTCTATCATTCTACCATGTGGGTCCTGGGGATTTGAACTCAGGCCATCAGGCTTGGCAGCAGGCACCTTTCCTTGCTGAGCCATCTCACTGGTACTTGCTTAGGGAGCATCTTGCCTGGAATCTGCCTGCATATTGGCTGCCATGTGCTGTACCACAGAGCACCTTCACCAGAGGCAGTCCCAGAATGAGGGGATGGCTGAAGGCAGAGGCTGCAGGAACAGTCCAACCTGGCTGGGTTCGGGTGAGGGGAAGGCTGGCAAGATGGCTTGCTCGGTAAGGTGACTGCCACCAAACACGAGGACATTTTATCTGTGTCCTCACATAAACAAAACAAAGCAAACATAAAAACAAGGCATGGTGGTGCATGTCTGAAGAGGGAGACAGGAGGATCCCGGGGGTTCTCTGGCCAGCCTGCCTCACCTAACCAGTGGGCCCCAGGTTCAGTGAGAGACCTGTCTCAGAGATGACTAAGTAAGGTGAACGGCTCCTGGCCTCTCCAGGCACTCATGGGCATGCACAGGCAGACAAAGAGAGACGATCAGAACAAAGGGGTGACCCCTTGAGAACCCAAGGAGCTGTGTCTACAAGCCTTGACCTTGAGAGGACGGATGTGTTATTTAAACCAAGATCACAGGTGGGCCCCACTTCCCACCCAGGCTGCTTTACTTTCCCTTGTGACATTTATCGGCACCTTGCTCTCTGCCTAGTGCGTCACTTATAATATGCATATATATGTAGGGAGATATTTTAATCAGTCTCTTCTCACCTATGGAACAGTGCTGTCTCCAGGAAATGTCACGTTGATGACATTCGTCATTTGAAATGTTCAGTAGGAGGCTAGAGAGATGGCTCAATGGTTAGGGACACAGAACTTTCTTCAGAGGACCTGGATTTGGTTCCCACAACCCAAGTTCTGTGGCTCAGGACCATCTGTAACCCAGTTCCAGGGGATGTGATGCCCTCTTCTGGCCTCCGGGGGTACTGCCCACACATGCACATACCCTCACACAGACACATATATAACAATAAAATCTAGCATGTTCAGTAGCCGCACTGAGGACGTAGAGGGTGGAACTGATGTGATGTTCAGGGCGATGGTTCGGGGGGGGGGGAGCACTCGTTACACAAGTGTGAGCTCGTGAGTTTGAATCCTTAGAATCCACATAAACCCAGATGCAATACCACACATCTGTAATCCCAGTGTCCTTCAGAGAAGGGAAATGGGGATGGGAGAACCCCTGAAAACAGTGGTTCTCAGCCTTCCTAACGCTGCAACCCTTGTGTTGTGGAGACCCCAACCATAACATTATTTTCTTTGCTGTTTTGTAATTGTAATTTTGCTACTGTTATGAATTGTAATATTTATCTGTGTTTTTTGATGGTCAGGTGACCCCTGTGAAAAGGTCATTGGACACCCTGGAGTCGTGAACCACAAGTCAAGAACCACTGCCTTAGAAGCTTGCAAAACTAGCCAGCTGTTCTGGCTTATGCAGCAGCCAAGGGAGACTGCCTCGAACAAGACAGAACCAACGCCCAAGACTGCCCTCTGACCTCCGCATGCATGGTGTGGAGCACACATGCCCGTACGCACACACATGTACACAGAGACACATCGTATGCACTCAATGATACAAAATGAAGTATGGAGGGGGTAAGCCTGCTGGAAGAGGATGAGGCTGTGGGCTCATGAGATGGAGGCCAGCCTGGACCACACTTACAGAGCAAGGTAGAAGTGTTTACATCAATCAGTAGCATATACCTGAAGATTGGAATACAGAGGTCAATGTGGTCCCTGCCCAGGGGTGACATGAAAATTAGAGCCAGGTGTGAGTACACACCTGTAATCTCGGCACTCAAGAGCCAGGTGCGAGTACACACCTATAATCTCAGCACTCAAGAGCCAGGTGCGAGTACACACCTGTAATCTCAGCACTCAAGAGCCAGGTGCGAATACACACCTGTAATCTCGGCACTCAAGAGCCAGGTGCGAGTACACACCTGTAATCTCGGCACTCAAGAGCCAGGTGCGAATACACACCTACAATCTCGGCACTTAAGAGCCAGGTGTGAGTACACACCTGTAATCTCGGCACTTAAGAAGCTGGGATAAGAGGATGGTGAATTCAGGGCCAGCTTGGGCTACATAGTTCCAGGATAGACTGGACTACGTAACAAGACCTTGTCTCAGAACAAACGAGAAACTTAACCGGGGAGATAGCTTAGTGGGTAAGTGCTCGCTGTGTAAGCAGGGAGACTGGAGTTTGGATCCCCAGCTCCCATGGAAACTAAGGGGATGGCTTGCCTGTCAGTAATCCCAGCACTGGGTCGGGGGGAGATGCTTACCCCAGCCTCACTGGCTACCCAGCCTAGCTGAATCAAGCAGATCAAGGTTCAGTAAGAGATTGTTCCAAAAATTAAGGAACAATCTCCATGTACACACATGGGTGAGTGCACCCACACACACACCCCAAATTAAAAAAACAAACAGAAACAAACAATAAAGAAGTCATTGAAATTAATTTCCAAATATTTTATGTAACACAATACATCCCACTTCAGCCTGCGATCATCTTAACACAACCATGACAAGACATGGGTCCCTCTCTGTACTGAGTCTTGGAATCTGAGGCATCTTTTCCGCTTTTTGCCCTCCTCAGGTTGGACTATCCCTCTCGGGGCTCAGTGGCCAGGAACAGCCAGCTGTCCTCTATGGGTCCACGGCAGTAGTCCTGGCCTGTGAGGCTGTGGACAGCCACCGGGCAGACCACATTCACACAAGCGTCCGTTCTTCCTGACTAAGAGTGAAGTGTGTCTTCGTGATGGTTCTGTTGCTGTGATAAATACTGTGACCAGAAGCAGCGTGGACAGGAAAGGGTGTCTTTCATCTTACAGCTTGTACATCATCCGGGAAGTCAGGGCAGGAACCTAGAGGCAGGAACTGATGCAGAGAGGTGCAACTTCCTGGCTTGTTCCTTGTGGCTTGCTCAACCTGCTTTCTTATAGAACCCGGGACTACCAGCCCAGGGGTGGGTGACATATGCTGGGTCCTCCCACATCAATCATTAGTCAAGAAAAATGCCCCATCGTCTTACCTACTGGCCAGTTTCACGGAGGCTTTTTCTCAATCGAGGCTCCCTTTTCCTGGGCGACTCTAGTTTGTGACAAGCTGATATAAAACTAGCAGCACAGATCAGCTAAGCACAGGGGCAGAATAGACCTGGCTCCCCAGGGGTTGTGGGACCTGGCTCCCTAGGGGTTGTGGGAAGGATGATAACTAGCCTATGCAAGCACTTGGGGCCTTGGAGGGCATTGTCAGAGTCTGCAACCCTTCTGACCCAAACAGTGGGGTGTTCCGGCTGGGCATGCCCTAGCCCAGACATCAGGAGCCTCTATTCCATGCTGGTTCAGCATCAACCTTCCTTCATGGCCTCAGTCTTCACACCTGGAAAATGGGCTAATAGCAGGCAGGAGGGTGTCAAGAATCAGCCCGTGGCTCCAGCCTCCAGTATCATCCCACAATTAGCCTAGCCGCCAGCTGCCACCCAACCTTTTCCTGTTCCTTTTTGTATTATACTTAAAATAGAAAATTAAATTTTACACAAGGTTTACAAGCTGTTAACGGAATTCACTAATCAAACCCCAACCCCCACAAGTCCTTGAAAACGAAAATTTGAAAGGTCTGAATTTGCATATTCATGTTCTTAATAGGGTTCAGAAGGTATATTTGCCGCTGATGAAAAGGATTAATTAAGCCTAATTTGCATTGGTGGGGCCTCTTAACCCTTTATGAACTGGACCAGAGACCCAGAGGCTCCTGTGGCCGAGAGCAACAAGAAAGTGACACCCACCTTGGCTGCCCCTCCCTGGTGGCCACAAAAGTCACACAGCCATATGCATTGTAACAACCAGAGCCCTGGCACGGAACAAGAACAAGAACCAGACTTCAAGATCTTCTCGAGTGCTTGTCCAGGGCAATGGAAAAAAATGTGTGCGTGCATGTGTGCGTGCGTGCGTGTGTGCGCACGTGCGTGCATGTGTGTGCACACGTGAGGGCTGAAAGTTGGCCTCAGGTATTGTCCTCAATTGCTCTCCACCTTGGTTTTGAGGCAGGGTCTCGCACTGAACATGTTGCTAGACTGGATGGCCGGCAAGTCCCAGGCACCATCCTGTCTGCTCTAGGATTACAAGCTCAAGACGCAACACTCAGGTTTTTTACGAGGATTCTGAGGATCAAACTGAGGTTCTCACACTTAAGTGGCAAACACTTTACCCTCTGAGCCCCAGCCCCTGAATCATTTTTGACCCCATCACTCTGAGGTCATTTAGTTACCTTTGTTGTTTGTGTGTGTGTGATGTGATGTGTGTGTGATTTGTGTGTGTGTGCGTGTGTGTGTGAGCCCTCCTGAGTAC
Source organism: Microtus oregoni (assembly GCF_018167655.1). Classification (NCBI taxonomy): domain Eukaryota; kingdom Metazoa; phylum Chordata; class Mammalia; order Rodentia; family Cricetidae; genus Microtus; species Microtus oregoni. The sequence continues at coordinate 3,223,244 of NW_024543062.1, forward strand.
ACACATGTACATGTTTGTATACAGGAGAGTACACTTCCGTGTTGTCATCTGTGTGCATATATGTGAATGTGTGGAGTTGTCCCCTGGGCCTACAGCAGCCCAGTATGTCTCCTCACATGCTCTTCACGGCAAATAAAGGCAGTCTACAGGATGATACTCCCCTGTGACCCAGATCTTAGCGACACACACACATGGGATTAGAAACACGGGGTATATGCACCTAGGTCTGTACATAAACCATGTAGTTACATAGAGTTACTGGCACAACCTATGTGCACATGTGTGTATAAGTACGTATATACTCTACTTGAGTGGTATACATAACATACATTCACAGGGGTTATTGGAGCATGTAATTTTGTATTTATATATAGACATGTATATGCAGTTACAGATAGGTTCATACATAATGTGATAATGTGTGTGTGTGTGTGTGTGTTTTTTGTATGTTGAGATAGGGTCTCACTATGTAGCCTGGGCTCACCTCAAACTCATAATCCTCCTACCCCAGCATCTTCATGTGATTCCAGTTATCACCACTCTTCCTCACTAGATACAATTTATTCTTACACATAATTCTCTGAAGAACATATATACAATTCAGAAAAACTCATGGGAGTCATGGGGGCAGGGCTGAGCCCCCATGCTACCTCCCAACAAACCGAACTAAAAGAGAGAAGGCAGATCACACAATGGCCACAGAAAGTGAGCTTCAGATAAAAGGGCCAGGGCCCGTATGGCAGCCCACAACCATCTGTAACTCCAGTTCCAGAAGTTCCAACCCCCTTCTGGCCTCTGCAGGCACCAGGCACACACGAGGTGCACAGACATACTTGCAGGCAAAACACCCTCATGCGTTAAAAAAGAAAATAGGCCAGGCTGGACCATTACTCGGCAGTAAAGCATGTGTTTGACATGAGCCAGGCCCTGGGTCCCATCCTCACCACCAAACAAAAAAACGCGTGGTGACCCATCCTAATGTTCGTTCGTGATGAGGCAACCCCCTGCCTCAGCCGCAAAGGGAAGCGTCTACTGTCATCAAGCTACTCTGCCCTTTGCTTCTCTTATGTGACCTTTTCTACAGAAGGGCGCCCCTCTACGGTTCAGCGGGTACCTTCCACTCTGTAGGGAAGTGCTCTTGACAGCTTTTCAGGGCACAGATGTATGCATGGGTGGTGGGTGGATGGATGGCGTCTGGATGGACAGAAAAGCATATTTGTTCATAACTCACATATTATGAGTGTAGAGAAATACATATGCGCACATCCATATCTAATATGTGCATAATGTACAGGCACACACATTATGAATAAGTGATTAGATGGGCATCAACCACACTGACAAGGACCATCTGTGCACTTGTGTGTACGTGTGTGTGTGTGCGTGTATGCACGCGTGTGTGCGCGCGTGTGTGCAGTGATTTCTCCCAGGCACTGGGCTAAGGCTGCCCATGCTGGCTTGAATTACTTCTACTTGCACTAAATTATGGCTCCAGTAACTCCGCGGCGTTACATCTTAAAAGTGCTGGTTCTGTGGCCGCAGGGCGCTCTGCTATGTGCCTCGTTAATCTGACTCCTGTTTGCCTGGAAATTAGACCATTTGTTTGCCTTTTATGAAGATTATTCTCAGTGATTATGAGCAGGGCTGCGGGGAGCCGCGGGAGCCTCCGGCGGGCGAACACCACTCACTTCGGAAATCACAGGAAGAGGTGGCAGGCGGTCTGAGGGTCCCAGTCACCAACTTCCTCAAGGATAGCCAGGGCAGGAGAGAAACTGAGGCTCAGCGATGTCTGCAGCTACTTGGGGAGGGAGGGAGGAAGGGAGGGAGGGAGGGAGGGAGGGAGGGAGGGAGGGAATCTAAGAAACAAGACAGAACTGGGAGTTGCCAAATATAGTTGTGGGCTGAGGAGATGGCTCAGTGTGGAAAACGGGGGCCTGAGTCTACCCGGGAACTGGTATAAAAAGCTGGATATGTTGTATGCTGAGTGGTAGTAGTACACACACACCTTTAATCCCAGCAGATTAGGCAGAGGCAGGTGGATCTCTGTGAGTTCAAGGCCAGTCTGGTCTAGAAGAGTTAGTTCCAGGACAGGCTCTCTAAAACTACAGGGAAACCCTGTCTTGAAACAAAACAAAACAAAAGTTGAATATGGTCGCAGATGAGCTGGGGAATGGAGGTGCAGAGATATTTGATTCCTAGAGCTCATTGGCTAGCCAATCAGTGAACTCAAGTTTCTGTCCCCCCAAAAATGGGGTGGAAAGCTGGAGAGATGGCTCTGAAGTTAAAAGCACTGGCTGCTCTTCCACGGGACCAGTGTTTCATTCCCAGCACCCATGGGCAGCTCACAATCTCAAAAAGAAATGTCAGAACCAGTTTATACCCCTGGCAAGATCTGAGAGCTTGCTGAATTGCCTCATCACCAATGCTTGACCATTTGTGTCTCCGAGTTTGGCCGACCCCCAAGGGATTGCCGCAAATGGAGGTGTGATCCCTCGAACACAAAGGAGTTTGAATAGCGTCTAGGTTTGTGTGCCCTGCATATAAACAGGTTGTATGTGTTAGGGTTCTGCTGCTGCAACCAAATGAGTGAGGCAGGAAGGGTCTTTGGCTCCCAGTTTCAGGGGTCTCTTGGTCCCATCAGTTGGTAAATCATCTGGTGGCAGGCACCACGGCAGAGAGATGTTCACATGAAAATGGGCAGAAACAGAAAACAAGAGGCACACTCATGCCAGAGAGACGTCTGCCCCTTGCTCCCTTCAGGTCTGAAGAGTGGTGCCACCCACACCAGGGCGGCTTCCGGAGCCTGCATTGCTTTTCTGCTGCTGTGACAAACACCTGGCAAAGCCACTTATGGGAGGCGGGTTCTGGCTCACAGTCTGAGGGTGCACAGTCCATCATGGTGAGCAAGGGCATCGTGGTGGGAGCCTAAGGCTGCCCATCACCTGCATCTTCAGTCAAGAAGCAGAGAGAGGTAGATGCTTGGACTCAACTTACTTTCTCCCTCTTGTTCAGTCTAGGACCACAACCCGTGAGATGGTGCCCCCCACATTTAGGGTGGGCCTTCCCACTGGGCTTAGTTACCTTATATACTATCTTGGCAAGTCTACTTAAGGGAGAAGGGGTTTGTTAGGTTCAGAGTTCCAAAGTATTGTCCATCATGGTCAAGGCAACAGGATGCTGAATCAGGTGGGTTCAAGGCATCCACAGTCAGGAAGCAAAGGGATGAAGGCTGGTGTAGCATGCATTCTAATTGGTCTTAATAATAAAAACTGAGAGTTGGTTATTAAGGGATGAAAGATGAAAGAGCAGAGAAGCAAAGCAGCCAGCCACTCAAGTTCTTACCTCTACAAAATCTTCAGACCAGCCAGGACCCTGTCTCTACAAATCCTCAAACTGAATCCTGAGCTCCCGTCTCCTCCCGCCTTATATTCCTCTCTCCGCCCAGCCAGATCACTTCTCATCTCCGCCTCCCTAGTGGAGGTGTGAGCCTCCACTGCCTTGCTTTTATGGCTAACTAGTGGCTCACTCCCCATTGCTCAGGCAAGCTTTATTTGTTATAGCACAAACAAAAGATCACCGCTGCTGGGACTCAGCTCGTCTTCTCTACTTACACACCCCAGGTTCCCAGCCAGGAAACTGTCCCTCCCACAGGTAGGGTGGGTTTTCTCACATTAATTAATATGATCAAAATAATCCCAGAGCTTCACCTTCCAGATGATTCTATATTCTACCAAGTTGAAAGTTAACGTCACACCAACTCAATTAACCCGGTCAAGGAGATTCTCCCACAGAAGCCAGGCTAATTCTCAGCTGCGTCCCTGGAGGCTTGTCCCCGGAGCACAGCCCTAGCGAGCTGGCCATCACCACTAACCATCACGTGTTCTCACAGACACAGTGTGCCTTGCCAGTCTCCTGGGTGTCTTTCATTCCGGTCAAGTTCGCAGTGACAATGAACCGTCCTGTTGGCCTCTTACAACACACTTGCTTCCTCCTGTCTCTCATCCATCTTTTCCACTGACTGGGCAGTGGATCTTCACAGACCTGATGGTCTCTGTGTGGAAATTATGCCTTACTTCCAGCTCCGTGATTTGCGTGCGTGCATGCGTGTGTGTGTGTGTGTGTGCGCGCGCGTGCGTGTGTGCATGTGCCTGTGTGTGTATGTGCGTGCATGTGTGTGAGGTGCACACTCACAAACAATGCATGCATTGTATGGAGAGGTCAACGATTCACCTCAGATGCCGTCCTCAATCTCTACCTTATTTTTTTTAAAATGCTGATTTTTGTTTGTTTGCTTGTTTGTTTTGTTTGAGGCACAGTCCCACTGTGCTGTCCTGCTTCTCCGAGTACTTGGAGTAAAGGGGTGCACCATAGCGCTAGTCAGTGGGGGTGGATCTCCAAGTTGGGCGGCAGTTTGGCAGGGTCACAGCATTGAGAGGAGTGGACATGGGCTCCCACTCCTAACCAAGAAGCTATTTGCAATTGATACCCTATGGAAAAGAGAAAATCCCTCTCTTCCAATGGAGTGTCCTCAGGTATGTTAGCGACACGCGGGGCGGGCCCCAGGTACGGAACAAACACTGTGGTTTTCCCGTGAGCTTTTTGTTGTACTTTGTTTGGACTTTGGGTGGTTGTTGTTGCCTTATTGGTTTTTGGTTTTGATTTTCAGGTTTTATGGTAAGTTTGTTTGCGAATTTTTTATTTTGAGAGAAAGAGAAGGGGGCATAGAATATGGAGTTGGGTGGGTAAGAAGGTGAGTAGGAATTGGGGGGGGCATGGTCAAAATACATTGTATGAAAAATAATTTTAAGTTAAAAAAGACACACAGCACAATGCCTGACTAAACTCTTGACCACATTTGTTCGTTTTGTGTGTGTGTGTGTGTGTGTGTGTGTGTGTGCGACAGCATGCCTGTGCAGGTCAGAGGACACCTTGCAGGACATGGCTCTCCTTCCGCTATGTGGGTCTTGGGAATCAAGGCCCGCAGGTTTGGCAGCAGGTGACCTGACCTGCTGAGCCACCTCGCCAGCCACCCTACTTCTTGAGGCAGGATCTCTCATTCCACCCAGAGGTCATCAATTGGACTGGATAGGATCTCTCATTCCACCTAGATCTCATCGACTAGACAGGCTCTCTCTCCCTGACCAGACCTCATCCACTGGACTGATTGACGGACGGGTCAGTGAGCTCTGCCCCGCCCCCATCTCCGCCTACCCAGCGTCAGGATTATGAGCAGGTGCCATGGTGTCCAACTCCTTATGTGGGTTCTGGGGACTGAACCTGGGTGCTCATATTTGGCAAACTCTCTACCAACAGCATCTCCCCCCCGTCCTGAAGTTCTTGCTTCTTCACCGCCCGCCCCCTTCTATTGGTTTTCTGGTGAGCAAAGTTTGTCTGTTCACATAGCAAAATTTATCAATCTTGTGTTTTACAGCCAGCACATTTGGCGTCTTGTTTAAGCAGGCCTCCCGCCACGGTGAGGACACAGAAATGCTCTCCCACCGTGTCTTCCACAAGTGACTTTTATTTATGATTTGAGGCAGAAATTCAATTTCATTTTTTCCACATGAATAGCGAATTGTCTCCGTAGCATTTATTAAACAGTTTCCTCGCTCCCGGGTGGGCCTGGACCGCCATAAATCAGGCGTCCACACAGAGCGGGGCTGCCTCCGGGCCTTTGGTCGTTCTTCTGGGTCATCAAGTCTATACAGAGCCATCTTAATTACTGAGTGTCACACCAGAGAGGGTAGGGTGGCCCTGGGTGGCAGCCCAGGAACGGACAGGGCCGGGTAGGGCCGCGGAAGTCTCACCGTGTTGATGATAACTGTTTCGATGTATCAGTTTATTTCACTTTATGTGGGTCTCTGTACCTGTCGGTGTGCATGTGTTTGCACGCGTGTGCGTGTGTGATGTTGTTAGATGTCCTCTTCAGGTGTTCTCCATCTTCTGTGTTGCTCTTTATGTTCGTGTATATGTCCATTTATGTGTGTGAGTGGAACTCGGGGGACAACCCTTGGGAGTCTGTTCTCTGCTTCTGCCATGTGAGTTCCAGGACTTAATGGAGGCCTTCAGGCTAGGCAGCAGATGCCTACTGAGCCACTTGGCCAGGACACCCCTTTAGGTTTTGAGACAGGTTCTCTCACTGAAACTGAAGCTCACCCATAGAGCCCAGGGATCCTCCTGCCTCTGCCTCCCCAAGTGGGTGAGCTGGGTATCACTGCGGGTGGCTTTTGTGGGACGCTGGAGATTGAAGCCGGGTCCCATACTTCTGCAGCAAATGCTTTTCCCCTGAGCCATCTCTCCAGTCCCTAGTGCTCTTTAAAAACTACATCCAGCCAGGCAGTAGTGGTGCACGCCTTTAATCCCAACACCCAGGTGGCAGAGGCAGGCGGATCTCTGTAAGTTCAAGGCCAGCCTGGTTTACAGAGCCAGTTTCAGGACAACCAGGGCTGTTACACAGAGAAACCCTGTCTCTAAAAACCAAAACAGCAACAACAACATCTAATGTTTCTCTATGAGTTGGGAGGCTCTTTCCTCAGAATAAGGAAATTCTCATCTACCCCCGTGTTCCGAAAAGTTTTGATGACGCACATTTTAGTGCGAGACCAGGTATGGTGGTATGTGCTTGAAGTTTTGGCACTGGGGAGGCTGAGGTGGGGGACTGAGCTGAGGCCAGATGGTGTAACAGTGAGATTCTGTCTCAAACAGGGGAAAAAGCCAGAGCAGAGTAAAGCCGACAAAGCTCACAGGACTGCAGTCTCTGGCCAGTGACAGGGCAGAGGTTCCCCAAGCTTTGGAGGCTTCGTGGGTGGCTTTTGGACAAAGGCAGAAACACGGGTTAATGTTCATTGCTGTTTTGGTTCTTTGAGATAAAGTTTCACTTGGTTGCCCTAGCGGCTGTAAAAGCCCTGGTGTAGAACAGACTGGCCTTGAACTCACTCACAGAGATCTGGCTGCCTCTGCCTCCCCAGTGCCAGGATTAAAAGGTGTGCCATTCCCCACTAAGAATAATCCATGAGATCCTGTGTGATGGTGAGTTTAGGAGGCTGAGGCAGGAGGATTACTGTGAATTTGAAGTCAATAAAAACCTGTCTATAAACAATACCAACAACAAAACCTATCCCCACCCCACACGCCCCAAAATAAAAGAAAATTAGTAGATCCAGGCATGGTGGCACACACCTTTAATCCCAGCAATCAAGAGGCAGAGGCAGGAGGGTCTCTGTGTGTTCGAGACCAGCCTGGTCTACAAAGAGAGTTCCAGGACAGTCAGTACTGTTACACAGAGAAACCTTGTCTCAAAAAGCCAAAAAAGTAAGAAATAAAATTAGTAACCCATCAATGAATACATATTTAATAAGCATATCAGTACATTCAAATAGAGAAAAAAAGGAGTGGGGCAGAAAATTTAAGCCTTGAACCATCAATGAATTCAGAGTATAAAGAAAGATAAAAATTACACAAAGGGCTGGAGAGATGGCTCAGCAGTTAAGAGCTCTGACTGCGCTTGCAGAGGACTGGGGTTTGAGTCCCAGCATCCACATGGCAGCTCATCGCTGTAACTTCAGTTCCCGAAGACCTGACACCCTCTTCTGGTCTCCATGAACCCCAGACACTCACATGACGCAAACATATGCACAGGCAAAACACATAAAATAATAAAACAACAACAACAATAATAATAAGCCCCATAGGGCTGACAACAAGAAAAGCCCTGGGTATCTGGATGGAGTAAATCAGAATCTACCAAGGTTCATGATGGATATGATCTTCCAGCACTGGGGTTGGGGAGTTGGCTCAGTGGGAAAAGCACTCTCCCTGTAAGCCTGAGGACCTGAGTTCGGTTCCCCAGAACACACGTAAAGCCAGACACAATAGTGTGCATCTGTCATCCCAGCAACTACAGCAGGATGGAAGGAAGAGATGGGGGACCCTCCAGAGGCTCATGGGTCAGCCAGCCTGACCATTCAGTGATGATGTCTGTCTTAACCGAGGTGGAAGGAGGGACTGACCCCTGAGGTCATGGTAGGTGCATGGGAGTGCTCAGATATGTGAACGCACACGCACATACACACACCGGTTACACACTGTCTATAGGAGACACTTTAGTGAGAAGCAAAAGGGAAGGAGATAGAGTCTCTAATCAAAATGCAAACTGCGCCTCTAGGGATAAGGAGGATATGGCTATAGTGGTGTGCAATTTCATAGCCACTTACACTAATTCTGAACCCGCAAGTTCCTCCTAGCATCATTTGCCTCTAGAAGACAAAGGGCTGGGGAAGTCGTGCAGTTCAGAAAATGCTCGCTTTGCAGGTAAGAAAGCAGGAGTTGGAATCCCCAGAGCCTGCCTGAATACTTGGGTGTGGTGGCAGCCATCACCCCAGCCAAGGAGATGAAGACAAGCTGATCCCAGAAGCTCGATGATGAGGAAGGCAGAGATAGAACTCCTAGAGGGAGGGTAGCCAATCAGCAAGCTCTGGGTTTGATTGAGAGGCCCTGCCTCAATGAATGAGGTAGAAGAGTGATGGGGGATGATTCCCAGCCTTAACCTCTAGCTTCAACATGCACACACACACACAATCACATAAATACATACACAATCACTCACACATACACAATCACATAAATACATACACAATCACACACAATCACATAAATACATACACAATCACTCACACATACACAATCACATAAATACATACACAATCACACACTCATACACAATCACTCACACATACACAATCACATAAATACATACACAATCACACACACATACACAATCACTCACACATACACAATCACTCACACATACACAATCACATAAATACATACACAATCACACACAATCACATAAATACATACACAATCACACACAATCACATAAATACATACACAATCACACACAATCACATAAATACATACACAATCATACACAATCACATAAATACATACAGTCACTAACACACGCACAATCACATAAATACATGCAGTCACTCAAACACAATCACACATACAAACACAATCACATAAATACATACACAGTCACACACACAATCACATAAATGCATATACAATCACACACATAATCACATAAATACATACACAATCACACATACAAACAATCACATAAATACATACACAATCACACATACAATCACATAAATACATACACAACCACACATACAAACAATCACATACATACACAATCACACATACAAACAATCACATAAATACATACATAGTCTCACACACACACACAAACACACACGCGTGCACATTCACATGTGCACATCAAACAGAAAGACAGAATGTCCAGGTAGGACGGCAGATTAGAAGCTACTTTGGCAACCCCCACATAGGCTGAACCAGGCTATAAGACAGTGACTGTATCCCTATGATAAAGAGCTGAATCTGGGGACTTTTCTCTGCATAGGAATTGTTGGTCTCAGCTACAAGGCGCTGCTCACACCAGGGCCAGCCAGGGCCAGATGTAGCTACCAGGAAGGTCTCTGGACTCTAGATACAGGTACCACAAGAAGAGCAAGCAGAGAAAGCTGGAGACAGAGCAGGTGTGGAGAGTAACCTGTGAGTAACCAGGCCAGAAGGACGGAGATGGGAGTGTGGTTAAAAAAACAAACAAATTCACCTCACCTTTGAGGGCAAACACATCAGAATGGCATCAGAACTCTTACCAGTGACTGTTCTAGTTTGTGTTCTGTTACTGCGACAAACACTCTGACCAAAAGCCACTTGGGGAGGAAAGGGTATATTTGACCTCCACTTCTAGGCAATGGTCCATCACTGGGGAAGTCAGGGCAGGAGCTCAAGGAAAGAGCTTGAATCAGAAACCATGGAGGAACCTTGCTGGCTGGCTCACTGACTCAAAGTCAGCTTCTTTTTTTTTTTAATTCATTTATTTATTAAAGATTTCTGTCTCTTCCCCGCCACCGCCTCCCATTTCCCTCCCCCTCCCCCAATTAAGTCCCCCCCTCAGCCCGAAAAGCAATCAGGGTTCCCTGTCCTGTGGGAAGTCCAAGGAACCCCCACCTCCATCCAGGTCTAGTAAGTTGAGCATCCAAACTGCCTAGGCTCCCACAAAGCCAGTGCGTGCAGTAGGATCAGAAACCCATTGCCATTGTTCTTGAGTTCTCAGTAGTCCTCATTGTCCGCTATGTTCAGAGAGTCCAGTTTTATCCCAGGCTTTTCCAGACCCAGGCCAGCTGGTCTTGGTGAGTTCCCAGTAGAACATCCCCATTGTCTAAGTGTGTGGGTGCACCCCTCACGGTCCTGAGTTCCTTGCTCGTGCTCTCTCTCCTTCTGCTCCTGATTTGGACCTTGAGATTTCTGTCCGGTGCTCCAATGTGGGTCTCTGTCTCTATCTCCTTTCATCGCTTGCTGAAGGTTAATATTCAGGAGGATGCCTATATGTTTTTCTTTGGGTTCTCCTTATTTAGCTTCTCTAGGATCCCTAATTATAGGCTCAATGTCCTTGGTTTATGGCTAGAAACCAAATATGAGTGAGTACATCCCATGTTCCTCTTTTTGGGTCTGGCTTACCTCACTCAGGATAGTGTTTTCTATTTCCATCCATTTGTATGCAAAATTCAAGAAGTCCTTGTTTCTTACTGCTGAGTAGTACTCTAATATGTATATATTCCATACTTTCTTCATCCATTCTAAATGGGACCTCCTGAGACTGAGAAGCTTCTGTAAAGCAAAGGACACTGTCGCTAAGACACAAAGGCAACCCACTAACTGGGAGAAGATCTTCACCAACCCCGCAACTGACAAAGGTCTGATCTCCAAAATATATAAAGAACTCAAGAAACTAGACCGTAAAAGGCTAACCAACCCAATTATAAAATGGGGGCATTGAGCTGAACAGAGAATTCTCAACAGAAGAACTTCAAATGGCCAAAAGACACTTAAGGTCATGCTCAACTTCCTTAGCGATCAGGGAAATGCAAATCAAGACAACTTTAAGATACCATCTTACACCTGTCAGAATGGCTAAAATAAAAAACACCAATGATAGCCTTTGCTGGAGAGGTTGTGGAGAAAGGGGTACACTCATCCATTGCTGGTGGGAATGCAAACTTGTGCAACCACTTTGGAAAGCAGTATGGCGGTTTCTCAGGAAATTCGGGATCAACTTACCCCTGGACCCAGCAATACCACTCTTGGGAATATACCCAAGAGAGGCCTTATCATACAACAAAAGTATATGCTCTACGATGCTCATAGCAGCATTGTTTGTGATAGCCAGAACCTGGAAACAACCTAGATGCCCTTCAGTGGAAGAATGGATGAAGAAAGTATCAAAGTCAGCTTCTTAGAGAGTAAATCAGCTAATCCCAATTCCAACAGGGAAGAAGAAAAGAACATTCAGTAGCCCAATCACCCAGAAGAACAGCCAGCAAAAATACAGGGAACAGCAAGTCATTCTCAATAATGAACTTAAGTGTAGATAATCTCACGTCCCTACTTAAAAGACGTAAACTAGCTGGGCGGTGGTGGCGCACGCCTTTAATCCCAGCACTCGGGAGGCAGAGGCAGGTGGATCTCTGTGAGTTCGAGGCCAGCCTGGTCTCCAAGAGCTAGTTCCAGGACAGGAACCAAAAAGCTATGGAGAAACCCTATCTTGAAAATCAAAAAAAAAAAAAAAAAAAAAAAAGACATTAACTAGAAAACACACCTCACTGGCAAAGACACCAATAATCTGGGCCGGAAGAGAGAAGTCAGGACTGGAAAGAGGGTTTCATGGGTAAGAAAGCATGCTGTACAACCATGAAGGCCTGAGTTCAAATCCTCAGCACTCATAAAAGGCAGGGCTTAACTGAGTTACCAATAACCCCAGCACTGTAAGAGCCTGAGATAGTCTGGCCCCAAATTCAAAGAGAGACTTTGTCTCAGGGAAATATGAGGAAGAGTAATAGAATGCACGGTGTTCTCTGGCTTCTAAACACACTTGATTGGTGTGTACACCATCACAAACATATACACTTGGAAGAGAGAGAGAGAGATAGAGAGAGAGAGATAGAGAGAGAGAACAGTATACCAATTCTTAAACAAGCTGACATAACTATTCTTTCTGACAAGACTTCCAGCCAAAACTAATGGCAGGTCATTGAAAATGTAATTATTACATATTAATAAAGAGATAATAAAGAGAACAATCCCCAGGACAACACCAGCAGCTGAGAACCAAGCACATCGGCCTGTGTGAGGACAGTTCAGTCTTAAAGGACAAGACTAGTTGAGTGTCAGTGTGAGGATGAGTTGGGGATCTGGTGAATTCTGAGAAACAGCGCCCAGCTCAGAGCACACTCTGAGGAAGGGATGTTTATCCTTATGTACTTTTCCCGGCTGTGACAACTCCTCCAGGCCTTCTTTGTTTCTCCAGACACAGGGCCAGACCTTGCTTTGAAGAACCAGACATGAGCTCTCATGGTGAGAGCTGATGAGATTGCTCAGCCAGTAACCCCTGCGTGTTGTTTTGGGGAGAACTGTAGAAGTGTTTGGAATTTGGGCTGAAAAAACCAAAATTGTTGAGTGTTCAAAACTTACTGGACTGTTCTGTGAGACTTTGGAAGCTAAGAATGGGGAGAGAAATGCAGATGATAGGGGCCTGGCTTGTGTAGTTTCAGAAGTCTAAAAAGCTCTTGTGTGATATATTTAAATTAAGAATTTGTGGAGCTGAGTGTGGTGGCGCACACCTTTAATCCCAGCACTCGGGAGGCAGAGGCAGGGGGATCTCTGTGAGTTTGAGGCCAGCCTGGTCCACAGAGAGAATTCCAGGACAGCTAGGGCTACACTGAGAGACCCTGTCTCAGGGAAAGAAAATAGAAATTGTAGAAGTGAAACCCTCTTTACTGGGACAATGGGTCTGGTCAGCTTGGGTTGAAGAATCAGCTGTCATTAAAAAGAGACCAATGTCATTGAGACAAACTTTCTTTGAGGGATATTTCCTCAGGATCAGCAACAGAGAAGCTCTGATCCAGAGTAGGACAAGGCTGTGTCTCCAACCAGAGATGACAAACTTGACGGTGTTTAAGAGTCTGACCTATAGTACTGGCTTTGGGGACGTGAAAGCTGTCGGATTGAAGTAGTCATAGAGAGAAGCTGAGCTTCCCTGGAGAGAAGCCAGGCAACACCCTGCTGAAGGAAAAGCATATTGGAAGTGCTACAGTCATGGGATGACTACCAGGGATGGCAGCAGGTCTGGTGTGGAGCCAGCTTGAGCCTACCGGACCACATTGTGTGTGCTGGGGATGACAGAATTGGGGAGACCGGATGTCCCAGGACCTTTGAAGCCCAGAAGATCGTAAGTCCAAGATGTTGGACACTGTGCTTTGTACGCAATTAGATTGTTGGTACATTTCTTTTTCTGATTGTAATTATGCCCTGGTTCATCTCTCTTAGAAAAAGAAAGTAAATAACTTATTTTTTTATTTTCCAGGAGTCCACACATAAGAGGCTTTGTGTTTTTAAAGAGACCTAGGATTTTTGCAGTACTCCTTCCATGGCCTCTGCTTCATTTCCTATGTCCAGGCTCCAGCGTGAGTCTCTGCCCTGACTTCCATCAATAAAGAACTGTAAGCTGTGAGCCAAATAAACTCTTACATCCCCTAGCTGCTTTTGGTTATGATATTTATCACATTAGAAGAAAAGCTACCTATAACACTATCTGTATGTAATGGCCCTCATTAACTCATAGGGAATTGCACTATTGAGAGGTGTGGCTTTTTTGGAGTAGGTGTGGTCTTGTTGGAAGAACTGTATCACTGTGGAGGTATGCTTTGAGGTCTCCTATATGCTCAAGTCATGCCCATTGTCTCAGAACACTTCCTGTTGCCTACAGATCAAGATGTAGAACTCTCAGCTCCAGCACCATGTCTGCCTGCATACCACCATGTCTCACCATGATGATAACGGACTGAACCTCCGAACTGTAAGCCAGCCTAAATTAAATGTTTTCCTTTATAAGGGTTGCCAAGGCTCTTTTCAGTTTGAAGACTTCATAGAGAATTTGGGAACCCTACAGGTCTGCAGACACTACATGGGTGCAACATACTACTCATAGCAGTAAGACCTTGAGCAGTCCAGCAGATGGACCAGGCCACCTGGAGAGGAAGCCTCAGAAGAGAAACATACACACAATACCACCATCAACAACAAAAACAAAACTAACAGGAACTACCAATCCCTGGTCATTAATATCCCTTAATATCAATATCAATAAACTCAATATGCCTATAAAAAGACACAGGCTAACAGCATGGGTATGAAAACAGAATTCATCCTTCTGCTACATACAAGAAACACACCTAAACTACAAAGACAGACATTTCCTCCGAGTAAAGGGTTGGGAAAAGATTTTCCAATCAAATGGACCTAAGAAACAAGCTGGTGTAGCTATCCTAATATCTAACAAAATAGACTTCAGACTAAAATTAGTCGAAAGAGATGAAGAAGGTCATTTTATATTCATCACAGGAAAAGTCCATCAAGATGAAGTCTCATACTGAACATCTATGCCCCAATAAGAGGACACCCTTATTTATAGAAGAAACATTACTAAAGCTTAAATCACACATCAAGCCCCACATAGTAATAGTGGGAGACTTCAACACCCCACTCTCACCACGAACAGGTCTGCCAGACAGAAACTTAACAGGGAAATAAGGGAATTAACAGACGTTAGGACTCAAATGGACTTAACAGACATCTATAGAATGTTTCACCAAACACAAAAGAATATATCTTCTTCTCAATACCTCATGGATCCTTTTCTAAAACTGACCACATACTCAGTAACAAAGCAAATCTCAACAGAAAAAAAAATTGGAATAACCACCTGTGTCTTATCAGATCATTAACCATGGTTAAAGTTAGAATTCAAGAACAACATTAATTGCAGAAAGCCCACAAACTCATGGAAACTGAACAATGCTCAATTGAATCATCCCTGGGTCAAGGAAGAAAGAAGAAATTAAGGGCTTCCTAAAATTCAATGAAAATTACTGCACAACATACCCAAACTTATGCAAACTCAAAGAAAGTAGTGCTAAGAGGAAAGTTCATAACATTAAATGCCTACATACAGAAACTGGGAAAATTCCACACTAGTGAATTAACAGAACATCTGAAAGCTGTTCTCTCTCTCTCTCTCTCTCTCTCTCTCTCTCTCTGTCTCTGTCTCTCCCTGGGTCTGATTTCCTAAAAGTGCTATTTTTCTACATTTAAGGAAATTAATTTTTTCATGTGTGCGTGGTGTTCATGCATGTGTGTGCATGTTCGTATGTGGGTGAGTGTGTAAATGGGCACACAGACATGTATGAGTGAATGCGTGTGGAGGCCAGAGTTTGACATTGGATGTCTTCCTCAATTACACTCCGTTTATTAAGAGTCCCTTGAACCCAGAGTGCACCGCTAGCCCAGCCAGCCTATGGGATTCTCCGGGCTCCACTTCTGAGTACTGGGATTACAGGCAGGTTGCCACACCCACTGGCTTGTTGTGGGGGGTGGCTGGGGGTGTCACTACAGTCCTCACGCTTGTGTGGAAAATGCTTTAAGGGTTGAGCCGTACTGCAGCCGCTACTTCCTGTATTTGCCCCATTTGGTAAACGTGACCATCCGGGACAGAAAAGCTGGAACCTGAGACCCCCACTGAGGTCAGAACTAGCAGAAGCCCAACTGCTGCGTCCCTGTCCCCACTCTGCTCCCAGGGTCTCACTGGGTGTTGGGAGCTGTCACAGAACAATATGCTTCCATAGTAGTTGGGGACAACTCACCAAGGTCAAGGGCAAGGTCAGAGCTGCAGACCCAACAGGGTGTGGGGAATGAGAGGGGGTCACCCTGCCGAAGCCTCCGGTCTCCATGCTTACATAGGCGGCAGAAGTTGCAGGAGGCGTGGACTATAGTTCCTGAGAGAAGGACTCCAGGCCTCCACTCAGCAAAGAGAACAACAAAAAGAAGCAAACTCACCCAGGAGGAGCAGGTGACAGGAAATAATGAAATTTAGAGTTGAAATCAATAAAATAGAAACAAATAAAACAATACAAAGAATCAATGAGACAAAGAGTTGGTTCTTTAAAATCAACAAATCTGCTGGTTACATGTCTGGGCACCACATATGTGAGCCCTTAGAGGCCAGGAGAGGATGTTGGATCCCCTAGAACTGTAGTTGCTGGCTGTTGTGAGCCGTTATGTAAGCACTGGGAACCAAACACAGAGCCTCTGGAAGAGCAATCAGTGCTCTAAGCACTGAGCATCTCTCTACCTTGCTTTTTTTTTTAAATTTATTTATTTATTAAGGATTTCTGCCTCCTCCCCTCAACCGCTTCCCATTTCCCTCCCCCTCCCCCAATCAAGTCCCCCTCCCTCATCTGTTCGAAGAGCAATCAGGGTTCCCTGACCTGTGGGAAGCCCAAGGACCACCCACCTCTATCCAGGTCTCATAATGTGAGCATCCAAACTGCCTAGGCTCCCCCAAAGCCATGTGGCAATATACAGATTAATAGAAATGGATTAAATTAATATGTAAGAGTTAGCCAATAAGAAGCTAGAGCTAAAGGGCCAAACAGTGTTTTAAATAAAAAAAAATAAAATCAACAAATCAACAGAATAGACAAACCTTTATCTAAAATAACCAAAGGCAGAGAAAGAATATTCAAATTAACAAAATCAGAAATTAAAAGGGGGACATAACAACAGACACAGAGGAAACCCAGAAAATCACTAGATCATACTTCAAAAACCTATACTCCACAAAATTGGAGAACTTAAAAGAAATTGACAATTTTCTGAATAAGTACCGTATACCAAAATTAAATCAAGGCCAAACAAGCAAATTAAATAGACCTATAACCACTAACGAAATAAAAACTATAGTCCCTGAGTTGCAGGGACCCCAGGGAGACCACCAGAGACACAGACTCACCCAAATGCAGAAGCGAGGTTTAATCCTGTAGTACATACAAATCACGATAGGGACCTTATCCAACACAGCGATGTAGCAGGATCCAGAGGAGGTGTCCCACTGTTCTTAGGCAGGGTTTATGAAGGCAAAAAAATCACAAAATTATTGTTATGGGCATAAGAAGTACAGGTTACTCTCTGATTGGCTTCAGTGTAGGGGATTTTCCACTCTGCTGATATCAACCTCCAGCAGCTGAACTCCAGTCTGGGGAACTTCCCACTCTGCTGATATCAACCTCCAGCAGCTGAACTCCAGTCTGGGGAACTTCCCACTCTGCCGACAGCCACCTTGGGGCCTCTCACAAAATAGAATTGGTTTTGTCCCCTTCAGAAACAATCATCAAAAGTCTCCTAACCAAAAAACCCCAGGGCCAGATGGTGTCAGTGAAAAATTCTACAAGAACTTCAAAGAAGAACTAATACCAATACTCCTCAAATTGTTCCACGCAATAGAAGCAGAAGGAACATTACAAAACTCTTTTTATGAGGCTGCAGTTATTCTGATACCCAAGCCACACAAAGACACAACTAAGAAAAATAATTACAGACCAATCTCCCTCATGAACATAGATGCAAAAGTACTTAATAAAATACTGGCAAATCGAATCCAAGAATACATAAAAAAATTCATCCACCATGACCAAGTAGGATTCATCCCAGAGATGCAGGGATGGTTCAACATAGGAAAACCTATCAATATAATCCACCATATAAACAAACTGAAAGAAAAAAAACTACATGATTATCTCATTAGATGCTGAAAAAGACTTCAACAAAATTCAATATCCCTTCATATTAAAGGTCTTGGAGAGAGCAGGGATACAAGGAACATACCTAAACATAATAAAGGCAATATATAGCAAGCCAACAGCCAACATCAAACTAAATGGAGAGAAACTCAAGGCGGTCCCACTGAAATCAGGAACAAGACAAGCTCTCCACTCTCTCCATATCTATTCAATACAGTACTTGAAGTTCAAGCTAGAGCAATAAGACAACAAAAGGAGATCAAGGGGATACAAATTGGAAAAGAAGAAGTCAAACTTTCACTATTTGATGATGATATGATAGTATATGTAAATGATCCCAAAAATTCTACCAGGAAACTCCTACAACTAATAAACACCTTCAGTAATGTAGCAGGATCCAAGATTAACTCAAGAAACAATTCAGTAAACCTCCTATATACACATGATAAATGGGCTGAGAAAGAAATCAGAGAAACATCACCCTTTACAATAGCCACAAATAACATAAAATATCTTGGAGTTAACTCTAACCAAACAAGTGAAGGACCTGTGTGCCAAGAACTTTAAATCTTTGAAGAAAGAAATTGAAGAAGACATCAGAAAATGGAAAGAGCTCCCATGCTCTTGGGTAGGTAGGAGTGACATAGTAAAAATGGCAATCCTGCCGAAAGCAATCTACAGATTCAGTGCAACACCCATCAAAATCCCCGCAAAATTCTACACAGACCTCAAAAGAACAATACCAAACTTCATATGGAAAAAAAACAGGATAGCCAAAACAATTCTGAACAATAAAGAAACTTCTAGAGGCATCACCATCCCTGACATCAAGTTCTACTATAGAGTTACAGTAATGAAAACAGCCTGGTATTGGCATAAAAAACAGACAGGTGAGCCAATGAAATAGACTCAAAGGTCCGGATATCAATCCTCACACCTATGAACACCTGATTTTTGACAAAGAAGCCAAAATTATACAATTGAAAAAAGAAAGCATCTTCAACAAATGGTGCTGGTGTAACTGGATATCAACATGTAGAAGAATGAAAATAGATCCATATCTATCGCCATGCACAAAACTCAAGTCCAAATGGATCAAAGATTTCAACATTAAAGCAACCACACTGAAGAACCTCATAGAAGAGAAAATGGGAAGTATCCTGGACTGCATTGGCACAGGAGACCATTTCCTAAATATAACACCAGTAGCACAGACACTGAGAGCGACAATTAATAAATGGGACCTCCTGCAACTGAGAAGCTTCTGTAAAGCAAAGAACACGGTCAACAAGACAAAACAACAGCCTACAGAATGGGAAAAGATATTCACCAACCCCACATCCAACAGAGGGCTGATTTCCAAAATATACAAAGAAATCAAGAAATTGGTCATCAAAAGAACAAATAATCCAATGAAAAATGGGGTACAAACCTAAACAGAGAACTCTCAATAGAGGAATCTCAAATGGCTGAAAGACACTTAAGGAAATGCTCAACATCCTTAGCCACCAGAGAAAAGCAAATCTAAACAACTCTGAGATACCGTCTTACACCTGTCAGAATAGCCGAGATCAAAAACACTGATGACAGCTTATGCTGGAGAGAATATGAAGTAAGAGGAACACTCCTCCATTGCTGGTGGGAGTGCAAACTTATACCACCACTTTGGAAATCAGTATGACAGTTTCTCAGAAAATTAGGAATCAATCTACCTCAAGACCCAGCAATACCACTTTTGGGCATATACCCAAAGGATGCTCAATCATACCACAAGGACATTTGCAGCATTATTCATGATAGCCAGAACCTGGAAACAACCTAGATACCCCCCAAGAATGGATAAGGAAAATGTGGTATATTTGCAAAATGGAGTACTACACAGCAGAAAAAAATGACATCTTGAAATTTGCAAGCAAATGGATGGAACTAAAAAAAAAAATCCTGAGTGAGGTAACCCAGACCCAGAAAGACAAATATAATATGTACTCACTCATAAGTGGATATTAGATATAAAACAGGATAACCAATCTACAATCCACAATCCCAGAGAACCTAGACAATAAAGAGGATCCTAAGAGAGACATGCATGGATCCACTTAGGAAGGAGAAAAAGACAAGATCTCCTGAGTCAATTGGGAGCATGAGGGGGCAGGAGTAGGGTAGAAGGGGAGAGGAGAGGAAGGAAGGGAAGTGGGAAAAATGTATAGCTGAATAAAACAATAGAAATTAAAGAGAGTTGCCATGGTCATGGTGTCTCTTCTCAGCAATAGAAACCCTAACTAAGATATGATCCAAGTATGAGGATTTGAGTTCAGTCTCCAGAAAGTGCTGGACAGGGTGGCACATGATTGTAATGCCAGCACTGGGGAGATGGGGACAGATGGATCACCCAGTCAGCTTAGCCTCCTTGTGATCCCCAGGTGAGTGAGAAACTCTGCTCAAACAAAATAAGAAGGACAGAGGCCGTGGGGTAACCCCTGAGGCTGACCTCTAGCCAATGCATGTGTACGGGACATGCTCACGCACTCACGTGTCTATCTTTTCTCCTTCTGTCCCTCCTCCACCTCTCTCCTACCTGCAGCATGAATTAGATACAGTGGCTTGCAGGACTGAGCTTCTGATTGGCTCAACAATAGGTCACATGTCCACACAGGGGGCTAGGGGTTCTAACTTCTCTGCGAACAAGAGAAATACATCCTCACTGGGAAAAGCGAGATATTCCAAGTGGAACACAGGACACGAAGCATTTGCTGGACTGATCCCACACTCAGGGACATGAGCCAACCAAAGGTAAAAGAAGGACCAGCTTCTACTTGACCCCCAACTCCAAGCATCCTGGGAAAAGACCTTGGATTAAAAGCCAGCCTCTTGGTGCTGCTGCCCTGGAGCAATGAAAGCAGCACAGAGGTCGTTTTCCCCTGAGTTAGTCTATAAATTCGAAGCAATCTTGTACAAAAGAGATTGTAAGGCTCCTGAAAAGCGGTCCAGCAGCTGCTGGAAGAACATAAGTGAGAGACGAGCCAAGAAAGAGATCAAAGAGGGAAACAGAGAAAGCAGGGGCTCACCTTGTCTGTCGTTAAGACGCGTGGCTAACTGAGCTAACTGAACTCTCTGGGACGCAGACGTTGGGATGGGGCAGACATTTGGAGGAGCCAGAGCTCCAATGCGGGGGCCGATAGGAGTGAGGGTGAGGTTTCAGTGAGCGTGGCCAGGGTGCTTGCAGGTAGTCAGTATGGGAAAGTAGCTACAGATCATGTGGCCCCATCAGGTCCACACTGGGAGGGTGACATCAATGGCCTCCCCAATGCTGTTGCTACAGAAGGTCCTGAGTTTTCTTTTATTATTAGTGCATTTTACACATCTATTGGATGGAGGTATGCATATGTCATATGTGTTGTGTGATGGTCTACATGAGGAGGTCAGAGGACAACACATGGAAGTTGCTTCTCTTCATCCACCTTGTGGGTCTCAGGATTGAACTCAGGTCATCAGGCTTGGTGGCAAGTGCCTTTACCAACTGAGCCATCTCATTGACACGAGTCTTACATATTTAAGGTAAAAGACGCGTGCTTATATAAATGGAAGGAAAACTGTATTATTTTGTAATAGGAGTGACCCTTTCTTTTTGGCATGCTTAAAAATAGAGTCCTGGGTACCCACAAGATGGGTAAAGATACCTGTGGCCAAGCCTAATGACCTGAGTTCAATCCCTGAGACCCACAGGATGGGAGGAGACAACAAACTCCTTTAAGTTGTCCTCTGTCTTCCATATGTACACCGTGGCATCCCTGCAGCCCCCAAAACACTCACATAAATAAATATTTAAAAAAATTAATAGACTCCTGGAATTCATACAGTGGGTACTCATTCATGGCTGGTCAGTACAGTACTGTATGAGATTCTGGTGTATGGATTCTGTGTGCCGGAGCCTTCTGTCCTGTGTGTTGTGGTACTTAGCTGTGTGGTAGTGGAAAGTGGGCTGTTGTCACTTTTGGCTTTGGTGAGTGGGGATGTCACCAACATTCCAGGAAAGAATAAAATCTATTAAAAAGATTAATTTGATTTGATGAACTAAACAGTCAACATGTTTTTAACCTGGCCTGGTGATGCAGGTCTACCGTGCAGCGGCTTGGGAGGAAAAAGCGGGAGGATCTCAAGGTCAAGATCTATCTAGGTTAGAGTTCCTAGGCTAGCCTGAGCAACTTAAGAAAGATCCTGACTCAATAAAAAAAATGAAAAGAGGACTGGGAATGCAGCTTAGTGGTAGAGCCCCTGCCTAGAATCCCCAGTGAGGGGCTGGGGTGTGGCTCAGTGGTAGAGCCCCTGCCTAGAATCCCCAGTGAGGGATTGGGGCATGGCTCATTTGTTGACCACTTGAGCAGCATGCACAAGGCCTTCAATTAAATCCCCCAGAACCATTAAAAAGGCAAGAGAGAGAGGGAGATGAACATGGCTCACTGTTCATCACATCCCGTGACTCACCTGGGGGAAGTTAGCTTTCCATCCTCACCGCTCAAGTCTCCACAGTGTGAATGAGTCTGTTCTTGTGCCAGCAGGAATGTCTGGCTGTGTTCAGCTGGGAGAAGTGAGACAACTGCTGTTCCATGGGGTGGGAGGGCATGTGTGGGCACTCCACAGACTTCTGCAGTTCCGTGGTATGTATAGGAAGCTAGAGGAGCACCAACCATTCTTGCTTCATTTCTCTGCGCTCCTGCCTGGGCATGTGACATGACCAGATAGATGGTTGAGATTCTTGCCTTGACTTCCCCACCGTGATGGACCGTCACCTGGAGCTGTGAGCTGAAGCAATCCCTTTCTCCCTTAAACTGCCTTCATCAGGCTGTCTTATCCCAGCAACAGAGATGACAAAGTCGGCGAGAGAGCCTGTCTCAGAAAGTACAGTAGAGGGCAATCACAGAAGATGGCCAATGTCGAACTGCAGACCCCACAGGCCTGCTTACACACCACACACACACACACACACACACACACACACACACATACACACACACACACACACACGGCCTATGGCAGTGGTTCTCAACCTTCCTAGTGCAGTGACTCTTTAATACAGCTCTTCATGTTGTGGTTACTCCAACTATAAAATTATTTTCATTGCTACTTTATAACTGTAATTTTGCTACTGTTATGAATCGTAATGTAAATATCTAATATGCAGGATATCTGATAGGCTACCCCTAAGGGGTCATGACCAACCTTCCTAGTGCAGTGACTCTTTAATACAGCTCTTCATGTTGTGGTTACTCCAACTATAAAATTATTTTCATTGCTACTTCATAACTGTAATTTTGCTACCGTTATGAATCATAATGTAAACATCTAATATGCAGGATATCTGATAGGCTACCCCTAAGGGGTCATGACCCACAGGTTGAGAACTACTGGCCTATGAGACGATGCTATGGTTGACTTCTGGCCTCTACACATACCAATATTCACACACACAGAGAATAAGAATAAAAGGAGGAGGAGGAGGAGGAAATAAAAGGAGAGCGAGGAGACAAGAGGAAAAGGGGAGGGAAGAGGGGAGGAAGGGGACAAGACAAGAAGGGAGGAAGGGGAGGAGGGAGGAAATGAGAATTGGGGGTGCATCATCAGCAAAGACACAGAACAATTGTCTGCCTCGTTTGGAAGTTCTGTCCTGGTAGAGAAGGGATTGCAAAGTTTCTGTGCTTGGAAATACACGGTCGAAGGTGAAGGCCTATTTTAAAAATGGAGATTGAGTGGCAGTTCTCAGAAGGACCGGGGCCTCCCACCTGCTCCTGCTGCTGCTCGCCCAGTCGGGGGCACTCAGAAGATTAAAGGCATGGTTTTTAGAGAAACCAGCCAAAGGAAAAAGACAGTTATGTCTCCATCCAAAGTGCCTGACCGGATCACCTCCCTGGCCCTCAAGTTAGTGACCCCGCTGAGGTACAAAAGGCTCTCTCCGGATTTTATGTATAAAAGGAGACCCAAGGCTCAGCAGAGGCCCGAGCAGTCTCAGAAGGGAATGGGTAGTGCAGAGAGGAAAGGGATTCATGTAAAATGATCACTAAGGAGCTGGGGAACTGGCTCCATGGGTAAGGACCTGAGTTCAGATCCCCAGTGACCACAGAACAGGGAAGTAGAGCAGGATGAGCCTTTGGTCTCAGTACCCAGGAAGCAGAGGCAGGCAATCCCTGGGGGGTTTCCGGTCTCAAGTTCCAGGGAGAGACACTTTCAAAGCACAAGGTGGAGGGACTGGAGAGATGGCTTTGCAGCAGAGAGCCATGGTTGGTCTTGAAGAAGACCCTGGTTCGGTTCCAAGCATGCACATGAAGGTTCACAGCTGCCTCTGAGTCCTGTTCTAGGGGATTTGATGCCCTCTTCTGGTCTCCAAGGACACTGCACACACATGGTGCATATGAACACACTCAGACATGTACACATCAGAAACAAATACATAATTTTTCTAAAGGTTGAGAGAAAGATAATGATACCTCATTCAGCCTGTGGCCTTGTAGGAAACAGCGGTCATCACTTCGTAACATGAGCACTAGGGACTCAGCATAAGGAAAATAAAGCAGCTAGTTTGACCTTGCAAAGTTGGCCATCAACCTAGAGAAAGGGCAGAAGTGGCTAGCATGTTGATTTGGCATAAAAGCGGTCTTTGTATTCCAAGTCACACTTTTCTGTCCTCTAAACTCTTCCTTGGCTGAGTCTTCACGGAGGTCCTGTTTCCCCGACCTGTGTAGCCTAGTTCCCTTTCCCTCCTCCCCACTCTCCTGGGTCTCAAGAGTCCCTCCTTTTCTGACTGTACTTGCTCAGCAGTTATTTTGTAATGCTAAAATAAACTGAAAAGCATCCAGATAAGCAGTCCCACCCTACCCACCCCATCAGTTGGGTTTAGTGCCTTCTCTTTGCTTGTGATTTTCCAATGCTCCTTCCACGTATCTCATACTGAAAATGGACCAGAGTGATTCATCTCACAGCCTACACACACACACATGCATATGCACACATGCATGCACACACACACATGCACACACGAGCACATATACAGCCACACACACACATCATGCACATCATAATTAAAATGGCAGTGAGTGTCTTCAGAGGCCAAGTGGCTTCCACCCAGTGTGGTTAGTTAGGCTGCAGGGGCTTCTATAGCCTTCATTTGGTGTGGACTAATTTCCCCCCTCCATTGGCCATTTCTCCATGACCTCAGTCATTTAGGGTGGCGCCTATTACAACTTTTTTTTTGTATGTTTAAAAATGGACCAACTTTGAAACATTCAAAATTATACACACGCAATGGACGTGGCATCGTTTTAGGAACCAGACAATTCAGACTCAGCTTGAGAAAAAATGACCCCATGCAGCAGTGCTGAGGGAACTCAGACACTAAAGTCGTGAGACAAGTGCTTCAACAAGCAGCTGGGAATACTTGTGTGTGAGCGGCGAGCGCTTATGAGCAAACACGCATGCTCGTTCATGCACGGAAACTAGAGGAGACCAGCAAGCGTCTTGTTCCGTTGCTCTCCACCCTATTTCCCTGAGACAGGATCTCTCACTGACCCGGAGCTCAGCTGGCAGCCAGCAACACGCAGCAAACCAGCATCCCCACCACCACCCCACTCCCGGCCACACCCTTCAGAGCCCCAGGGTTACAGGCACATGTGTGGACCTACCTAGCCTTTTAAGCGGGTGTCAAATCTAGGTCCTCATGCCTGTGTGGCAAGTACTCTGACACACCAAACCGTAAAACATCTTTGAAACAGAGAGATAAAATATTCCACCTAAGAGATAGACTTGAAAGAAAAATTTAATGAGAAATAGAAAACTGAAAAGAATATAGTATCCAAAGATGGAAGTCCACTGGAGAGCCGGTGGAATGACTCACTGGGTAAAGATGATTGCTGCTAAGTCTGACAACCTGGGTTAGATTCCTAGGGCCCCTTGGTGGAAGGAGAGAACCGATTCCCATAAGTTGTTCTGTACCCTACACAACACACACACACTCACACTCACAGTAGCATTGCACACATACACACTAGCAAGCAAACTAGCATGTACACACATGCACACGTACACACACACTAGCATACACACACATACACATGCATGGACACACACACACATATACGCACGCGACACACGTACACATATTAGCACACGCACACGATAAGGACAGACCGGTTTGTCATTTTCAGTAAAAGATGAACCAGTAAACTGAAAAGATTATGGAAACTACACAATCCAAAAGACATAGAAAGAAGCAGACGGCACGGCAACCCGATCCTGAGACCACAACAGAGTGGTAGGGAAGGATAGAACATGTGTGTCAGGAGGGTTACAGAAGGGGAGAAGCAAGAACGGGGGCAATGAAAGGATGGGCAAGCTTTGTAAATTCCCATTTCCTAAACTTGAATAAAAGGCTCAAGTCTGCAGATTCAGGGTATGCAAACTCCAAGTTAAAACAAAACACCCAGGCATAGTATAATCTCCTGACACCAAAGTCGTGAATACTGAGAGACTGGAGAAAAAGTGTGTGCCATTTAAGGGGAGTGCCCGTCTGAATGCTGGCAGTTTCCCTCTGACCCATGGAGGCCAGAAGGAAAGCACTGCCTAAACCGACAGCAGGGACCACACCAGAGTCCTCCGTCGGGAGGGAAGAGGAGTGAAAGGTCTGGTCTCCCCTTCGGAGAACCAAGAACTCATTTTTGATTCTTTAAGAGAGTTGGTCACCAGCAAATGCACCTTTAAACTGATTGCTAAAGATTCCAAACAGAAAGAAACTGAGAAGACTGGCCACTTCAGGAAGGGCATGGGGAGTAGGGTGGGTTGGTAACAACTATAAAGGGCTACTAGCTTCTATCATATGAGCTTTAAGAATTATGTTTGCTGATTGAAACAAAAATGATAACCCTCAACTTACGTGACAGTCAATGCCTCTCCATGTTAGCTGTGACTGTTACCTTGACCTTGCCTAGAACACTCGTTCTCAACCTTCCTAATGGTGTGACCCTTTAATATAGCCCATGTTTTTGGTGACCTCCCAACCATAAAGCTATTTTCCTTGTAGCTTCATAACTGTAATTTTGCTGTTACAATTGTAAATGTGAACATCTGACATGCAGGATATCTGTCATGCCCCCCCCACACACACCCAGAGTTGAGAACCGCTGGCTGAGAGCCATGTGAAAAGGGTTGAGGGACTGTCTAGGTCAAACTGACCTGTGGCACATCTGTAGGGGACAGTCTTAGTCACGAATAGTGTGGTAGGACTGGGATGTGACTCTGGAAGACTGCTAACCTAGCATGTACAAAGTCCTGGGTTCTGTCCCCGTGCCACAGAAACTGTGTGGTGGTGCCTGCCTGTAACACCAGAACTGGAGAGGTGGAGTCAGGAGGATCAGGAGTTCAAAGCCATCCCAGGCTGCATTAATGAATTTGAGGCCAGCCTGGACTACATGAGACCCTGTTTCAAAAACAGTTCAAGGAGAACTGAACATGATGTATTCCCTGCCTTGGGTTTGAGGTGAAACATAGGCCAGCGGTTTCTTTCATGAACATTTATTCCCAAGAAACAAACACTTGTGGTCACACAGAGCCAATGTGTGGTTTTTATTGTGACTTTATTTGTAACAGCTCAAAGTGTAAACATCCCCAGTGCTCTTACACAGAGGAGTGGTTAAACACCCTTGGCTCAATTGCTTACACCACAGAATACTGCTCACCAATGAAAAGAGCAAACTGCCAACAAGCAGCAACTCAAATGGCTCTCCAAAATCTCAGGACTGTGAGGAGCCCAGAGGTCACATGGCAAGGGATAACAGTAATGTGATATTCTGAGGAGAGAATGGGGAAGAGGTCTGTGGTTGCCGCCAGTAACAGGGGTATGAGGTGGGGGGTGATCTGTGTGAGGAAAATCCAGCGTTCATGCTGCATCTCCATTGTAGTGGTAGCTGCACATGCGCCTGTGCACACACGCATGCACACACACACGCACACACACACGAATAAGCACTGATGTGTCACAAATACGTTGCAGCAGTCTGCAAGCTGGTTTCCAGGTTTTGATCCTGTAATAGAGTGGGTAAGATGTCACCATAACAACAACTTGTGATGCTATGAAACTTCGCAACTTTCTGTGACTCTAGATTTCAAATCTAGACTATATGACCATCAGGCCGGGGACACAGTGTAAGTGCTTGCCTCCTAAGCGTGAAGACCTGAGTTTGGGTCCCCAGAATCCCATAGAAACTGGGCCTGATGGGACACACTGACAGTCCTACTGCTGGGCAGGTGGAGACAGGAGGAGCTCTGAGGCTCCCTGGTCAGTGAGTCTAATCAAATGGATGAGTTCCAGATTCAATGAGAGACCCTGTCTCAAGAATTACAGGGGAGTGATTTAGGATGACATTCGATGTTGACCTCTGGGCTGCAACCTCGAAGTACACACTCACACATGCACACACACACAGGCACAAAGACACACTCACACAACACACACACACACACACACACACTTTTTAATTAAAAATTTAAAAGTATCCACGGAAGTAAAGCAAAAAAGTGGAGAAAGGCCGGGCGATGGTGGCGCACGCCTTTAATCCCAGCACTCGGGAGGCAGAGGCAGGCGGATCTCTGTGAGTTCGAGACCAGCCTGGTCTACAGAGCTAGTTCCAGGACAGGCTCCAAAGCCACAGAAAAACCCTGTCTCGAAAAACAAAAACAACAACAACAACAACAACAACAACAAAAGTGGAAAAAGTAGTGGCAGCTGTGTGGCCAGGAGCTGTCCGTGGTGCTGAAGAGGATCAGCCTGTCCAGGAGACCCCATCCTTCGCTGTGACACTAACCTTCCGCCCTCCTGTACACGTTGCTCACTCCTAATTCCTTGTTATCCCCTCACATTTATGAAGGGCACCCCACTCCTTGTCAGGGAAGGGAGGGGACCCCTAAGAAGGGAGGCAGTTG
The DNA here is from genome assembly GCF_018167655.1 of Microtus oregoni. Taxonomy (NCBI): domain Eukaryota; kingdom Metazoa; phylum Chordata; class Mammalia; order Rodentia; family Cricetidae; genus Microtus; species Microtus oregoni. The sequence goes on from NW_024543062.1 coordinate 3,251,932, forward strand.
GAGGATCCCAGTGGTTGTGAGCAGACCTCAAATTACCATGGTTATCGCTGGGCGGAGCAATGCTGTGAGTTCTCTTTTCTTTCTGTTCAGCTGTGTTCTCAAGCTTATGTAATAAAAGGATTACTTCTGAGATAAGAAGAATCAATAAAACTTATTATGCTTTAAAATACCATCGCAGGCTCCCTGGGGTTCTCAGCTCCCTCGGATTTCTTCACACTTGCAAAGAAGGCTGCCCAGCCCAGCTGACGCCCTGCCCCAGTTTCTAAAGGCAGTGACTCTGCCTCCCAGCTGCCTCCCTGCTGGGTGTGCCCTGGGGGGTCCATCCCCTTTCCACATCCCCACCTCCCACCTCAACACTGCCAGCTCCTGTCTGTCCTTCAAGGCCTCACGTGAGCATCTCCTTTGGAGGGTGTCCCTGTCCAGAGGAGATGGTAGCTTTCTCTGTCACCATCCTGGCCGGCATGTTGGCATCGCAGGCTGGACTGTTCTATACATGCTCTGCCTCTCTGACATTGGACATTGGTACCAATGACTCTTGACCCCTTCTGCCATGCCATACTGCCACGGGGGAGCTCAGAGTGTGACGGGGCAGATGGGAAGAGACAAGGGCACAGGGATTTTCCCCCTTGGCCAGCTGTGATCCACTCCCATGGTCCCTCTCCAGGGTCCAGTGGGCCTGTCTCCTTCCTGCTTTAAGGAAGTTCACCTTCCCTGTGGTCCCCTACACTCTTTTCATACAATTAAGGTCGCTGCACCCTCAGAAATGGGAGTAGTGTTTGTTGATGTTTCCCAGAGTGTGGCACGAGATAGGTAGGTGTCCTATAATTGCATGTTGAATAAGTGAATGAGTGAATACCAATGGATATTTTCTGCTTTTGCTCTCTTCCCTTGGGGGAGGGGATCCCGATCTGATGACCAGTCCTCCCCCACAGGGAAGTGCGCTGTCCCTTCCCATGGCATTGGCTTGCTCAGGTCAACAGGGCGCTGCCATGAGCACTATATCGATCAACTGTCACCCGCTGTTTGAGCTCATTGAGAAGCTGGCTCAGAAGTGAGTCGGGCCATACCCTTCAGACACAAGCACATCTGTCTCCATGTGTCCTCCAAGACCGCGTGTCTGAGACGGGCTGGTCCCCCAACTCCATATAAGGGAGGAGAGGACAGCAAAAAGCCCAGGAGTGAAAATGTCGCACTTTGAAAACAGCTGGAACTGTCTCAACAGTGTTCTTCCTGCGGTGTTAAAGTGCTGGCAACAGGAAAGAAACCGGAAGCTCATCCCCACTGCCTCAACTTCCCCAGTCAGTTTCTGCTGGATGTCCTGAGGCCCCATCTGGACGATGTGATCTTTATCTGTTGCTCTCTGTTCTGTGGAAGCCTCTGGTCCTTGTCAGTCTGTGAGTAAACTCTTCTCTCTGTGGGAAGCCTATCTGTCTGCCTCAATGAAACTTCCCTGATTGGTTTCTGCTGAACATTTTATATTTTAAGTCTCTGATTTAATTCTCTCTCTCTCTCTCTCTCTCTCTCTCTCTCTCTCTCTCTCTCTCTGGATTGCTATATATTTGATAAATACTCTCATTCAAACAAAAGAATGGTTCCCAGAACATTCTCTGCACCATACAGAACAGATACCTATGCCTGATCTTTCTCAGGGTCACTCCCATAGGGCTGGGCTGTGGAAGCTAAGAGGCATGTGGAGTAGGCTTTGTCCTCCAGGGTCCTCTCATCCATACCAGCTACCTGTGGCTGCCCTGCGTGCTGCTTTTGTGACAGAGACTCCTTGTCGGGTCCTTTGTGAGACTGTCCTGGTAACCAGAGGAGGGTGTGGGGTGCCTTCCCCACATTGGATGGAGGAGATAGCTGGGACTTAAGGTATAGGGACAGTCACAAGGCCCCTGATTCAAGCTCCCATACCTTCTGCTTTCCCATGGGAAACCACAAAGCAGGGACCATGGGGAGAGTTCCCACATCCCTACTCTAAACCCAGTTCAGACCCCACTCTCCTAGGGCCCATCCTCCCTTTTCTTTCCCCTTCTCCAAGCCAACTCCCACCACTTTCAGGAGCCCCCAACCCAGCACCCCTGGCTTTTTCCCTTCATTGCCTGGCATCCCCTGCGCACCTCTGAGCTGACCACTTCCCTTCATCGCACGTGGCTGCCAGCCTGCAAGTTCCCAAGTTCAGCTGTGCAGAATTTTGCACACGGTGGGCACCTGATAAATGCGGGTCAGGGCTGGAAAGATGGCTCAGCAATTAAGAACACTAGCTGCTCTTCCAGGTTTGATTCCCAGCACCCCCACAGTGGCTCATAACCATCCATAACTCCAGTTCAAAGGAATCTGACGCCCTCTTCTGGCCTCCACAGGTACCAGGCATGAACATGGTACACATACAAATATGTAGGCAAAACATTTATACACATAAAAATAAATAAATATAAACACATTTTAATGTGTAGGTCTTCTCCTGGCACCTTAGCAACCGGAGTCTTAAACGCTTTCTAGTGAGGATGTAATGGCATGTGAGTACCTGTCACCAGCTCACACTCAGCGCAGAGTTGACTCCGCTGGCCTTAGGAGACCTTGGAAGACTAGGCATCGCTGCCTGGGCTCTGGCAGCTGGGCATCCTGTATGCACCTCCTGCCTCTTGTCTCTCTGCCCTCATCCCTCTCCAGACCTGCGATTCTTCCATTAGACCCCATCCTGGTACCAGCTCTCTCTGTCCTGTCTCTTCACACATGTGCACTCTCTGGCCAGCTGCCTGACCTGTGAAGCTGCCACCTTTGTTCTGTCTGTCATGGTCCCCTATAAATAGCTATTTTGTCTCCTTGGGGACAAGGAATGTGTTGAGCAGGCCTGATCACCTCCTTCTGTCACATAACCAGAACAGTTATTGAGTGGCTATGGGTCCCTGGGAGGAATAGGCTCTTCTCTAGGCCTCCACCACCAGCTCTGGATTCTACATTCCCCTCTGGATGTGATCTCTGTCTCTGGACCACTGGTGGATCCTCCTTCGATGATCATAAAGGTACAGCACTGGGAAGGAGCTGAGCTGGTTGGTGCCTGTTAGGTTGGACAAGAAAGGACAGGATATGTAATATTTGAGGGGGATCCATTTAGAGAGTTTACTGGCAGGGTGCCCATCAAATGCAGCCTGGGTAGGAATCTAGAGTGGGCTCTGTGTGTAGCTCTGTGTTTCCCTCCAGGGACCCAGGAGAAGCCAGAACTTGACCCTGGGACTATGTGGTTCTAAGAAAAGTGCCTAAAGTTAGAGGAAAGAGATGAGCCTGTGTCCCTGGGAGTATGCAAGCAGAGGCTGTGTGCCCCTGGTCCCCAGCCTCCCCCACCCTCTCTGCCCTCATCTCCAGCTAGGCTGGAACCTAGGTGTATTCCCCACAGCTCATCAGATGCCAAAGTCTGCTTCTTTCCATGACTGTGGCTCTGTATTCAAGTCCCCCAGCACCTTGAGTCCAGGATGTTGGTATCTTATTGGGTCTTTGTCAATAGTCCATACTAGGACTTGTTTTCCCTGGGTGGAGGCCCTCGGTGACTAGGACCTTTAGGGGCATAAAGGGGAGATCCTCAAAATGGTTTGGGAATATTGATTGGGAGACATGCTTCCTGGCTGTCCAGGTAAATGAATGGCCTCAGGTTTCCATGGGTACAAAGAGACAGGATGTCCCTTCCCAACACAGCACTGAACCTCTCTGGAAGAGAACAGCATTGGGTGGGGGTGATCACAGGACCACTGGAGCTATTAGCATTGGGCTAGAGGGTGGCAGATGGATGGTTCTTGACAAGAGGTAACTATGGTTTCAATAACATAAAGTTCAGAGGCTAGCCTTGGACTGGGACTTCCACCTACCAGCTCCAGAAACTGAAGAACCTAGAAAGATCCACTGCTCATCCCCAGAGGATGGGCCCACCCAGAGAAGGTCATCTAAGACAGAGAGTGGGCAAGAGACGAGGGAGGGTTGGCAGGCAGGGCCGGCTGTGCGAAGATGAAAGCCGGCTTCAGGTTGAAGGGTATAGAAGGGTCTCTCTCCATGTGGGTGGGGCTCTGGGTATGGAAGGACCCCTCCACAGACACACCCTCTGATCATCTCACCCTCACACCAACCCACCATTCCCACCAGCTCATAGGAGCCGCTGTTTATTCCAGGATGTCTCTAACCCTCATCCATTAGGTCTGCACATGGGGCCCAGGTGTAGCCACAACCCTGCTGGACCTCCTTCTGCTTCTTATTCCCAACCCATCCACACTGGTTCCCACCCTCATTAAGACTGGACTCTTCCTTGCTCAGTGTGAGCCACACTAATTTACCCCCGGGGCTCCCACTGAACCCATCAAAGTCACTACCCACAATCACCTATATGGGGCCCTGAGCCCCCATCCCCAGTAAAAACCCACAGAACACATGTATTTGAATTTTTTCCTTTGCAGATTTTTTTTTAGTAGACATAGTCTTTTTTTTCTCTCTCATTTTACAGCAAACTTTGCAAATATAGATTCTTTTTCTGTACAATAGAACAGCTACAGTGTACAATGAAGATGGGGACAGGGTTGGGGGAGGACACACCTGCTTCACAATGCTTCCCAGCCTGCACCCCTCTTGCCACCCCATCCTGTCCCTAGGCACAGTCTCCATCTCCCCCCTGGAGTCTCACAGCCTCAAGATGCTGCCAAAGTCAGGCGGCCCATCTGCCTCAGCTCCACGCCCCCCCCCTGCACAGACTGGAACGTCATATTTAGGGGGTGCCATGAAGCTGGCACACTTGGTCACCCCCCCCATGATAGGTGATTTAGGTTTTTTTTTAAGAATTTCACTTTTATATATATATTTTTTAAAAAGGAAGGAAAGAAAGAGGAAAGAGAGAAGAAAGAGAGAAAAGGAAGAGAAGACTCAGAACAGGAAAAAGATGGAAAAAATTCCCCTCCCCCACCCCCACCCATAAGACACAGTTTTCCGAAGTCCCGTGTATGCGTGTGTATGCATGTGCATGTGTGTGTGTGCATGCGTGTGTATGTATATGTGTATTTGTGCATGTTTGCATGCGTGTGGTGAGTGTGTGTGTGCATGTGTGTGTGAGTGTGTGTGTGCATGTGTGTGTGTGTGGCTTGCTTGCTTGCACCAGGCAGCAGGCACAGTACAGTTTACATGAAAGTTAGTATATCTATTGTTGTGGCCACCTGCGGCCTCCTCAAGCTGTCCCTGCAGGCCAGGCGCTGAGCCCAGCAGCCCCTTGTTGTGCACTTATGTTGGGCTTAGTGTTGAGTCTCAGTCAGGGATAGCTGCTGCGGATGGTCTATCCTTTTTGGTCCACTGAGCATCACGAGTTTCGGAGAGGACAGGGCCGGGTTGCCTTGGGCCCTGCTGAGGGATGGAGGGAGATTCAGGACTTGTGCTGGGCGGACACGCCTTTCCAGTAGTCTAGGATATCATGCAGGTCCTCATCTTTGGCAAACTGGACCTTCTTGCGCAGGGCGTGGCCAGCCGCCATGAATTCCGCATCATCCTTGTGCCTCCTACGGCTCAGTCTGAGGCGCTCCCAGATGCTCGGGGACGCCCTGCAGGTATACTCGGGGCTGGATGAATAGCTCAGGTTGTGGTACTGCGGGGACAGCTGCGAGTAGACGAGGTCTCGGGGTCGTGGCCGTGTCAGAGGCTCCAGGATGGATGCCTTGCGGCCTCCAAGCCCTTCATGAGTGGGCGGAGGTGGCGGCGGAGCAGGTGGCTCAGCAGGGTGGGAGCCGGGGTACGAGTGCCGATGCTCGCCATACTGGCGACTCTTGTCGGCCTCGGCCCGCAGCACAGTGGCTGCGGGTGTCACAGTGAGGATGGTCTCGGGCACAGGTGAGCTTTTTTCAATGTACTTGGTCTCAGTGGCTGGGGCCTTATGTGTGCCGGTGGCCTCAGCCCGGAAGGTGCGAGGGCTACGCGCAGAACCGCTGGATGAACTGCTGGCCCTGGGGGGGCCAGGTGCAGCCTCCACGCTGTGGTGCCGCTGCAGGCCACCATGGCCAAAGGCATCTTTGTAGACAGGGGACAGGAAGCTGTGCTTGCTAGCCAGAGGCTCGGACAGCAGTACCAGCGGCGGCTCAGCCACGGACACGGCCCCCGATTTGGCGCCCTGGAAGGACGTGGACTCAGACTTGAGAGCATCGATGCAATTGTTAATGATCTGGTTGACCCTGTCCACCTCCTTGGCAATGGTGGAGATTTCCGCCACTGAGCTCTGGTTTTCTGTGCCAGGCCGGCTCAGCTCACAGCTCCTGCGTTCTGGCGGCTCCCCTGTGCGTACTTCAATGTAGTTCCCCTTGGTGGCTTTGGGGGTCTCACTACTCTCCACTAGCTTGTACTGCTCCACGTCACTGGTGGTGGCTGGCAGGTAGGGTATTCGAGACACAGCCTCAGAGCCAAGCAGCGGGCCCTGGGTCAGCGGGGCTAGCCCAGGTGCCTCAATCTCAGGCCCATACTTCAGCTCGATGATGGTCTTTTTCAGGCTGCCAGCTGCCGCCGCCACCGCCTTCTTATGTTTCTCCTCCTGTCGCCTCCGCTTGCGCAGGCAGTAGTAAACAGCGCCCAGAACCAGCACCATGCCGAAGAGGCAGCCGAGGATGGTCATGATGTAGTGAGTGGCTGTGGAGGGGCTGGGCACGGGGCCAGGGGGGCTGGGCGGCTTGGGCAGGCAGATGGTAAGGCAGGTGTGGTTGTGATGGGTGCCAGAGCTGGTGGAGACCACGCAGTATGTGTAGTTGGTGAGCGTGTAGAGATTGGTCAGGCGAATCTCCTCCTGAGGCTGGGTCAGCTTGGACACGGTGAACGATTTGCTGTTGTTGTAGTGCTCCAGTGTGTACATGCGGTTGAACGGGCTCGGCAACTGCACCATGATGGTGGCCGAGTTTTGGGTCAGTTGCTTGACCTTCATGGAGGGACGAGCCTCCATCTGAGTGGCCAGAGTCGTCAGGACCACCAGTGGCGTGGTGCCGTCACCAGAGAAGCACTCGTCATCGGGACAGGGCACATCGCTGGGCTCCGGGGGAGGTGGCGGTGGTGAATGTCCCGGCTGTGATCTGCCTGGCGCCGGGCGAGGTGGGCCGAGCACCTCAGCTGTGTAGGAGTCCTCGGTGCACACAGACTGCAGTTTGCTGAGGATGCTACGCTGGTGGCCATGGCGGCCCTGGCCCAGCAGGAAGTAGCCGGCGTAGACAGGAGGCGACTCACACTGTACCCGGTCGTGGGTCTGTGTGGCATTGGTGAAGGCGGCCAGCCAACGCAGGAAGCCCAGCAGCTCACAAGAGCAGTAGAAAGGGTTACTGTAAATTTCGCACACCGAGAGCTTGGCCAGGCCCGCGAAGGTGCCGCTGCCCAGCTGCTGGATGCGGTTCATGGAGAGGTCTATGTTCATGATGTTGGGACACTCCCAGAAGGCGCTAGCCATGACCACCTCGATGAGGTTGGCCTGCAGGTACAGGTACTCGAGTTTGCTCAGGCCCCGCAGCATGCCCTCCGTAAGGTTGCGCAGCCGGTTGTATCCCAGCTGCAGCACCTGGAGGTTGAACTGGCCGGAGAAGGCCCCATCCTCGATGTAACCGATCTCATTCTTGGTGAGGTTGAGGTATGTGAGGTTCCCAAAGCGGCTCAGGGAGGCATAGTGCACACTGCGGATACGGTTCTCATTGAGCCGCAAATCCACGATGGTGTTGTTGATCTGTTGGGGGATGGCCTCATAGGGCGGTTGGTTCTGGCTGCAGATGGCCAGCCACACAAAGCCCTTATCACCCTCGATCAGCCAGCAGTCGCCTTGGGCCAGCCCGCCTGCGTGCAGTAACGTGGCAGCCGCCACAAGCACCCAGGGTGCGCCCCACCCATGCCCAGCCATCTCGAGACACTCTGCCTGTGGGGACAGGGTGGAGGGCTGGGCAGTGCCCCGCCCCCCGCGGGGACTTAGAGGTGGAATAGGTCACTGCCTGCACTGTCAGAGATGTCCTGTCCCAAGCTGCATGGTGCAAGTCCTGGGAGGGAGGATCGCTCCCTCACTGCCCACTGCCTCGCGCCGTCCTCCCCGATCCTGAGGTGACCACGGCCTGCTTTCCCATGGGCCTGTGTGTCCTGGTGGCTTCTCCCGGCTCCTGTGCCTGAAGTACTCTCTGCTGCAAGACAAGAGAAAAGAGAGTAAGTCACACACACACACACACACACACACACACACACACACACACATAACCCTCATGTCCAAGGTCACTGGGTGACTGAAGAATTCAGCCAAGCCATCCACCCACGTTTTCTGTGAAACAGAAACCCTGTCTTAGGTCATGGGACTGGGTGAGAGAGTCTGGGGTCACCAAGGCAAACATATGCAAGGCGGACACGATGTCCCCAGGGTGACCAGCTCCCCAGGGTGACCAGCTCAGAGGTATCTTGAGGGATGATACAGTTCACTGGGCATAGCTCAAGTCCGCAGGGTAACAGCCTAGAAAGGACTCAGAGTTCATCAGGCCATGAGTGGCAGGGCTGGCTGAGGCAGGACATCCATCTCATTGACTCATTGGCACTATGCCTGCCACCTGGATGGAGTTCTTGGATGTCACTTCTCCCCAAGAAGGGCCAGTCACAGCACCTTCAGAGCCGCCTGCAGAGGGTGCCGAACACCCAGCCAATGTCCCCAGCCTGAGGCGGATCAGTTCTCCTTCTGCCCTCTAGGAGGCAGCAGAGTGGTCCAGCACACCCAGGGCTCATCATTAGTAGAGCTCCGAGTGACCGTCCCCACCACATGACCCGGCAAGCCACCCCTTCTAGGCCTCAGTTTCTCCAAGCGAACCAGCTGGCTGATCTCTGAGGCCTGCTACCCACAGAGCACCCAGGACTTGAAGCTGTCCCCCTCGTGGCAATGGAGGAGGGGCAGCCCACTTTGCAAAGAAGTCCTCCTGGGATTGAGGGAGACTGAGATGGCTCAGCAGACCAGGGTGATGACTGCCAAGCCTGACGACCTGAGTTCAATCCCCAGGACCCACATGGTGGTAGGAGAGATTCAACTCCCGCAAATTGCACCTCCCATACACACAATTAATAAAGAAATATAAAACAACCTCCTTAAATTAATTAAAAGAAAAGTCCTCTCCAGGCATCCTCCACTTTCCCAGACGAGGCCCACCTTCCTCCATCTCCCACCCCACGTTTACATACAAGCAGCCTCCTCTACCCCATGCCCCCCCCCGCTATGCCCCCCCCCCCGAGGACCAGGACTATGCCTCCCCCTAATCCCCAAAGCCCAGAGTGCATGAGAACAGAACTGTGGGGTGATGGGAGGATGCCTTATGGGGCAACTGGAGTCCTTTATCCTCTGGTCCCCTTCTGCCCACTTGCGGGATGGAGAAATGGGTATTCGCTTGTTAATACAGGGATTTACAGCTGCCTTTGTCACCGCTCAGTGGCCTGGCCAGCAGCCAGCTGAGTGTATTTCACCAATATTGACAGCGGCAACTAGGCTGCTCCGAGGCGACTAAAATGAGGAGGAATATATATATATATATTTCTTTCCTCTTTGCAAACTTCAGAAATGGGACCTGGCTCCCAAGAGAATCCATTTCTAATGGAGAAAGGCGAACAGAATAGACTGGAAATCCAGAGGAACCCAGACCCTGCCTTGCGGTTCAGCAGCCTGGTTTCTGCTTAGACCTTGTGCACTGGAGCTGGTGAGCAGACATAGAGCCTTGGGGGTGGCATGATCCTTAGCCAGAAGGGCCTGGGAATTCCCTTGGGCTCCTCATCCCATGTCAAGTTCACAGTGGTGGCACAACGTATCCACCATGCCTCGGAGCCTGACAACCACGGGAGAGCTCAAGCCAGAGAAAGGCCAGTGGAGTTGGTTGTGAGGACACGGACCCCGGTGGGAAGAGCCTTTCTCTCCTGGCCTCCAGGAGGGGTAGTGCCTGGCGAGAGATCTTAATCAGCTGTAATCTCTTGCTCAAAATAACTGAAAGTCGAGTTAAGCAGGATTACAGGCCCAAAGAGGCGCCGTGGTGTCTCCTGCGGTCTGTCGGCCTCCTACGCACACAGCTGCAGGTGTGTGCATGGGCATTTGCACTCCTGTGTCATCCTAGGCATAGGTTTGCACGCACATGCTCACCTAGACACATGGGACAGGCTGTGTGGGGACCCCAAGGTGCTCTTTTGTCCCCCCCTTACCTTGTTTGTACTCTGACTCACAGTGTGGGCAACAGGCCCTACTCCGTCTCACCCTGTTCCAGTATGGCAGTGGGCACTCTGAGTTCAAGGGCCCCTGACTCCAGCCATGTAGTCCTTGTCTCCTCCCCACCCCCACAGCCTTCTGCTATCCCACACCTAGGTTTGTCAACAATGCAGGGATCTTCAGTACCTGCCGGGGTAGGAACCCATGACTGTCCCCTCTATCATGGCCAGCGGCGCCTCAAGCATGGAAAGACGGACCCACCTCTCACATAGCCTCTGCCTCACAGGGAACCCCACAACCTCAGCCTTGTGGGTCCCCAAATTCTCCTTCCATGCTTAGTTTTTCAGATAGAGGAAACTGAGGTCCAAAAAGTAAGATCCATCCTGGGTCGCACAGTGAATTGGCCCATGCCTCTTCCTGTTTAGGTCAATGTCCAGAGTCACAGGCACAGAATTAGGTGGAAGCCAGGGCAGATGCCATGGGTCTAGTCCCAGAGTACTGAGGCCATGGAGCCACTCTGGGGAGTACTTATCAAGGGAACAGGTCAAATCGCCTTGATAGGTATTGGTATTGATGGCCCAGGATGGTGTCCTACCTCCAACCCGAGCTCTCCCGCCAACCTTTCCCTCATTCCATAATTCACTCACTCCCCTGGTCCTCACCTCACCCTGCAATCCCTTCTCATCCCCTCATTTCTCCTCTCACTCTGTGCTTAGTAACTCACTCATCAACCCACAGACCCCAGGTTGGAAGGCAGTGTCTAGACCCTGCAAGAGGGAGTTGCATCCCGGCACCAGGCCCAGCCCCCCATCTAGAACACACATCCTTAAGTGGACCACATTCTGTGTCAGGGGTCCCCCGCCCACGTGTCGATACCCAGTGTCAAAAGTGCAGCCAATCCTTACAGAATTTTCCACGGTAATAAGCAACACACTCAATCTGCCTCCTTCCTTGTTCACCTCTGCCTGCCCTCCACAGTAAACTTCCTCACTAGGGGACCCATGTTTCCCTCTGCCTTGGGACTGTATCTTTTTCCAGCTGTTTCCACCCTGGATCTAAGAGAGTGATGCCTCCCGTCACTGTCACAGGTGACCTCTGGGCCACCAGTCCCTGGCTTCTTGTCTTTCTCACACCATGGTATTCTTTTTTTTTTTTTTTTTTGGTTTTTCGAGACAGGGTTTCTCTGTGGTTTTGGAGCCTGTCCTGGAACTTGCTCTTGTTCACCAGGCTGGTCTCGAATTCACAGAGATCCACCTGCCTCTGCCTCCCGAGTGCTGGGATTAAAGGCATGCGCCACCACCGCCCACACCATAGTATTCTTTCCTGTCCCTGAAGTTGGGCTCTCAAGTGGCCCTGTGGCTGACCCTCAGCTGGACTGCCCAATGCTATCCCCTGACACCTCCACTTGGCTGAACCCCAGTGGGTCTCCACAGCCCTGACATTTCCTAGGTTGTAGATGAGGTGTGCAGATACCTGTGCCAACCAGTGGCTCTCAGGCCTAGTTTGGAGGATAGATTCTGCTTACAATGAGCAGGGACCAAACCCGGGTGCTGGCTCAGCTCACCAGGACCAGTTGACAGCTCTGACCCCTGAGATACCAGAGGGAGAAGCCTTGCACCATGGGAGGCTTTGAAGCCATGCTGGGAGATGAGGGTCAGACCACCTGGCCGGATGGAGATGGCAGAGGTGCCGAGGGTGTCAACCTGTCACTCAAAGAAATGCCACAGGGGGAGATGGCTCACCATATGAGCATGAAGATCTGGATTCAGATCCCCTTAACTCATATTAAAAGCTAAGTGTTGTAGCCACAGTGCTGGGGAGGGGGCGACAGGGTTCAGGGGCCAGACAGCCTCAGTGAGCTCCAGGCCAAGGTTACCCTGTCTCAAAAAAAAAAGTGAATGGTACCTGAGGTTGACCTTTGACCTTCATGTGTTGGTACATATGCATGTGCTTACATGCACACATACACATCAGCACTCACATGAACACACACAGAAGGGAGGGAGGGAGGGAGGGAGGGAGGAAAGACCTATCACAGGCCAAAGAAGCATTCAAAGAGACCTAGGAATGAACAGAGTGGTTTTAGTGGTTTTCCTAATAGGCTTTCATTAGGCAGCTGACTTGTAGACTAAAAGGACTGGGCAGCAAGACAACTTCCGGTCCCACCCTGCTCCATGCCATGCTCTCCCCCACAGCAGGGGGATGCTAGGCGTGGCGTTTAAGAACAGCAAAGGCCCCTCAAAGGACCATACACAGAGGGACACACAGTCTGGCAGGAGGGAGGAGAGCTGGAGAGAGACGCAGTTGGGCCGCAGGCTGGGTGGGCAGGGCATCAGACGGACGGTCTTAGTGGCTGGGTAGGAGTCCATCAGGCAGGCAGGAGGAGGAGAGGGTGCATGGTCATGTGATCAGAGCCATTCCTCCCCAGGGGCTGGGAGGGTGTCCCAGGACAGAGGGGAGTAGGCAGTGCCAGGCTATAGTGGGTGGCTGTTGGGGCAAGGTGTGGGGGGGAGGTCCAAGGTGACAAGGGAGGGGCCGGACTTGTTCCCATCCACTTCTTCCTCTCTCTGTTTCCCACTTCTCTCTTCTTAGAATAGGTGGCCAGAGGCCAGAGGATCTGAGGCTGGGGAATCAAGCTTGTGCTGCCCAGGCCCTCCATGTTCAACTTCAGGTCTCAGTTTCCACACCTGAGATTCACTGGGTATCTGCAAGGATTCTTCCTATAGTAAGAGGGCCGGGGCCTCATGTCTGGGGATGACTCTATGTACACACACACACACACACACACACACACACACACACACACACCGTGGGTGCTCATGGAGGACCTCTGTAGCCCAGGGCACCCCAGGGACAATGGACTTGCATTGTCATTCCAACCCCGCGGCCCTTCCCTGGTGATGAAGTAGCGCATGGCATTCTCGGCTTTTAAACTTCTTATAGTCAGATTTACATAATCATGGCGGCCGAGTGGGACTGATCACATGTGTCTAAAAATATGGCTCTGTTTTCGATCATAGAGCAGGAAGAGCCGCCGGGGCAGAGCTGGAGCTGAGCCAAGGCTTCTGCTGACGAAGTGGACGTCCCTTCCCCTCCTGCACCCCCCAGGGGCAGCACAGGCTGAGGGCCAGGGCGGGACACAGAGAGATAGGTAGAGAGCTATCGATCGGTAACTTTTCACCGTTCCAATGTTTTGCCAATAGATCATGTTTACTGCTAACGCCCGCTTGCCCGCCGCTGCCGCAGGGCTCCAGCCAGAACTGTCCAGTGCTCTGCGGCAGAGCCTGCCGGGCTATGATGGGCAGGCCTGGGAGGCTGAGGCTGCATGGACCCGGCCTGGCCAAGAGCACACCGGGGCCAGCCTGTTCTCTTGCTGCTGAGTTCAGGTTGGGGTGCTAAGGTTGGTTTGGCCAAGCGCTGCCTGGGTGACCTTGGGAAAGTTACTGACCCTCTCTGAGCTTCATTCGGCTTCCTACTCCGTCAAGTAGAGATGAGCTTGGCTCTGCCTCCTAGGTTGACGGTACAGAAGCATGCTTCTGGCTATTTAAAGTTTCTAGAACTTTGTACGGATTGTCCTCTTTGTTCTAGACCCTCCTTGGTCTAAAGAGACAGAAGAGAAATTTTGTAAAACAGCCTGGGTGGACAGAGCATGGGTGTACTCCTGGCTCCACACAGGAAAGGCCCCAGGGACCCCCACCAGCTTTCAGGATTTTCTCATCACCCACTAAGGTTGTCTGGATCCTACCTGCTCTCCCAGTACACACACCCCTGCCCCCCGTTCAAGCTCAGCATGACCAGGACTGCAGGATGGCTGAATCAGCAGCCTGGCTCCTTGGGAACTGGCCACAGGGTCAGGCCTGGCATGCCCTGGACCTTGGCTGGACCTGACTTTGTACTCCAGCTGGCCAGAGAAATGGAGGCTAGAGAATACCCTTGTCCACACCACACCCCTCCCTGTGAGAACTCAGAGGTCACCAAGGAGGGCTGAAGGGACGGGGAGACTGTCCAACACCAGATGACCTTGTAGAAGAACACTGGGGTCTCAATCCATCTACTCAGAGAAGAAAACACTCTGCAAGAATGCGGACAGAACAACTACACACACACACACACACACACACACACACACACACATCTACATTAACTGAGCATCTACTAGATACCAGAGCCATCATCAGTGATGACCTCAGCATGTGGAACAAGGAAGAGGGGAAAGAGGGAGAGAAAGAGAAAGAGGGGGGCTCAGAGAGAGAAAGTCAGCCAGGAAACAGAGACTAGCAAGAGAATTCAGCAGGCAGTTTGAAGATGAACAGTCTCCTGATTCACTCCAGAGTTCCAGAGGGAACCGTGGAGCTGGAGCCAGATACACAAAGCATCCAGCCTCCCCCGCGAGGCTGGGGCCCAGGGATGCAGGAGGGGGGAGGGTCTGGTCTGCAGTTTCCTTCCCAACCAGAGCTGGGGCCCCCAGATCACTCCCTGTGGCCCTCCCCCCTCCCTCGCTGCTCCAGGCTGCTCTGAAGTTAATTAGGGACCCAAACACTTAATGGTCTCTTAAGCTTCCACCGGGCATCTTTTTAAATTAAAAAAGATGATGTATTGCACCATTGGAGGGAGAAATCAGTCCGCAAAGGCTCCCCGCTCAGGCGCTGGCAGGCATCTTCGGAGGAGGATGCCAGGCTGGTCCCTGAAGATGATAGACAATGTGTGACCCTCTCCAGGAACTCTGCCACACTCCCCATTATCAGACAGAGAGCCTCGTTTAAAGGCAAGCATGGGTCTGGGTGTCCCATCACACCCCATAACTCCAGCAGCCAGGAGGTTCTATCTTTAGTCTGACCTGAATCTCTCCGGTTGTTTTGAGGTCTGCTGTTCTCATCCTACCACTATGCTGACCTCCGAGAGCCCCCGAGTTCCAGAAAGCCCCTTTCTAATTCTCCTGACCTCGGGGACTCTGACACTATTTGGGGGTTTGATATCGGCCTGGTGGGAAGGCTAGGAGCTATGGCAGAAAACTGGCTGGCTCCCCAGGGGACAACATAGGCCAGATCTCACTGGGTACAGACACAATGACCAACCGCAAACTACTCACGGGGTCAGGCCAACCCTTACGACACCGGCACCTTGGCTGTCGGATCTGTACTCATTTTCCATTGTACTAAAGATTTGGCGGGGGAGCGGGCACCATTTTTGAGTTGAGGTTGTAAACGAGCCACCAGCCCTCAGATTTTACAATTACCTGGGAGCTAGCACATCAACGGGCAAGGTGTGTCTGTGTGAGCTCGAGGGCCTGGGTTCGATCCTGGGTCCCACATCAAAGCCAGGTCTCATGGTGCATGCCTGAAATCCAGTGCTGGGTGGAGAAGGGAGAGGTGGAGATGGAGGACCCATGGGGCTCGCTGGCCACGTAGTCCAGCTGAATCAGAGAGCATCAGGTTCATGAGAGACCCTGTCTCAAAAATAATGTGGGGTGACTGAGGAAGACAGTGGATGTGGACCTCTGCACACAGTCAGGACCCCACACACACAATGAGTGAGCAATTGGTCCTTCAACGTTACATTAATTAGGGAAATTAAGAAAAGCACAAAACCTCTTCTGAGGGTATTGGCGTTGAGACACGTGTAACTGGAACCAGTGTGTGTCTGGGCCTCCACGGGCCCCTCTGTGGGACACACCTCCACCAGATATGAGTCTATGACCTCCTGACAGAGTGAGAGGGCGGGAAGGGAAAGGACCCACACCACTCACTCGTACCCGTGGCTGCCCACACTCCATTTGTCCACGCTGTAAGTTCTGAGGAGGTGAATGGAATAGAGGCTTTCCTCCTCCCTGGGGCTCGACCTGCTTCTAGACTGTGGAACAGAGTCTACTACTGCCATCACCAGCATGCCCTGTCCCCTAGGAAGCTCCCATAGTCACCAGTCATCTCCCAGAGGCCACACCATGTCCACCCCAACAGGCGCCAGGGAATGATGGTCAGCCACCAAGGAGGCTCCTCTAGACAGGTGTGGTTCGCAACTGTCATCCCCAGCTCACAGGAGGCTGAAACGGGAGGTTCGTTGTCACCAGATCCTTGGGTTTGAGACTCCTGCCCTGCCTCCCACAGTTCTGCAGAGTGGGGACAGTGGCTTGCCCTCAGAGAGAACACCGCCTTACACTTGTGTGAGTTGACGTCTCGTATTTAATGTTCACGCCACATGGGATGTTTCCTCTGCATAGAAAAAGGATGGGAATTGACTCCACCCCCCCTCCTAAGTAGCAGCAAATGGTCTTGACAAGATGTATTGATTAATCTATTTCTTCTGGTTGATTTCTGATTCTCCAATCTCGCCCTCTCTTCCTCCCTCCACAGCTCTGCACGGCTTTCAAGTGCCCTCCAGGACCTCTCTCTGGCATCATAAATGAGCCCACCAGGGTTGGGGAGATGGCTTAGTCAGCACAGGGCTCGCTGTGCAGACAGCAAGAGGCCTGGATTCTACCCCAGAACCCACATGAAATGCCAGGTCTGGTAGCCCTTGCTTGTGATCCCTGAGCCAAGGAGGCAAAGCCAAGGTGATCCCTGGGGCTGGATGGTCAGTCAGCCTTACCTACTTGGTGAGCTCCAGGACAGCGAGAGATCCTGTCTCAAAAAAACAAGGTGGATGGTACTCTAAGAATGACACCTGCGGGTGGCCTCTGGGCTCCACACGTGCTACCAACACCACACACACACACAGTGATAAGAAATGCACCCACAGATAAAGCAGAAGGCAGCCTCAGGAGATGGTCCCCCAGGACATTCCCTGCCTCTCCTTTCACCAAACTGCACACTTTCTGTCACTGGTCACCTCTGTCCTTCATATTTAGGAAGACAAACATTGTAACTAAATTGTTCATATATCCTGATTTCTTAATTCTGCCTTTTTTTTTTTTTGGACAGGATCTCATGCAGCGCAGGCTGGCCTCAAGCTCCCCTATGTAGCCAAGGATAGCCTTCAGCTTTTGATCCTCCTGCCTTCGCCTCCCAGATGCTGGGATTGTGGGGATGCCTCACACACCCCATTTGTGTGGTACTGAAGACAGAAGCCAGGGCTTCCTACATACCAGGCAAGCCCTCGGCTGACTGAGCCACACCCCTAGGCCCAGTTCTTTATCTTTTTGGATATTCATTTTTAGGGGAGGGAATAGTTGTTTTGAGACAAAGTCTCCCTGTGTAGCCCAGGCTGGCCTGAAACTCTCCCTCTTCCTGCTTCTACCTCCTGGGCACTGGGAGTCCACCCCATCCGCGGGTCTCTATTGTTTTCCCAAACTGGCCACCTAGTGCCGACTGTGAATTAATTCTGGAGTAACTTCCAGGGAACGTTCCAGCAAGCCTCTTCGCATTGTTATTTTGTCTTCCTGTCCCCCAGGAAGACATTATCGAGCTCTTTGTAATGATCCTAAATTTTTCTTGTCAAATTTTCTGGAAATTCCTTGGGGCTCCAGTGCTGCTGTTTTACTGTACCCATCTCAAGTGGGGGACCAATTATTTCATTACTTGTTCGGATCACTTGTTCTTTAGCGCAAATGAAAGTTATTGATCTGTGTTATGTGTTTTCTCTCTGGCTGTGTACCTTCATATTAAATTCATATATTAAATTATTTTTTTCAGTTGCTTCTCTTGGGTCTCAAATCACGCGGATGGCAAATAATTACAATTTTTCCTAGAGACGGCCGTTCATTTCGCTTTCCTGTCTTATTGCTATGTCTACTGTCACAGCACAAAGAGAAAGGTGCTGTCTTTTTTTCTAATAAAAGTTTTTGAACAGGAATGATTTTTTCTTAATGCCATCATTTAGAACAGTCTTGGCTGGGGCAGATGCTCTACTCTGATAGCAAAGTGCTTCCTCATACCTATTTTTAGCTGTTACTTTAAAGCCAGAAGTTGGCACCAGAGCTTGGTCAAATGCCCTTTGTCATTTATTAACACGGTGTGCTGGCTAGCTGATTGGTATTATATATTTTATTAATAGATTGCTCTAGCTCGAGGCCGTCTCCAAAATCTTTGTATGAATCCTGTATAATCGAGGCGGATCATCTCTCTGATAGTCTTCAGACCCGCGCCTGTGTCTGCTCTTGTCTTCCCAAGGTGATTTGGATGGCATTCATGGGCAGGGATAGTGTGTAGGGGGGGTTCATTTCTGGGGTGTCTTTGCCACTTTGGGAGTGTGTGGCCTTTCCTACACCCCCAGGTGGTCGTGGGCTCAGTCTCTGATGTTCTTGGAGGGGAACCCCCCACTCTCAGGGATTCTGGTTCTTTCTGTGGGGCTGTGTGAGTGAGCATCCCTAACCTAGACCAGCACCCACAGAAGGGCAGGAGACAGGGTAATCTCTGAGAACACATTAGGAACTCGAAAGGGACCTTCCTTGGCAGATGCAAGAGCAGTTGGGGGGGGGGGTTGTGGGGACCTTTGGGGAGACAACCCTCAACTAGTGAGGTCTGGTTTGGGGGGTCACTGCCTGTGGCCCTCTCTAGGACCCACAGGGCAAGGCTCAAGGACATCTGTGCATGAACAAGACACACCGAGGGTACTGCAGATATACAAGAAGAAACAGAAGACCCTGAGAGCCCATGGCTCATCCCTCCTAACTGACAGACAAACGGACACCATGTGCAGCGTCAGAGCTCCCAGCCAGGGCTGTTTATGAAGTACAGCAGCAATGTCACCTCCTGTGGTTGCTAGGGTGTCTCTACCTTGGCATCCCTGAACCCAGGCCAGCCTAAGGCTTCCCAGGCCACCACAGAGCTAGCTAAATCAACCGGAATCAACCTACAGTGAGGCCAGCATGTCCTGAAAGTGCCTTCCATGCCGTACCACTGTGGGTGTACATGCTGTGTGGGAAGTAGGGGGTGGAGGCCAAGGCCTCCTCGGTGCCTAGATGGGGGCAAAGCACCAACGCTGAACAGAGCCAGCAGTGCCACCAATCCCTTCCCTGAGCCTTTGACTCACAAACCTCAATGTGGAACAGCTGCTGGACCACTTGTTACCCAGCAACAGCAGCCCCAGAGTCTGCACATCACATGCCAGGGACAGGGCAGGTGGTGGCTCCACCCCCCAGCTTCCCTTCCTGTCTGCTATCTGCTGAGGGGAGTCCCCAGTCCTCAGAGCCATGCTGAGTGGCCTCATGGTTCTCATGCTGAGGTGGAGGCTGCCGCAGGGACTCCAGGCAACACTATGAGCACAAGCCAGGACCCTGAAGCTATTGAGCCTTTTTTTCCTCCTGACTGGGACACCTGCCAGCCATAGGCTTCCCTGAAAACCACCACTTCTCCTCGTGTGTGTGTGTGTGTGTGTGTGTGTGTGTGTGTGTGTGTGTGGTGGGGTAGGCTAGAGGTAACCTAGGCTAGCATTACTCTGTCAACTTTATTTTTGGAGAGAGTCTCTCACTAGCCAGATAGGGTAGACTGGCCGACCAGAGTGCCGTGGGGATCCTCCTGTCTCAGCCTCCTCAGCACTGGGATTACAAGATGTGCCTCCACACCCAGCTTTTTATATGAGTCCTCGGGACCTGAATTCAGGTCCCCACACTTCTTCACCCAGGGGCCCAGCTGCCCAGCCCCAAGGATGCTCCTGAACTCCTCCGACCCTCATTCCACCTCTCTGACAGGTGGGCCAGCTATGAAGTGTGAGCAAGGCCACCATGACAATTAGTATTGAGGGTTTCTACGGCCATGCATGGCACAGGGGGACAGTCAGTACAGTGTGGTCCTGCACAGGGCAGAGAGTGAGCAGCTGCAGGCCTTCAGCTCCCTAGGGAGAAAGTGCTCAGTCATTCTGACTTCTGTCTCCTCTCTTAAAAAACAGAGACAATGAAGGGATCTCCTAAGAGAGCCACCCACCCGTGGAATTCACACCACCATATCACGGGCTCCTAGGCACTGTAGCTTGTGGTGGGAGTGGGGGATGGGAGGGAAAGAGGGAAGATGGCTGAGGTTCAGGAGGGGAGTGGGTGGAGGAAGACAGGTGTGGTGGCTTGCCGGAAGAACACAGAATGCACCTAGCTGGAGCAGGGCATGGCTTTCTATGAAGTCATACAGCTCTCCAAGGCTGAAAAACAAATAAACCAAAAGCAACAAATAACGCAGAGAATGGTGCAGGGCGGGAGGGTGCAGAGACTGGAGAGCTGCGCCAGAGTGCAGGGCAAACAGGGGTGCAGCGATGAGAAGGGGACCAGGGCAGAGGGTCCAGAGCAGGGGTGGAGGGGTGGAGCGCCACCCGGTCCCTCACCATGGGTTGGGAAGGCGGGATGTGGAGGTCACAGGTGAGTGGGTCTTGCTCAGGCCACGTGTACTCCTTAAGAACACAGCTTCCTTCTAGGACCTGGGGCTCTGAGATCAGGGTCCCTGGAGCTCTGGCTTCTCCAACCAACAGGTAAAAGGTTTTTACTAGGGAAGCTGAAGAAAAATGAGTTTGGAGTCCTCAGGCAGATGGAAGAATTTGGAGTCAGAGAGTGGGGGTAAAAGCTCTCCTCGGGGGGCTGAGCTGACGAGAAATCTGGGGATTATAGGGTCATCCCTAGGAGGGTCCCTGGCCACTATGAACCCTTGAGAGCCACCAGCTCCCTTCAGTCTCTTCCACTGGAAAGAACAAAAGTTAAGCCTAGCCGAGTTACACAGCTTCTAGCTATGTCAGAGCCTGAGGGGATCTCCCCACCAGAATAAAAGTCTATCCCTTTTACTCTCCTGGGGTGGAGTGACCACAGCCTAGGACAGTCAGGACAGAGATGAGAGTCGCAAGTCCAGAACTTTCTAACCTGAGAATTGCCAGGGCCAGTGTGTATGCGCATGTGACTTCATGAGCAAGTTTGCAGCCCTGGTTCCTGACTCCAAGCGCTGTGCCCAAGCCTAACCATCGCTGCACGCCGCGCGCGCACGTCTGCCTCCTGTCTCGCAGTAGGAGCTCAGCCGCCAGGCTGGCAGCTGGGAACCTTCCATCTTTGCTATCAAAGTTGGGCCTGGAAGTCACCCAGCTGGGGTTGTGAGCACAGCCCCAGGGTCACACCAGGCTGGCTTCCTGATGAAGCCCTTGGGGCTTTAATCCAGGCCCATGGCTCCCTGCCTATCTGCCCTTGTCTCTGAGTCCATGTGTTTCACCTGCCACCCACAGGCAGCAGCTTCTAGGCCACACATTTCCTAGCCAGAGCCCCCTGGCTTTTCTGACACACACGCACACACACACACACACACACACACACACACACACACTGCCATCTTTCTGCTCTCCACAGAAGACCCACACTGCTGCTAGGATCTCAGGGCCGGCAGAGGCAGGATTTAACGCTTCCAGTCTTCCTCTGAGGCCACTATCCCGTTCTTTCTGCCAACACCAGGCAGGTGTCCTGCACCTACCTTAGGGGGCTGGGCAGGGTCACTTCCCACCTCTACTCTGGAAGACCCTAGGCAGCCTCCCAGATTCCAGCTTGAACTCTCTTGGACCTGATGAGTCTTAGGGCAGTCTATGGGTTCTGTTCCCACCCATACTGTGACAAGTTTGAAGATCCTACAGTAAGATCCAGAACTTCCTTCTAGTAGGATTTGTGGCTCAAGACCTTATGCGACCCCGTGTCACCACAGGGAACAGAAAGACAAAAGACAAACTTGGAAGAGGCAAGCTTGGTCTATATCAGAGAGATATACAGAGCAGAATAGAGGCGGCAATGGTCCATGTGCTGGCCAGTTAGATGTCAACTTAACACAAGGTAGAGTGATCGGAAAGGAAGGAGCCTCAGTTGATAAAATGCCTCCATAAGATCGGGCTGCAGGCAAGCCTGTAGGGCATTGTCTTAATTAGTGATTGATGGTGGAGGGTCCAGTCATTGTGGGTGGTGCCACCCCTGGGCTGCTGGTCCTGGGTTCTATAAGAGAGCAGACTGAGCAAGCCATGAGGAGCAAGCCAGTAAGCAGCACTCCTCCATGGCCTCTGCATCAGCTCCTGCCTCCAGGTTCCTGTCCTGCTTGAGTTCCTGCCATGACTACTTTTAAGGATAAACTGGGTCTAATCCCTGATGAAGGTGAAAGAAGTGTCAGAAGATATACACAGCAGGATTGTTCCTGCTGGCCAGAGAGGGATCAAGAGTCCAGAGTATCGGGTGGCAGCATCACAGGGCACGCATACTGTGGAACATTATACAGCAATGAAAAAGAAACAAACCACCCAGCCACAAGCACACTGCTGAAAACACCTGCTGTGCTGTCCCTCAGGTCAAAGTTCGGCAGCAGAGTCCTTCACCAGGTTTGGGTAGTACAAGTGTAGAACTGCTCGCTTCGGCAGCACGTATACTACAATTGGAACGATACAGAGATTAGTATGGCCCCTGCATTTTCATGACGTGCAAATTCGTGAAGCATTCCATATTTTTTAGTGGACACTAGATGTAAAGCAAAGGGTAACCAGGCTACAATCTCAGCTCAGAGAGGCTGGGTAACAAGGAGGACCTTAAGAGGGATGCATGCATTTCCCAGGGAAGAGGAAATAGATGAGATGTCCTGAGTAAACTGGGAGCAGGGTCGGGAAGTAGAGCGAAGGGGTTGGGGAGATGGGAGTGCAAGGGATCAGGACAGTCGAGATGGGGACGATGGGGATGGGAGGAGGGGAGAGTAATGAAGGAGTTATCTTGATAGAGGGAGTCATTGTGGGGCTGGGGAGAAACCTGGTGCCAGGGAAACTCCCAGGAATCCACAGGGATGACCCCAGCTAAGACTCCGAGCCATGATGGAGAAGGTGGTGCCTGAACCGGCCTTCCCCTGTGATCAGACTGGTAACTGCCCTGATTGCCTTCATCCAGTACCTGGTGGAAGCAGATGCAGAGATCCTAAGCCAGGCCCTGGGCCAAGCTCCAGGAGTCCAGTTGAAGAGAAGTTGGAGGGATGATACAACCAACTGTAGGGGGGGGGGGGGCAGGATCATCAGAATCATGATGGGGAAACACACAGAGACAGCTGACCTGAGCTTGTGGGAGCTCACCGACTCTGGACAGACAGCTGGGGAGCCAACATGGGACTGACCTAGGCCCTCTGCATCTGGGTGACAGTGTGTAGCTTGGTCTTTTGTGGGGCCCCTGGCAGTGGGACCAGAACCTGTCCTTGAAGCATGGTCTGGCTCTTTGGAACCTATTCCCTATGGTGGGATGCCTTTTTCAGCCTGATGCAGGGGGAAAAGCTTGGTCCTGCCTCAACTTGATATGCCATGCTTTTTTGATTCCCGTGGGAGGCCTTACCCCTTCTGAATGGAGACAGAAGAGGAGTGGATAGGAGAGGGTGGAGGGGAAGCAGGGTGGGGAAAACAGGAGGAGAGGAGGGAGGGGAAACTGTGGTTGCTATGTAAAATTTAAAAATGATGAATAAAAAATGAAAAAGAAGCTGGACGGGGTAAGGGCCTCTGAAAGAACAAATCAGAAAAGGTTTAGTGCACCCAGCGTATTTATGCAGATGATTCCGGGAAGGGACAGCTTGGTTCAGAAAGCCTGTATCAGTGATGGACTTGAAAAGAGACAGGAAGATATGAAAATAACAGCAATAGTGTTGATAAAAAAATTTATTATTAAATTTTTGATTTTGACATTTAATCAGTTGACACAAAATCAAATGGAATCATTAGTTAAACAACGCCTTTAGATTCCACTATGAAATTAAGGGAAATCTTTTTTTGCTTGTATCAATAAATACCCAAAAGAGAGAGAGAAAATAAATGTAAAATTGCATGAGGATAAAGAATCACAAAATTAAGGAAGGGGAAAGGACTCGATGTGGCCTTCTTCATTGACTCAGTAGCTATGGGGAAGGTTCCCAGCTCTGGGGCAGCTGGGAGATGGCTTAGCGGGTAAAGTACCACACATGCATGAGAATCCAGTTCAGACACCTCAGAACTCATCCATAAAGTCCTGGGGGAGGGCAGAGATAAGTACCCCCCACCCTGCACTCACTGGCCAGAGAGTCCAGGCAAGTCAGTGAGTTCCAGGTTCAGCGAAGAGACCCTGTCTCTAAAGCTATGACAGAGGAAGGCATGGGACAGTCACTGGTCTCCACCCTCATTCACGCATGTGCACGCATGCGCACGCATGCCATACATAGACATGAGTAAGATCTACAATGACTGAGAATAACACCTACAATTCTAGCACTCGGGAGGCCGAGGCAGGGGGATTACAAGTTTGAGGCCAGCCTGAGCTACATAGGGAACCCATGCTGTGTCCCTTTCCAGATGTTACAATGGCCAATTCTGTTCTGAGGACTTCGGCAGAATCCAAAGTCAAAAGACAAGCAGAACAGAGAGGGACGGAACCGCTACTGTGCGCGGGAAGCCTCCGGAGTATGAGAAGCCACCTGGGAGGGATCTCCACTGTGTTATTCTTTATACCTTTGGTCATAGTAAATATTTTATAATTAGTGAAATATTTATTAGGGATTCCTTAAATATTTGAGATGTCTTGAATATTTTATAATAAATTTTAAAACGTTTTGAAAAGGAGCTGCCTGTGGTGTCGGACTGAGTTCCCCATCCACGGAGGTGTGCAAAGACAAGGACAGGCTGCCCTCAGGGGGGCCTTGAACCTCAGAAGGATGTGGGTTCAAACACTGGTTTGTGGGGTCCTGCTGAGGTGGGTAGGGAGTGGGGATCAGGTGTCTGTCTGTCTGTCTGTCTCCAGCTCTGGCAAAGGAGAGAAAAAGCGGTTTTCCCTCATTCTGAGGACTAGGCTGAGATGCCAAGTCATCACAGGGGCTCTGGGCAGCAGGGGACAGGAACTTGGTCCATTTCTTTGTCTCCATAAACACAAACTCCATCAGCTGCCAAGGGTTGGAGCCAGCCACACAGCACAGCACAGCAGAACCATGGGTCCCAGGAGGCTGCACACCCCTTTCAGCTTCCCCCAGGTTGTCACACATCTCTTCAGCCACCCAGGAGCCACCTCAGCCTCTGCAATCACTGGTTTTAGCCCAGACGGGGTAAGGCACTTCCCTGGAGACACACAGTCAGATCAGGATAAAAATGGTAAAAATGAAGTCTCGGCCCCTCTCTAGAGTGTTTTCTAACTCTTCCTAAGGACAAGGAGACAGCTCCTTGGCAAGTGGATTTCCCCTTGCTCTGTCCCCAAGACTTGGAAGGGTTGGTGGCTTGGGCAGGTGATAGAGCAGAGAGTCAGAACTCAGACTTTTCTAGAACCCTCAAGTGGCTGTCCTTAGCTTTATTATTATTTGTGTGTGTGTTCATGCACAAATGTGTGCATAGTCACATGTATGAGGGAGAGAACATGTGTGCCATCACACACGTGTTGGGGTCAGAGGACAACTTCAGGTGTCAGTCCTTGCCTTCCACCTTGTTCAAGGCAGGGTGTCTTTTTCGTCCCTGAACACGCGAGGCTAGCTGGCGCATGAGCTTCTTGGCAGCCTTCTGTCTCTGCCTCCCATCTCCCCGTAGGAGTGCAGGGAGTATAGATACGCACCACTGCATTTGATATGGGTGGAATTCGAACTCAGTCCCTTTGCTTGCACAGCAAGCATTTTATCTGCTGAGCCTCTCTCATTAACTTGAATGTCACCTAAGGCTTTGGAACCTCAACCAGAGCATGAGCAGAATCCTCCCTAGCTGACCCCTCATCCTATGCGATGATTAATGGACCTCCTTCTGGTCTAACATGCTGTGTGGACAGTGGGCGCAACACCCTCTCCAGTGCCCTTTCTTTCCTAAGAATATTGATTTATTCTTGTTTGGGGACTCCTAGCAAGAGAGGGCTTCCTGGAAGGGGCCACAGAGAGCCTTGGAAATGATGCTGTGCAGGCTCCTAAGGTGCTCGTGTGCCTGCTTGCTTCTACCAGGTCCCAAGATCCAGGACATTCATGGAGAATCTATGTCCAAGAATTCTGATTGGCCGCCAGCTTCTATTCTCATCATATCCTTTAAACTTGAGGGCTAGTGAGATAGTTCAGGAGGCAAAGGGAATTGCTGCCACGTCTGACGACCTGAGTGGGAGAGAACAGACTCCAGCAAGGTGTGTGTGTGTCTCTGTGTGTGTACGTGTGTGTATATGTGTGTGTCTGTGTGTATATGTGTGTGTATGTATGTGTGTGAGTGTATGTGTGTCTGTGTGTACATGTGTGTATATGTGAGTGTCTGTGTGTGTCTGTGTATGTATATGTGAATGTGTGTATATGCGTGTGTATGATGTGTGTGTGTGTGTGTGTGTGTGAGTGTGTATATGTGTGTATCCAGCTAGGATGCAGATGCAGTAGAAGGAGCTAAAGCAACTACTTTGGCCCCAGACAAAGAAGTCACAGCAGGAGATGCCTGCCCCTACCTGCCCTGGCCACCAACCCCTGAGCCCTTATGTGTAGGATACAAATACTTTTTATTTACTGAGTTTTGGTTCATTCTCTCATCTCAGTGCAGAGGGAAACCTTCTTTCTTAGGGGATCCAGTTACTGGGGAGGGGCTCAGCAGGAGCATGGAGGTGTCTGGAGGGAGGAGGACAGAGAGATGGGAACACATCCCTACTCTTCAGCTTGTGTCTGCCACACCTGGTCCCTCCTCTCACCACCTCCTTCCACGGGCCACCCTGGTGAACCTGTCCGGCTCATCCACAAGCCTCTGGCTCAGAAGCTGAGCCTCAGGCTCCCCACAGCCTCCACTGAGCTGCAGCCCTACTGGGTGTTTGAAAACCAAGCAGCCATGGAACGCCTGTGATCTCGGCGCAGCAAATAGATTGCTGGACCAGAGAGACAGACGTCCGTGCTGGAGTCTGGGCAGAGGCCAGCTCCTCTCTGTATGTGTCCTCAGAGCCACGGCACCGTGAGTTACTCGGACAGGTGACAGGAGGGCTCAGGCAGAAGGCACCAAGCAAATGCTCCCTTCTGCAGGATGTTCCCCAGCTCTGGGCCATGTGTCTCCACACCACAGCTCTGACGACAGCATCTAGCTCTGTGTCCTCAGCCTGATGCCACTCAGGTCACCCGGCGGATCACTCCAGCCCCCTCTCCTTCTTCATCACGCCTGCCCCTCCCCTGCAGCTCCATCACAGTTCACAGTGATGCCTGGAGGCATGCTGGGATGGTGGGGGTGATGTAGGGAACAGGGGCACAGCCATTGGGAAATATGGGTTAGGGCAGTTAGTTTATGTACATTGGCAAACTTATCCTGGCCAGCAGGTGAGTGAACTCAGCTCCCTTCCTGGCAATAAGAAACAGATGTATCTACAGGATTCCTTTGCCTCTCTTACACTCTCCTTCTTTCCTGCCTGAAACAGGCAATGGCTGGAGGTACAGCAGCCATCTTAAGACCACGAGGACAAATGCTCATGATGACAGAACAGGACGTGGAAAGACTGAGTTTTCAGGATGGCGCTCCATCACCATGCTCTTCACATAAGAAAGAGGAGCCCTGTGTGGGGTTCAGCCCTACAGTGCGGGTCTTTGTTTTACACACTCTAACTGGCACAGCATAAAAGAATGCCGAACTGTTTTACTAGCGAGTGGCTACCAATTCAGATTCCCTGCAAATGCTTCTGACTCTTAGGTGGAAAGTTTCAGGCCAGGACTCCTAGGTCTTAATCTCCTCTCTCTCTCTCTTTAATAAAGCAATAGCAAGCTTTGGGCTCTGAGCCTCCCTGGGGCTACAGCACCCAATGAGAATTTAATAACATTGTTTTCTTTCCATTGAATTTATTTTTATGATTATGAATTCTATTTATGGCCGGGGAGACCTGTTTTCCATTTGTGTTGTGCTGTAAAACTTCCCTTTATATAAATGTATTTAAGTTTTTAAAAAGCAGATTGATTTAGAGAGAAGCTGTAAAGGGTGTCATGGCAGGAGAGGTGGGGCCCGTGAGGGGCACACTGGTGGGGTGTCTGAGCCCATTGCACTGCCCTCGGATTGTTGAATCACCTGGGGGAAGTCCAGGGCAAGGCCATGAAGGTCACAGCCGTCTGCTGCCCTCTGGGAACATAGCCCTGATGCCCAGGGGCCTGTCCAGCCCCATTGCTCCGGGGAGTTTCTAGAAAGCCAATCTCAGAGTCATGGGTTGGACAATTTGGGGCTTGGTGGGGGCAGGAGTCTGGTCACCCCAGCCTTCTTCAAGCCGCTCTACCCGCCTGTGGCAAGACTTCAAAAGCAGGGACTCCAGGAGCCGCCTGACCTTTCGCTAATTAGCTGGAGCTGTTTGCTACGCGGTCTCCAGCCCTTCCCTAGACAGCGGCTCAACAGGCCAACATGGCTGCTGTCAACCCCTGTCGCCCTGGGGCACATAAACAGTTTTGTGCTGGAGAACAGCGGAGCTCAGCAAGCTGGGCTTCTGCAGCTTACGGAGGGAAGGCAGGATCACTGGTTCTGGACAAGTCAGCAGATGCTACCTGGATAACAGACACTGGGTCCATTTCTCAGACAATGGCGGAGAGGCAGAGGAGAGGGAGTGTCCTTCACAGAGGGTCTGGGCTCCACCACACCAACTCCAGGGTGTTCTAACCACACCCATCACCACAGCCACCAGACAAGCTCAGTCCCTGCTCATGGACACAGAATCCAGCCAAGGACTACATAACACGGAGGGACCTTTCTGAACTCTTAATAGTGACTTCCAGGAAAGAGGCTTCTAGGGATGGAGTCCCTGTACTAGGAAAAAGAGAAAGGCAGGAACAGGGAAGGTGGAAAAGTGGCAGAGCCTAGAACAACTAGGTGTAAGGAATCTTGGAGAACAGAGGCATGGCTTAGTGGTAGAGCCCCTGCCTAGAATCCCCCAGTGAGGGGCTGGGGTGTGGCTTAGGGGTAGAGCCCCTGCCTAGAATCCCCCAGTGAGGGGCTGGGGTGTGGCTCAGGGGTAGAGCCCCTGCCTAGAATCCCCCAGTGAGGGGCTGGGGTGTAGCTCAGTGGTAGAGCACCTGCCTAGAATCCCCCAGTGAGGGGCTGGGGTGTGGCTCAGTGGTAGAACCCCTGCCTAGAATCCCCCAGTGAGGAGCTGGGGTGTGGCTCAGGGGTAGAGCCCCTGCCTAGAATCCCCCAGTGAGGGGCTGGGGTGTGGCTCAGGGGTAGAGCCCCTGCCTAGAATCCCCCAGTGAGGGGCTGGGGTGTGGCTCAGTGGTAGAACCCCTGCCTAGAATCCCCCAGTGAGGAGCTGGGGTGTGGCTCAGGGGTAGCATGCTGACCTAGTGTGCAGGAGTTCCTCAGTTCCATCCTGAACTCCTCCAGATTATAACTCAGTGCCGGCAACTGAGAAAAAATGTCCCGCCCCTGGGTTCCTGAGGAAGCCCAGTGGAGCATATGTGTGCCTCCTTCAGACCTGCAGGAGCCTGGAGGCCATCTGCTCTGCCACCTGCCTTTCCAGGTAGTTGTCTGGGAACCGTACCATCCTCCATTCAGTCAACAAACACTCATTCAGGGCCTGTGTTGCCAGGTCCAGGAGGATGCATTTTAATACTTGAAATGTCAAGCCTGGGGCACAAGAAGAAGGAAGGAAAGGGGATGGGCCTAAAGGAAACCCTTAGAAGGGCAGGGGTGGGCATATCTCCAGGTATGGGTGCTGTGTGCTTAGTGCAAGCACTCTGCTTCTCTGTTTCTCCATCGGCTACTTTCCCCTAAGAACCCAGGTGTCTCACAAATACTCTGGCCTCACTAGAGAGGCCCAGGAAGCCCTGTATAGATTTTGAAGGTTGGGGATGGAAAATGACTTCCCCAAAGCCCAGTGGCGACAACTTCAAAGGCAGAACAGTTGGGAGGGAATGGGAGTGATCCCGCGAGAAGAGGCGTGGCCCGGGGTGAGGCCAGGCTCTTCACGTTCGCACTCGTGACTGTGCCAATGCCCTGAGATCAGTGCAGCCAAATCTGCCCAGTTTTATGGCGGTCACACATGCTCACTCCTCCATGTGGGTCTTACTCACCATGTCAGGGAGTCTCGGGGGTCTGTGTTGTTCGAGCATTTGCCCCTTCCTCTCTCTGTGTGGCACAGCAGAGACCAGGTGTCTGCCTTCCTGAATCCCAGGCTCTATGAAGGCATCATCATCCATGACTCTTCCTCCAAGAGGCCTCCTGGGCCACCTTCCTGAGAGGTCTGACCTCCAGCAGAGAAAGGCACCATATGGCCCATCTCAACCCCGTGTGACACAGGAGAGCACCTCACAAATTTCCAAATGCTTTCCTACTGTAGTTTGGTAACTCAAAATGTAGACTTCTTCAAAGCTCAAATGCAGCAGGCAAGCAGTCTCTGGAGAAAAACCCCCATTCAAAAGTCAGAGAACAGCCTTAGGTCCCAACAGCACCTCCTATTGGTCATGTGTGGTATTACAGCCCTGCTCCGCTGGACAAGCAGAAAACTAATAGACTGGCATAGAGCCCAGAAAGGAGGAATCCAGGCCCCGTTGTTCCAAGAGGGCACACCTCAATGATCTTGTCCAGCCTCTACCACTTATAGGTGGAATTCTGTTCAAAACAGCATTTGCTAATGGCAGAAGCCTCATCTCACTTTCCACCAGGGTCCAACCTATATCTGTGGTGCGAGCTCCTGCCAGCTCCTGGCTGCCTCTTGCAGTCCTATGCCATCCCCTGTGGCTTCTGTCTGTTAACAAGGGACAGAGCTTCTACATGGGACTGCATGAGCAAGGCCTGTATCTATCCAATGTCTGGCTTTGCCTCCATCTCCATGAGAGACTGACCATGAAAAGACCACCACCACCCCCAGCAACCTTTCCCTCCATCCCCAGGGCACAGGCTGCTTGGAGCTAGTCAAGACCATGACTTGGGAAAACTAAGTCAGGAGAATGAAATCTTGGCTCAAGGGCAGCCCTGTTGCTGAACTAACCAGTCTTGGAGAAGGTGGCCACTAATGGGGCTCTACAAGTACCCAGATCACCTCATTTATGCATGTGAGTATTCAACAGTTCATGCATGGATTCATTCACTTGTTCATTCATCCATTCATGCATTCATTCACCCGTCCATCCATCAATCCATGCATCCATCCATTCATCTGTCCATGTATCCATCCATCCATCCATCCATCCATCCATTCGTCCATCCATCCATCCATTCATCCGTCCATGTATCCATCCATCCATTCATCCATTCATCCATCCATCCATTCATCTGTCTATGTATCCATCCATCCATCCATCCATCCATCCATCCATTCATCCGTCCATGTATCCATCCATCCATTCATCCATTCATCCATCCATCCATCCATCCATCCATTCGTCCATCCATCCATTCATCCATCCATTCATCCATTCATCTGTCCATGTATCCATCCATCCATCCATTCATCTGTCCATGTATCCATCCATCCATCCATCCATCCATCCATCCATTCATCCGTCCATGTATCCATCCATCCATTCATCCATTCATCCATCCATCCATTCATCCGTCCATGTATCCATCCATCCATCCATCCATTCATCCATTCATCCATCCATCCATTCATCTGTCTATGTATCCATCCATCCATCCATCCATCCATCCATTCATCCGTCCATGTATCCATCCATCCATTCATCCATTCATCCATCCATCCATTCATCTGTCCATGTATCCATCCATCCATCCATCCATC
The DNA here is from genome assembly GCF_018167655.1 of Microtus oregoni. Taxonomy (NCBI): domain Eukaryota; kingdom Metazoa; phylum Chordata; class Mammalia; order Rodentia; family Cricetidae; genus Microtus; species Microtus oregoni. The sequence continues at coordinate 3,283,668 of NW_024543062.1, forward strand.
CATTCATCCGTCCATGTATCCATCCATCCATTCATCCATTCATCCATCCATCCATTCATCTGTCCATGTATCCATCCATCCATCCATTCGTCCATCTATCCATCCATTCATCCATCCATCCATTCGTCTGTGCATCCATCCATCCGTCCGTCCGTCCATCCATTCAACATATCAGCCTTAGTCTCTGAGCATCAAGAAAATATCTAGATTTCCTGGTAGCTACGTCATTCATCCTTCTCATTCAATCTGGAGGCCCTTTGGCTGAGGAGAGGAATAAATAGCGTCTCCCAGTGTCATGCACCTCAGAAGATCCTGGGGCCGAGGACTTGGAAAGCAAAAGGTTTTATGTGGGTGGCAAGGTGGCTCTGGGATACTTGTGCCCTGGAAGGCTGGCAGAGCTGGAGAATGGCTGAATCTGTAGCCTGCATTTCCCAGGCTGGCGGGGAATGTTAAAGGCGACAAGGAACCTGTCGCTGGAGGACTGTGTGGTGTGTGTGTGTGTGTGTGTGTGTGTGTGTGTGTGTGTGTAAATAGACAGTGAGTGGCAGTAATTACCTAAAATTGTGGGTTAGGAGCGGATGTACATAACCAAAAAATACACGGGGAAGTGGGGGGAGCACTCATCAATTAGAACTAATTACTTAACAGCTAATTCAAATAATAATGGACTGTATTTGAATATGCTAACGAGGCCAAACCTGCCTCAGTAAAGGTAAATGGAACAAGAATAGCAGGAGGCCTCGGGCTGAGATGAAACCCAGGGAAAGCAGTCATTGTTCCTTCTGCAGGCCCGGCCCTGGCCACCACCTACACTCCATCCCCAGGACTGGCCAAGGTCCCTGCTCTGGGCCACCTGTCAATCCCAGGCAGCCCCAGCTTCTAGCGCTTGGCAGAGTCCTGGCTGCAGCGATGCCCGAGGGAGAAGCGAGAGTACATGCTCTTTTAGCCACACAACAGGCCTGAGACAGGAGAGAAAACTGAATTCTGAGGACAGCCCGTGGCCTGCCAAAGACACCAACCCAGGGCAGGGCCAGGACACAGTTTCTGCCACCATCAGACTTTGCAGCAAAGCTGTCCAAGACAGACCGCTGCACCAGCCAGCACCACCGCAAACGCTGAGTGGACGTCAGGGGGCTGGGGGCAAGGGTCCTGTTGTCCCACTGAGCTATGAGCCGGTTCTGTGTTCTCCATCCAGTGCTGCGTGCTGCCACACCCAAGTCAAGGCAGTCGCCAGGAGTCTGTCACATAGCATGAGTACGGGCATGCACATGCAATTGCACATATGTATATGCATGTGTGTACACACACCTGAACACAGGCAGAAGTCAGTGTGGGCTTCAGGCCGAGATGGGGTCTCTCAGGTACATGAGCCCAACAGGCTCCCAGGTGATGAAAGACTTTAGCTGGCCCTTCACAGGTATCTGAGTGACAGCAAATGACAGATCGGTGGCTCTGCTGGAGGACACACTTACACACTCACACACACAGCAGGAGGCATGCCACCAGGCCTGCTTGGCCTGAGATCTGGACACCTAGGACTGAGAGCTGCTTCAAGTTGGATAAGGGAACAGAACTCATGGGAAAGATCCTGCGGGCTCACAAGGGTGTGGTGGCATTCAAGTGACATCCCTGGCTGGTGAGACTTTAATAAGCTTTTGAATTGAACTTTCTCACTTGGGTCTACCTAAGAGCCTCAGCCATCACCTAGGCTTCAGGATCTGAACTCAGGACCCACTCTGGAAACATATATATCGTCCATGATGCTGGAGAAAAGAGAGTCAGACCAAATTCAGAGACTCCAAGGTAGAAAATTGAGAGTTGGATTCTTCACTAGAGTTGCAACGGGCCAGTTAGTGTCTGGGGCCATTACACAGGGAGGTAAACTGAGGTTCTGATGCCAGATCGCCCAATTGGTTGGTGGGAAAAGGGTATGAGATTCCTCTACAGATGGGTACCTTTGGAAAAGCCATGGAAAAGTCAGTGCACTGGCCAGGGCAGGTGGGTTCCCTGGGTTCCAACTTTCTCCGATGGGGCACCCCCAGTGTTCCCAGGATGAGGGCTAACTTGATCGACTTGCAAATGTCCGGGGAAGAGGGGTGGGAAAAACCAACAGCGCCCAGAGTTGACATTTGCATTTCAAACACTTATATCAGCAAAACAAATAACAGTAATTATACCATTTGCATATTTGTGCCAGGATTGTTTAGCATGGGGGGAGGAGGGGCGCCTGCTGATGCCAGCAGTCCAGCCTCCTGCACAGCTGTTCCGCCCGCCACTGCCTGCATGCCACCCCCTGTCCCCAAGACCACACCTCGGGTTCCCTGCAGGAAGGGGAATGACCACCAATACCTGACCAATACCTGACCCCGTGACCCCAGGCCGAGCACCGGCTCCTCACCTCATCTTCTGCCCTGTGCTCATACCACTGAGACCTCTCTGTCCTCTACAGTGTGTCTCTCTCCTCTCTCAGAGTCCCCCCACGTCAGGACCACCAGCCTGGGAGACTCAGAACCGGCTGTCTCTCCAGCTGACATCCGCCCCAGTCCAGTTTAGAGGGGAGGCCATCTTCACCACCACCCCGATAGGAACTGACAACTCCAGGCCACTGAGGACTCTAAGCTTTCCGTGGGTGGGGCTGCCAGCCCTCCCATGCGGTACAGGCAGCCTAGGCCCATAAAGGACAACCCATGCAAGCCCCTGCCTTCAACTGAGTACTGGACATGCAGGTCAGGGCGCCGGGCATTGCATAGAACTTGAAGGGGAGAGCCATGGTGGCCTCCAGCTGGGAAGGGAAAGGTCAGAGGCACTGACCCCACTCCCACCCCAACTCCAACCCCCAGCGTGTCCCCAAGGCTGTGCAGGCAGGTCTTCCCGGACACCCTGGGAGAGCAGGAGCCCAGCTTTAGGAACCCCTCTGTGATCACGCTTCTGCGGCACGCGAGTCTCCATTACTCTAGGTGCATCGCTCACAGGGACATGGGTGGAGCCCGATGCTCACTCCTGCCCCCCCCCCCACACACCCAGGGTTCAGGCTATGACAACTCAAGTTTCAAGTCCAGCAAATGATGGAAGGGTCCCCTTGTTCAGGTGCTGGCTGCAGCTACCCACAGTTGAGAGTTCATCTTCTCCCATGAGCCCTCGGGCCACAGGGTCCACGTGTCAGTCTCACCCCAACACAGCACAAACATCCTGCCACTACAGAGAGCAGGGAGCTGAGGAGATCGGCGCACAAACGGAGAGGAGCTGCGCCAAGGTGGACGGAACAGGAGAGTGACCATACGAGTGGAGTGGGCGTGGGGACTGTCTGGGGACCACCAGAAAACCAGAGGAAGGTTAGAAGGCCAGGCTTGGTGGGAATAAGACAGCTCGACCCAGCTAACTCCCAGGCCCAGCTCGGCACCTGAGTGTGAGCATGGTGTGTGTGTGAGACACTGTGTCCATGGCCAGTGCCTGTCTGCTATATGACTGTGCACACGGAGGCTCTGACTACATGTATAAGTGTATGATGATGTGTTAAGTGTGCACTTACATACACTTGTGTTCCTTCCCCTGTCTGTGTCTGTGCAAGACCACGTGTACTCAAAGGTAAGGTTGCATGCGTGTGTAAGTATGTGTACATCTGTGTGTATACTGCAGGCTTTCTCGGGTGGCCTTTTATTTAGGCCAGGGCTGAGTGGACAAGGGACTAGGAGTTGACCTGCAACCCCCTCCCCATCTCCCAGAACAGGGCGCAGACCAGAATTGGACAAATAGCTGACCCCATTCACCAACACATTGTCTCCTCCTGTCCCCATCACAGTGGGCCCTGGTCACCACCCTAAAATGGACACACTCTCCTGAACAAAGACCTTAACGAAGATAACAAATGTGGGTGCTATCCTGTTAGAGGGTGTTCCCAAGACCACGCACCTCTCACTGACCAGGACTGTCATTGTGGGGTGTCCTATGGACCCATCCCCCATGCCCTCTGTGATCTCTACCATCAGATGCAGAAACTCAGAGCTGGGATTTGAAATGAGCCCGCCTGGTCCCTGTCTGCTTACAGAGCACACCCCAGCACTCCAGCTCCTTGTGACAGCTCTTAAAAGTCTTTAAGACCTTTAATTTGTTCCTCGATTGTATGTGTGTGCGTGTAGGCACATGAGCATGCACAAGCGTATGCAGGTTTACACTACATGTAGAGAGGTGTCTATGCATATGTGCGCACACACATGTATGCGTGTGTGTGTGTAGGCTGGGGTCAACCTTGTGTGCTGTTCCTCAGGTGCTATCCACATTGGATTTTGAAATAGTGTCTCTCATTGACCTGGAACCTCACTACGTGGAACTGCCTCTGCCCCCCCCCCCAGTGCTGGGGTTACAAGTGTGCATTGTAGTTAGTGTCTGGCTTTTTAGGTAGGGTGCTGGGGATTGAACTCAGATCCTCACATTTGTGCAAAAAGCACTTTACCTCCAGAGCCATCTCCCCAGCCCCTGTTCTGTGTTTTGAAACAGGATCGTGCTCTGTAGCCCAGGCTAGCCTCAAATTCCCCATCCTCCTACTTCTGCTTACAAGACCTGGGGTGATTGGTGTGTAGTACCATGCCCATTTTAGAGAGAAGAAACTGAGCCAGGATCCCACAGCCTGAGGCTGAGCTGGACTGAATGCTTTGCTTTCGTCTTAAACCCAGGCAGAGGCAGCGGCTAGAACGGTCCCTATGGTAATCAGGGCTGCACGGTCTGGTCCCTGCGCTGCCTGCACAGCGTGCCACCTCCTTCCTTCCTTCAATCTCTCCCAGCTCAGCACAGACACGGAAAGCCAGACCCCAGAGACTCTCAGGTGCAAATGAGGCCCCTTCCCCCAGTAGACTCCGAGCTGCAATTAACCCCTCACCCCACCCACACCCACAGCCCCACAAATTCCAGATGGAGTAAACCGTTAAATGTGAAATATTAAGCCATAAAGAAAAAAAGCTGGGTGGAAACACAGCCCAATCCTTATGAGGTCTCAGGAGAGACGCCGGCTTTCCAAGCTCAGAAAGAGTGGAATAAATTGTAAAGGGGGAGAGAAGCACGTTTGGCCGAATAAAAATAAGGAAAAGGTACATAAAAAAATAACAACAAAAATGAAACTCTCTGTGGTACAGAGAGGAAATGTCTGTGATGCATTTGGCAGAGGTGGGGCAACACCCACTCATACCAGCATTGAAGCCCAACAATGCACGGACACACGGGCAAAGAATCAGACTCAAAGAGGGAAAAGAAGATGGCTAACACGTACACAGGTTTGTTCAGCCCTGTGCCTCAGGGAAACACATTTTGTAAGGATTTTGGTGTGTGTATGCGTGTGCCCAAGGAGACCAGAAGAGGTCCCCTGGAAATGAAATATTGCGTGAGTTGCTCCATGTTGTACGATCAGGCTCTTCTCAAGAGCATCAAGTGCTCTTAGTCACTGAGCCATATTGCCAGGTCCAGAAACGTATATTTTAATAATACTTTAATGAAATAAGATGAAATCCAACTTGTGCTCACCAAATAAGGATTGAGCTACATAGCGAACAAAAAACCCTAAGTTAAGGCTAAAACTCAGTGCCTGGCAAAGCTCATTAGACCGTGGTAGACTGGACCAAGCGCTTCCGCAAAATCATTCTGAATCCAAATTAGAAGCCTTTAAAGTGTGCCTTGCTTCAGTTGGGAGGCTGAGGCAGAAGGATCGTGACTTCCAGGCCAGCAAAAATGTATAATGAGGTCCTGGCTCCAAAGAACAAAGGAAACCATGACTGGCTCTCAGCAGAGAGCACACGTCATGGTGAAGTTTCTCTGAGATCAAGAAAAAAAGCAGGGACATTTCTATTTGACACGTTCCTAGTGACTTCAGCCACTGCAACAAGGCAAGAAAAAGAAATGGCAATTCTAAGGTTCAGAAAGGAAGAAATGAAACTCTTGACATTTTCCAAGGATATGACTATGCATATAGAAGCCAAAATTATGTGCGAATTCTATTAATAATAGGTGCCCAGTCAAGTGGTAGGTGTAAAATCCACATACAACTGTATACTGGATGTCTATGTGTTTACAGCAAAAAGCAGATTACTAAAACAGCTTCTACTCTTGCAGAGAACCTGAGGCAGGCTCCAAGCACCCAGGCAGCTTACAAACATCTGCAACTCCAGCCACACAGCTGACATCTTCTGCTGGACACACACACACACACACACACACACACACTTCCACACATATTCATGCACGCTCGCACGTGCATGCACACACACACGCAGAGCATAGAGAAAGAGAATTTATCTTTACTTTTGAAATTAACCCTCTCCAGATAGATCTATAGGCTCTACCAGATTCCAGTCAAAATACCAGTAGATTCTTTTTTCTTTGTAGAGCTTGACAAATGGGTTCAAATATTTGCGTGGAAGAGGCGTGGCTGGGAGAACAAGGTTCTGTGGGGTCTGTATGGATAACTGGGCTATGAAGCTATGGCAACTGGCATTGTGTGGGACTAACACGAGTGTAGACGGCACACCTAGAGATGCATCTACCCTTGGATGAGGTAGAACAAGCCAACAGAGAAAGGTGACGGCCCTCCGTCAGCCAGCTCTCTAAACGCAAACACTGTGAACTTGACTTACCTCTTCCTGTCACACTTCCAACCACTCCAGCCTGGTCCATTGTGCTGGTGATTGTCATGTGCTATTTGAGCTCAATGAGAAGCTGACTCTGAGGTGGGTTCACCCACCCCTTTCCAAATCCACCCGTGTTTGTCTCAGGGTGTTCCCCACAGTCTGAGGACGGGCTGCCCCCTTAACTCCGGGACTGGGAGAGAAGCATGACCAAAGGGCCAGAGGAGAAGATGACATCCTTGAAACAGCTGGAAGGGTGAGCCGATTTCCAGAGGTCGCTATCCCGTGATGGGAAAGCACCTGAAGGAGGGAAGAGAAGCCAGAAGTGCAGCCGAGGAGAGAAAGCTCAGTCATGGCTCCAGCTGACTGCCTCAACTTTCCTAGGTCGTTTCTGCAGGGTGTTCACAAGCCCGTAGTTTGACGATGATGTGTCTCTCTGTCTTTCTATGTCTCTGTCTCTGTGTCAGTCTCGGTCTCTCTGCCGTCTGTCTCTCCATCCACTCAGCATCTACTGTTTACTACTTATTCTTTTGCTTTGGTTTCTTGTCTGCTTAATGTAGCCAATCACTCAAAACTGAAAGTATAGCTGGGTGAGACAAGTCTCTGAACCATACAAAATGCGTGGAAAGAGAACTGTGTATCATATGATATAGTAATATAGTTTATATATTATGTTATCATGTTTGAAAATACACTAATAATGTGGTGACAAGGGAGAATTCCTTTCCACCCACACAATTATAAACTAATAAATATCACTGCTCAAAAATGAAGAACTTCTGCTTCTAAAAATATTCCATATGCTGAGCATGGGGGAGCAGGCCTGCAAGCCTAGATATTGGGAGGTTGATACAGGAGAACCACAGCTTCAGGGGCTGCTTGGGCTACAGAGTGAACATGGGTAACCTGGGCCACCCATAGTGAGATCCTGTTTCAAAATAAAAAAGTGAAAAGATGTGGCTCAGTGGTAGAGCATCTGCCTAGAGTCCCCCAGTAAGGGGCTGGGGTGTGGTTTAGTGGTAGAGCCCCTGCCTAAAATCCCCCAGTGAGGGGCTGGGGTGTGACTCAGTGGTAGAGCCCCTGCCTAGAGTCCCCCAGTGAGGGGTTGGGGTGTGGCTCAGTGGTCGAGCACCTGCCTAGAATCCCCCAGTGAGGGGCTGGGGTGTGGTTCAGTGGTAGAGCCCCTGCCTAGAGTTCCCCAGTGAGGGGCTGGGGTGTGGTTCAGTGGTCGAGCACCTGCCTAGAGTCCCCCAGTGAGGGGCTGGGGTGTGGCTCAGTGGTAGAGCCCCTGCCTAGAGTCCCCTAGTGAGGGGCTGGGGTGTGGTTCAGCGACAGAGCACTTCTCTGGCATGCACACTGCTCCAGATTTAATTATCAGTGTATAAATAATCAGCAACTACGTCCTATGCCAAGCATGGCGGCACAGGCCTGTATTCCCAGCCTGGGGAAACTGAGACAGGAGGATTGTGCTTTCACAGCCAGCTTGGGCTATCAAATCCTCCAAAATAAAAAGTATAAACAAACAAACAAAACATAGGCCTCACACAGCATCTTAGGAGGTCACTGTTGCTGTCCTGTATCATCGGAGGCAAAGATCCTTCTTTCAGAATCCAGAAAGAAATCTGGCAAATTGATTGGGAAAACACGGGAAGCTCGGCTGTGAAATGAACAGATATTTGTAAAAGGCATTCATTTCACAGATGAGGAAACACAAGTGGTCATAAGCCCCGCCCCTGATGCTCAGTCCCAAGGTGCCTCGGGGAGATTAGGATGAAATTTCGGTCCAGCACCGTGACACACCCACCAGCTGGGCAAGCTTCCATCTGCTTGTGTCTGACAGTGGGAGGACACGGTGCCCAAGGAGCACAGGCTGCCACACTGGGATGCTTAGAGGGCCGCTGCGTGGGAAGCAGTCTGGCACGGAGTCGCATGTATCTGAGCCCGCGATTTCTCTCCAGCGTGTAAGCCTTTCACAAACTTTAAATGTGTGACATACGTCTTATAGAAGGAGCCCTCGCCATCAAACTGCACAGCCCCCGTCTGCTCTAACAATAGATTCTTCTCCGGCGGTTAAGACCAACGAATACTCGCCATGGCAGAAGGCAGTGAATCGTCACAAGGAATCCTGACCCCACATGTAAACTCAGGGGGGAGAAAATTGCATGCCATGATTTCCAGTGTATGTGATTCAGGAACCAGCCACACAGGGTCACCTAACCTACTTGACAAGCTCCCGTGAGAGACCATCTCAAGACACAAGGTGAACAGGATGAGGGACAGATCTGAAGTGTCAACCTCTGGCTTCCACACACATGCGCACACACACACCCAGAAACACACACACACACACACACACAAAAAAAAATAACCTAAAAAAAATATAAAAGGTTTTGGGGTTTTTGGGTTTGTGACAGGGTCTCGCTATGTAACCTTAGCCATGTGGCCTGGAACTTGCTATGTAGACCAAGCTGGCCTCAGACTCACAGAGATCCACCACCTCTGCCTCTCAAGTGCTGGGATTAAAGATATGCACCATGCTGGGTTTATATTAAAATAACTTTAAATGCTAGGCTAAAGAAAAGCATCCACGCTAATTGGTACTGTTTTATCCTTTTGAGACAAGGTCTGACTCTGTAACCCGGGCTGGCCTGGAACTCTCTGATCCTCCTGCCTCAATCCTTCCAAGTGCTGGGATTACAATGCCAGGCTTGTGCTTATAAAAGTGTTCTGTGACCTGAGAAGGCACACCTGCTTGGTGAGTTATGGAAAGCTTACCGTGTGGCAGCAAGGCCAGGGACCCCTCACCCCACCTCCGCACTCCCTCGCAGCCCCAACAGCAGCTTCTCAACCCACCAGGAAGCCAATAGTGCTAATTTGCTCCTGGAAGCTTGAGGCTGAGTCTCCCTCTGAGGGTGTCCCTGCAAGAAAAGAAAATCTCTGCAGAGGGGAGGCAGGATTGAGAAGACATTAACCTGATGAATCGTGCATGCGAGCCGTACATTTGAGAAGTGCTTATTAGAGAGACAAGAAAATGAGGCTGGAATTTTGCTTGTTTGCCTGAGATGAAGCTAAGTTTCCCTTGGTCTCTAATGGGCTAAAAAAAATTTTTTGGGTGAGACGTTCAAATGTAGGCGTAAAATAAAAGACACATCTAGACACAGGTGACATGTCAGGAAAGGGTGACGACAGCTGTGTTGGCCCCGTCCAAATGTGCTCACCGGGAACAGAAAGGGTCGTCACATGCCTTCTGTCCCCTCCTGCCACACTTCCAGCGAACTCAAGCCTTTCCCTTCATGAGCCTCTCCGAGGAAGGCACATTGCCAGCCCTGTCCGGGTAGCCATGCGACACCTGCCTCTTCTCCTGTCTAAGGACACCCCCCTCCCCCACCCGAGCCAACTTTGATTCTCTTCTAAAGCATCCTACCTCTCACTTATCAGCTCTCTCGCCGCGGGCCTACCAACCCCACCTTCTGTGTGTTGCTTGAGATAGGACCTCACAATGTAGCCCAGGCTAGCCTGGAACTTGAGCTCCTCTCTGTCTCCCAAGTGCTGAGATGATAGGCAAGGGCCACCGTGGATGGCTACAGATCATGTCTTTAGAGCCACGTGACAGGTGAGGACTATAAGGAAGAGATAGTCGCTTGCCTGGGGTCAGTAGCTGGCACCTGCCTTCAAACCCCTCCTGTCAGGCTGCCTCCCTAAAGGATGGTTGTGTGTGAGAAGAAAGCCTTTGAGTTCTGCTCTGTGTCCTTGCTCCTACCTGGTGGGTACCTTTTCGAGGGGCTGCAGGAAGCTGAGAGATGCCTGCACGTATTCATGTCAGAGGATAGAGACAACTGCAGGAAAGAGCGTTCCAGGGAAAATGAGGTCATGGCGGGGTCTAAACCAACACAGCGTGCACACAGCACACAGTAGGCTCTTAATAACCACATACTCAGGAAGACACGGTCTGTTTTGTAACCCCAGGGCTGGGGTACGGGGTAGACCAAACAGATGTGCAGACTGACGTGCCTAGGGAAATGTTCAGTTGGTAAAGTACCCACTGTAATCACGGGGACCTAGATTCAGTCCTCAGAACCCACAGAAAATCCAGGGGTGATGGCTCATGCTTGTAAACCCAGCACTAGAGGGAGGTGAGCCAGGAGGTTCGTGAGTTTGGGGCCAGCCTGGGCTACATAGGAAAACAGTTATAGCATTTTCCAAATAGATGCTTGAGAATATGAGCTGGCCTAGCCAGAGCCAGCTGGGTTTTTAAAGGTCACAATTGGGGAAATGAGTGTCTATGCCTCTGCCTCCTGCATAATTTGGTCAGAAGTCCATGTTTTGCCCCATGCATTCAAACACATCCACCCGCCTGGGAATCTGAGTATGGAGGGTGCAGCCCAGCGAGATGAGGTCCCTCTCAGGCTTGGGAATGGCAGCGGCAGAAGTGGGATGCAGCACTCAGGCAGCTGGGGTAGCCACGTGACACCTGCCTCTTCTCCTGCCTAAGAACTCCCGAGCCAACTTTGATTCTTTCCTAAAACATTATCGATCCTACCTCTCACTATAGCTCTCTCGCCACGAACCGACCAAACCCACCTTCGTGACTTCATGAGCCAGGTGGGATGCTGACATCACCAGGCTACCTGGCACATGACTCTAGAACCTGGGCCCTCTCAGGGCCCCACTGTGCTCTCAGCTTTTCGGGGGACCGGACCGTGTCTGGAGCTATCACACGGAGCAGTCATGATCAGGCTGGAAGAGAAGAGAAAGGGCTATGGGCCGCTGCATTTTTGTAGCTCTATCAGCTCCAGCTCAGCTCTGCCAGAGCAGAAAACCGGTTTGACCACGCCCCAAAGGGGGCACCCGTGGTCCCAGTGCTGCTCTGTGGATGATGTCCTGATGAGAGTTTGACAGAGGGCCTCCTGGCATTCGGTTGAATCAGGTTAAAGGAGAGACAAACTCCAGTACAGGCTGGGGATGTGGGGCTGCCATGGGGAGCTAAGCTAGCGGGTTCCGTTCTCAGCACGGCAGATCCTCAGCGCGATGGCACAGACTTGTCATTCCAGCCCTTAGGAGGTGGAGGCCAGTCATCCGCAGCTAAGTAGTGAGTTTGAAGCCAGCCTGGGCTACATAAGTCCGTCTTAAAGGTCAGAGGAGGGCAGCTGGAGAGATGGCTCAGCGGGGCAAAAGCACTCGCCGCCATGCCTGTCAATCTGAGTTCAATCCCTGGAACCAACGTAATGGGGAGAACTGAAAACTGACTCCAGCAAGTGTCCTCTGACCTCCACAGGGGCACCACAGTGCGTGCATGCACACACATTCACACACACACACACACGCACACACACGTGCGCGTATAAAAGAGAGCAGCTCAGGTATAGCTCTCATACTCCCACAGGAACAGCAGTCGGTGACCTGCACAGTCACAGGCCTTTGAAGGCTGTCACTCCAAGTCTGGCAAGAGCAGCTGGTTAACCAGACCAGGTGATCGTGACATCTATGTTTCCGAGGCTCACGTCCACCTCCTCACTGCTGAAGGATCTTGGCACCTGGACAGGAGGGTGGCCCTCACTCCTCCTGTCTCTGAGGGCTCTGTGGGGAATGTCCGGGACTTCGTAGTGTCACTGGCTGGGCCCTGCTGGGTAACAAGTGGCTGAAGTATTATCTCTCTAGAAGGTGGACGAGAAGGCAGGAATCCCCTCCTCAGCCTCACCCCACACCTCCCTCCAGTAGTCCTCCTCCAGCCTTTGTGATGTCACTGCTGTTGCCATGGGAACCCTGCCAGCCCGAGCTGGATGACTTCACAGAAGGGTGGGGAGGGCCTGAGGCTTGGGTCTCAAGGCAGAGCTCTCCCACAATCAACTAAATAGCAAAAAGAAGTGGGGGTCACTGGGTAGGTTTTAAGGCGAGTGTTCCCACCCACTCCACCCGTAACTGGAACAAGAGGTGGTGCAGGGTCTCTTCCTCTCTCTCCATGGAGGTGGGAGGAAAAGAGTGAGGGACCTCTGTCCTCCTGGGATGCCTGAGGATCCAGTGTCAGCAGCTTCAAGACTCAGTTTACCTTCCCAGAAAGTGGGACCGGGGCCTCCTAACACACTGTACTAAATCCAGGATGGATGGGCCTATGACTCATCCTGTAGGAATCACAAATCGGGAGTGGGGGGCTTCTGGAAGATTCTCCTGAACCCAGAGCCTCTGCCTAAGAACCGCAACTGGCCCTGCCTGCCCCACTGAGAGGAGCCCATCCCTTGTGACTCCCCCCAGCACCAACAGAGATCTCCCAACACCTGCTGTATGTCTCACCAGGACACACTGCCGGGGTTGCCATGGGGATGAGCAGGAGGGGCAAGTGCGGGTACACACAGCTGCGTGTGAGCACACGAGAGCAGGGAGCACATGAGAGCGGGGAGCACACGAGAGCGGGGAGCACACATCCGTGGATATTTGACTGGGCATGTTCACACGGGGCAGCAGCCCCGCGGGGTGACTGTATAACTACAGGGATCTACTGGCCATGTGGGGTCTGTTAGCACACGCACGTGCACACACAGCTGCGTGTGTCCTCATGATGGATGTGCTCCTCCGGCACACGCAGGCAGACTGTGCATAAAGCCCATACCACCGGGACTGCCCCAGCCTCTGTCACCTAACACTGATGCACCTGCCCAGATGGAGGAACCCGGCCTCCCTGGAGCCTCTTCAGGACACCTCACTAAATGTCACTTCTACCTACTGGGGGTCTCCTGGGTTCTGGAGAAAATCCTCCAGCTATAAACACCTCCAAGGCTGGGTGTCTGTCTCCCAGAACCCCCTGGAGCCAGCCCCACAAGGAATAACCCACATCTGCTCCATGCCAGATCCACAGAGGGAGTCTGCTTCTAGATCATTTCCTGGGTGCTCCATAGCCCCCAGGAAAAGCGCACAATGACCCCCTGAGTTCCTCTACATTCCGAGGGCTGAGATGACAGGAGTGTGCCACCTGGGTTAGTATAGTGCCAGGCAAGCTCCATACAAACGGAGTTGTACCCATTGTGTAGATAATAAGACTGAGGTTCAGGGTAACAGTCCAGGCCTTGCGGACAAGGGGGGGGGTGTCACATGGGCCCTCACAGGCATCTTTGCTTTACCCTGCCGAGCAGAGGGAAGAAGGCTGAAACTTCTCCGACACCCTCCTGGGCTTCCACTTTCGGCAGCTTTGGCACTCAGGAAGCAAGCCTTTTTAGCTTCTAATTACGGAAACGAGCCCAGAGAAGGAGGTAACTCGTCCAAGGTCACAGAGCCCTGGGAAAGTCTTACAGGAGCTGATGGAAGTTGAGAGACAGGAGTTGGGGGGAGGGCTCTAGAGGGTTCCATGCCTCAGAAAACTTCCTTGGCTCCCAGCTTCCAGCCGGAGACATCTGCCGTGGTGGCAGGTGGGCAGGTCACCCGCCCAGAGCTTCCTGCTTCTGCCTCTGCATCTGATACATTCAATGAAGACCAGAAGCCGCCTAATGCAATTTAGAGCCCTGTGGCCAGAGCCGGCTCTCGTGATTAGCTCGGATTTTTCTTGGCTGTCTCTTTGAGGCTCCATGCAAATGAGTCTCCTCCTCCCAAGCCAGCCCCTCCTCCTGGCCCCTAGGATGGACAATGGATGAACATCTAAGACTAAGGGAAACCTCGGGGCTCCCGGCATCTGAACCTTCTTCTGCTTGCAGCACTCACCAGGCTGAGAGAGCCCTGAGAGCCTAGCCTGCTTGGAAGTGCTGGCTGATACTATCCAGATCCTGGGGTCCCCTGCAGCAAAGGGCAGGAGCAGGCCTAAAACTCAATATCCTTGAGAAGCAGCAGTAAGGGACATCCCATAACCAGCTTCCACTTCTGGGAGTGGGGAAGGGGAATGTGGCTCAGGGGGTAGAGTGCTTGCCCAGCTTGCATGAAGCCCTGGGTTCAATCCCCAGCACCCCATAAACCCACTGTAGTAACCCCTGTCATCTAGCACTTAGAAGGTATTTAAGGAATTCAGGGCTAGCCTGAGCTACACGAGACTGTTTCCAAAAAGGAAAAAAAAAAGAGCAAAGGTGTTGACACACACAGGCATAGGTAGAGGTGGGGAAACTGAGGCTCAGAATCAAGAATTGACCTGTCTGAAGTCAAGACTCAGGAGTGTCTAACCTGGGGTCAGTCAGGTCACACACAGCGTTCTAGAAATACATCAGCCACCCCACCCCATCCTGCCTGACACGACAGCCCTGCCAGGGGCCTGGCGGACAGACACCACTGGTCGAGAATGCAGAATCGGCCTTTAAATACCTCAGCGATTTCATGCCCTGCCGTCTCCCATTCCCGAGCTGCCCGAGGCGCCGGGCCGAGAGGCTGAGACCTAATGAGCTGTGAAGGTCTATTTTTCAAAGTTAAACATCTCCCAGGCTCCCTGGCCCAGCCTTTAGACACAGCCTAGCAACACCCTTGTGCGGAGCCAAGACAGGCTCTTCAGGAGACTGTCCTCTATGAGAGATTTCCACCATGGCTGCATCTGTCACCACCCACGGATGCTGCCGGAAGTGCTATGCCAGTAGTTGACTTGTGGGACAGAGAGGTGGGGTGAATAAGACTGGAGATGCATGGGCAAGCTCCCAGGAGCACTGACTCCCGGCCCAGAACAATCTTCAGGGACATCGAGTCTAACCTCATGCTACATAAACGAGTGTTTGGGTGTCCCCTAACGTGAGGGACCACAAGACTCCAATTCTGAACTCTCATGGTCGAGTCTAAGTCAGGTGTACAGAAGATGCTCAGTAGATGGCCACGATCAGGAGCAAAGCAGTAACGCTTTGGGCCACTTAGTGGTCACAACACATGGAGATATCAGCCCTGCACTCTGAGGGCACAAACTGAGCTCTTGCCTTTGGGGATCAGTCAGTCCACTGTGGTCCTGGTTAGGTCCCACACTCAGGAGACTATTCTGGAAGGAGGTCGGAACTGGGTTAAAGTCTCACCACGGTGACTGTGAAACCCTACAAGCCAGGTCAAGCCACTTCTCTGGGCTTCCAGTCAACATATGCTATTTGGTAACATTAATTACTGTCTCCACTTGAAGGGATTCTACACTTTCAAACTTCTAGTGATGACATTGTTTTTTCAGGCCCTGAGGGGATATAGACATCTACCATCCAACAAGCCATCTCTACCCTATACCACTTCCATCATCTGGGCAGCTGTCCCCATGCTGTGCCACTTCCATCATTCCAGTCTTCCTTTATGGTGGGTACACCTATGATCTGTGTTTGCTATCAGTCATCTGCTCACCCACTCGCCTGCCTGGGCATCCACCCACCCAGCCATCCATCCACCCATCATCCACCCACCCATCCATCATCCATTCAGCCAGCCATCCATCCACCCACACAATCACTCACTTAACCATTCATCCATTTATTCAACTGTCTATCCACCCACCAACACATCCATTCATGCAGCCATCCAGCCACCCATCCAAACAACCATTCACCCACCTAACAGTCCATCTACTCTCCCGTCTACTCATCCACCTTCCACTCCCCTACCCATGCTTACGTCCATCTACATGCCCATCTGTCATCCATTCAGCCCTTCAACCATCTATTTCCATCCTCTATCACCTATCCTTCCTCTCTCCCACCACTCATCCATCTATACATCCACCACCCACCTATCAATCCATTTATCCACTCATCCATCCATCCATCCATCCATCTGTTCACCCATCCATCCATCCACCCATCCATTCACCCATCCATCCATCCATCCATCCATCCATCCATTCACCCATCCATCCATCCATTCGCCCATTCATCCCTCCCTCCATCCATCCATCCATTCACCCACCCATCCATCCATTCATTCATCCATCCATTTGTCCACCCATCCATTCACCCATCCATCCATCCATTCACCCATCCACCCACCAACCCATCCATCCATTCGCCCATCCATCCATTCACCCATCCATCCATCCATTCACCCATCCATCCATTTGCCCATCTATCCATCTCTCCATCCCTCCATCCCTCCATCCCTCCATCCATCCTTCCATCCATCCTTCCATCCATCTATCCATCCATCCATCTACCTATCCATCCATCCATCCACCTATCCATCCATCCATCCCTCCATCCATTCGCCCATCCATCCATTCACCCATCCATCCATCCCTCCATCCATTCACCCATCCATCCATTTGCCCATCTATCCATCTCTCCATCCATCCATTCATCCCTCCATCCATCCTTCCATCCATCTATCCATCTATCCATCCATCCACCTATCCATCCATCCATCCATCCATTCGCCCATCCATCCATTCACCCATCCCTCCATCCATTCACCCATCCATCCATTCGCCCATCCGTCCATCCATTCGCCCATCTATCCATTCACCCATCCATCCAACCACTGTTTTATCCATCCATTCACCCACACGTCCATTCATATAATCATAAATCTATCAATTAACGCATCTGCCCACAGGCAAATGGAATATTCTAGCCACACAACCAAGATTCGGGGACCTCACACCCTGGACAGAAGAACATACACAACATGGTTCCATTCAAGTCATGTACAAAGATGTAAATAGCACGTGGATCAAAGTCAGAGTGCTTGCCCCCAAGGAGGAGAGAAAGGTGAGGAAGGCCTCTGAGAGGTGGGTCATATTTTACTTCTAGGTTTGGGTGGTTCTCACATGGCGTTCATTCTGTGCTATTTCATGGAGTTGTATATGGTGCTTTTAAAAAAATCTTTTCTTTAAAATTCTTTTACATTGTGTGTGTGTGTGTGTGTGTGTGTGTGTGTGTGTGTGTGCGCGTGTATACACATGCCATGGTCCATGTATGGAAGTCAGAGATAAAGAGTCAATTCTCTCCTTCCACACCAGGTGGGTTCTGGGGATCGAACTCAGGTTGTCAGGCTTGGTTGCAAGCCCCTTTATCTGCTAAGCCATCTAGATGGCCCACTTTCACCCTATTATTACATTTTGTTTACTTGCATGGTGTGTGTGTGTGTGGGCACATGCGCCATGATGGGTGTGTGGAAGTTACAGGACAACTTGCAGGAGTTGGTTCTCTCCTTCTGCCGTGTGGGTCCCAAGGGTCAACCTCAGGTTGTCAGGCTTGACGGCAAGTGTTCTTACTTGTTGACCCAAAAGTTTTATATTTAAGATAGCACCAATGAGATGGGACTGCCATGGTTATATAGTATAGACCTCAAAATCTTTTCTTCAAAACCCAGTTTGACTTGGCACACATCTATAATCTTAGCATGCAGGAGGCTGAGGCTGGAGGATCACAACCCAGACATAGGACTCAGTGGATAAAGTGCTTTGCTGTGCAAGCACAAGGACCAGAGTTCAAATCCCCAGCGCCCACCAGCTGGCCATGGTGGCATGCGCCTGTAGCCCCAACACAGAAGGGGTGGAGACAGGAGATTCCTGGAGGCTCATTGGCCATCTAGCACAGCTGAATCAGTATGTTTTTAGTTCAGTGAGAGACCTTCCTAAAAAAAAAAAAAAAAAAGATGGAGAGAGATTGAGGAGAACACTGACCATTGACCTCAGGTTTCCACATATGCATGAGAACACACACACACACTCACACACACACACACACACACACACACACTCACACACCCCAAACCTACACACACACATGCATGCACACACTCACACCCCCACACACCCACACACACACACACACACACACACACACACACCAGCTATAAAATTAGTTGAAACTCTCAACAGTGATCATTTTATGCAGGAGCTGTGACAGTCACTCAGAGACCCAACCTCTCCACAGAGCTGGCTGATGAAGACCTTCCCCTATGTGGGGAAGCAGAGACCCAGATAGCTTAAGCCCTCGGCCCACTGAGAGTGTGCAGGTGCCACAAAGGAGTCTGGCAGGAAGAAAGGGCCAAGGGACACACAAAAACTAACTGATCTTTAATGTGTTCCCAAACTCACACACTGTCAGTCAGGCATGGAGACTAATGGGCCCAACTGGCCTCACCACCTCTAACTGGTCCCTCACTGACCCCCAAAGCTGGGCATACAGAGAGTGGGCCCTAGAAAGTTATGGGAGGGAGGCGAGGAAGAGTGGAAGGAAGAGGAAGGAGTGGAAAGAAGAAGGAGGAGAAGGAAGAAGGCAGAGGAAGGAAAGAAGATGAAAGAGGGTGAGGAAAAGGATGTATCAGGGAGGAGAAGAGGGCGGGGAGGATGAGTAGGAAAAAGCGAACATGAGAGGAGGAGGAGATGAGAAAACAAGGAGGAAGCAGGGAAGTAAGAGGGAGGAGGGTAGGGAAGAGGAAGGAGGATGGGGGAGGAGGGTAAAGAGAGGATAAGAGGAAGGAAAGAGAAAAAGAAAAACAAGGAGACAAGGAGGAGGAATTAGAATTGAAGAAGTAAGGGAGGAACAACAGAGAAATTGGTAACCACACATCAGAGGAAGTCTATTCCACAGCTTTGGTCCAATTAAGGTACTAAACAAACAATAAAAACAGCAGCATAAAATGCCAACACTAACAACTCCCCAAGGAAAAAGTCAGAATCTGGATCCACTCTGGGACAACTGTCCATTCTCAGTACAAAATTATACAACAGACAAAATCAGAATGGCTCCCACTGAGAAGAAAGAAAGCAGTTCAAAGAAACCATTACAGAAGGTCCTCAGATGTCTGGTATGGAAGAAAAATGCTCCAAGGCAGTCGCTACATTAATAAATTGCCCCCCAAAACAAAACCATGTTTAAAGAGTTAAATGAAAGTATAACAATAATAAATAAAATTGTGCAACCTCTGAACCAGTAATGCTAGTGCACACCTTTAACCCCAGGACTTAGTAGGCAGAGGCAGGCAGATCTCTATAAGTTCAGGGCCAGCCTGGTTGACCTAGCAAGCTCCAGGACAGCAAGGACCACATAGAGAGACCCTGTCTCAAAAATAACAACCACAAAAAAGTATGCAACCTCAACAAGGACACAGAAGTTATTTTAAGATTTTACTTTATTTTTAATTGTGTGTGTGTGTGTGTGTGTGTGTGTGTGTGTAGGTGTAGGTGTGTGCTTATGCACATGCATGCAAGTACCCACAGAGGCCAGCAGGGGGTGTTAGATTCCTTAGAGTTGGAGCTACAGGTGGTTGTGAGCCACCTGATATGAGCACTGGGAACTGAACCCTGGTCCTCTGGAGGAGAAGCAAGAGCTCGTAACTTGCTGCTGGAGTGAGTCATCTCTGCAGCCTCACAGAAATTGTTTTTAAATGAAAAATTTGGGGCCAGGCATAGTGACACACACCTTTAATCCCAGCATTTGGGGCGCAGAGGCAGATGGACCTCTATAAGTTTGAGACTTGCTGTGTCTATTCAGAGAGTTCCCGCACAGTCAGAGCAACAAAGAGTAATCTTGTCATAATATAGGGAGGAGGAGGAAGAGGAGGAGGAGGAGGAGGAGGAATTGATAAATTTGGAATTAAAAAGTATAGTAGCTAAAATGAAAATTCCCTTGACTGAGAACCAACAGAAATAAAATATTACCTAAAAGCATTTCCACAATGCAAAAGGAGATAGCAAAGGAAACAAGAGAAAAAGGCTTGAGATATAGAAACTATGTAAACAGAAACTTCATGAAATAAAAAATCTATAAATGAGCTAAACAGTCCAAATAAAAGGCAGAGACTCTCAAGGCGGATTTAAAACAAGAGCCAAACATAACATATACTGTATAAAAGACATATATTTTAGTGTAAACATTAAAACATGTAGAAATTAAAGTGATATAAAAAGTAGTTATATGCAGATAACCAGGGAAGAGCTATAGCTCAGCATTTGAGCATGTACCTAGGTTCCAATTCAGTGTATAACAAAAGCAAGCAAACTGATGAGGCTGGAGTGGAGAAGAACACAGACTGGACAGTACCTTCTCTAGCCTAGGTGACTGAGGTTTTCAAAACTCTCCACTCAGGGAGCAGTACATGCTTTTCAAATACATAGGAATATGAAGAGACGTTACAAACAGCCTTATGATGGAAACATCAACAATTTCAAAGAATAGGATGGGTGCCTAGACAGACACAAGTTTTGACAAGCAACAGAAAATCTGAGTAGACTCATATCAGGACCCAAAGAGACAACCAGTTTTAAAAATTCCCATGGAAAGAAGCACAGGACTAGATGACTTTAGTAGTAAATTGTGGCTAACAACTAAAGAGACAAAATCAAATTTTCAGGAATTTTTCAGAAAAGAAGATGAACTGGGTGTGTCTGTGTACTCTGGTGATCTCAGTACTCAAAAGGCTGTAGTGAGAGGTTTATGGGTTCAACGTTAGGCTGGGCTACACATCACGACTATAACTCAAGTGGTTGAATCCTTGCCCAAGGAACTGTAAGGAGAGAGAGAGGAACAGAGAGACAAAAACAGAGACAGAGACAGAAAGACATAGTCAAGAAACTGTTATTTTTTCCTGGCATTGAGAAAAAATTCCCAGTAGAACACAGTTAAGCCTCTTTGACTCCCGAACATTGATGCAAAATCCTCAACAAAATATTAGTGCACCAAGCTAGTAATATAAAATAGAAAAAAGGGAGAAAAACACAGGTCACCTTAGCAAATATGGTAAAGCAGTTGGCAGTACTATTATGAGAAAACTTGCAATCAGGTACCAACGTTAGGAAATATTAAACCCTAAAAAAATAAAATCCCACATCTGACTTCATCCTGAACAGAAAAGACAAAACATTTTTCTCATTGGGCAATGGTGGCGCACGCCTTTAATCCCAGCACTCGGGAGGCAGAGGTAGGCGGATCTCTGTGAGTTCGAGACCAGCCTGGTCTAGAGAGCTAGTTCCAGGACAGGCTCCAAAGCCACAGAGAAACCCTGTCTCGAAAAAACCAAAAAAAAAAAAAAAACCCAGCACTCAGGAGGCAGAGGCAAGCCAATCTCTGTGAGTTCAAGGCCAACCTGGTCTACAGAGCTAGTTCAGGAAAGGTTCCGAAAGCTACACAGCGAAACCCTGTCTCAAAAAACAAACAAACAAACAAACAAAAACACCTTTCTCCATGATCACAAAGCACTCTGCTGTTCAATGTGACGCTAGAGATGCCAGCCAAAGCAATAAGGCAAGAAAAAGAAACATGAGACATGCAGCTTGAAAAGAAAGGTGTCAATCCCTCCTTGTTTGCAGATAACATAGCCCTTTATGTATCCGTTAACATCTGCTAGAACCAATCAATGGCTACATTTAGCAGGCTGTGGAACAAAGGATCAATATGTAAAATTTGGGCTGGGGAGATGGCTCAGTCAGTGAAGTGCTTGCTGTGCACCGAATGTTTACTGGATGTTGGGCTGAAGACACGGCTCAGTGGTTAAGTACAGCTGCTCTTGCAGAGGACCCAGGCTTGGTTCCCAGCACCAACATCGTGGCTCACAACTGCCTGTAGCTCCAGTTCCAGGAATCTGAAGCCCTCTTCTGGACTCTGTGGGAACTGCATGTGCAACATGTCTACACACAGGCAAAACACCCATACACATAAAATAAAAAACAAATCTTTAAAAACAAATAAATCTGGACCTGGTAGGGGCTTGCCTTGTAATGCCAGCACCAAGGAGGAAGAAACAGGCAAATTCTAGGGATCAATGGCCAGCCTAGCCTACTCAGTGAGTTCCCAGCCAGAGGGCCTGTCTCAAATAAAAAGTTAAGACGGATCTCGAAAAATGACACTCAAGGGTGTCCTCTGGCCTCCACACACACGCACACCCGCACACACAAACATACACATGCATCCTGTGTATGTCTAACCGACACTCCTCTGTGCTGCCAGGAAACATTACAAAATTAAGAAATAATTCCATTTGCCATAGCTTAATCTAGAAAATAAACTATTTAGAGTGAATTCCCCTAAAGACATTAAGTTAAGCCGGGGGTAGGTGCACGCATCTGTAATTCTCGCCACTCAGAAAAATGGAAACAGAAGGACCCTGAGTTTAAGGCCAGCCTGGGTTATACTGTGAGACGGCATCCGAAAAGTGTTCAGTTCACAATGGTTGCATACAGAAAATGAGAAAGTGCTCAGAGACATTCAAGACCCAAATAAAGGGAAACAACAACGTTCTAAGATGTGGCTTCAAAGGCAGCGATCCTAAATTCATCTATGAATTAAGTACAAGGCCCTTGCACTCCCAGGAGGAACTTTGGTAGACACTGTCAGGCAGATCCTAACATTGGCATGGCGTGGGCAGGGACTTGGAAGAGCCAAAGTGAGTTTGAGGAGAAAAACTATTTGAGCAGATTATAATTCTTTGTTTTAAACCCTACTGCAGAGCCCCCATGGTGCCGAGTGTATAACACTGCCATCAGGACAGACACAAATGCGACCAACAAGACGGCTCAGTAGGCAAAGGTGCTTGCTGTTAGACCTGAGGACCAGAGTCCAGTCCTGGAATCCACAGAAGGAGAACCAACACCACGAGCCATCCTCTGACCCCGCATTCATGCCATGGAGCACACACGTGCATGCTGATAATAAATAATGTATAATATCTTTAAAAAATAGACACCCGTGGAGCAGAAAAAAAGAATCCAAAAATATAAGCTCCTACGTTTATGGTCTCAAGAAAATATAAGGCAGACGAGAGTCTTTTTAAAACACACATACACCAAGAAAAAAATGAACTCCAGTCCGTCTACATCATAAGCAGACATTAACTTCAGATGGCCAATAAATCTAAGTAGCAGAGCCCAAACTCAACAACTCCTGGGGGAAATGAAGGAAAATCTTTGTGACCTTGGAGTAGGCAAAGAAAGCCAAAAACAAGATTCATGAAAGAAGAGAAAATGAGTAAAACGGACATTGTGATAGGAAAAACCTGTGCTCCAGAAAGCTCATATGAAGAAAACAGGGGCTGGGACTCCGGCTCCGTGGGGAGAGAGCTTCCCCAGCATGCAGGAAGCCCTGGTTTCCTACCCCAGCCCAGAATAAACCCTGGTGTGCCAGCACGTGCCTGTAACCCCAGCACTCAGGAGTAGAGGCAGGAGATCAGAAGTTCAAGGTCATCCTCTGCTATTTAGCAAGTTTGAGGCCAGCCTGAGCTATGTGAGACCCGAGAGAGAGAGAGAGAGAGAGAGAGAGAGAGAGAGAGAGAGAAGAAGAAGAAGAAGAAGAAGAAGAAGAAGAAGAAGAAGAGAGGAGAGGAGAGAGAGAGAGAGAGAGAAAGAGAGAGAGAGAGAATATCAAGATATGACATTTACAAATCCGTTTCTTACAAAAGACTCATGTTGGAATATGTACAGAACTCTCTCACAGTAAATTTGAATAATTTTAAAAGCTAATAATGAGACAAACCCATTAAAATGGGCAAAGATTTGAATAGACATTTTATCAAAGAAGAAATGTGGGTGGCTAAGAGCACACAGAAAGCCATTCAACGTCACTGGTCAACCTGGAAACGGCACATTGGACCCAGCACAGAAAGCACCGCAATCTGGCTCAGATCTCTGTAATAAAAAGACTGGCCATGCCGGGTGCCGAAACACACAGAACGCAGCCCCTCAAGGATTGCTGATGGGGATGTAAACTGGTCCGGCCAATTTGGGAGTCTGGCAACTTGGCAGTTTGTTAAGAATTTAAATATAAGCTTACCAAATGACTCAGCAATCCATTCCGAGGGATCTACCCGAGAGAAGCGAAGGCTGGCGTCCACTTAGAGCCTGGTACGCAAATGTCACAGTGTGATTCATTACGACCCCAAACTAGAAATGATTCAAACGTCTGTCCCTCGGGATGTGGAGAGAGGAGAGGCATTCTATCGAGACAGGGGAATACTACTTAGCAATTAAAAATAAATAGAGGATGAGTCACGCAGTGGCGTGAGCAAACTTCACAAACACCACACCAGGGCAGGGGAGGTGGCTCGTGGGGCACAGAGCTTTGCCCCAGAAGCTTGAGGGCCAGAGTCGGATTCCTAGAAGCCATGCTTTTTACAAATGGTGTGGTGGTACCTCCCGGTTTGAGGGGAGTGAGAGCTGCCGCTTCCCTCCACTTCTGTTTCAACCCCAAGCTGTGTAAAGTAGGTGGGTACACACCCTAGAATGCTTTTCTGGTCGTAGTTGTGGGGGTGCAGATGCTCCCCCCACCCAGCCTGGCACATGTGGTGCCAGACAGAGAGAGAGAAAGAGAGAGGGAAACAGATGGACGGACAGAGGGACAGACAGACAGAAAATATCTCAGAGCTGTGGAGGTGGAGACAGGAGGATTTCTGGGGTTTATTGGCCTCTGCATGCTTGCATACAAACATCCATGTACATGTGTACACACACACACACACACACACACACACACACACAGTCACTAAGAAAGTGTGGCAACACATGCCTCTCATCCCAGCACTAGGGAAGTTGAGGCAGGAGGATGGTTGGGAGTTTGAGGACAGCCTGACACTCTGTCTCAGAGCTAAATGAACGATACTATAGAATGAAGCTGATTTTTTTTTTTGAGACCCTGGTTGTGTGAATCTGTCAGTGTCGGAGCTTGCAGAATTGTACACTCACAGTAGGACTGGTAACTCACAGTGGGTTTGCACAGGCAGGACTAAATGGTATTTGTAGTGTGTAAAAAAAAAATCACAGCTCAAGATGGGTGGTGGTGGCACACACCTTTCATCCCAGTACTAGTGAGGCAGAAGCAGGCAGGTCTCTGTGACTTTGAGGCTAGCCTGCTCTACAGATCGAGAACCTTGACAGCCAGGGCTACACAGAAAAACGGTAAGGGGCATCTTGTGACTGGAACAGGTACCTCACTAGCCAGCCCTGCCTCTTGAATGTCCAGGGTTGGAGTTTGCCCTCCCTGAGATCAGGACTCCCTGGATGGTCACTGGCTCATCAGGTTTCAGTCACAGCAGAAGGTTGTCTGTGATCTTGGGGACCTTGCCCCAAATCCAACTTACACTCCCACCTCTTTTAGGTCCTGCCTTGGACATGCCTCCCACTCAAGGGGCATCCTGATGCAATCACAGACCCAGGGGGACCAGGGCACCTTAGGCCCAGGCACCTTAAAGGCTCTTCCATGCAGCCTGTAGAGCACAGGGCACAGGGCACAGGCTCAGAGAGAGAGGAGGACAGAGGAGGGAGCAACAACTTTATCTTTGACATTTGTCCTGGCTGCTGTGCACCATGTACGATGTCCGCAGGTTCCTACAAACTCACTGCTGCTCCTCAGCCATTGCCCTGTATCTACCTGTTCCTCTCCGTACCAGGGAGAGCATGGAGAACCCAACGTCTTCCTCTATCCCTCACCCACCCCTCATTCCCAAATTTACTGCCACGGTCAATTGTTCAGCGTGACACTAGCCAACCTTCCTGAGTCACTCAGCTGGGGAAGCATGATGGAGCATAGGGGGATGCCTCAGAGACAACAGGGTGCATGGGGAGGGGCGTGGGAGAAAAGCAGGGTGAAAGACACCCCCCACACACACACACACAATTGGGTGTGTGAGGCTGAGGGGCTGGGCTTTCATCATCTGAGGGTGGGGACAGTAATGATGTAGACCTGGGGGCTGTGCAGCAGGCGGTTGAATGCTACCAGGTCACTCGCCATTCTCTGTGTCCCAGATTGAGCTGGCTGTGGTAGGATTGTCCATCTGGTCACAGAGCAGTACTCTGGCCTTCTGGGGGGCAGTGAGCCCTTGTGTGCACTGGCTGGCCTTGCCTGACCATTGTGCACGCGCACGTGCGTGCGTGCATGTGGGGGGGCAGAGGTCAATCTTGGTCTTCAGGAGCGATTCATCTTGCTTGTAGAGACACGGTCTCTCACTGAACTGGAGCCCACCATATAGGCGAGGCCCCCAAGGATCCTCCTGTCTCCATCTCCCCAGTTCGGGATTACAGGGCAAGGACCCACCACACCCAGTTTCTTCTGAGGGCTCTGGACACGGAGCTCGGGTCCTCAGGCAGCTGCTTTAGAGACCAGTGGTTCTCACCCTGTGGGTCGCGACCCCTTCACAGGGGTCATGACTAAGACCATCCGAAAACGCAGATATTTACATTAGGATTCATAACAGCAGCAAAATTCAAGTTATGAAGTAGCAACAAAAATAATTTTACGGTTAGGGGTCACCACAACGTGAGTAACTAACTGCATTGAAGGGCCGAGGCATCAGGAAGGCTGAGAGCCGCTGCTCTAGACGGAGCCGTCTTTCCAGTCCTGACACCCTGGATTTCTGACAAGCTGTTTTTCCTAAACGCCATCCCTGGCGAAGCGCATCCCTCAGATCTAACATGTCCTTGCTCTGTGGGGACACCAGACGGAGGAAACCAAAACAAGCCCAGATGTCTGCCAGGCGGCGAACACCTCAGAGGCCTGAGTCTCTTCCCTGAGCTCTCAGGACAGAGGAGCCAGGCAGCGCTCAGACCCAACAGGTGAGAGCCTGCCAGAGCTCCACAGATCCACCGGTTCTGCCGGGTTTGAGACAAGAGCGTGTTCCTGTTAAAAAGCCCGAGCTGTCCACGCTGTTCCTCCCTGCACACACATCCGCATGTCCTATAACCCTGTCTCCAAGACAGATACCGGTTCCCAAGAAGGCTCACCACTGTCACCAGAGCCTGCAGGAATCCGCGGGGGCACATGTACCCCCATTTCCACCTCTGAGGCATTAAAGGACATCAAAAGGAAGCAAGACACACTTTTCAAAGCCTTGTTCTCCATGGGGTGTGTCCCTCATTTCCTAACACACACAGAGGTAAGAAAGGTTTCACTTTATAGAATATTTTTCTCCATAGGAACATCGCTCCATGTTAAGAAAAGTACATTTCTCTTATCAGAGGGGGCGGGGCATTGCAAGCCACAGTGCTCGTGGAGAGGTCAGAGGACAACTTGCAGGAGTCTCCTTCCACCATGTGGGTCCTGGAGACACAACTCGGGTAGTCAGGCTCGGTAGCAAGTGCCTTTGCCCACTGAACCATCTTGCTGGCCCAGCTCTAACTAGTCAAGCGATGTCAAAAGAAACGTCACGGGTTCTCCATCACCTGTGTGTCAGCCTGGCTCCTGAGACCCTCAAGAGTCAGACTCCAACTTGTGCCTCAAACAGACTTCTTGGCTGCAGGGCATGGGGAGGGGTTCTTTCTTTGTTTTTTGTTTTTTTTTTTTTTGTTTTTTGTTTTTTGTTTTTTGAGACAGGGTTTCTCTGTGGCTTTTGGAGCCTGTCCTGGAACTAGCTTTTGTAGACCAGGCTGGTCTCGAACTCACAGAGATCCACCTGCCTCTGCCTCCCGAGTGCTGGGATTAAAGGCGTGCGCCACCACCGCCGGCGAGGGGTTCTTTCTTTATCCATCTGCTCATCATGAAACAGTGTCTCTCTTTGCATCCCAGGCTACCCTCCCTCAGCTTCCTCAGCATCACCACGAGCAGTTCAGAGAGGCCTTTTAAATATATCCCGTCAACCTGGTCTCCCAGAAATTTCACTGGGCCCTGAGAACAAGAATGACCTCTTCCCATGAACTTCAGCCTGGGGTCAGCCAGAACCCTGTGGCCTTTCTTTGGACTTCTTAACCTGGGCGCTTGTCCACGTTGGCCTTGAAGGTCCTTTGCCCTTTCAGCTTGTTCCTCCTCCCCTGGCATTCTCCCCCTGACACACACACACAGGGCACAGAAGAAGTGCCCCCACCCAGGATATCAGGGTCCCACGGAACAGAGCACCAAATTCAAGAAGTACAGCAGCCTTGCCTCTTCTATACAGATACATTGTGACGATCTGTCCGAACCAACTCTCTTCACCTTACATGGGGGATGTCATGGCTCAGAGGAGAGAAAGGGACCCCAAGCAGGCCACACCCCACACCAAAGGCTTACAGTCTCAGCCCCTTGCCCGGCGCAGCCTCATCCTGCAGCAGAGCGTCTCCCCACCCATCTCCCACCCAAGATTCTGTTTTCAGTCCCTTATGTCACCCGATACTTCAGACACATTTGACAAATTAAAACTCGGAGGCCCAAGGAGGAGGGCTTTACTCCCAGGTCACATGACTGGCAAGGGATCACCCTTGAACTGCAGCCCACCCCTCCCAGAGACCCTGGTTGTAGGGAGCAGCAGTGGCACTGATGGACATGAGGGATTGTAGCTCTTTCAGGGATGGCATCCAGGGTACCCTGATGCCGCTAGGTGCTGGGAAGGCCCCTGAAGTTCTCTCCCCATATGAGACAGTCAGGAACCAGGTTCAGCACTCTACCAGGCAGGGCAGGGACTTCCAGTTCATCAGCTGGTACCCTTCCTGGCTCAAGGCACTGACCTCTCAAGGAACAAACCTGAGAAGCCTCAGGTCCCCTGGCATCTGAGCCGTGGGCACAGTGAGGATCTAGCCCAAGGTCCTTTGCCAGAAGAAAGCACTACAGGAGCAGAGGGCCGTCAGTGACTACATGCAGAAGCCACGGCTGACCACAAATCCCTCCCTCTCTTTGGCGCTGTGTACCCTGGAAAGGTCTACAACCCCTTTCCAGACACAATCCTCACCCCACCTCCACACTGCCAGCCAGGGTTGCCTTCATCCCTGAGAGAGAGAGAGAGAGAGAGAGAGAGAGAGAGAGAGAGAGAGAGGAGTCTGTGTGTTGGGACTATGTGGCAGCCCATACGAGCTTCCGTGTTTACTAAACCAGAGGAAGTTAATGACTAAGAGTTGCCGGGGTTTGATCCTACTGAAAATAAAACTGGGATCTGTCGGTAAACACAAGCGAGTCTCAGGCTGTCAATCACTTCCCTGGGGTTCCCGCGATAAGCAAGATTCTGTCTGGACCCAACAACTTCCAAGGCAGGATGCTGTTGCCAGGGGCGAAGTTGTAGCTTATGGGGGCAGACTCTCTGGGTCTCGGTTGTCCTGTCGGCATTGCCTGAAAAGCTCTGATGGAGGTGTGATCACCAGGGGAGAGGGCGGATGCGCTGCTGAGGCTGGAGGGTTCTGGGGGACACGAAGCCAAGGAACCCTCACCTCCATGATGGACACCTACGGGCAGGAGTAAAGCTTTCTCATCTGCAAGGCTGGGAACCTGCTCATGCTGAGGGGAGAAGTCAGGTGTGGGGGTGAGTGTGGTCTGAGTGCTCTGTCTGGATCGCCATGGCAACAGTCCTATCTGGGCCTCAATTTCCCCATCTGTCATGTGGAAGGGTTGCTTGGAAAGTGGAGCTGAGCTGCCAGGCTGGGCTAATGGGAGTTTCTAGGCCAGCTCATGCCTTCCCACCCTCATTTTTTTTCTGAACCTCAGCTTCTTTTGGAGGTGCCCAGGACTTGCAAGTGGCCCTGGCCCTGCCTGTGCCCCCAGAATCCCTTCTAATTGTCTCTTCCTGTGCCTGGAGTCCATGCCTGGGGCTGGCACAGGGAGACTCTTGTGGCAGAAACTACAGGGGGACAGCAGAAGTTTGAAGACCACATCATAGGGTACGCTAACACCCCCCAGCACCTAGCTAAGGCCAAGCCTGTGCATCCCTTAAAAACCAGGAGAACATCTTCTGAAGCCGTACCCCTCCATATTGGGGGCATAAAAGTATGAGATTGTCTCACAAGAGAGGGGACCCTAAGAGACAGGTCACAGTGGCAGAGACCAGAAGGAGGTCAAATCATCAAGACACAGGTTCCCAGTGCTGGCCACTACCTCAGACTCTCGGCCAAATGGATGTGGAAAGGGCCATGGAGCAGTGGTCTCAGTGCTGGTGAGTTGAGCCCACTAACACTCGGTTTTCCTCCTATCCAGAGTCCAGAGGGAGCAGGGAGCGAGCGCTCCCCCCATCCACCCCCATTCCCATTCTGTATTTTGCCTAAGGAGGCTAGGCTGGCCTAGGCTTCTGATCTCTTTCCAACCCTGAGGTCTGGGCCCACTGGGGCAGCCTGCAGCGAGGAGGCAGCTCTCAGCCTCCAGTTTAAGTCCTACAGCTTGTGACTCCTGACCTTGGAAGGTCCTAGACCTTTCTGGAAGATGGTCCAGATCAGTTGCTCTCCATCAGAAAGAACCACATTCTCTCTCTCTCTCTCTCTCTCTCTCTCTCTCTCTCTCTGCACCATAGCCTCATTCTCGGAGCTCAGTACTTGTGAGCTGAGGTGGCCAAGAGTCCCTGACTAGCCCCCAACTCCTGTCTTGCTCTCCCCTCTAGGAAAGGAAGCTGACAGACAGCCTCAGGGGACAGAGTAGGGCCCATGGAATCAGATGCCCAGATAGGAATGCAGAGGAGTCAAACAAGGCCACAAGTAGCATCCCACTTCTTGCCCACCCCCAGCACAGATGCAAGAGAAAACAGGTGTCCCAGCAGCCTGAATAAATAACTATTCCTCCCAACCTGGCTTGCTGTGTGACTCTGGGCACCATCCTGTGCCTCTCTGGGCCTCCTCTCCTCACGTGAACCTTAGGAATGGATAATGTCAAGTTCCCTTCGGGGACACATGCCATCAGCAACTCCAGCAGAGACTTCACTCAAGTCCAGGTGACATTCGGTGCATTGTTGAGAGAAAGTAAATCCAGGACAGATAACAAAAGGAGAAGAACAATGGTGTGGGGAGAGTAAGAAATGTATCCAGTGTCTGATGTTACACCGTCATCTCTTTCACGTTTACACCCAGAAATTTATGGCCCTATCGCTGACTCTGGGGATCCCTCTCCTGCCGGTCAGCCCAGTGACATTTTTTTTTCCATCTCGTTCCTTCTGTCCCTATCTGTGTGGCACCCACCCCGATGGCTACAAGGCTTAGCTTTTTTCAGCTGAGAAATATGAGTTCATGGGGGGGGCCAGGGACTCTCTGCTCGTAAATATCTGGGAAGCTAGAGTAGCTGAGTCGTGCCGTGCCACTTAGAGTCCGGTCTCCTACAGATGGGAACTGGGTTCCTCAGGGACGGTGACTTGGCAGGATCTGAGAAAGACTTCACGGGTGTTGAGGATAGTTCCCTAGAATCTAGAGGTGGCGTTTAGTTCCTGGAGACAGGCAAGAGGCACAGGGAGAAAGAGGCCCTACTGCGCTGCCTGGTTCAACTCGGTCAGAGTTTTGGTCCTACTAAGTTGGCTGAAGAGTGTGAGGCCAAGGATTTAATTCCCATGATTCAAATGGCAGGGTTGAACTGAGTCCCTGGCTTGGGACTCTCCAGGGAGCAACAACCACCTGATTTTTTTAAGGGGAGGCAAGGGAGAAATGTCCAGCAGATTCCTCAACCAAGGTGTAAGGAACTCAAGGCCAAGGCACTTTGGGGAAATTGGTGTTTTCCAAAGAAGGGAAGGGTGTGACAGAATTGCCTCTCCTATAGTCAGAGATCCCCCTCCCCTCTCCTTCAGGCCTCAGAGTGGGGGTCCAGTTAAGGTGTCCACCCCAGCTTTTCTCAGGGTCAGCAGACAGGGTTGCCTGCTGTACCATGCTGAGTGACACACACCCAAGGTCCTGGGGGAGGAGGAGGAGGACAGAGAAAATAACAAAGCACAGATCTTCCCTTCTCACCTGGAGACCCCAAAGGCTTCTGCTGGGCAGAGTGGAAGGAGGGGTGCTTCAGACCGGCTTCAACCTGCCTGGACCTCTGAGGGCCCAGGAAAGTAAAAGTTAAAGCTGGGAGGTGCCAGCCCCTGGATCCAGAGAAGATGGGTGTTCCCTTAGGCTACCCTCAGCCATCTGGACTTTAACCCTCCACCTTTGGTGGCTTGGGACACACAGCTGGGGAATGGGACTTAAGAATCTGTCTCTTCAACACTTGTTCGACGACAAGGTGACGGCTGATGAGGCCAGGGGAGGCACAGAGGTGGGGTTATTTCTGGCTTTTTGGTGACATACCTCCAATCTAATCGTTGCCTCTCTGGGCTGGACGGGGTGGCTCTTCAGAATGTGTCTATAGGAGAGATTGAGGAGCCGGCTTGCTTTTTATACCTGCTCCCAGCTCTGATACCTTTTAGAACTCCTGTGCCCAAAGATCCCAAGCTCTCCTGGGAGTAGTTCACTCATAACCCCCACAACCCAACACAGGGGGTGGACACATCCAACAGCTCCATCTGGGTTTCCTCCTGCCCCAGGCTGGAGAAAACAGCCCCCCACATCCATCTTCATTAACCCTTTACTTCTCTGAAAGTATTATCCTATCCCCATTTTACGGACAGAAAAACTGAGGCTTAGAGACGTCACCTGACTCAAGGTCGCATAACCCCTACCTTGAAGAGCATAATATTTCGATCTCAGATGCTGTCAGGTCCTGGAGGGGGTGGTGTCTGGCACTAACTTAAGGAACAAGCAGGTTAGGAACGGTGGGAGATCAGGTTCACAGGGTTTCTCACCCCAACCCTTAGACGAATGGCCATGAGGACAGCTCCAAGTTTGCGGGGAGGGGTCCACAAAATTTCTAGTAAAGTCCTCAACTCCCACGCCAGGGTTTTAACCCAGTAGTTTCGATTCAGACCCTAGCCTTTCTGATGTGTGACTGAACAGTCTCAGGTGCCCTGCCAAAATGATCCCCAGCCGTGGGAAGGATGGTAGACAGGGCGGGGGGGGGGGGGGGGGGGTCAGGGACTCGGGTGAGGAGGTGCGTGAACAGTGCGAAGGTTTCCAGGCCTGGCAGTGGCCGTGGAGGGTCGTTGGCACTGGGGAGCAGACTGGGGTGCACTCAGCGAAGCAAAGTGCTGGGAAAGGGGCTGCTCCGACTGGAGGCTAAAGGCTGCGGCAGTGACTCTGAGGCGACATTAGTACCCCTAGTCTCCGGCTCTGCGGGACTGAGCCGGCTCAGATTCCTCTACAGCCAAGTTGCTACAACTTTACCAGCTGCACCGCTTCGGGTTCCTGCACAGGGCCTAGGGCGCAGTCGGGGGGTCAGGGGCGCACGCTGCGCGTTGGGGTGAAAGAAGCGCAACGTCGCCGGCTGGTCTCCTGCGGAGTGGCCGGGGTCCCACCGGCCCAAGCTCGGCTTCGGGCCACGCTGCGACGCAAGAACCCCGAGCTTCACGCTTACCTGCCCGGCCCGGCTCGGCCGGCGTTCCGGGGCTGTACCCGCCACCGCCACCACTGCTGCCGCCTCCGTCCTTCAAGCTCTAAGTTCGCTCTCGGATTGAAATTCCTCCCCAGCTTCGCCCATCGATCTGCGCGCGCGCCCCGCCCCTCGCCGCGCGGCCTGAGGGGGGGTCCGGGGGGGGCTGGTTCCCGCCGCCCGCCCTCCTTCCCCTCCCCCTCCCGCCCTCGCCACCAGTCGGCTCCCTCCACCCGCTCCGCCGGCGCTCAGTCCGGCTCCGAGAGCCGCGCGCCCTCCCTCCTCCCCGCCTCCCGGTCCCCTCTGCGCTCCGGGCTTGTATCGCCCTCAGGATCCGGCTCATGGGAGCTGGAGATCGCGGAGGAAACTGCAGGGGTGGGGGACACCTGATAGTCCCTCCTGCACGTCTAAGTAGAAAGGATTATCTGCTGCCTCAGCAAGGGTCTCGCACGACCCCATCACCACCAACACACTAAGACCATCTCAGGAGCCAGGTCTTCCGGTGGAACTGGCCCAGATCCCAGACAGCTGGGACCTAGGAGCCCAGAACGATGCTCCTGTCTCTGACCCCCATCCTTCACTCACTCACCCCAACCTCTGAGAGGACTTGA
This sequence comes from Microtus oregoni, assembly GCF_018167655.1. Taxonomy (NCBI): domain Eukaryota; kingdom Metazoa; phylum Chordata; class Mammalia; order Rodentia; family Cricetidae; genus Microtus; species Microtus oregoni. Next base: position 3,317,832 of record NW_024543062.1, read on the forward strand.
AGGGCTCTCCAGCACCCCTCCAGCTTTGCCTACCATTCCTGATGTGTGCCTGCTTGTAAGGAAGCCCCAGGAGAGAAACCGAGTCAGGAAAGGCTTGCCCCAGGCCCAAGAAGACCCTAGCTAGAGGATCAGAGCCATATGGACTCCTTACTCTGGCCGGTACGCTGATGACAGCGTCCTGGATAAGTCCTGTTCACAGCCCCACCGGTGCCTTCGGTGCCTCCGGCAGATCCCGGCTCCCCACACAGCCCATCTCGTCCCCACGCGGCGCCCCCTCCCCATTTCCTGTTCCCCGCCCGCCCGCTCCTGATTCCCGGCCTCAGTACCCCCCTGCACGCTCTCTCCGCTCCTCCGCTCCTCGCCAGCAGCTGGGCAATTCACCGAGCATACAAAAGAGTTGACTCAATTCAGTGGCAGAGCAAATCAAGATAAATCCTATAGTGTGTGGGGACCGAAGAAGGAAAGTGAATGAACGCCCATAGCACCATCCAGTCCTGTGTATGGACTGGCCCTGCTCTAGGGTGGCAGGCTGGGTTCCCTCCTGGCCTGGGCACCTACAGGAGCTGGAAGGGGGTGGTGGGCTCTTAGCTACCTTCCCCCTGCCAGGCCTTCAAGCACTGGATGAACTTGGAAATTGAAGACTGTGTGCCTTCCCAGCCCTTGCTGGATAGGACTCCTAGAAAGGGATACCCAACGTAGGCAAAGACTATGTCTTGGAAATGTGTAACTGATAGGATCAGGTTAGACACAGGAGGGCAGCAGGGCCCTTGGGCCATAGATGATGATTGTCATTTCCCCAGCCTGGCCTTCTGTTATTGTCAAAGCCCAGTCTAAGAGCATCAGATAGATAAATACTGCTGGCCTGAATGTTCTAGGCCCTGGCCCATGGACCTGGGATTGGAGGTGGGGGAAACCCTTCCAACACAGCCGTATCTAAAAGGGGCTCCCATCCACTGATCTAAGATTGTCCCTGTGACTTTCCAGTCACTCATGGATGGTACTCTGAGTCTGGTCAGTTCTATGCAGGTGGATAGGAGGAGCCTGACACCCTTGCCATCAGTTCCCCACGGCAAACTCCAAGAGAAGGGGCAAACTCTCCACATCTCTAGGGTTCCCCCTGGCCAAGCATGACCAAAACCCTGCTATAAGTCTGGTGAGTCTAGATATTTAAGGGTGAGAGCTGCTTGTGTACCAGGCACTGCGTTAGCACGTGCCCCCAGGTTCACTCAACTGAACTTTGCTCCTCTGACCCCTTCAACAAAGAACAAGCAAGCTGAGGTTCAGGTCCCCAGAGCGCTATGGACCAATATAGCCCCATCCTCAAGGCGAGTTTGTGACTTCCCAGGGTCACCAGTCTGCAGGAGAGGGAGGAAGGTCCCAGGAGGTCAGCTTAAAGAAGGGGAAACACCAGCACTGATAGATAGCCGTCCTTCCATGATAGGGTCCCCAGGACATCCAATATAGGAGCTTTCAGTTACCGGGGGTGGGGGTGGGGGACATTAGTAAGAGGGTTGGGTTTTCCAGGCCATGCCCCCCAATCTCCAAGCTGCTCCGTTGGTTGTAACCAAGATCCGGGAGTCCCATGGGCCGCCCTTCCCCCGGGACCGGACAGATCGGCCGTTTGCTTGTAAGCCATTAATTCTATCACAGAGACGCCGGCGCCGCCACGCGAGGACATCTGTCAGGGACCCATCGCTGCGCTCCACGCCCCTGCCGCTCCCCAGACCCAGAGCAGCGGGAAAGATGCACCACCTCAGCTCTCCAAGCTCTAAGGTTGTTGAAGCGGGCTCGGAAGCAGTGAACCCGAAGGGGGCGGGGCCACGGCACCCTTGGGACAAAGAGTCCTCCCCCCCCGCCCCCCCCCCCCCCGAACTGTTAGGGGTCTGGGCTCTGCAACCTCTCATTCCAGACCGGAAGATGAACCCGACTCCCTTGTTCCCAAATGCTAGAGCCCACCCAGGTTCTGACCTGAGCTTTGGGGTGAGATGGGGAGAGGGTACAAGGGTACAGAACCCTTCTAATACTTCAGGTCGTGGGAAGGAGACACTATGGGGGGGGGGCAAGAAGACACTGGCTCCTTCCCTCACAGGGAACGGGGTACTTCCTCCCAAACCCTTCCAGGAGCTTCGCAGGCCAGTCTGCTCGCCACAGCCCCTGGGCAGCTGCTGGTGAATGTGTCACTAGTGGGCTACAAGGACTCAAAACTGCTTGAGGGTGATCCCCATTCATGCCTAGCAGAATGGCCTTGGGGACTTTGCACCCATAACCTGGGGTGGGGGGGCATTTGGAGCGCTTGGGTGTCAAGAGGTCGGCCTAGGCTCTTGACCCCGGGTGGTTAACAGTCCAGATCGGGCTGTCTGGAAAGAGAAAAGTTAGGGGAGGGGAAGCTGACACCTCGCGACCTGAGGGGAAAGTGAAAGGAGAGAGGTGGGCTGGAGACGGGATGGGATCCCTGAGAACTGAGAAGGGTCAGCCAAACCCAGCCCAGCGTCTTTCCCAATCCCTACAGGCTCCTGTCACAGGCGCCTGTTAATAACTAGGACTCAGGTCCTTCCAGGGAGCTGGACAGAGCCTGGACACCCAGCTGGGGTGGGGATATGGGTCTTACAATACCCTTCCCAAGACTCTAGCGACTGGAGACCAGTGAGCCGCACGCACGAAATCGAGGCCTCACCACCCACTTTTTCTCCTCCTTGAACTAGGAGCGGAGGTATCCAGACTCAGGGATGCAGCTTCTGGGCCAACTTGGGGCACCTCGGCCATCCCGTGCTCCTCGCAGCAAAGCGACCCCTCTTCCCCGCCCCCAACCTAGACAGCACGCTCAGCAAAGTTTCAGGTCCCGGGTGGTGCTTCCTAATACGAGGAGAGGGGAGGGGTCCCAAGCCCGGGCTCTCCGATCCGCGTAGTCGGGGAGGGAAGTTTGTCCGGCCGGAGCCCGGCAATCGAGAACTTCGGGTGCACCCGCCTAGTGAACGCCGGTGAGTGGGGGGCGCCCTGGAGCCTCGGACTCAAAGCGCTGCATCCGAAACCCCACAGGCTAGGAGGGGACACGGCCCAGATGCAGACACCCAGGGCAGGGTGCGGGGGACTGGGGCAATAGAGGAGACTAGGGCTGTGGGAGCCGTTGGGGACTCCCGCGCCACCCGGGAAGCCGACGAGAGCGCATTCTCCCCGCCCCTCCCCCTCCAGGGGCGGGGACCTGTAGACCCCGCGTCTGCGGCAAAGGGGACCCCCGCCCGCTGCACACCCCTTCCTACCTGAACTGGGCTGAGGCCCCCGGATCTGGAGGCTCAGTCGCCGGCTAACAGAGCGCGCGCGCCCAAGTCCCGGGAGCGCCGCGGCGGCGGCGGCGGCGGCGGCGGTGACTGCCCCTGCTTCCTCCTCCTCTTCCTCCTCGGGGCTCTGGCTGGCTCCAGACAGACCTCCTCCCCCGCCCGCGCTAACGGCCCCTCCCCGAGCCCGCCGGGCTTAGGGATCGGCCTCTCGCCCAGAGTCGAGAGGAGCCTGCGGGAGCCGGGCTGCGGCGCTCACTGCGTCAAGAACCGGGGACCGAGCGATCGGAGCAGCCCCGGACCCGCCGGGCAGGCGGGGCGGCCGCGGCGCCGGCGACGCCGAAGGGGCCGGGAGGCTCCGGCTTTCGAGCTCGGGAGCGGGCGCGGCGGCAGCGGCCGCGGCGACGCGAGGCGGTGGTTCATTTTGTGAGCGCGAGGCAGGTCGGACGTGGGAGCTGCGCGGGGAGGGGACCCAAGCAGGGGCGGGGGCCGCTGCATGTTCATCGGTGGCCCGGGGAGGGGGCCAGGGCTCCCGGAGAGGAAGTTGGCTGGAGCTGTGGGGACATCTCAGGACGCCGATACAGCCTCTTCTCCTTTTCCTGGCCCTGCCGGCATCCCCTGTCCGTGCCCCAGGCCACTGAACCGCGCCTTGGAGCCCAAGTCCTCCCGAGTGTCATGGGGTCGGGACCCCTCGTGGCGAAGGGAGGTGGGTATGAGAAACGGGGATGTGCACGCACGTACAGTCACGGCTGTGCACACACTCGCACCCGCACGAAGCCATGTAGAAGTTGACCCCGAAGTCAGACCCTGGGTAAGCGCGTGTGTCACAGCACCACCCGCAGGGACGGTTGTTTCACCGGGCAGGCGGCGGGGGAGGAGAATAGGAGGTGGTACAAGGTTGTGTGGCCCTCTGAGACGTAACATCCCTTCTTCCCACCAGGGACTTGCTCTCCCCCTAAGGTCACCGACCCAGTTCACAGTCCCTTCCCTCTGAATCGCTTGCCGCCACCCCCTTGGACTGAGAGACCTGGAGGCGTGAGATCAGCCCGGCACCTTCCCATTCCCGGAAGGTTCCGAGTGGTGGATTCCCCTCCTACTAGCCTCTTTCCCGATTCTCTGGAGATCCAAGTCGTCTCTCTGGGGTCTCTGGGCCCCAGGCAGTTCACCCCACCCCCTCATTATTCCCAGAACACTGGCAGAGCCGGTCCCTAGATCTCCCACTCCCCACCGCGCCCCTTCCCCAGCCAGGAGCTTTGGCGTTGGATTGAAATTCAAAATCAAGTTCAAGAGCGCCCTCGCCGGGCTAAGGCCTTGCGCGCAGCTTCCGAGCCTCCGTGCGCTTGTGGAGCTAGAGGACCCCCTTGGGCAGAGAGCCTCGACCCTTTTGGACCCCACCTCCTCACCGCAAGAGCCGGGCTCCGGGGAGCAGCCCAGACTAGACAGGGCGAGGAGCCTGGAGCCGAAACGCGCGGCCAGATACACAAGCAAGGAGCAAGGGAATGCTAGGGACTGGGACCCGAACCCGGGGCGTTCATCCTGGACCTCTGGCCGTGCTGCCCCAACCCTCACACCGTTCCCATGCTCAGACGCGACCAGAGGACAAGGATAGGTACCCCCGGATTCAGGGCCGGTGGCTTGTCCTGCGACTCTCCTGCAAGTCATAAACTCCATTGAGCCTGTGACACCTGGCAGGCAGTCCACACTTGGCGGGACCCTAGGCCTCACCCAGTACACCTTTCATTTGGAACACAGGGGAAGAGCGAGATCCCAGTTGAGGCCTAAATTAGAGGAAGGTCTGCCCTTCCCCTTCCGGTGGATTCTTGGACACGGAGTATGACAATCAAGGACAGAGCTGTTCAGTCTACCCTTGCTTGGGGCACTCAGACCTCAAGAGAACCAGACTGGGACTGAAGTTCCAAAGACCAGGGTCTTAAGGTCTGTCTTGTTGCACCCCTCAGAGCCTAGCTGTTAGTAACCTAGACAGGTGTAACCGCTCCTCCCTCCCCAGCATTCTAGGAACCATCCCTGCTCTTAGCCAGTACTTACTGTCTGCATGCCCACCCTCAACTCCCACCACACACACAGAGTTCTTTAAGATGTTGGGGAAAAAAGATACCATTGGGGCTTGGTTGGGCAGCATGATGCACCCAAAAAAAATTCAGGCACTCCTCAAGCTGGGAAGGGTAGGCCACAAAGCTGACCCCAGGTCAGAGCCAAAGGGAAGAGGTGGGAGGGAGGCTGGCTTCAGCTAGCTTTCTCCTAGTGAGAGCCCTGGCTCTCTCAACTGCACCCACCCCCACACACACTCCATAGTCCCCTCTCCCATTCTCTTGACACTTGTCATCAGCAGACATATGGACCCCAGAGCATCTCACAATGTGGACATGATGTGTGCCTCACACACACGTTTGCAGAGAAGCCTAATACCTCCTAGTGGGCACACGCTATAATTTATCCCCAAGCTCACCCTCATGAAGAATATCAGTCCTGGCAGGAAACACAAGAACTCCACGAACTACACACACACACACACACAGACACACACACACACACAGGGAGAGAGAGAGAGAGAGAGAGAGAGAGAGAGAGAGAGAGAGAGCCCCACTGAGAAGCTGCGGAGGAGGGCCAGTGAAGCCCATCACCAAGGCATACCCGTACCCCACTCTGTTCCTGGGTCACACATACCCCCGGGTCCAGAGGGTGCCTTCGGGGTACGTGAGCTTATATACTGGACCTGCAAAAGTCATTCTCAGGAATGCAGATGTACCAGCTGTTTATAGTGTGGTCTATCAGACTGGGTCCCAACAAAGAAAAGGAAGCACCCCTCACCCCTCCCCTTTGACCTCTTCGCCATCTCCATCTCCTTCTTTTTTTTCTTCATCAACTTCCTCTCTTCCTCCTCTGTGTCCTTCTACAGGCTCTCCCTCTGTAGCCCAGGCTAGCCTGGGACTCCAGTGCCCTGCCTCAGCTCCCTGAGTGTGAGCCAGCAGGCCCAGTTTACCCTTGGCGTGTATTTATCTGCCCCCACACAGGCTGCTGCACACACCTGCTTATACCCTCACCCCACCCCCACCCCACACAGGCCTAGAACTGATTTAGAAGAATGGGTTCAGCTCTTCCACTGGACAGATGTGGGACACCCATTTCTGCTGACTCAGCAGAGAAAGGCCCAGCCCGGCGGTTGGGTGGGGGGAGGGGGAGTGACTTTATATCCACTGAGTCAGTGAGATCTTATTTCTACAGAAAGCTGAGAAGTATGAAGGGACCATTCCACATGCTCCCAAAGGAAGTGACGCCTAGAGGAAAACAGACAATCCCATCTATACCCAGACGTCACAGTGACATCCACAACCCCCAAAAGACACCAAAGCCACAAAAGAAACACTAGTCATTTTCCCCTTATATAAAGAGCTCTTACAAATCAACAAGAAAAACGTGACAAAGATGTAGAGTGGGCAGAGAAAGCAAACAGAAAAGGGAGAAGGCCTCTCAACAAATGAGAAGTCACCACGTTTAACAGAATGCAAATGAAAGCCCGACATGACTTTTCCCTCCCAAACTGGCAAAGGTTAGACAGTTTCCAGCCACTCTGAGGTCACAGTATAGGAAAGCAGATGCTACGGGAACTCAAGAGAGGACGTCAGGATTCCAAAGCCACACACCCTTGGACCTGGCATTTTCTTCTAGGAATGTGCCCTCTAGATGCTTGTCACGAATGGGAAAAGTGATATATGCCTCTGTGCATGATTGTTTGCTGAGGCACTCTGACAGCAGCAGATTGGAGGTGTCCTAAATAGCCACAGAGGAGGGACAGTGTATATGCATCACAGCACAGGCAGCAGAGCAGTGCAGCCAATAGAGGGACCGGACTCTCTGAACCCAGTTCCTCTCACTTGTTCACATATTTATTTTCTTGTGCTGGGGACTGAAGCCAAGGACTTGCATGTGCTAAACAAACACACTACCACTGAGCCCTTCGCTGGGAATTCTAGACAATTATTCTACCGCTGAGCCACACCCCAGCACCTCACTGGGGGATTCTAGGCGGGTGCTCTACCACTGAGCCACACCCCAGCCCCTCACTGGGGGATTCTAGGCAGGGGCTCTACCACTGAGCCACACCTCAGCCCCTCACTGGGGGATTCTAGGCAGGGGCTCTACCACTGAGCCACACCCCAGCCCCTCACTGGGGGATTCTAGGCAGGAGCTCTGCCACTGAGCCACACCCCAGACCCTCACTGGGGGATTCTAGGCAGGTGTTCTACCACTGAGCCACACCCCAGCCCCTCACTGGGGGATTCTAGGCAGATGCTCTACCACTGAGCCACACCCCAGCCCCTCACTGGGGGATTCTAGGCAGGTGCTCTACCACTGAGCCACACCCCAGCCTCTCACTGGGGGATTCTAGGCAGGTGCTCTACCACTGAGCCACACCCCAGGGAAGGACAGTAATTTTTGCTGTGTGCAGGGATTACTTCTCTAGCCAGTTCCTGTAGCGATCTGTGGCCAGGGTTGGGAGGGAGGAGCAGATAAAGAGATTTCATTTTTAAAATTATTCTTCAGTCAGGCATGGTGTGCAGATCTTTAATCCCGGTCCTCGGGAGGCAGCCACAAGTGGATCTCCATGAGTTCAAGGCCAGCCTGGTCTACATAGGGAGCTCAAGGTCTCCCAGGGTGACACGGTGACCCTATCTCAAAAAAAAAATCATCATGCATATTTACAGACAGCAAATGCAGAATTCTGGGTTCGGCTGTGACACAGGGCTGAGTTTTTGATTTTTGTATAAATTATGTTTATTTATTGAAGGAGGCACCTGTCATGGGGTTGTGTAGTGGTCAGAGGACAGCTTGCAGGAGTTGGTTTTTGGCTTGCACTGTGTGGGTCCAGGAGATATCAAACTCTGGTTGTCTTTAGTGGTTGAGCCATCTCACTGCTCACAGTGCTGCGAGTCCTGACCTTGTGGACATGCAGGGCAACTTCCATCTTGGTGACCATACTAATGAGTGCCACCACCCCCAAAATAGAACTGATGCCCCTGGTGGTTCTACTCAATTGTTGTTCAGACTTCTCCATTCATAACAAATTCAAATACAAATAATGAAAATGAAGACTCCTCGGCTGTGCCTTCTCTATCCTCATCCCCGTGGGTAATCGGGTCATAGGGGACAAGACCAAAGTTCATGGGATGATCATGTGACGATGCTCCAGTAAGGAAACCTCATGTATACACCTTGAGGGGCTGGGACTCAGCAGATAAAAGGGTTTGCCACCAAACGTGACCTGAGTTCTATCACCAAAACCCACAGTGGAAGGAGAGAACCAATTCCTGAAACTTGTCCTCTGACCCCCACACATATAAATGGTAGACACACACACACACACACACACACACGAGCGTGAACACCACATACACAGCGTTGTGTGGCCAGCCACACCATTATCTAACTTCAGAACGTGTCGCCAACCAAAAAGCAAATCCTGTACAACTATTACCAACCCCAGATGACTCATCTCCCTGTTTTTTTAATTCTGTGGATTTGACTGTTCTGGGTCCTCACTAAGAACGGAATCATTTGCTGTGTGGTCCCCTGCAACTGGCTTGTTTAACTGACCGTTATGATTTTTGAGGCTCACACCCAGTCAAGCAAGTACCAATGTCCATTTCTTTTCCTTGCTGAGTAATACTCCACTATGTGGATATACCCCACTTTTTATCCATCTGTGTCAAATGAGAGACACTTGGTTTCTGCTCTGGGCTTATAGTGGGTAGAGGAACATTTTTACACAGTTTTGTGTGGACACATGATCTCATTTTCCCAGAGTATACCTAGCCCTTGGACCGTCCACAACTTTGTGTTCGACCTTCTGAAGAACCCTAGCCTTTCCCAGCGGGCCCAGCACTTTCCACACCTCCACACCCAGCCAACATTTCCCTGTCATCTGCGATGATGGCCATCCTAGAGGATGGGGAGTCTGTCCTGTCTCATTAGGACCGCGATTTGCATTTCCCCCATTGGCTATTGATGTTGAGAATTTTTCTGTGTGTGAATGGAAATTTGAATAAATTCTTTGGATAAATGCATATTCATCTTTGTGCCCATTTTAAAATCAGGATGTTTATCTTATTATTATTGAGTTGTCAGAGTTCTTTACATAGTTTAGACCCAAGTCCCTCATTAGCACATCACTTGCAAGTGTCTTCTCTGTCCCTGTGGGTTGTTTGTCTGCATGAGAGCTGTCTGCAGCTCAGAGAATTTGAATTTTAATAAAGACCATATTTCTTTTAATTTCTTGACTTCTTGGTGACACTTTTGAGCACCCTTTTCTTAAGATGAAGATTTGCTCCTATGTTCTCCTCAAGGTTGTATGTGTATCTGTGGGGGGAGGGAGGGGCTGGAGCTTACCATATAGGCTAGGTTGCCTGGTAGTGATATTTGTTTTTCCTCTCTCTCTCTCTCTCTCTCTCTCTCTCTCTCTCTCTCTCTCTGTCTCCTTCCCTTCCTTCCTTCCTTCCTTCCTTCCTTCCTTCCTTTCTTTTTGGTTTTCTGAGTTTCTGAGACAGGGTTTCTCTGTGTAGCCCTAGTTGTTCTGGAACTTGCTCTGTAGATTAGGCTGGCCTTGAACTCAGAGATGGTCTGCCTCTGCCTTGAGTGCTGGGATTAAAGGCGTGTGCCACCACCAACTGGCCAGTGCTGGAATTTCAAATGTGCTCTGCTATATCTGGCTTTTTTACATGGCTTCTGGGAATCAAACTCAGGTTCTTGTGCTTATGAGGCCAGCAATTTACTGACTGAGCCACCTCCCCAGCCCTCTGCTAAACTTTTTACAGTTTTAGCTTTTTTGTTTACATCCATGCTTCATTTTGAGCTATTTTTTAAAGACGTGTGTGTGTGTGTGTGTGTGTGTGTGTGTGTGTGTGTGTGCATGTGTGTGGTATATGTGTGTGTGTGCTGTCTACATGTATATCTATGCACCACATATTCCTGGTGCCCATAGAGCCCAGAAGAGGGTATCAGATCCCCTGGAACTGGAGTTATAGACAGTTGTAAGCCTTATATGGATGCTAGGAACTGAAACCAGGTTCAATACAAGAGCAACAAGTGCTCTTAACTACTGAATCAGCTCTCCAGCCTCCCAGCCCTATTTTTATTTACTTAATCACTTATTTATCATGTGTGTGTGCACACATGTACATGTGTGTGTGTCTGTGTGTAGGACATAAGTCAACTTACACATTGTTCCTCAAGTGCGATTCAGTTTTGTCTTTTCTTTTTTGTTGATTTGTTTTTGAGATGGGGTCTCGCTGTGTAGTCTTAGCTATTCTGGAACGTTCTATATAAGCCAGGCTGGTCTCAAAGTCATAGAAATCCACCAGCCAAGTGTTGGGATTAAAAAATGGGCCACCACAGCCAAACCATCTTATCCTCTGAGAAAGCCTCTTATTGGCCAAGTACACTAGCAGACAGCCCAGCACTGGGGTTCTAAGCTCCTGCCACCACACCCGCCTGTTTGACGTGAGTTCTCAGGACTGAACTCGGGTCCTGGTCTTCTGCAGCACGTGCTTCCCAATGGAGCTGTCTTGCCAGCTGCACCCACCCAGTCCCCCTATTGCTTCTTATTTCCAGACAAGGCTCTCTGAGTAGCCCAGGCTGGATGGCAGAGATGACAAACCCACATCACCGCCTGACTGTCTCACCCTTAACTCAGAAATTCTTCTGACAAAGAACATGGGATTATGGCCTATTGCACTGTTCGCTGGTGGCTTTCCCCGCTTCTCTCCTTACCTCTGTCTCTCAGGCTATCCACCTCTCCCCAGGTGGATGGGTTGCTCACACCAGCGCCCTTCACAACTCAGAATGTGGAGAACTGGGGCCACCATCCCATCCAACCAAAGTTTGCTTAATGCAGGACAGTGGGACACAAGAAGAGATTGAGAAAGGGATGCTGTACCTAATGCCTGGGGCTTTCAGGTCCTGCAAGGTGGGCAGGGCAGGCCAGGGCTGGGAAGAGACCGGGCAGGACTGGGCAGGTACCCTCTTTATGCCCCCCACTATCTCATTGCATTTTGAAGGGTGAGATTGCTCTCCTTAGAGGTGAAGGTGAAGCCCCCAGAGTAAGACCCGTTACCTGATCCCAGACATTCATTTCAATTCCAACCCTGATGGTTCTGAATGAGAAGGTAACAAAAGTGACATCTTGCAAGCTTTTAAGTAGACGGGGTCCAGAGGTCCTTAATTTCTTAAAAACGACATCAGGCAAGCAGGGTTCCTACCAAGGAGGGGGACAAAAGAGGAGCCTAGGAGCAGGGGAGGGGCTAGGGCTTTCAGTCATGTGGACCAAGGATTTCTAGATCCTAGATGGAAGGGTTGTTGCTGTCCCCATAAATGTGGCTTTAGACACACTGAACATCCCCTGCTTTCCTTACAACAGATGCTTCAGGCAGCTTCTCTCTGGACTTTTCGCAGGGATCTCCTCGGGGATCACCCTTGTCTGGCTATCACTGGCAGTCCTGCACACAGTAGGTACTCACAATAGCCGCAGACAGTAAGCACTCCTGCTGAGTACCCTGCCCAGAGGCATGCTCAACCTTCAGCCTGTGCCTGGTGACAAACACCGGGTCTGGCTTCACTCGTGCTGGCAAGGGAAGAGGAAGAGAGACTCTGGGAACTTCCCCAGCTCCAATCGTATGTGTGCTAGTGCATGTCTGCCATGTGTGTGCATGTGAGCATGTCTGGATGCCTGCATATGTGTGTGTATCTGTGCACTGGAGCCCTGTGTTGGTGTATACATGTGCGCATATACATATATGTGTGATATACCTTGTATGTGGACACACTGGTGTTGGGGCCTCCATGTGTATGTTGCAGATGTGCATGCAAGTGCATGCAGAGTACTTGTGTGTGCTGGATGCCTATGAGTGTGATGTGTGTTCAGTGTGCCCTGTGCATGTGTGTGCTGCATGATTTTGTGCAAGGTATGTGCACACATGTGTGTACATGTCTTCAGGGTGCCTTGTGAAGCTGTGCACATGCGTATGCAACGCATGTATGTATACATGCATTGCAGGGTGCTTACATGCATGATTCAAGTATAACATTTGCATATGTGTACATCCACATGATATAAATATCAGTGTGTGTGCATATATGTACACATGCATCCACACTATTGTCCACTAACAGTCGAGCTTCAAACTCCCCTTACATAGGCTACAAAGGGGAGTAGGTGCATGACCAGGTGCAGGGCTCTGTGGAAGAACACAGTGCTAGGTTAACATCACCAGAGGCTGGCAGCCTTCGGAGAATGGACCTTGACACACCTAGGCCTGTGCCAATGCTCTGGAGGGCACTATAACAGGGTGCTACACATTGCCAATGCAGCAGAAGGGTGTCTATGCACAGCTGAAAGCAGACTCACAGACAAGGTGTGTGAGGGCCAAGTTGCCTCCCAGGCAGGCTATGGGGGAGCACCCTGCCTCACCTCCCTTCCCGGTTAACAGCTGTGGCTGGCTTTCTGTGGCTGCCAGCTTTCTTCCTTACCATGTCTTCTGGGTCCAGATTTTCCCTTCTCTTAAAGACACTGTCACAATGGATTAGGGTCACCCCAATGACCTCATTTAGCCTTGTTCACCTCTGTAAAGATTGTGCTCAGTAATGTCTCACTCCGAAGTCTGGGAAGTTGGCACACTGCCATGTAACACACGGAGTCCACGACAGCCCATCTCTCTTAACTCACCAGCCCAGAAAGGGAATCTCATTCATCTGTGCTTCAAAGGGAAGCTGAAACTCAGAGATGTCAAGCTATTGACCCACAATCACCCAGCCTGGAAAATGATATTACTTGTAACCTGGAGGCACTACAAAGGGAGAGACACATTATATCCAGGACAACCCAAGGGGCTTCCTGGGAGATGTTTGGTTTAGGCATTATATGTTCCATGGGATTTTTATTGTTTGAAAAAGTAGAGGGACAATTCTGAAGACATCTTCCTCCCAATTTTGGGGGACCCCTTCAAGCTTTCAGTCCTATTCTTGTAACTACTACCCAGAGGCTCTTGGCCAAAGTAGCTCATCACTGCAGGATTCCGGGCAGTTGCTTTACCACTGAGCCACACCCCAGCCCCTCACTGGGGGATTCTAGGCAGGTGCCTTTCCACTGAGTCACACCCCAGCCCCTCACTGGGGGATTCTAGGCAGAGGCTCTACCACTGAGCCACACCAGCTCCTCACTAGGGAAGTCTAGGCAGAGGCTCTACCACTGAGCCACACCCCAGCCTCTCACTGGGGGATTCTAGGCAGGGGATCTACCACTGAGCCACACCCCAGCCCCTCACTGGGGAAGTCTAGGCAGGGGCTCTACCACTGAGCCACACCCCAGCCTCTCACTGGGAGATTCTAGGCAGGTGCTTTACCACTGAGCCACACCCCAGCCCCTCACTGGGGGGTTCTAGGTGGACATTCTACCACTGAATGACATCCTAGGCTTCTTTTCACTGCTTCTTTTGAGATGGAGTCTCACTAAGTTGCTCAGGCTGGTCTTGAACTGTGGCACCTCCTGAGTTCTGGGATCCACAGGCTCCAGCAAACCTTCCTGCCCCATACTATGCAGCCCTGCAGTCTCTTCCCACTCACCCTCTCAGGCGAGCATGAGTGGGTCTCCTCTTGCCACATGTGCCCACATCTTTCCCACTTCTGGTTCACTACCAAGACCCCTAGCGCTGTCCTGGCAGCGGCCAGTGTCACCCTACCTGAGCAGACCTTTCAGAGAGGTGTCTCTGCTGGGAAAATCCCCGAAGCCCCTTGCATAAACATTATTTTCCTTGGGGTTCAAGGCATTCTTCGGCCAGTTCCCACCCCCTCCTCGGGACCAAGCATCCACTTCTCAGCCTGCACGCTGCTCGACAGATGTGTTGAAGTCTGTCCACCCACTCCTTCCCACCCCAGTTCCATTTGCTAGGTTAGGGAACTGAGACAAAGATGTCAAAACAATGTCAGTCTGGCCACGCCGCCAGTGGTTGGCAGGGCTGGGATTTAAGGCCATGTTTCAGCTGAGTCCTATCCCCATTTGGGGCCCTTGACCCTGCTGTGGCCATGATGGCTGCTCAGCCATTTTTGTTTCTCCCGTTCACAAGGCTCCTATGGCTGTGGCCTTCACAATGTGCAGGAGGACGACCCTATGGATCCTGGCCAGCCCTTTGAAGAACACAGAGGGTTGGGGGGGGGGCAGGAGTACCTAGAGTCACTCAGCAACACCAGGGAAACTCAGCAAAGAAGGAGGAATTAGAGGCTAGTTGGGTCCTCCCTCCAAATTTCTGAAGTCCTGAACTTCAGAATATCACTGTATCGGAGACACCTTCATGGAGGTTACCACACAGAGCATCCCTCCCAATGGGACTGGGGTCCTTATAGGAAGACATCAGAAGTTGGGGAGGTGGCTCAGTTGGTGCTTGGCTTGCAAACATGAGGCTTGAGTCCGGTCCCCAGAATCCACATAAAAAAAGGATTCAGGCCTTTAACCCCAGCAGAGGAGAAACAGAGACACGTAGATCCATGGGCTCACTGAGCAGCCAATCCAGCCTAATTGACAAGGTTCAGTTTAAAAAAAATGGGGGAGAAAACCTGCCTGGAGGTTGACCTTTGACCTCCACATTTACACACATACACACACATACATACACATACACACATACATACACACATAGAGAAGAGATTACGACACAGACACTCATGGAATGCTGGTCATTCAAGGACACAAGGGGTCACATGATCTACAAGTCCAGGAGAGAGGCCCCAGGGGAGCCAATCCTGTCCATCTCTAAGCACCGCCCTCCAATCCATAGGATTTATGAGAGATTAAATTCCTGTTGTGTTTTGTTATGGTGACCCAAACAAGCAGACACAGGTGGCTCCATGCTCAAGCTCAGGATGGATCTGGAACCCAGAGGGTCCTTTCCCACGACCGCTCCCCTCGCAGAGCCTGGCCAGCTCCTGAGAACACCGTTCAATCGGCAGCACCAAGGGCTCCGGCAGGGCCTTGCTTCCTGACAAGCTGTCAAATGGGCAGCAGATAAAACGCCTTCCCCGCGTGACAGACGGTGTATAAAAAGCCTCCGCGGCATTTTTTATTGACTGGGAATCTTATGCTTCACGTCCCTTCGTCTCCTTGACTAACAGGCTGCACACAAGCTGGGGATGTGTATCGGCTGGCAGGCACACGTAGCCTCATCTGCTCTGGCACGGCCTAGGAATGCCTGGTTCTTGCCCCAGCAACAGAACCTGAACCCAGAGCCCAGAGGAACTCTTTCCCTGGTGGCTATTCTATTCATTTCTTGGAAGGTGGGGGGTAACCTTATCCCTTGGGGTGGAACCAGGGGTAACGGGGGCACATGCCACAAGCCTTGGCACCTTGGGCACACCCTATAGAGAGGTCCTTGCCCTTCCTCATCATAGAGCATGAGGGGGAGGGGAAGTGACTCGCCCATGAGCCTTTTTGAAAGTTTGGGACTAGGGGGCTGAGCTTGGGACCCAGATCAGAGCTCAGGGGGACCCAGGGTAGATGGTGCTCTGAGTGTGTGAAAGGTGAGGCAGGGTGAGACCTCAAGGGTCTGTGGGTGCCCAAGGCCCCTACCCCAGGAACGCAGGACGGAGGGGCATGCAGAAGGGCCTGAGTTGGGGAGATAACGCAGTTGGTGAGTTCTTGCGACATAAACACGAGGACCTGAGTCTGGATCCTCAGCCCTCGCAGAAAAGCCAGTGGCTCTGTCTGTAGTTCCAGCGCTGGGAGCGTGGGCAGCAGAGACTGGCAGATGCCTGGAGCTCACCAGCCAGCCAACTTCAATGAACTGGAGAGCTCTGGGTTCAGAGAAAGATGCTGTCTCAAAAAACAAGGTGGAACTGGTCAATGGTGGCACAAGCCTTTAATCCCAGGACTCAGGAGGCAGAGGCAACTGGATGTCTGAGTTTAAGGCCAGCCTGGTCTACAGAGTGAATTTCAGGATAACCAGGGATATACAGAGAAACCCTGTATCAATAAAAACAAAACAAAGGGGAAAAAAAAGCAAGGTAGAAAGAGAGAGAAGCTGGGGGTTTATCAGGTTAAGAGCAATGAGCAATGGCTGCTCCTGTTGGGGGACCCTGGTTTAATTCCCAGCACCCCTATCTGGAAGTTCACAGTTGTCTGTAACTCCAGCTCCAGGACCCTCTTTCAGCTCCCTTGCCATCTGCACACGTGTGAGAAATACACACATATATACATTTGTTAAAAAAAAAGATCTGCAAAACGAGGTAGAGAGGGATTGAGGGATGAGGAAGGCACCACACATCAACCTCTGGCCTCCGTATGCGTGTGCATGCACACACACACAACCACTCACAGGCACACACTCACAGGCACACAGTGTGTTCAGGCCTGAGCACAGCTGACCAGACCCCAGCTGCTGCCCATAATTCTGGGTGGGCTGGGCTGGGTCTCTGCCTCTCTCTGCACACATGCCTCCACCCAGGACCCTTAAGTAATTGCCATTGCAAGTTTGCTTCTCGCCTAGCCCAGTACCCCAGAGACCTCACTGAGCCAAAAATGTCTATGATGGCCTCAAAGGCAGCCGGGAGGAAAGGCGTGCTGTACTCAACGAAAGGCTGTTTCTTCCTTCCAGAAGAGCTGGGTGCCTTGGTGCCTCTGACAAGGCTGAGCTCAGAGCCAATCGCTGCCCGGGGAGCCAGTAATTAATAAAGATAGATAATGATGGACCATCTGTCCCAGCCCACGCTCCGTGGCAGGGCCACGTCGAACTCTCATTAGGCATTCCAGTGCTGTTGTCCCCACAGATGTTGGCGGTGGCTGCGTCGGTCCCAAGGGAAGACAGAGGTTGGACATATTTAGGCAAACAGCACGGAGTAGGCTGGGTCTCAGCCATGAAGTTCCCACAGGGTCAGTCTAGGCAAAGATCCAAAGTATAAGGGGACCTCTATTCGCCCTCCACCTGGAATGTGGCCCTAAGCACACACTGAGACAGGTTCAAATCCCACCATATACTCGCTGTGTGGCCTTGGGCTAGTGAGCCCAGAGCCAGACATCTTGTTGTGGGCTTGTGAAGACAGGGTGAGCAGTCGGGACAGAGCAATGGCTTTAGTATTGCTGTGGGCAGGGCTCACAAAGGCCCTGGAGCTCCCAGCACAATGCGGTGGGTAGAAAGTGCTCACTAGACACTGGAGAAGGCAGGCCAGGGAGCACAAGTATCTTAGACAATTCTAGAAGGCACTAAACAGTTTGTTCTAGTTCATGAGTCCAGCCATCTATTACCTTCTGTCGGAGCCCTGTGGACAAGGCCAGTCTGGAGGAGTAACCATGCTGTAGGTAGATGGGGCCAGGCACCTTGAAAACCCAGAGCCTGTAGGACTTACGAGCAAAACTTGGGGACCTGGGCTCCTCTGGGTAGAGGGGCATTCTGCAGCCACACTGGGCTTGGCCTTTTTGAGTCTCTGTGTGAATGGCCAGATGTGTTCAGCTCAGAACTTCCTGACTCAAAACAACCTACATCTACCAAGAATGGCCAGGCCTGGAATACAGACAGGGTAAGAGGGGTCTCAGCACAGTGGGGTCACAGTCCAGAAGGGGTCACAGCACAGAGGGGTCACAGCACAGAGGGGTCACAGTACAGAGGGGTCACAGCACAGAGGGGTCACAGCCCAGAGGGGTCACAGCCCAGAGGGGTCACAGCACAGAGGGGTCACAGTACAGAGGGGTCACAGCACAGAGGGGTCACAGCCCAGAGGGGTCGCAGCCCAGAGAGGTCACAGCACAGAGGGGTCACAGCCCAGAGGGGTCGCAGCCCAGAGAGGTCACAGCACAGAGGGGTCACAGCCCAGAGGGGTCGCAGCCCAGAGAGGTCGCAGCACAGAGAGGTCACAGTACAGAGGGGTCACAGCCCAGAGGGGTCACAGCCCAGAGGGGTCACAGTACAGAGGGGTCACAGCACAGTGGGGTCACAGCACAGAGGGGTCACAGTACAGAGGGGTCACAGCACAGAGGGGTCACAGCACAGAGGGGTCACAGTACAGAGGGGTCACAGTACAGAGGGGTCACAGCCCAGAGGGGTCACAGTACAGAGGGGTCACAGCACAGAGGGGTCACAGTACAGAGGGGTCACAGCCCAGAGGGGTCGCAGCCCAGAGAGGTCACAGCACAGAGGGGTCACAGCACAGAGGGGTCACAGCACAGAGGGGTCACAGTACAGAGGGGTCACAGCGCAGAGGGGTCACAGTCCAGAGGGGTCACAGTACAGAGGGGTCACAGCACAGAGGGGTCACAGCCCAGAGCCGAGGGGGCCACTGAGATCGCACAGGTGAGTAATGGGACTCCGAGTCCGGCTGAGCAGTTTGGTCCAGTGTGCCAAGGCCCTTGCTTATCCTGTGATTTCAGTCAGCCAGCTTCATCTGTGGAAAGTTGGGCTGTCCCCAGTGGTAGCTTGGGAGAGTGACAGGACACATACAGTCCGGCCAGGCCCGGAACCCAAGGCTCCTGTCTTTGTTTCAGAGACAATAAGGGCTCTGACAGTGGAACCGGAGACCCTGCCATTGTTCTTAGGGGGTGGTACAAATCTCCTGGGTGTCAAAAGGGACACTGAGGCCTAAGGAAGGGCCAGTCTTTACCGGGGGAGAGAGTCAGAGCTGGGACTCTCTCTCTCCTGAGGTAGGGTGATCAACAGGCTCCTAGCAAGCTGCTGTGTCCTGCTGGGTCTCACTCAGGGTCAGCAGAGACACGTGGCTTTGGGGGACTTAGCTGCCATGGAAGTGCCCAAGGGCAGGAGGTTAGGAAGAGTAGCGCCACTGCTGTCGTAAATATTCATAGGCTCATAAATATTCATGGCCACCTCCTCTACCAGTGTAGGGTGAGCCAGTGTGGACAGATGCTCTGAGCCCATTTTAAGACTGGATCCTCTGTGAGCCTGGACCCTGGAGCGCACCACCCCCCCCCCCGCAGCAGACCTGGCAGAACGCTTTTAGGAAGTGTCACCCCGAATCTGGAACACATGGTCTCTCCCTGACCTGGATGAGGGTTCCAGAGACCAACTGGCTAGACACTTGGGCATGGCAGGCTGGGGGAAGTGCCCCCCACAGGCCTGGCTGTTCCTGGCAGGAAGCCATGAATGGGCTGGGCCAGGCCAAAGCTGCTCAGAACAGGTGTCACCTGAGGGCCAGAGGGAAAATGTGCTGCCAATCAGAGGTACCCAGCACCCAGGTTTTGATTTCACTGAAAAGGAAAGAGAAGAAGGCTCAGAGAGGGTCAGTGATCTGCCCAACGTTGCACAGCAAAGTCAAAGGAAGCCCAGGACTCCATTTTATGAACATAGAGGAAGAATATCTCTGAGACACAGGTAGACAGGGATATGTCAGGGTGGATTCCCGCTTAGATGTGTGTATGGCTTTTCGTGAGCCATAAAAAAAATCCTCAGGAAGCTGAGGGATGACTCAGCAATTAAAACTATTCAAGCTAGAGGATACCCAAAGCCCATATAAAAGCTGGGTAGGCACGACAGCCCTCCTCAAAAGGCAGAGAGAGGACTCCCAGAGCTAGCAGCACGGTGGTGGCCTACGCCTTTAATCCCAGCACTTTGGAGGTAGGCGGATCTTTGTGAGTTCAAAGCCAGCCTGGTCTACAGAGTGAGTTCCAAGACAGCCAGGGCTACACAGAGAAACCCTGTCTCGGGGGGAAAAAAGCCAATAAGGCAGAAATGTCATTGAAATGATTCCTGACATGACATCAACCATATCCACCCACCACACATACGCTATCACACACACACACACACACACACACATGCACATGCAGAAAACTAAGAGGGAAAGAAATTGAGGAAAACACTGGACACTGACCTATGACCTCATTATGCACACACACACACCACACCATGCATATACACAGGAAAAGGGGTGAAGCCTCTGGGAGTCTTTGTTGAATGAATGAATGATCAACAGGCCTAAGTTTGTGTCTATGGAAAGATGAGAGCTTTAAAGTGGCCTCACACAGATCCTACAGGGAAGGCATGGCAGGGGAGGCCCTGGGGACAGAGTCCCAGGAGGAGGCAGGGCAGGGGGCATGCGCTGATGAGGTGCAGGAGGGTCTCAGATTCTCCAGCAAACCCTTAGCTCCCTGTGTCAGGGAGGCGGGGGGGGGGGGGGGGGGGGCTGGGCTGGGAGGAGGAAGACAAGGGGAGTCACACCGATAAGAAACCAAAAGCAGAGGCTGACAGCGAATAGGGAAGGAAAATAATCATAAATGATGGTTTTTATTTTGAAAAAAAAAAGTTCACCAGGAAAATATCTGCCTCATTCCAAAGGCCCTCCCCCAACCCCTGCCCAAAAAAAAAAAAATTGCAATAAGAAGAAAGAGGAGATGGGGACAGCAAATTAAGAGACTGAAAATAGCCCAACAACCCGCCTGATACCACCGAGAGTCCCCAATGTGCAGGAAGGAGGGTGGGTAAGGAAGGGTGGGGGAAGGAGAGCCGCACTGCCCTGGGAACCCGTAAACATTATTCTGCCACTGAAAAAGCAAGAGCGGCGGGCGCAAAACAGGACAGACCATCTATCACAGAGAGGAGATGAATGGCTCCTGCTGGCCAAGGAGGCGAAGCTGGTCCATCCTGGGGGCTGAGGCCTGGGGGCCTGACAGGGTGGGTGGGCTCTGGGCTGGAGGGATGGATTGCTGCTGAAGTTGCACAGGTAGGGTCCCATGCAACAACAGACAGACCCTCCCAGGGCAGGGGCTGGACTCAGAGCGCCCTGTCTGTGCCCACTAGGGTGCTGCCCCAGTCAGACCCCACTCCTGTCTGTGAAATCCCACCAGGAACAAAACGTACCAAGCACTACTTACTAAATGGTTTTCAGTGTGTCCACAGTCCCATACTGTGGAATGTTCTCCCAAAGCACAAGGAGGACTAAGCCTCAACCCCGAACAGACAGAAAAAAAAGCAAGGACTGATAGCTCAGACATTTTTGCAGCTCCTTGGTAGGGTGAGGCAGGTGGATTACAAGTTTAGGACCAGACTAAGCTACAGAGTGAGTTCCGGGCCTGCAGGGACAACTCAGGGAGACTGTCTTAAAATAAAAAGAGGGCTGGAGGTGTGGCTCAGTGGTAGAGCACCTGCCTAGAATCCCCCAGTGAGGGGATGGGGTGTGGCTCAGTGGTAGAGAACCTGCCTAGAGTCCCCCAGTGAGGGGCTGGGGTGTGGCTCAGTGGTAGAACACCTGCCTAGAATCCCTAGTGAGGGGCTGGGGTGTGGCTCAGTGGTAGAACACCTGCCTAGAATCCCCCAGTGAGGGCTGAGGGTAGCTCAGCAACAGAGCAGTTACCTAGCATGCTAGAGCCCATAAGTTCCATTACCGGTATCACAAAAGAGTCCCCAAGAATCCCCTGAGGTGTCTTCACACTGAGGTCAAGGATGGCATTCTAACTACAGTTTATAAATGGCCCTGGGTGGGCTAGCCTGGCCCCTGGGCAAGGAGCTCTCTTTTTCTCAGTATTCAGAGAATACTGTATCCAGAAAATAGCTGAAATACCAGGTTAGCTGGCACAGAGACGTGCCAGGGCCTTCTCCTTGATGGGGGACTGTAGAGGGGACTATACGGGGCCACCCAGTCAGCCCCAGGGTGACATCAGTCACTGGAGGCCCCACAGCTTCCCGAGCCCAGCTGTGTACCCTGAGCAGCCTCCCTGGAGACCCTATGAGAGACAGATGGAGAGAGCAAGGAGGGAGGCAGGGACAGATGGGGAGGTGAGGAAATGAGGAGGAAGGCAGGAAGACGACCGGCAGAATCCGGGAGGCAGGGGACAGAGAGGACGTGAGAGACTTCCCGGGACCGAGCCATTTCTGGACCCCACCACCTACACAGGGCTCTTCTCTCCCTCCCTACTCCTTGCCTTGCCTCCTGGAGCAGATTTCTCCACTTTCCCAAGCCTTCCTGCTTCCCAGGACTCTGCCTCCCAGGGCTTCTCCCCAGGGCTGAGTTCTGTTCTTAGAAGAGAGATCCAATGAGCAAATGGATTCATTTGGGGAAAGAGTCAAGCCCTCCTGCAGACATCCAGGGCTCCCCCAGACCCCACCACCCGGTGGAGCATCCCAGAGCTACCCAGCCCCACTTTGTAGTAAATCAACACTACCCCTGGAGCCACCCAAAACAAACCCTACCTGAACTCCCTACCCCTGGGGCCACCCAGAACAAACCCTACCTGAACTCCATCCATTCAATGGCTAAAACCCACAGAGGATGTGGAAGAGGTTGTCCGAGGGCCTGCGGGACAGAGCAAGGTCTCTTCCCTACTGAGCAGAGACAGCGTCTTTAGGGAAAGACGCCCTCCCCATATCCAGCCCCCTCCCCAGGCCAAGACGGCTCCATCCAGGACCCCAGCCTCCTAGCTCCCAGCCCCCCTCGCTGTGACACCAAAGCCCTCTGGTTCTGGCATTTCCCAAGGGTCAATTAAGATGTCTGGAGTTGATTAGACTGTGACACTGATGAAGCCCAGAGGTAATTAGCAAGTGGAAAAAAAAGTTTTGATTAGTCCTCGGCATAATTCGCTCCAATTATTCAAAGTTCATGCCTGCAGGAGGTGGAATGCCCCAGGAATACTTATTTATATCCAGATTTTTTTCCCACCAACTTTATGCATCTAGTTACTCTTCAGGTCTTGAACTTGTTTAGTTGGAGAGCTGGGCAAGGGGCCAGGCTGGGCCAGCCAGAAGCAGAAGGACTCAGCTGAGGGGCACAGGGTGTCTCCCTTTTAGGACAGAGCTTGGGGGTCCCCTCTAACACGCTCACTCTGTCATTCTGCGTTCAGAGGGTTTTGAGGAGTGTGGTTCAACCTCTGCCTTTTCTCTACGTGATCTTTACACCCCAGAAGGTAGGTTCCCGGACCCTTTTTATATGAAGCAAAGAGGAGACTGAGGTAGGTGGAGACCAAAATCAGGCAGATGCAGACTTTTGCCCCAGCCTTGCCTACCCCCGCCTCCACCCCTCACCATTCTGATAATGAAGAGAATCCTTGCTATAGTCTGAGGCCCAGATCAAGCCCCCCAAGACCCTCCTTCTGGAAGTCATTGTGGTTTACAAAAAGGGGGACCATTGTGCTGGGCAAAAGGCAAGGTGACCTTCAAGCCCTGCTGTGGATCATTGGCAAATACATTTCCCACCCTGAGCCCCCTCCATACCCCCTCTGTAAGAAATAAAGATCAGAGGAAAGCCTGGGGTCTAACATGGGGGATGCCCTGGTGACTCCAGCGGACATGGAAGAACCCAGCCTAGACATCCTGAGGTGTAGACAGTCATTGATGCTCCAAGATAGGAAAGGTGACAGGGAGTGAGCTAGTGGGCGGAAGGGGAAAACATATCACAGGAAACATTTCCCATCACCAAGACACCACAGCTGCCGCGGACCACTGCCTAACAATGACCCAAGCCCTATTGACTCCAGATCTACCCTTCTGACATCTAGTCACTGGCCTGTGAGTCACCGGCCCTGATCTGGCGTTGGGATATCCTGGACCGATACAGTGTTGCAGGGGTGAAGAATTGTAGGCTTCTGTGTAACGGACTCTCTTAGGAACCCAGACACTCTTCAGGGACATTCTGGATCACAGTAACAGGTATCAGCCAGCACCAGTGTTCAGGCCAGGGGAGGTGGGTGCATGCTTGACTGAGGGCCTTGAAAGCCAGGGGAGCTGCCTGCATCACACTGTCGTGGGGGCAGAGTCCAGACTCACCCAAGACAGGCAAGATGGCACACTCCTGCCCTCCTCCCAGCTCTCAGAAAGCAGAGGCAGGAAGGTCTTCAGATCCAGGCCAACCTGAGCTGCATAGCCAGACCCTGTCAATAATAATAATAATAATAATAATAATAATAATAATAAATAATTTTCCATGGAACCTGCTTGAAGATCAGGAGTTCACACAGAATGGAAGACTCTTTTTTCAAGACAGGATTTCTTTTATTTTATTTTATTTTTATTTTTTTTAAATTTATTTATTTATTAAAGATTTCTGTCTCTTCCCCGCCACCGCCTCCCATTTCCCTCCCCCTCCCCCAATTAAGTCCCCCCCCCCCTCAGCCCGAAAAGCAATCAGGGTTCCCTGTCCTGTGGAAAGTCCAAGGAACCCCCACCTCCATCCAGGTCTAGTAAGTTGAGCATCCAAACTGCCTAGGCTCCCACAAAGCCAGTGCGTGCAGTAGGATCAAAAACCCATTGCCATTGTTCTTGAGTTCTCAGTAGTCCTCATTGTCCGCTATGTTCAGAGAGTCCAGTTTTATCCCAGGCTTTTCCAGACCCAGGCCAGCTGGTCTTGGTGAGTTCCCAGTAGAACATCCCCATTGTCTAAGTGTGTGGGTGCACCCCTCACGGTCCTGAGTTCCTTGCTCGTGCTCTCTCTCCTTCTGCTCCTGATTTGGACCTTGAGATTTCAGTCCTGTGCTCCAATGTGGGTTTCTGTCTCTGTCTCCTTTCATCACTTGCTGAAGGTTAATATTCAGGAGGATGCCTATATGTTTTTCTTTGGGTTCTCCTTATTTAGCTTCTCTAGGATCACTAATTATAGGCTCAATGTCCTTTATTTATGGCTAGAAACCAAATATGAGTGAGTACATCCCATGTTCCTCTTTTTGGGTCTGGCTTACCTCACTCAGGATAGTGTTTTCTATTTCCATCCATTTGTATGCAAAATTCAAGAAGTCCTTGTTTCTTACTGCTGAGTAGTACTCTAATATGTATATATTCCATACTTTCTTCATCCATTCTTCCATTGAAGGGCATCTAGGTTGTTTCCAGGTTCTGGCTATCACAAACAATGCTGCTATGAACATCGTAGAGCATATACTTTTGTTGTATGATAAGGCCTCTCTTGGGTATATTCCCAAGAGTGGTATTGCTGGGTCCAGGGGTAAGTTGATCCCGAATTTCCTGAGAAACCGCCATACTGCTTTCCAAAGTGGTTGCACAAGTTTGCATTCCCACCAGCAATGGATGAGTGTACCCCTTTCTCCACAACCTCTCCAGCAAAGGCTATCATTGGTGTTTTTTATTTTAGCCATTCTGACAGGTGTAAGATGGTATCTTAAAGTTGTCAAGACAGGATTTCTCTGTGTAGCCCTGACTATCTTAGAGCTCTGTACACCAGGCTGGCCTCAAACTCAGAGATCTACCAGCCTCTGCTTCCTGAGTGTTGGGATTAAAGACGTGTGTCACCACCACCTGGCTAAGACTCGTTATTTTAAGGCACTGGGTTTGGGTAAGTGGATAAATTGGCATGGGTGTGGAAAAGAAGAGCAAGCCTGCTCAGACAGGCCTGCACAGCCAGACCTGCACAGCTCCAAATCCCAAGCCCCACCCATCTCCCTGATCAAGTTCGCTGAGCTTCTGAGCCTGCCTGTGTCTTCTCTCTGGGCTGCCTGAGAGGCCAGGCCTTTCTGTCCTCCTGGGGAACTCAGGGCTTGAATTGTCAACGGTGCCCCCTGAAGCCTGCCCCGCCCCTCCTCGAAAAAGCCTGCCCCGCCCCTCCTCGCGCGAGCGTGCCTGTCAAGTCTGCCAGCTGGATGAGCGCCCCACAGCCCCTTTTCGTTTGAATTAATTGAGCCCGACCCAGCGAGGGCTCTGGCAGCTCCCGCCTTCGTGTAACCGTCTGCTTATTAGCAGGGTGGTTCTGAGAGGATTTGGTCCAGATTCTGCCCAATTAACGCTGTCCTGAGCCACAGAGGGGGAGCACAGAAACCGCCTAGCAGAGATGCAGCCCCGCCAAGATGAAGCGAGGAGGGCCCTTAATGTCCCCTTCGTGCTGAGCCCCACTTGGACACTGACCTGCTAGCTGATCCTTGCTGCTGTCCTGTACTCTTGCAGCCTCAGTTTCTCCCCGTGTAGATGAAACAGCCCAGGAGATACAAAAATAGCATCGTCAATTGTTTGTTCAGTGCATCCCCAGGGACAGGCCGTACAAGTCATTACCACCCTTCAACTAAATGAATCCCACAGTTCAGGCAAATGACACTTCATGAATCTTCATGCCCCTATCTTTGCATGGACAGATGCTATTGGGGTGCTTAGGAGGGGATGGCTGCAACTTATGGGTATGTTTCACTCTTCGAGAGACTGAAAATGTTGCCAAATTGGTCACAGTATTTATATTTCTCCATTAGCAGTCCACATAGAAGTGCCTGCCTGTTGCCCTGTGTCCTTGCCAACACTTGCTATGGTCAGACCTTTTGGCTTTAGCCACAGGAGGGACTTGAGATCTCATTGTGGTTTTAACACATATTTCCTTAGTGATTCATAACATTGAGCAGTTTTAGTTTGTGCTTTTTTAAATAAGACCTTACTGTGCAGCCGGGCTAGCTTTCGACTCTCCAGCCCCCTGCCTCAGCCCCATGAGCACTGGGTTGATAGGTGTGACCCAGCATACCTGGATTTAGTGGGAATCATCTTTTTTGTGTGTGCTCATTTGTTTCCTTTTAAGAAATTAGTGTGTTGGGCTGGAGAGATGGCTCAGCGGTTAAGAGCATTGCCTGCTCTTCCAAAGGTCCTGAGTTCAATTCCCAGCAACCACATGGTGGCTCACAACCATCTGTAATGAGGTCTGGTGCCCTCTTCTGGCCTGCACACAGACAGAATATTGTATGCATAATAAATAAATAAATATTAAAAAAAAAAAAGAAATTAGTGTGTTTCTGTTGTGCACACATGCGCGCGCACAGACGTGGGTGCGTGTGTGTGCAAATTCATGTGGAGGTGCGGGGGTTGACTTCAGGTGTCTTCTGCAGCCTCTCTCCGCCTCATCTTTTGCAGCAGGATCTCTCACTGAAACTGAGCTCACTGATTTCGTTAGACTGGCTGGCCAGTGCGCCCCAGAGACCTGCGCTTCTCTGCCTCCCCCACCACGGGGACTGCAGATGCATGAGGTCATGGCTTATGTGGGTGCTGGGAATCCAAACTCAGGCCCTGATGACGGCACTGACCCGTCCTCCCAGCCCCCTTGTGTTTCTGTAGTGAGTATCTGTGTAGACATTTAGAGCATTTTAAAAACTCAAGTTCTTAGTTTCCTGTTAATGAACTGTAAATGTTCTTTACATATTCAGAATGCAAGTCTTCTGTTGGATAAATATTTGGAAACATTTCTCCCTGTTGGTGGCTTCTGTTTCTGTGGGGAAAGAATCTTAGTGACTATGTTTCAGGGGGCACAGAAAGATGAGATCTCTCTATCTCTCTGATCATCCAAGTCCCTAAGGGCCCCTCCATGTTTCCAGGTCCACTGCCCTCTCTGCTGCTTGTTGACCCAGACTGACCTCTGATCTTCGGCTCTGGCCTCTTCTGTGGGACCTGGGGTTGAATGTAGCCTACAGAAGCACTCCTGAACCCCACACAGAATCTGGACCCCCACACAGTCAATAGCCACAGTCTGCAAGCCTCCACCTCAGCGCTGTCTTGAGATTGAGATGTCCCGGCAGCATCTGCCTGCATCTATTGCTTTCCTATTGCGGTGGTAGAATACCTGGCAAGTGATATAAGAGAGAGCTCACTCCGGCTCACAGTTCCAGGGTGGCCAATCCATTATGGCGGCAGGAGCTTGGGGTGGCCGGTGCCATGGAGTCAGAGACGTATAGATGCTGGCACACTGTTCACTTTCTCCTCTATTATTTCACCCTAGCCTAGGGAATGGCATTGCCTACAAGGATTGGTGGGTCTTCCCACTTCAGGTCACTCACTCAAGATAATCCTTCATCAAATGCCCAGAGCTTTGTCTCCAAGGTGATTTCAGGTACCACCCAGGGGACAGTCAATCTAAACCATCAGATTGGGCGAGCTCTCCGAAGCTCATGCACCTCCAAGCCCAGCATGCACCTGGTGCCCGGCCTCCATGATTCCCGCAAGACCCCTCTTCCTGAGGTTATGACCTCAGACTATCAGACTGTCATCTCTGAGTGGCAGGGTGTAGCAAGAACGAAGGGATATGGAGAAAGAGCTATCAAGGTGAGCATGAGAGAACACCACTTAGGAGAAAGAGCTACTGGAAACCTCTCCCCACCTGGGCTACACACAAAAAACAGATGGGAAGAAACTCCATGATGCACAGATGTGGGAGATGCAGGGGCTCTGGGAGTAAGTGGTGGTTAAGACAGACCCTCAATTTTACTGGATCCAGAATCACCTAGTGGACAAGTCCCTGAGCATGCCTACAAGGGGCTGTTAGACTCTGAGTGAACTGAGGTGTGAAGACCCACACTAAATATGGGTGACACTGTCCCACAGGGTGGGGTCATAGGTTGGATAGAAAAGAGAAAGTGAGCTGAGCACCAGCATCCATCTCTCTCTGCTTCCTGACTGTGGATGCCACGTGACCAGCTGCCGCATGTTCCTGCCGCCATACCTTCCCTGCCATGATGGACCATACGCTTGAACTGTGAACCAAAATCAACGCTTCGCTCCTTAAGCGGCATTTGTCAAATATTTGTCATAGAGATGACAAGCCACACAGACAGCCTCTATAGGACCGGAATCACATGGCATAGGGTTTCTGAGCATCTTTCCCCAGCCGTCTTCACAGCTCACAAGTACCTTTGCCTTTCTTAATAAACCTCCTCTGTTTTCTTCACATTGTTCTGGGACACAAAAACCTGGACATCTCTGCAGGTGCCCTCTGAACTCAGACTTGAACAAAACGATGCTGCAGAAGGCAGAGTAACCTGCAGATGAGGCTGCAAAGACGGGCATACCCTTTCCTGCCTGCGGAAGGCCCCTCATCAGGAGGAAGTCATGCCCTGATATGAAGACAGCGGCGAGAGGCTATGGCCCACTGCCGCCGGCCACAGGAGAGCATGTGCTACTTTAGATGTAGGTCCTCTGGCCCCTTTGGAGTCCCTGATGATGTCACACGGTATCTCCTGGCTTCAGCCTCCAGCATGCAAGTCCCCAAGGCAGAACCACTCATCCGAGCCCCTCCAAACTGTTTCCTCCCAGAAGTTAGATAGGACAATGCGCACTTATTGTTTATAATTTGCCACATTTTAGGCCAATTTGTGGTGTAATTGTAGGCAGCTGATATCCAAACCATTTGTTTTGTGAACCAAAATAAAATAACCACAACCAAAATAAACTTCAAAATTAACACACACACTTCGATGTAAATCTTCCTCTGACCCCATCTGCAGAAGGCAAGGCTAACTCATCTCCCAATATGATACGGAAGACTGAGCCCCGGGGAATGGAAGACTGTGGCTGTGCTGTGGATTTTTCCTCTGGGCATGACGTGTTCACTGTCTTGGAGAAGAGAGTACCGGGACCCTATAGCCATGGCAACTAACTGATGGGAACAATACAGAGGTACCAGGTAGATGGTGGTGGTAATGAACTATTGACACTTCCCAGGAGGAGGAGGGGAGAGTCAGGGCCCCTCACTAGGATTCCATCCACAACTCCCTCCTGCCCTCCCTCAGCTGCAAGCGATCTTAGAAGCGATCTAGAGTATACAGGAAGGGGAGGATTGATTAAAAGGGGACTCCGTGATGCAGTCTCCATGAGGTCATCATGGGTAGGACTTTGGCCTGACTCAGGAGTCACTCAGGCTCCTGTCAGTCATCCCTCAAGCATACTCTCTAAGGAATCCCAGTAAACTCATTGATTGGACTTGGGTGGGATTGGACTTTGATCTGTCATTGATGCCCTATCTGGGGTGAACAAGTGTTTGTTGAAATCCTTCCAGGAAAAGTTAATGTGAAAACTGCCCTGTGGGATTCCTGTGACTGTCTTTAGGGGACCACTCAGGGGGTCTCCAGGTGAGTTCTGCCCTTACAAAAATCCAGGTAGTTGCTTAGGTTTGGAAAAGGAGTTGATGTCAAGTTACCCTTCTCAGTGAGCCTAACTAGAAGAGAGAGAGGGATGGAGGGAGGGAGGGAGGGAGGGAGGAAGAGAGAGAGAGAGAGAGAGAGAGAGAGAGAAATCCTGTGACTGCAGGATGGAGTGGGCATGACCAAGTCTTGAAGTAGAAGAGCAACTATGAGAGACAGCATTGTCCACCAGAGATGGCAAGATAGGGTCTTGAAGGGAGAGAAAACCTTCCCTTTGGTTGGAGAGAAGGACCCATGAGGCAATGAGGGGTCACCCCTCTATCTGGGTTTCCTCTCTTTTGTGATAAAGTACCTTGACAGGAAGCAACTTAACGGAGAGAAGGGTTTCATTCAGTTCACAATTCTGGGCCGCAGGTTGGTCTTTGCTGCAAGGGAGTCAAGATAGGCCAGCCTTTGCTGCAAGGGAGTCAAGGCAGGAGCTAGAAGCAACCTTTCACATCACATCCACAGTCAAGAGTGGAGAGCAATGCATGTATGCTTGCTTAGTGCTCAGCTAGCTCTCTCTATTCTTACACAATCTGGGATCCAACCCCAGCGAATGGTGTTAGCCACAATGGGTAGGTTTTCTGTTGTTGGTTTTTCTTTTTACGATTTTACTCTTTGCCCCTGCCCCCTGCCAGCTCTCAAATAAATACACCTGTAGAGACGACTTCTTTTTTATAAATGCCCAGCCTTTGTTTGGCTTGTTTCTTACCAGCTTTTATTAACCTAAATTATCCTGACTACCTTTTGCCTCTGGGCTTTTACCTTTCTCTATTTCTGTATACCTTATCTTTCCTTCTAATTTCATGTCTAGCTGTGTTGCTGAGTGATTGGCCCCTGATATCCTCTTCTCCTTCTCCTTTCTTGCCCCCTGATCCTTTCTCCTCCCAGATTTCTCCTCCAGTTTATTCTCTCTGCCTGCCAGCCCCACCTGTCCCTCTCTCCAGCTTCATCATTGACTACTCAGCTCTTTATTAGACCCAATCAGGTGTTGTAGACAGGCAAAGTAACACAGCTTCACAGAATTAAACAAATGCAACATAAAAGAATGTAACACATCTTCGCATCATGAAAACAAATGCTCCATAGCAGAAACAAGTAGAGCACATCTTAAAATAATATTCCATGGCAGTTTTTCCCACTCCAGTGAACAATAGTCAAGACAATCCCCCATGGACATCTCCACAGGCCTAGGCAGTCTATCATTCATCTTCTCTTCCTAGGTGATCTCAGCTCGTGTTGAGGTGATATTTTAAAACTTACTTTCAAAACTTAATCACTCATTCATATAGGTTTCAAAGAGAGGAGGGTGGTCCCGTGGCAAGTAATGAATAACCCATAGTGTATTTGCAGCCAGGCTCTCTCTATTCCCCCATGTGAGATGAGGGATAAATGTACAGTCCTTCGGTTAACATGTGTCCTCATCCAGGGTTGTCGCCTGTAGGGACAGCTTTGGGTGCTTAGATAAACTTCCTTTGTGGAAATGGGAACCATAAACTCACAGAAGGTCACAATAGGTCAGAGAGAGACACAGAGAGAGACTGCTGCCAGTGAGCAGGGCCTGAGTAGCCCAAAGCCCAAACCTAATACATTGACCCTGTCAAATTTAGCACAGCAGAAGGGATATCCTTGATTTCTTAACATTTCTATGCAGGACCTACAAGATGGCTCAGAAGGTAAAGGGGCTTGCTGCCAAGCCTGATAACCTGAGTTGGATTCGTGTAACTTTTATGGTAAAGGGAGAGAACCAACTCCACAAGTTGTCTTTTGACCCCTGCCTGTGCACCACAACACACACACACACACACAAACCCCAATAAATAGATGCAATAATATTTCAGCAAATAAAAGAAGACGCCACGGCTTCAGTTTATTCCCAGGAGTATTCACACGTGAAGCAGCCTCACACTGCCTGGGAAGGAGCTTCGAACTCCTGGCTGACAGTCAGGGCCACCAGCCAGCCACATACACCATCTCTGAGTAGAGTCTAAGCTCCTGTCTCACCTTCTGGCCAGTGTACCCTGTAGTGAAGACAAGTCTTTCCCACCAAACCCTGTTCATGTTATAGATCAACGAGGGACATAAGCCAACAACCAAAGCCATTCAAACCATTATATCCCAGCAACTCACATGGAATCCATATGATCCACATGCGTGTGGCAGCCGGACTTGGTCTCTGTGGGCAAGCATTACCGTTCACTCCTTTCTTCTCATCTATATTTATATATTTATTTTGTGCATGTGTGTGTGTGTAAGCATGCTGGGGTGAGGACATGCATGAGTGTGTACGTGCATGTGGCATGCATGAGTGTGTACATGCATGTAGAGAAGAGATGTCAAACTTGAGTAATGCTTCTCAAGAGTCAGCCACCTTGTGTTATGAGACAAGGTCTCTCACTGGCCTGGAACTTGCTGATTTTGATAGACAAGCTGTCCAGGGACCTGCCTGTCTCTGCCTTCCCAGTGCTAGAATTTCAAGCACACAGCATCATGTCAATTTTTTATATGTAAGGCTATGGATTGAACTCAGGCCCTTGTGCTTACATGGTAAGCCTATTTTTTTTTTCCTAAGTGAAGTCATTCCCAGGCCCTGATGTAATCGTCTGTTTCTTTTTAAAGCAATTTTTAATGTCCTTATTCTATTTATTTATTATATATGTGTGCACATGAGTCTGCCACACTGTGTGCACGGAGGTCAGAAGACAACTTGAGGGAATCAGGTCTTTGCTTCCACAGTGTGGATCACAGAGATCAAACTCAGTCCACCAGGCTTGATGGTAAGCACCTTTACCTGCTGAGCCATCTGGCTAGCCTGTGATGTCACCATTTAGATATGGCCCTTAAAGTCCCACACATTGAAGGCTCAGCATCCTCTAGCCCACACTCGGGACACCATGAACTCAAAGAATGTTCTGAAAGCTTTGCAACTATAAACCAACATGAGCCTTTTCCCTTGGTAAGTTAATTGTCTCGGGTGTTTTGGTACAGTGGTAGCAGGCTAATTCACGTGGGTTTCTGTATGCAAGCATTTAAACTGGTCAAGTGTGAATGTATACAGTGTATAGATACAATTGATCATGTGAGTGCACCTGTTGGAATGACTGCACACCTTTGTATGCAGTTACATGTCTGTGCATGCATGTGTCTAGAGGTAAGAGGACAATCTCAGTTGTTATTCCCCAGGAGCTGTCACCTGGTTTTTTGAGACAGTTTGTCATTGGTTGGAGCCAACTCGGTAGGCTTGGCTGCCTGGCCAGTGACCCTAGGCATCTGCCTACGGCTGGCTCTGCAGTGCTGGAGTTACAAATATGCACCACCACACTTGGCTTATTTTTATGCAGGTCCTGGGTGCT
The DNA here is from genome assembly GCF_018167655.1 of Microtus oregoni. Classification (NCBI taxonomy): domain Eukaryota; kingdom Metazoa; phylum Chordata; class Mammalia; order Rodentia; family Cricetidae; genus Microtus; species Microtus oregoni. The sequence continues at coordinate 3,351,317 of NW_024543062.1, forward strand.
CAAGCTTGCACGGCAAGTACCTTACCAACTGAGGCACTCCCAGCCCCTCAGACTGACTTCTCTACAAATGCCTCTGAAATACATTGTATCCGTTGCCTGTAAGAGCCTCTTTAGGAGGAACTCCCTGGTAAGAACGGCCTTTGAGGAGGTCCGTCTGGGCCCTTATTGTTTCCGTTCAATAAACACTTAGGGCCACAATATTTACACGGTTGCTAACGTGCCCACTCCCGAGCTTCTTAGAAACCTCTTTAGACACAGTCTGTAAATACTGCCACATTCCTTACATGCAGTACTGAACTCACCCCAGGAGTCCTTGCTTATCCACAGATGCCAGGGATGGAGTGAGGATTCTTTCCCAGCCTCTGAACAAACAGGTAATTCTGGAAGCTTCTTAGAAATACTAGTTTCTGTTAGGAGCTGTCAGTCAGGCCTGAGACCCCCAGGAGTTCACCATTGTCAGCTTGCATTGTTTTTCTCTTTTATTTCCTTTTTTTACATGGTAGCAGGGTTGAATCCATGACCTCATATTGCTAGGGACTTCCACCACCACTGAGCCACACCCCCAAACTCCTACCAGGTGTTTCTAGGCAGGTGCTCTATCTATCATTGAACCATGCCCTCTGCCCCTCACTGGGGATTCTAGGCAGGAGCTTTAGCACTAAATCACACCCCAGCCCCTCACTGGGGGATTCTAGGCAGGGGCTCTACCACTGAGCCACACCCCAGCCCCTCACTGGGGGATTCTAGGCTAAAAAGATACTGTTGAGCTACACCTCCATCCATATTAACTTTTTTTAAATGCAGTTTATTAATTTAGTGTGTGTGCCATGTTGCATGTGCTGAGGTCAAAGGACAACCTGCAAGATTTAGTTCTCTCATTCTACCTCATGAGTTCTATGGATTAAACTCAGGTCTGAACAGTAAGAACCTTTCCAGGCTGGGCCATCTCACTGGCCTTTTAATTTTTCTACTTGGAGATGGTGTCACCAAGTTGCCTAGGCTGACCATGAACTGATGATCTTCCTGACTCAGCCTCCACAATATCTGGTTGCTAGAATGGCAGGCTTCTACCACCAACCATGTCTGCATGTCTTTTTATTTACTTGTTTCTTGTGTTTGTATGCTCCAATAAAAATTTTCATTTTTGTTCTTTTTTCTCCTTGTGGCTGGTGTTTCTGTGTTCTGACATCTGGGACTCGTTAGTAATCTTCTGGGTCCCTACAGCTTCGGCAGGCCCACTTACCAGCTCTGCCATCTGGGACTCACACAATATGCTGGGGAGTTCCTCCACCACTGAGCCACACCCTCAAACTCTTAACAAGGAAATAAAAAGACATGCAGACTTGGTTGGTGGTAGAAGCCGGCCGCCAACCCAGAAGGTTCAGGTAGGCTCCACTCTGCACCAACTGCTGTCCTTGATAGTGTCCCACAGCCCTGGCATCTCCACTGCAGCTGAGGTCGAACTGATGGCCTCTCCTGGCCTCTCTTCAGGGAGACTCTGGCCCTGCCACACAGCGACAAGCCTCGGCTTCTCTCCATTGCTTTTTCATATCTTCCAAATGAGCCCCTTGTGGGAAATTCTTACACGATCTGTCAAGTCTTGTTGCCAGCTCAATGTGCAGCCTTGGGCCTCTCACTGGGCCACAGCTTCTCTGTGCTGACTCTAAGGAAATACTTCCCAGAAGACTTTGCCTCAATGATGCTGGGTTGTTGTTGGCTTTTTTTTTTTTGTCTTAATCACAGTTGGGTTTTCAGCCCCAGCTAACCAGCATTGATTTTTCCCGGTAAAGCAAACATTTCACTTCAGTGGCTCTGAGCTCTTGTTAATTACAGCTGACTCTTCAGGCTTAGCCGATCAGAAACGCGAGTTCTTAATTCAAAATATCCCACAAATAGCCTTGTTAGTGTCTTTGAGGGACTCTGAAGCTTCCCAAGCTGGGTCTTCATTGTCTGTACTGCTCTCTATGTTAACTTCCGAGTTCCCACAACAGCTCAGTAAGTTCTGAGTACTCAAAGGCTTCTCCAGTGCAAAACTCTCAAGTCCTCATTCCTTTCATATTAAAGCGTCCAAGTCATAAAAGTCACAAGGTTGCACCCATCACAGCAATACCCCACTTCTGGTACCAATTCTGTTCACTTCTCTGTTGCAATGATAACACTCTGAGCAAAAAAACAATTTGGACAGGCTGAGGCTTTATTTTAGTTTATAGTCCACCATCGATGAATATCAAAGCAGGAATTCAAAGCAAAAACTTGGAGACAGAACAGAAGCAGGAAACAGAGGAATGCTGCGTGCTGGCTTGCTTCCCCTGGCTTGCTCGGCAACCCTTTTCATATAGCCCAGGCCCACTTGACCAGGTACAATACAACCTACAATGGGCTGGATCTTCCTACCAAGAAAATGGTGATGCAGACAAGCTAACGAAGGCAAATCCTTAGGTGAGAGTCCTTCTTCCCAGGTGTGCCTAGATCTACATCAAGTTGATTTTTAAAAACTAATTAGCATAAGGAAAGGGAGGGGGTGATTTTCTTTGTTTAGTTTTCTGAGACTGGGCCTCATTCTGTAGTCCTAGCTGGTCTGGAATTCACTATGTAGGCTAGGCTAGCCTCCAACTCACAAAGAGCCACTTTCTTTTGTCTCTTAGTGCTGGGATTAAAGGCAGGCATAACCGTGCCTGGCAAGGGATGCAGTTTTGTACCAAGTTCACAGAGGAGAGGTCACTTTATATAGGTGACTACCGAGCCCTGCCATATCTGAGCTGCAGCTGCTTCCAGCTGACTCAGACTCTGGGTGGACACTCATGCTATGCCATTTCTCCTGTGCCTGCCTTTTCCCAGTGTCTGCACTTCCAGAAGCTATAAGACCCAGAAAAAAGCCAGGCCCTCCCTCATTGTCCTGCAACCCTGTAGCCAGGGTCACTCGGCCATCCTGAGACTCCTTTTGCTGACCTTGAAGCCAGCCCCAGCAGAGACCACAGCCCCAGAACTATGCTAGAACCAGGATGGTGGTCTCCTCTCTTTGGGTGCCATGCTGGGGTGGGAAGAGCTATTCTAAAGAATGGGCCATGGCTGGGGAGGCTTCTTAGTGAGTGAGAGTACTTGCAATGCAAGCATGAGGTCCTGAGTTCAGATCCCAGCCCCTAAAGAAAACACCGGATGTGGACGTGCAGTCACCTATAAATCCAGTGTTATAGGGGGCAGAGGCAGGAGGATCATTTGTGTATGCTGCTCATCCACCTAGGTCTAGGTTCAATGAAATCCTATATCAGAGGAATAAGATGGTTAGTAACATAGAAGGACATCTGATGTCCTTCTCCTGCCTATGTCCATTCACAGGCACATTTAGCTGCACGCACCTCTCTCTCTCTCTCTCTCTCTCTCTCTCTCTCTCTCTCTCTCTGTGTGTGTGTGTGTGTGTGTGTATGTGTGTGTTTGTGTCTGTATCTCTCTCATACACACGCACACAAAGAGAGAAAGAAAGAGAGAGAGAGAAAGAATAAGCCAGACACATGTTGTCTTTACTGACATAGCCAACCGCATCAGGATGTCTCAGTCTCAGCTTCCCCTTGCTTCCTCAGGAGTCCCCTCTCAAGCAGCACAAAGGCCCCCCACAGCCTCTCCCACGCCACAGCTTACAGCAATGAAATCTGTGTTCTTGCCTAAAACCCTCTTCTTCCTTGAAAAGCCTTGCTCTTGCAAAGAAAGCCTCCAAGCTTTCAGAACATTGCCTCTGCTGTGAGCTTTTCAACATTCTCCTGGAGAGCCCATTGATTTATTTGTTCTTAGCTCTGTCCACAGTCCCCCTGAGGCAGCCGGGGCCCCTGACTCAACAGGCAGAGACCATGGAGCCAGGAGAAAATGAAGGAAAAGACAAAAAAAAATGGATACAGCTCGAAAATGCATCTCATTATAAATGTATGGAGGGGGACGGCACAATAAGAGCCTTCCTGCCAGCCTGGTAGGCACTCCCGGGCATGTCATCCACCTGTCCAGCATTTCCTGATCACAGCGCAGCGTGTTTGGGGGTGGCCAGGGTACCACACTACATCCCAGCTGTCCTTACTGTCTGTATACAGGTGATGTGAGAGATAACACAGGTCAGGTGGGGATGGATACAGGTGAGGTAGATGGGTAAAGGGTCAGGTGGCTAAATGGATAGGTGAATGTGAATGGATAGATAGATGTTGTACAAGGGATAGGTAGGTAGGTAGATAGATGATAGATAGATAGATAGATAGATAGATAGATAGATAGATAGATAGACTAGTGGATGGGTGGATGGATGGAGATAGATAGATAGATAGATAGATAGATAGACTAGTGGATGGGTGGGTGGATGGATGGATGGATGATTGACAGGTAGACAATGCATGGGTGAAAGAATTGAGGAGCAGAAGAGTGAATGATGGGTAGATGAGTGGAGGAGTAATGGATGATGGTTGAGTGGATAAATTGGATGGATGAGTGGAAGATTGATGAATAATGAATGAATGGACTTATGGATGATAGATGGATAATGGATGTGTGGATGCTTAGATTGCACAGATGGACAGATGGATGATGGATGGATGTGTAGATGATGAATGGATGGATGGATTACGAATGAATAAATGATAGATGTATGGATAAATAAAGTAGATGGGTGGGTGAATGGACTGAACAATAGATGGATGGACAAGTAGATGAGTGACAAATGACATTCCGAGCATTAGAAAGTTCCACTGGTACCCTGGTGCTCTTCTATATTATAGAAACAGGATCAAAACCTGAGGACAGATTTTTCTACATTTGAAACCCTCCTGGGCTTTGAACTTGGCAGGAAAATGCTAATCTTCAGTCACCACTACCCAAGAGACCCAGCATCTGGGCAGGAGGGGAGAGACATGAACAAGCAGTAGGTGCAGTAGGACCATGCTGGGGAAAGCAGGGTTTTTAGAAAGATCATCTTCCAACAGGAACGAGAATCCAAACCACACCATCGCCAATGATGAAGCCAGCCACTGAGAAGTCAAAGGACGTTTGTCAGACTTACTTAGATCGCAAAAGATGTGAGCAGCTTAAGTGACCTTGGAAAAGAACAAGGTTAGCACGCTCACGCTGCACTGCTGGACTCAGGACATACTACAAAACTATAGTAAATGAAACAGCATGGCATTGGCTAAATACAAGCAAGTCCCATGAATTCAAGAGTGAGCCTGAACACAGCCACACAGAGATGATGACTAATTTTTATCTGTGCGTGCTCATGTGTGTGCAGGTGCATGCATGTGTGAGTACATAGGGACCAGAGGTTAACCTCGGGTATGGCTCCTCTGGCACCAGACAGCTTCTTTCTTGAGACACAGACATACTGGCTGGCCAGTGAGCCCAGAGATCCACCTCTCTATCTCTGCCTTCTCTACCAGAATTACAAAGGTCACATCAATACATCTGGCTTCTTTACATGGGTTCTGGGGACCAATTTCAGGTCCTCTTGGTTGTAGAGCAAACGCTTGATCAACCCCAGCCCCATGGATGGTTAACTTTGGACAAAGTGGCAAAGGCTGTGTGGTGAAGCTGGGAATGCTTGGGTGTCTTTGTGCACCAAGAATAAACCCGGAATGGTAGTTTGCTCGGTATATGAAACCAATGCTAAATGGGACGTGGACCTTTGTACGTGTAAAACCTAAAACTATCACATTTTTGTCAGAAAACATGGAAAATCTTTGTGTCTTTGTTTAGGTCAAGATTGTTTGAAATACGACCTCAAAAGCCTGACCCATTTCATTAAAAATCTACTCTTCTTAGTCTGGGGCTCAGTGAGGAAGGACTTGCTTGGTAGGAGGAAGGCCCTGGGTTCAAGTCCCAGCACCTCAAAAGAAAATATGAGTAAACAAGGAAATAAGCAAAGGAAACTGTGAACTGCCCCCAACCTGAAGTCCTAGTTGTGGATGGCTGCGGCAGGGAGGGGAGGGTGTGGAGTAGGGGTGGAGTTTGAGATCAGCTGGGCAACAAGACTTTTCTCTGGGAAGAGTAATAATAAAAGACCATCCAATGATGTGAAAAAGGCACTGAGAGCCAGGCGGTGGTAGTGCACGCCTTTAATCCCAGTACTCCGGAGGCAGAGGCAGGCGGATCTCTGTGAGTTCGAGGCCAGCCTGGTCTACAAGAGCTAGTTCCAGGATGGGCTCCAAAGCTACAGAGAAACCCTGTCTTGCAAAACAAAACAAAACAAACAAACAAAAAAAAAAGAACTAGTGTAAATCACTGCCTCTCACCACTAAGTTCGCCATCCCTTCAGAAAAGAAAACAAGGACTGGGGACGTGTGTCAGTTGGCAAAGCCCTTGCCTGTGAGCGTGAAGACCTGTGTTGCATCCTCAGAAGCCTGTGACAAAGCTAGCCATGGTGACCTAGGCTTCCTGGGGAGATGGGTGATTGACAGATGAGATCTGTCGTGAGACAGGTGGGTCCCTGGGATTTTCTAGCAGCCTGTCCAGTCGAATGAGCTGTAGACCAGTGAGAGACCCTGACTCAAAATTCAAGGTGGACAGGCTGGTGAGCTGGCTCAGGGGCAAAGATGGTTGCTGCCAAACCTGGCCACCTGAATTCAATCCCTGGGACCCACATGGGGGAGGACCACACATGTGGAGAAAGCGAAACCTCACATGAGCCGATGGGACTGTAAAATGGCACAGCCGCTAAGGGGGACAGTCCAGGATTTTTGCAAGACTGTTTATATAGAATTCCCATGACCCAGAAACCCTGTTCCACAGTGCATATGCCAAAGAAAACAGGGTGCAAGGGTTTGGCTGAGAATCACTGCCCACAGGCTCACACACTGGGAAACCTGGGACTCAGCTGGGGATACTATGGAGGCTGGAGGTCTGGTGGATGGAGATGGGTCACTAGGGTCAGACCACTGAGGATTCCAGCCCACAGGCTTCTGTCCTGAGCTTTCTCAGCCTCCTATAGGATGTGAGAAAACATCACATGGACCAAACCTCTGAAATCCTAAACCAAAACAAGCCTCTCCCCCTGGAGTTGTTTCTCCAAGGTATTTTTTTTCTGCTTGTTTGTTCGTTTTGTTTTGTTTTCACAATTTTGAGAAAGGTAACCAAAACACAGGGACTCCATAATCACGTGTCCACAGTGCTCACTATTATGCTATTCATAACAGAGAATGCAAATGAGTGTATGGGCAAGGTAGAGTCCACTTGCACCCCATTCTCAGCCAGCAGCAAGGGTGGGCCTGAAGTCACCATTTTGAGGACTGGCCAGGCACTGAATGGCTCCTGTCACACAGTTCCCTTATATCTAAGGACAGAGGGCCTATGGGAGAAGGAGGAAGAGGGAGAGGAGGGGGAAGAGGCTGGGCATGAAGGTTCATGCCTGTCATCCCAGCACTTGGCAGGCAAAGACAGGAGGATTGCCGCAAGTTCAAGGTCAGCCTGGACTGCAGTTCAAGACCAGCAGGGCTACATAGTGAAACCCTGTCTCACAAAGAGATAGAGAGAGGGGGGAAAGAAGAGGAAAGGGGAAAAAGAAGGGAAGAGGAGGAGATGGGGAAGAGGGGGTGGAGAAGGAAAAAGGAGCAGGGAGAGAGAGCGCGGAGAGAACAGGCAGGAAAGCAAGCAGAGAGGACATTAACCCGAAACAAAGTAAGGGGAAGGCTCTAAAAAGCGTTCTGCCCCTGCTATGCTGGATTAGGTAGTCCCACTTTCCACCAACTCTTCACTGTCTGGACACCTGCTCAGTGTCCTCTCAAGGTCAGGGGAGGGGCCTAACAGCCCAAGGGCTCAGACAGCCTTAAACCACTGTGGGTTCTGCCGCTCAGCTAATCCAGACAGTGGGCAGGTGGCCTGGGAGCTAAGGAGGGGGATGGGCAAGGTGCCTGAGTCAGGGCTGGAGCAGGGACTTTGCTTCGGGCCAGCGAACCAGCTGCTAGACATGGGGGCTACCTCCCTACCTGAGGTCTCAAGCCTGGAGCCCAAAGACCTAGCCGACTTGGCAACACCCACAGTCCCCTTGGCACTCCCTTCCAGCTCCCCAGGCTATAGCAGTCAGCAGGAGACTTTGCGGGAGTTGACTACCCCACTGGAGGGCCCCAGGCTCCAGGACGCAGGGGTTCACATAAGTCTCTACCATTTATGGTGCACAGTACCTTCTATGGCATAGAGGGAACTGGATTTTCTTGGTGATGTAGTTTGGGGGAATGGCTCCTGGGGGGAACAGGGGACATGAGCTCCTGGCCACACTAGCTCTGCCATGCTACTAGGCAAGCAGATGGCAGGCCTAGTCTTCTCTAGAAGCCCAAAGACCCACCTGTCCTTCCTCACTGTAATGAAAATAGGGTCTGGGCTCTCCTTCTTCTCCCTAAACAATGGGGTCCAAAGCCCTTCAGTATATATGGGGGGGAGGGGGTTGGTTCTCTATGCTGCTGCTGCTGGGGCATCCTGACAGTCTCCTTGTTCTCAACCACCTCATTATGTCTTTGTCATTCTGCTTGCCAGATACCTCAGCATCCCTCATTCCTCAATCAGCGTGACCTTGTTCCAGCTCAGTGTGGCCAGTGAAGTTCCCCCAGGTCCTGAGGCCTCTTGCTCGCCCCTGCCACCTTACAAGCTTAGTTGTGTCTCCCCCATTTCACACACTGAAGTCCCAACCCCCAGGATCCCATAGGGTGATTAAAGGAAATGAGGTCACCCAGTGGGTCTGACTAGGGTCCTTATGAGAAAAGATTTAGGGGCTAGAGCTATGGCTCAGTGGCTAAGAGCTCTTGCCGCTCTTACAGAGGACCCAGGTTCAATTTCCAGGACCCACATAGTGGTTCACAACTGTCTACAACCCAAGTTCCAAGGAATCTAACATCCTCTTCTGGGCCTAGTGGACAATGGGCGCACATACGGCACACAGACTTATATGAAAGCAAAATACTCATACACAGAAAATAAAAATAAGTAAATCTGGGGGCTGGAGAGATGGCTCAGTGGTTAAGAGCATTGCCTGCTCTTCCAAAGGACCCAAGTTTGATTCCCAGCAACCGCATGGTGGCTCACAGCCATCTGTAATGAGGTCTGGTGTCCTCTTATGGCCTACAGGCATACACAGACAGAATATTGTATACAGCATAACTAAATTAATATTTTTTAAAAAGTAAATCTTTTAAAAAGAAAAGTCTAGGGGCTAGGGAGAGGCTGGTGGATAAAGTACTCGCTGTATAAGTGTGAGGACCTGAGTTCGGATCCCCAGGGCTTTGTGAAGTTAGGCAAGGTAGCAGGTGTCCATAATCCCAGCATTCCTCAAGTGGATGAGAGGCATAGGGAACACCTGGAAGTCATCAGGCCAGATAGCCTGGGCTGCACACCAGCAAACAAAAGGCCCTTCCTCAGGGGGAAGGTGAGAAAGGATACCTCATATGGTCCTTTAACCTCCACACCTGCTCCGTGCCCCTTATGCAAATAAACGGGGGAGGGGAATCTTTTTAAAAAGAGAGATTAGGCAAGGCCAAGTTGCCAAGCCTGCAATCCTCGGATTTGGGTAACCTAAGCGAGGCAGGAAGACTGCTGTGAGTCAAATTCAATGGCAGCCTTGTCTGTAAAGCAAGTACCAGGACAGCCTGGGCTAGACTCTCTCTCTCTCTCTCTCTCTCTCTCTCTCCACACACACACACACACACACACACACACACACACACTTTCAGGGTAAGCCCACTCCTACCCAGGCCACTATACTATGCAGGACAACAGGAACTCTGGTTGAGACCCAGGCTCCTTTCTCTGAAGAACCGGGGAGCTGTGGCATAGAATCAGGGGACACGCCCAGCACAGACCCTCTCCTCAGCCTGCTGTCTTATGCCCACGTTATCCAGTTCAGACACAGAAGGCTGTAGAAGCCTCCAGAGGGCTTGGCAACTCAAGGGCAGCTCAGGCACTACACGGAGACCCTGTCAATGAAGAGAGAGATTAGAATGAGACCAAAGAGAGATGGCCCTGTGGGACACAGCAGGAGGAGTCCAGATGCCCAGAAGGGAGCTGAGGTGATGGCTCAGTCAGTGAAGCGCTTTAGGTGCAGCTATGAGGACCTGAATTTAAATCTGAAAGCTGGGCAGGCAGAGACGGGAGGATCTCTTGGCTTGTCTTTCTAGCCAGGCCAATCTAGCCAAGTCAATGTTCTCTAGACTCATTGAGAGACCCTGTCTCCAAAAACAAGGTGGAGAGAGATGTAGAAAGGCATCCAATGTTGATCTCTGACCTCCACATCTGCATGCACAGGGGAACACATCTGCAAGTGTGCGAACATGCACACACACACACACACACACACACACACACGGAGCCTATGAGGATAGCTTCAAGTGGAACTCATTCTGTCCACACTTTGGTCTCCTGGTATATCCCCTAAATTTCTCCTTGATTCCTCAGACACCCCCACTGTCCTACAGACTGAGTCTGTAACTCCTATTTGGGTTAACCTGCCCTGATCCCCAAATGCCTGTGGGGAGAGGACCTGAATTCCTGTGACTAAGGAGGAGATGCTGGACAGAGCATCGTGGGCATTTTACCGTTAGTGGTGGCCGCTGTCCTGTGCTTCCCAGAAAATCATAAGGCCTTTGTGTCTGCCCTAAGCTCATTAGGAAAGTTTAAGAATTGTGCTCATCCCTTTTGTTAGAAATATTTCCTAATGCGAACTTCCTGCCGAAGCAAAATTCCCAATCAAGCTGAATCGAAACAAGCTAAATTAAGAAATATCCAGGTTTAATGGAAGTTCTGCGCTCTAGGGTGGCCCCGAGAAGGAACTGGGAAGCCACAGGAATGTGACCACCGAGAGGAGGAAAAAAGGGAGACCACGTGTTCCTCTTTGGGGAACTCATTTAAATACCCTGGGGAGTGCTGGCCTGCTGGGATTTGGAGTCCAGACCAGGCCGAGGGCTGGGATAGATGCCAGGGGCTGAGGACTACACTCCCAACTTGACACCTTTCTCATCGCTGTGAGAAATCCCTGGCAGAGGGCTGCAGAGGTGGCTCAGCCACTGAGAGCATCCACTGCTCTTCCAGAGGACCCAAGCTGAGTTCCCAGCACCCACATCAGGTGGCACACAACTGACTCCAGCTCCAAGGGATCTGATACCCTTTTTCACCCTCCATGGATGCCTGCACTCACAAACCCACACACATTCAAAGATACACACGTACACATATTAAAAAAAAATGAGAATAGCCAGGCAGTGGCGGTGCACGCCTTTAATCCCAGCACTTGGAAGGCAGAGGTAGGCAGATCTCTGAGTTCAAGACCCACCTGATCTATATAGACAGCCAGGACTACACAGAGAAACCCTCTCTTGAGAAAACAAATAATAATGTTGATGATGATGACGAGATGAAAATAAAAAATTCTACACACTTGACAGAAGCAACTTAAGGGAGGGGCTGGAGAGATGGCTCAGAAGTTAAGGACACTGACTGCTCTTCCAGAGGTCCTGAGTTCAATTCCCAGCAACCACATGGTGGCTCACATCCATCTACAATGAGATATGGTGCCCTCTTCTGACCTGGAGGCAAACACTGTATTGTATATGTAATAAATAAAATCTTTAAAAAAAAAGAAGAAGAAGAAGAAGAAGAGGAGGAGGAGGAGGAGGAGGAGGAGGAGGAGGGGGAGGGGGAGGGGGAGGGGGAGGAGGAGGAGGAGAAGGAGAAGGAGAAGAAGAAGAAGAAGAAGAAGAAGAAGAAGAAGAAGAAGAAGAAGAAGAAACTTGAGGGAGGAAGGGCTTATTTTGGCTCAGGGTTCCTGGCAGGGAAGTCATGGCAGCTGGAGAGGAGGGAGCAGCTCAGGTTGTCATAGTAACAGCAGCTGCAGGAGACCTGCTCATGTACTGGCGGCTCAGGCAGCAGAAGCTCAGGTTGGATGTGGGACTGGGTCATAACCTCCAAAACCCACCCTTAGTGACCCACCTCTGCCAGTCATGTATGACACACCAGAGACTCCACAACTTCCCCAAACAGCGCCACCAGCTGGGGAGTCAGCGGTTCAAACACATGAGTCTGTTGGGGACATCTCATGTTCAAACCAGAAGAGAGGCAAAGAAAGCTGCTCACTGCTCTCCAGTTATCACTACTGTATGAGAGGGCAAGCATTCCACACGTCTACAGATTTTTATTACTCTCTCCCCCTCCCTAGCTCCTCTTCCTTCCCCCTCTCCCTCCTCCCAATTCCCACCCCATGTGTGAGTCCAAGCATGTGTGTGTGTGTCCAAGTGTGTGTGTGTCCAAGCATGTGTGTGTCCAAGTGTGTGTGTGTGTGTGTGCGCGCGTGAGAGAGAGAGAGAGAGAGAGAGAGAGAGAGAGAGAGAATGGTTGAAATGTCCCAACAGGCTCCTGTGTTTGAACACTGGGCCTCCAGCTGGTGGCACTGCTTGGAAGAGTAGGGAACCTTTAGGAACTAGGACTTAGCTGGAGGAAGTGGGTTGCTGAGGGGGTTTTGTTTGGGTATTTTGTTTTTGTTTTGTTGTTTATTTATTTATTTTTTAACATTGGCTCTGTTTTGAGCCAAACCCTGTCTGCTTCCTGATCTATCAAGATGATTGTAAGAAGCTGCTGCCCGTTCCCGTTGCCATGAGCCTCCTTCTGCCATGCCTTTCCCACCATGATAAACTGTCTTCCCCCAAACTGTGAGCTTCAGTAAACCTGACTCCCCTTAAGATGTTTCTGCCAGATATTTGGTCACAGCAACAAGAACAGGTAACTAAGACAGAATTCCTTCCCCACTCAGACAGAGGAAGCCACCTCTTCCCATGGTCCAGTCACTAACACTCGACTTCCCTCTGCCTCCACAGGCCCACCCTTGCCAACCTCTGTGATCTCCAAGACCCCCCCCCCGCCACTTTACTACCCCAAGTAGCAAATCAGCCTTATTCCATGTGGAAAAAAAACTGTAAACCAACATACAGCACTGACTAATGAGGTAAAGATAGATTATGCTAGAAGCCAGCAGGAAACTCAAAACAAAGTCTGGGGAGAGATGGCTCAATCAGTACAGTGCTTGCAAGCGCAAGGACCTAAGTTTGGGACCCAGAACTCATGTAAAAAGCCAGGTATTTTGGTGTGCACTTACAATCCCAGCACTGAGGAGGTGGAGGAGGATCCCTAGGGCTCACTGACCAGCCAGCCTGGCAGAAACAGCAAGCTCCAAGCTTAGGGAGAGACTGTGTCTCAAAAAACAAACTGGAGAGTTGGTGAGATGGCTCAGCAGGAAAAACACTGCCAAACAAGCCAAGTGACCTGAGTCTCATGTCTGGAACCCATGCAGAGGTTTCGGAAGTGGGGAACTAACTCCACACACACACTTTGGCAGATGTGCAACCACACAGGTATCATACACACAGAATAATACTAAGTCACAACTAGGGTTAAAGATGGGGAGTGAGAATCAACACCTGAAGCTTGTTCGCTGGCCATCCCACAAAGGAGCCCCGCCCCCACAGCACTACAAACACAGTCAGCAGGTTGCAGGCTTCAGCAAGGCAAACTTTCGACCATCTCCAGGCAGGAGGAGCTTCGTCCACAAGCGCCAAGGGCACAAATCATGAAGGGGAAGACACGCAGAACTCGGTAGAGCAAAATTAAGAATCCCTGCAAGACAAACTGCACCATCAACAAAGCCACAAGACAGATGCAGCCGCAGACAGGCAGGATGATTACATCCCACATAACCGAGCAAGTATGAATGTCCCAGATCTGCGGAGGACGCCCACAGATCAATAAAATGATGAACAATCTAGTGGAAGACTAGAGGGGGAAGGGCAAGGACAAGCGCGGGTCCAGGAAGAGGGCCCAAGGTACATTCCGTGAAAAAGAGGCTTGCCACAGCAGCGACACCCGGGGAGGAAGAAATCACACCCCTGACTCCAACCCACCAAGTGGCACAGCAGAACTGTGACGGGAACTGAGAGTCACTGGGGCGCTCTCTAGCAAACATGGAGTGTTTCAATTCCACCAGACACCTGCTTCTAGCCTCTCCACCCTCCTGATGTGTAGGGATAAACTCTTTACATTCTAAGACCCCAGCGGATACATTCTAGACATTTTAAAATCCCAGCTGGCACCTGACTTGTACAGAGCCAAACTGTTAGCATTTTCCCCACAATTACCTACAATAAGGTTTTACTTTTAGAGTGCTGGGTGTGACTTCATGGTAGAGCACCTGCCCGGAATCCCCTACTGAGGTGCCGGGAGTGTGGTTCAGTGGTAGGATACCCATAACCCCCATTAAAAGCCAGGGAGAGCAGTATATATGCCTGTAACCCCAGCACTGGGGAGGTGGAGACAGGGATCCATGGGGCTCACTGGCCAGCCAACCCAGATGAATCATTGAATCATTGATGGGTGAGATCCATGTTCAATGAGGGACCCTTTCTAGAAAAATACGATGAAGGAGTGATAAAGACACCCAACGTTGGCCTCTGGTCTGTACATGGGACACACACACACATACACAACTTACATATATGCCACGTACACACAGAGAACACAAACACATCCATACATATACACCATATGCATAAAACACACACAACGCATATATACTACATGTATGCCACATGCACACAACACATATATAACCCATATATAAATGCCACCCACATAAACATTGCATGCATACCACACACACCACATTCACACATGCGGAATACAACACACATATCATACATATGTAGCATGCAATACCATACACACGCACAAAAACCTTGCCCCCTTCTGCCATGGGAGGACCTGGCAAGAGGGCACCACTTATGAAGCAGGGCACCACCTTTACCAGACACTGAATCTACCTAGCGCTGTGGCTGTTAACTTCCAGCCCACAGAATTGTGAGAAGCAATTATCTGTGGATAAATTTCCCTGTCTGCGGGTTTTTGTTACAGGGGCTGGAGTGGACAGATGCCCCTCCACCACCCTTAGGGCACGGTGTGAACTTGTCTTTAGAGCTCCAGCTACTTTAGAACTCCCTTTGTTTCTGGCTTTCTGGCATGATCTGTCTGTCTAGGCTCAGGCTCGGGCAACACTGGATAAAAAGCAACAAACCACCATTTAAATTCTTCCTTCCTTCCTTCCTTCCTTCCTTCCTTCCTTCCTTGTTTTGTGAGACAAAATCTCATGCATCCAGGGTTGGCTTGATGAGTGTATGTGTTTTATATATGTTGAGTGTGTATGTATGTATGTGTTGCATGCATGTGTTGCATGCATGCAGCACGTGTAACGTGTGTGTTCCATGTGTATGTGATATGTGTGTTGTGTATATATGGTATGTATATATCATGTGTATGGTATGTTTGTTGTGCATTTTGGTATGTATGTGTTTTATGTACATGACCTGTATATGTATTTGTGTTGTTGCATGTATTTTTGTGGTGTGTGTGCATATGTGTATGTGTCTGTATGTGGTATATGTGTGTATAGGGTATGTGTGTGGTATACATGTATGAGGTGTGTTCTTTATATGTGTGGCATATGTTATATGTATGTGATATGTGTGTATATGTATGTGGTGTGTATGTGTGCGCTATATTATGCATGTGTGTGTGTGTGTGTGTGTGAGATGTGCATGTCTATGTATGTGTGGAGCCAGAGGACAATCTCTGGTGTCATTCCTCAGGCTCCAGGCACCATTTCTTTTGAGACAGGTTTTCCACAGCGTTGGAGATCCCTGATTCTGCTATGTAGTTAGCCAGCGATTAGCCAGTGAGCCCCGTGGTTCCTCTTGTCTCTGCCTCCCCATCCCTGGACTACATCCATGCACCATCACACCTCACATTTTACAAGGGTTCTGTGGGTGGAGCCTGATCCTCATGCCTGTCTGGCAAGCATTTCATGGACTGAGCCATGTCCCCAGCCCCCAGATCTCACCACGTAGCTCAGGCTAGTCTCAAGCTAGGCTCTTCCAGCCTCTGTCTCCCTGGTGTGTGGTTACAGGCTCTGGCCACCACACCTGGCTCCTATGTCCAAGTTCTCATAGATCTGCCACTTGTCCCTCCCATGAACACCTGGCCATCTCCTGACCACAGCACTTTCCAGACTGATTTTTCCAATGGAAGCAAGAGCTGCCCCTGGTAATCTGAGGTTCTGAGCTCTGTGTGGCTCCTTCTCTGCAGCCTGCCTCCCCAAGGGAAAAACTGCTCCTAACAGGACTGCATTGCTAGGAGCTGCAGGTGTGCAGTAGAGCCTGTAACATGCTGCCCCAGCCCTCCGCAGGCTGCAGATCTCCAGGAAATTCCTTCTTACCTCAGCAAGTTCTAGCCTGGTCTCAGCCTCATTTTAGGAAAGAACTCTGCCAGGCACAGGCGGAGCCTTAAAGCAGGTTGCCTTTGCTGTCGACAAACAAGAGGTCCCTTGAGCCATAGGAATGGTGCTGTACTCCTGTAATCCCAACACTGGGATGCCGTTAGTTCAGGAACAGCTTGGGCTAAAATACAATAGGTTCAAATTTGGCCTGGGCTATGAAGACCTGTCTCAAAACAAAACAAACATCTATATAGACAAGAGGCCACACGGATTAGTTAACTGTGTCCCCGACAGTCTCTTCCAGCCTCAGGACTGCGACACAATGGTCTTTTCCCTCAGGGTTCTGTTTCTCCCACTATAAACTTGATCCGACTGCCACTTCTGGAGTGTGACACTCAGAATCGCCTCTCAGGGACTTCTCCCTGAGGTAGCCCACCCCCTCCAGGAAGACGATTTCTCAAACGCGGGACCACACTGGAACCAACAGAAGACAGAGTGAAGCCTAAATCCACTTTCTCTGGCCAATTTAGTGCAGCCCCAGCCCGACTGGGCCACCCCGCCTCAGCGGTCCCCCAAGGCTCACAATCGGCAGACGCGGTCAAGTGGATCTAAGACGCCTCTAATTGGCTTCTTGACGATTTGGAAGCTAACGAAAGCTATGCTCGGCTCATCTTTAATTGGCATGGGGCCGCTGGAGATGCCAGTGTGGGGAGAGCCGTGGGGCCTGTCTGACACCAGACTGTCACTAAGGCTCCCGTGCCGCTCTGTGAAGGCCCATCCTCCTGCTCTGTCCCTCCCAGAGCCCTGGCCTCAGCTGCCCACCCCACCTCGCCTTTCTGTCTCCTCAGCCAGCTGCACCCACCCTAACTCCTTTTGTGTGGGTGATGGGAGACCCTGGGCTTGTAGGCCCCACCCTGGAAGGATGATCATGTTTTTGGCCTCGGAGGGTGGGCTCCCTCCTCTCTTCCTCTTTTCCTTCCTCCCCTCCTTTCCTCTTCTTTCCTCTCCCCCTCCCTCCATCATTAAAGCGGTCACGTTTCCAGCTGAGATTCAGCTTCAGGAAGGACCCACCGGCGGTCACCATTCTTTTACATGTCTAGCCCTGGCTTGCCACTCACCTGCTTGGGAGTGCTGAACTGCCAACCACAAGCCCTGAATGGCTGGCTAGGTCACTCAGAGCCCAGGGGCAACCGAGTGCAGAGTTTCATCTGGGAGCCCTTGTGAGCTCTTATAATAGGTCTGGAAACCCGGCCACAGCTTCTAACTCTTCACACCAACACCTTTGCACATACGTTTTTATGTGTGTGTCTGCGTGTTCCTCAGAGTGTACATGTATGGAGTGGAGGTCAGAGGTCAACCCTGGTGTTGTTCCTCAGGAGCCATCCCATCTTCTCGGTGTGTGTCTCTCTCAGAGAGTGGTAGCTAGGAGGAGAGAAGGAGGGAGAGGTGTATGGGGATGCATATGCTACAGCATACGTGTGTGAGGGCAGGGGACAACTTTGGGGAGTGCATTCTCTCCTTCCACAAATACGTGGTTGTGGGGTTCAAACTCAGGCCACTAGGATTGTTTGGCAAGCACTTTTTCCCACCGAGCCATCTCTCAGACACGACTTTGCTTTTTGAGAAAGGTGCTGTCGTTGTCACTCAAGGCTCAGAGATTCAGCTAGACTAGTCATCCAGGGAGCCGCTTATCTCCTCAGCGGAATTCTTGCGAGTGCCGACCACCACACCTGGACTTCCTATGATGAAGAGCAAACATGGTCCCTGTGCTTGATGGGGACATTTCTCCCACCCCTTAAAAGTAGGTCATAAGGGCTCTCGGCTAGCAGTAGACACTTGAGAGATGGGGAAGATGAAGCTGATGCACCTGCCATCCTGAGCCTGTGCATCTGAGCCTCGGGTGACCACCAAGAGCCCTTGTCTCTCGTCACAGGACCTCAAACAGGAAGATGCAGTGACACTGGAGGCTCGGGGGTGCTGGGTGACTGGGTGTCTCACCCCCGTGCTTAATGTCGACATCCGAGTTTCCTCAAGTTCTCCTGATGCTGTTTCAAAGTTCTTCTGTTTCTGCTCAGACTCCTTCTTTCCATTAAAATGGCTCCGGCTTTGCTGGGGATAAATCTTATTTTATTCTTCTAATTTACTCGGACGATATTGGATAGTTTTAACATCACCTATATTATCAGCCCCTCCTGTCAGTTTAATTTCATCTACAAATTTCCCTCA
The DNA here is from genome assembly GCF_018167655.1 of Microtus oregoni. Lineage (NCBI taxonomy): Eukaryota > Metazoa > Chordata > Mammalia > Rodentia > Cricetidae > Microtus > Microtus oregoni. Next base: position 3,369,798 of record NW_024543062.1, read on the forward strand.
ATGGATTTGCCACGTGCCCTTCAAAGCAGAGTTCAGCGCACTCCACTAAGGCAGTAGCAGCAGGGCTGAGGCAGCTCCAGTCTCTAGCGGTGAAAGTCCATGTGATGGGCAGCCATCCACATTCCCTGTGGCGGGCAACAACATGGTGTGTGTGTGTGTGTGTGTGTGTGTGTGTGTGTGTGTGTGTGCATATATGTATGTGTATCTCTGTGTGTGCATGCATGTGTGTGCCTGAGTGTGTCCAAAAGTGTGCGTAGATGCACATGAGGGCATGTGTGTGCATGTGTATTGTGCCTGTGAGTATGTGTGTCTGTGTCTATCCATACGTGTGTCCATGCCCATGTGTGTGCATGCATGTGTGTGCCCAAGTGTGTGTGTCTGTATGTGTGCACGTGTGTGTATCCATGTGTGTGTCCATGTCTCTATGTGTGTGTGTGTGTATGTCTGTATGTGTGTGTGTGTCTCTGTGTGTGTGTGTGTATGTGTCTGTGTGTGTATGGCATGCCTGCTGACGTGGCCTCCTCTGACTTAGATGATGTTAGGAAAACGGGACTCTGAGACCAGAAAAGGAGAACGTCATGGGAGCATGCTTGCCGTTGGGCTTTTGGGTGGGGAGTGTGTGAAGAGGACAAAGAGAATGAAGAGAGGAAAAAGGAAGGAGAAGATGAGGAGGGGGAGGAGAGTGAAGAAAAAGATGAAGACGGGGGTGAGGAGAGGAAGAAGGAGGAGGAAGAGGAGAAAGACAAAAGGAGGACAAGAGACAGAGGGCCATTGCTGGGCCCTCACAGGTGTCATAAGCCCCAAGAGTCAGAAAAGACCAAAGGAAGGGCGGATAGGTCAGTGGGTGCTGTGCTTACCACACGAGCGTGAAAACCTGTGTTTGGATCCCTGGCGTCCAGGTAGAGCCAGGTAATGCACACCTGTAACTCCATTGCTCCTATGCCAAGATAGGAGGTGGAGACAGGAGATTGGCCAGAGACTCTCTTGGCACACGCAGGCCTGTTGGCACCTCAATCAAACCAGACCAGAGGTGAGGATCAGCATCCAAGGCTGTCCTCCAACCTCCACACTTGCATTTGTGTGTACACAAAACCTTCATGCATCCATTCACACACACGAGCATGCATGCACACAGACCACAAACAGAGAGAGATGAGAAGGTTCCAGTAGACTGCAGGTAGTGGGACCCTGCTATTGGCCTTGCTGTGCTTTCCCTCCAGGCTCAGCTGCCTTCCTGATTTCCAGAGCCGAAAAAAAGATGGCTTTTATTATTGTTTCATTTTCATGTCTTGAGACAGGGTCTCACCATGGTGCCAGGCCAGTCTCCACCTCCGATCTGAATCAATCCTGAATCGATTCTCCAGCCTTGGCCTCCCAAGCAGCTAGGGCTACCATCAGGGATTTCTTCTTTTAAAATAGCCAACATTCACTGAATACTTAGCTTATGCCAGGCAATATTTAAAGTATTTTACAGAAAACAACCAACTGTCTTAAGAACCCTCGGTAGGCTTGGCACCGCTGTGTCTTAACAGGCTTGTTAAGGTCTAATTTGCATGCCCAGCTGCACAATTCACCCAATTGGAGGGATAGTTACAGCCACAGATGCCTGAATCCATCACCACGGCCAATATTAGAATACTTTGCGTGCATGTGGCTTATGCACATGCATGTGTTCATGTGTGTATGCATGCGTGTGGAGGCCAGAAGTCAACTTTGAGTCTATATCTCAATCTCTTTTGATCTTATTTTTTGAAACAGAGTCTCTCAATGGCCTGAAACTCATAAATTGGGTGAGGTGGGCTGGCCAGGGAGTTCAGGGACTCTCCTGCATTTGCCTTCCCGGTGCTGTTAACACAGAAATGCAGGACTGTGCCCAGATTCTCGTGTGGGTGCTGAAGACTCCCACTCAAGTCCTCATGCTTGTGTGCCAAGTGCTTTACCCACTGGGCCCCTTCTCCAGCCCATAGAACATTCCCATCCATTCGTAGAGAGATCTTGCACTCTTGGTCATCACGCCATAGCTCCTTCCCAGCCCCACCCCCAACCATCATTCATCTACTTCCTGTCTCTGAGGATTTCTGGGTATTTCATATTTCCTATTTCATATCGTCACAGATGTGGCCTTTTGTGTCTGGCTCCGTTCATGTAGCATATGATATTGACAAGACTCAGACATATTCCAGCATGTCTGCCTTCTTTCCTACTGCCAAATGGTACTCTGCTTGCTGGATGGATCCCATTCTGTTTGCCCATGAGTCTGGTGATGGGAGATGGAAGGTTTTACATAATAGTCATGCTGCCCTTTCTTGGGTAGATGTAAAGAAATGTCTGTTCACCCAGAGAGGTCACTGGCAAACCAAAGAAAGGCGTCCACCCAAATCCAGCTTGGTGAACCAATGAGTTTATTGGGGTCCCTTACAGAAGCGTGGGTAACTCAGGGACAATGGCATCATCACTGAGTAGTTCCCACCCCTGTCAATTGTTTCTGCCTTAGCTAACCTGAGGAGTACAGAGTGGACATCCAGGGAGGATCTTGCGAGCCATGTGAGTCTCTCCGCCCTCCACCTCCTACACACACTTGAGGGAAGTGTTAACGGAGCCTGCATTTGTCACTTTTCTGTTTACTATGACCAATTCCCCCACAAAGCATAAAGAGGAAGGGTTTGTCATGACTCAGTCTGAAGAGCTGTAGACCACCAAGGCAGGGCAGACACAGTGGCAGGAGCATGAGACAGCTGGTCCCATGGCATCCACAGTCAGGAAGCAGAGAGAGACAGATGCTGGTGCTAAGCTCACTTTCTCCTTTCTACTCAGTGCAGACATGACCAGAGGTTGCCTCCTGGGTGACTCTGGACCCTGCTGGGCTGACAGTATTAGCCCTCACGGACTCAATAGCCTGCGTGTCCTCACAGCCGCTCTGCTTCCATATGGGACAGTCACATTCCACCCACAGCAAACAGTTATGCTAGGGGTGCCCCCCAAGATGCTCATGTGTTTCAGGCTGTGTTCCCAGGGCAGCATGGCCAGAGGTGAGCTCTGGGAAAGCAGCTGGATCACGAGAAGTAACTGAATCACAAGGACTCTGACTTGACCCATGGTTTTACTCATGGAGGAGTCTATGGCTTTTCTGTAGAGATAAATGTGTGTGCTCATATTTGTTCTAGTCTCATCTCTGAGGTGACAAGCACTCTGAGCAGAAGTAGTTGGGGAGGGAAGAGTTTCCTTAACTTACACTTTCGGGTCACAATCTAGCACTTAGGGAAGCCGGTGCAAGAGCTCAAGTTAGGAACACCAGAGGAAGGCCGCTTTCTGGCTCGCTGGCGCATGCTCAGCTGGTTTTCTTACGCAGTCCAGGACCACCTGCCTAGGAAATAGTGCCGCCCACAGGGGGCTGGGCCCTCCTACATCAGGTAATGCAGTCAAGATTATCCCTTATAGCTATACCCACAGATCAACCTCATAAAGGCAAATACTCAGTTGAAATCTTCTTTTCAGGTGATTCTAGGCCACGCTAAGTTGACACTAATGTTAACTAGGACAATGTTTGTGCGTGTGAGGGTGCACACGTGTGCCCATGCGTGTGGAGGCTAGAAAACAACCTTAGGGGTCATCCTTATATCGTTAGCATCTTTCTCCTTCAAGCAGAGTCTCTCAGTGGCCTGGAACGCACCAAGCTGGCTAGGCTATAAGGTGGCTATTGAGCTCCAGGTATCCACCTTTGCCTTCTTCCTTGGGGCTGGGATTACAGGCTTGAACCACCATGCGTGACTCTCTCCCATGGGTTCTGAGGGTCAAACTCAAGTTCTCATGCTCGTAAGACAAGCACTATACCCCAGCCATCTCCCTAGACTGACAGAGTTGTTCAGAACTGGTGGACACTGGTGCGGGACAATTGTATTCTGTCAATTATGTTTTAAATAAACACTGATTGGCCAGTAGCCAGGCAGGAAGTTTAGGTGGGACAACCAGACAGGAAGTAGAGGTGGGGCAATGAGAACAGGAGTCTTCTGGGAAGAAGGAAGCTCCCCAGTCCTGTCCAGACACAGAAGAAGCAGGATGTGACCTGCCCCACTGAAAAAGGTACTGAGCCATGTGGCTAACATAGATAAAACTAATGGGTTAATATAAGTTACAAGAGTTAATAAGAGGGGCTGGAGAGATGGCTGGGGCTGGAGAGATGGCTCAGAGATTAAGAGCTTTGCCTGCTCTTCTAAAGGTCCTGAGTTCAATTCCCAGCAACCACATGGTGGCTCACAACCATCTGTAATGGGGTCTGGTGCCCTCTTCTGGCCTGCAGGCATACACACAGAAAGAATATTGTATCCATAATAAATAAATAAATATTTTTAAAAAAGAGTTAATAAGAAGCCTGAGCTAATGCGCCAATCAGTTTATAACTTATGTAGACCTCTGACCTCTGTGTGGTTTTCTTAAGGACCTAACGGCTGTGGAAACTGGGCAGAACAGAAACCCCACACGCAGGCCTGCCATGCTACAGGGCCTACTTCGAGGAAATATCTCTCTGGGAGTAGGGTTCCGAAAGATACTTTATCTCTGGATGCTTCCCAGCCACCATACTGTGAGCAGCTTTCCGCGCCCACTCTCCGTACCCATAGCACTTTGGCTCTGCCACAGGTCTTAAAGGAAGAGGCCCAACTGACCCCGGCCTGAAAGCTCTAAAACTATGAGCCAACATAAGCCTGTCCCCCCTAGGTCATCTGTCTCTGGTATTTTGTCCTAGCAACAGCAAGTTGAGCTGGGAGCCTCGGCAGCTCTGCTGTGTGAATATGGAGCTAGATGTCAGGGACATGCATATGTGAGTGTTTCCATTGCTCCCGGGGATGTCCTAGAGGCAGAATAGCAGGCAAAGGCTTTCACTGTTTAACTGCCAGGCTGCTTTCAAAGGAGTTTATTTTGAAAATAAAAGCAAGGAGACAGAAATTCGTCCTTCAGGGCAGAGTCGGACAGGTTTGCCCCTGGGAGACTAGGAATGTTTTCCATTCATAGCTGTGTCCTGAGGCCCTGAGTAGACGCTTCATGAATGAATGACTTAATGAATGACTCAATTAATGGGTGAATGAGGCGATCTGAGGGAAGAGAAGACAAATAAGGAGAAAGGAGAAACCTCAGTGTTAGCCATCTTGAAGGTCCTGTGGCAGGGTGGGTGCTGGAAGAGACCCTGAGAAATGACCCTGGGATACCTAATAAGCTTTTAACTTGGTCATCAGCGTCTGTAGTTCAGGGGCCTCAGCTGGGCACTGCCTTCTCCACGGAGAGGTCTTTTCCCACCTCTCTCTCTCTCTCTCTCTCTCTCTCTCTCCAGAAAGGTGTAATTTTTCTCTCCTTGCTGTCAGAGGCAGCAGTAACAGCCTATTACACAAATAACGAGAGAAATAAAACCCACTGAGACACAGACCTTGAGGCCCGCCCTGCACACAGTGCTCAAGTTATCGAACCAGCATATGAAAGGCTTCGTGTGGATCAACGCATTAGTGGGAGACATCCAAGCTGGGAGAGCAGGAACTAGGGGGTCCCTGTCTCTGCAGTCTGGAGCTTCAGGACAGCGCCTATGGGATTACTGTGGCTATGACGGCAGCTGTCTGGGCAGGTGACACCTCAGTGCCTTCCTGCCTTGGAGGGAACAACATTAAACAGCTGCTCCGAAGGGTTCCAAGATTCAGCCCCACAAATCCCTGGCCAGCGACAAATGTCCCCACTGCAGGCAGCAGCTTGCGAGCTGTTTGGACACAGCCGGGTCCCTGAGCGGTGGAGCTATAACCGTGAGTCATAAACCCAAGTTCACACAGACCCAGAGCCTTGCTGTCCTGAGGCTTCAAGAGCAAGGTCACACACACTGTGTTCGGGCTGTTTCCTGCTGATGCTTCATCCCAACCTTGAATACACACACACAAACACACACACACACACCACACACACATACACACACACCACACATACACACACACCACATACACACCAAACACACACACAAACACACACACATACACACACACCACATACACACCAAACACACACACATATACACACACATACATAAATACACATACACACATGTCTTCCCTCTTGTCCTTACAGGGCCATTCTTCTGTTTGAGGGAGGGGTGGCTTTTGTTTCTTTGATTGTTTCTTGTTTCACGTTTTTTATTTTTCCTACCCATGTTAGGCAGGTGCTCTACCACTGAGCCATACCCCAGCCCCTCACTGGGGGATTCTAGGCAGGTGCTCTACCACTGAGCCACACCCCAGCCCCTCACTGGGGGATTCTAGGCAGGGGCTCTACCACTGAGCCACACCCCAGCCCCTCACTGGGGGATTCTAGGCAGGGGCTCTACCACTGAGCCACACCCCAGCCCCTCACTGGGGGATTCTAGGCAGGGGCTCTACCACTGAGCCACAGCCCAGCCCCTCACTGGGGGATTCTAGGCAGGGGCTCTACCACTGAGCCACACCCCAGCCGCTCACTGGGGGATTCTAAGCAAGAGGAACTCTACCATTGAGCTACATCTCTCACCCTCTTTTTAGTTCTCATTTTGAGACAGGGTATCAGTAAATTATCTGAACTGACATTGAATTCTCTCTGTAACTCACTCAGGTCTTGTACTGGTGTCCCTTCTGGACTCAGTCTCCCAAGTAGCTGGGTTGCGAGGATGCGCTCATTTTACTTTTGACGACCTCTATAAGACTTGGGCTGAAATGCAGACACAACCCGAGAGTCTGGGTTTAGGACTGTCACACAGGAACTTGGAGGGACACAAGTCAACTCATGATAGACCAAAGATGACATCCAAGGCAGGTTATTACAGAGGGAGACAGTCACCATGCTGTGAGGGAGCATGGGGAACATGAAGAGGCCCATGGAAAGACTTGAGACTATTCTGTTCCTTAGGCTCAGCTGATTTCCTGGCCAACAGCAGTGGGATGATGGCCATCCTTATGGAAAGCAGGCCTGTGTAAACAAGCTACCTGTGCCTTAAAGGAGCCATCTCTGAAGGATGGAAGGAGGAGGATATAAATGAATTCTCAGAGACGGCAATTTTCTCACTCACCTGGCACAGTAATCTCTGAAAACTCTTGGTCAAAGCTCTGAACTCCATCAAAGGTAGGCATGGTGGCACACACATGTCATGCCGCTGGCACTCGAGGAGCAGGGACAAGAGGGCCGCTGTAAGTTTGAGTCCTGTATAAAAAGTTCCAAGCTATCCAGGGCTCTATAGGGAGACCCTGACTCAAACACAAATAACAAAAAAAGGCTGCTTCAGCCTCATCGGGCTCCACTTGGCACCATTGCACCAGCAAGGGTCGCTGCCAGGCACCAAGAAACAGCATCAGAGAGGGACCAATGACGAATGGCACACAAAGGCACAAGTAGATAGATACCCATTTTGCTCTGCTGGAACCACTGGCCCAGCCAAAGAAGGGGGAAGATGGAGCAGTCATGCTCAAGCTAGGGGCATCCACATGGCACGGGTCACCTGGAAGGGGCTGAGTGGGCCTCAAGGATGCTGCAGAGTCCCAATCTCTCATCCATATCACTGTGGTTGGAGTGGGGTAGATCTCAGAGTTAGCTATCCAGGGCACCACCAGCCACCCTGGAGCCCTGTGGGGGTGTGGCTGAGGGTGGTAGAAGGCTTCTTTCCAGTCTAGAATCCCCCAGTGGGGGCTTGGAGATGTGACTCAGTGGGGGAGCACCATCATATGAAAGGCCATCATTGCCATCCCCAGGACCAGGGAAGGAAAGTTATTCTCTGACCTTGAGTGGGTGTAAAGTCGGGGTTTCGTCCATTCTTAGATGCCGAGTGACCTCCTGCCACTCACTCTCCAAATCTAGCCACTCACTCTCTGCTAAACACAACCAATCTGCCAGGTCATTGGTTCCCTGACCTGACCCCATTCCACCCCAGGTTTCTCCCCTCCCAGAAGCCATGGCTCTCAGAGAGGCTACATTTGAGAAGTGGGTAACTGGGTTGCAGGACTTCCTTGCACCAGCTGGACCAGCAAAGTGGACTTTAACAGTTGGTGGGAGGAAGCAAGAGAGGTAGTGGGTATGGGCATGGCATCAACACAGGTGTGCACACAGCCATGTGTGGCTCCACACCACACCCTAGGCCCAGAAAACTGGCTTATACAGGTCTCTGAGGCTTGGTGGACACTTAGAGAGGGGCTTATGCTGACCACAAGCCCCAGTCACACAACACAAGCCAGAAAGGCCTCTTGTTGGCACTAGACACTGGGTATAATGGTCTGCTCTGTCCCTTTAAGGGACAAACCACTCCCACTCCCTCCCCATCTGATGAGGCAAGCTGATCTTCAGCTTCCAGCCTGAGTCTCTTCCTTTTCTATCTCCCTCTTGAAGAGGCAGCTTCTGTCTCTCCCCACTTCTCCCCTTCCCCTTCTGTTTCTCTCTCTCTCTCTCTCTCTCTCTCTCTCTCTCTCTCTCTCTCTGCCCCTCTCTGTTCTTCTTCCTTCTCCCCTTCCCTTCCATAACCCACTAAATAAATATCCAACCTCACTCTGCATGGCGCGCCTATCCATCTGTCTCTTGCCCACCGTGTGGCTCCCTGCCAGGGACCAGCCACCTTCGGAGACCTGAGATGTGGTCTCATGGCATGCCCATCCATCTCTCCTCATGGGACTTGCTGCCCTCATGGCCCACTGCAGCCACTTGGGAAACTGCACCGTCCCTGCCTGGGACTGGCTGCTCTTGGGACCCACTGCCCACTGCCTGCCTCCACTCAGGGACCTGCAGCATGGTCTCATGGCCCCCTGCAGCCATTCGAGAACCTGCAGCATTTTTAGTTAATCCATTACAATGGGGGCTCTTGGAAGCAGTTCTTTGTGCACGTATTCTATGGTATATCAGGCTCATGTGCCCTTGTTGCTTAGCCTTACTTAGAAGGATGCAGAATTGGCAGCAGAGTGATTATAGACCCTCCAATCGGTGTCAGTGGGCTAAGATCCAAGTTAGTAGCCAGTTGGGAGTGCCCAAGGCCAAGGGCATGGTACAGGAGAGTAGGGTGGATGGAGGGGACTCAGGCCTTTGGAGGTTACTCCATGGATGGTGCATCCAACCCAGTGATCAGAGTTCAAGAGGCTCTCAGGCTCCCAGAGTCCTACATGGCCTAGTCAACCCACTCAGCCTCTCCCAGGGCAGCTGCTCACTGAAGAGTGCTGTGAACAGAGGTTGGGCTCAAGGTTAGAGTGCCGTGTGCAAAACTCCAACACAGCTTGAGGAAACAGGGCTGACCTTGTAGAGCTCAGAATGAGGGTTTGAAAAGTCAGGAAAACTAGGGCGGGTGTGATCTCTTTCTGGGACCCTTGGTGGTGGTCTGCTAGCTTCCAATGGGGAATGGATAGGAGGTCTCAGAGAGGTCAGGGACCCAAAGGGACCCAAAGAGAAGAGATAGCTGGGGAAGGGAAGATGTCATAGCCTGGGGATGCAGTGACCAGAGTAAATGGCCTTGAGGAAGGACAGTACAGAGTCATCAGGAACGAGGCAGCAGCGGAGTGGACGCCAGCCCTTCCTGGCTGGTGTCCCCACGGAACCCCAGGCGCTCACGAGCTTGGCATCTCCTAGACTCTAATTTGTGGGAGAAGCGACCTTTTATATTTCAGATCACATGAAGTTAATTTGCACTCCAAGTTCAAGAACACTCCGTGAAGGTACGAACAAGGCTTCCCAACAGCTGTTACCGTGGGGCTCAACACGACAGAGACAGGGTCGCTTTTTACACAAGAATAATCTCTCTCTGCCTTCAGAAGAGAAAGATCTAAGGAACTGTGAGGGTCCAGCAGTCACCTTATTCAGTCTCACGGCCACACCATGGTCTTCACGGTGTTTGAACGTCTCCAGTGAGAAAGGCTTTCTTATCTGCAGGGTCAGCCAGACTATTTCCAGGCATGTGTGGCTGTGACTGGGTCTCACCACTACTGGGGTATCTGATTTTACTGACTCCATGATGCCCCACCTGGGGTAGAACAACCCCCTTTATTCATTCCCACGATAGCGCTTTAAATGTTCACAGTTGCAGCGGCAGGTGGATCTCTGAGTTAGTTCGAGGTCAGTCTGGTGTACACCGTGAGTTTCAGGTCAGCCTGGGTGATAGAGAGAGACCCTATCTCAAAAATAAAACACAAATGTTAGCAGTGGCTGACACGTTGGACCATCTCTGTCCCTCGCTTGTGTGTCTCTCTCTTTGTTTCTCTGCCTCTCTCTCTCTCTCTCTCTCTCTCTCTCTCTCTCTCTCATGTGTGTGTGTCCTTCTCTGTGTCTCTCTGTATAAATATATGTGTGTACATATGTGTTTGTGTATGTGTAGAGTGGCTAGAAGGCAATGTTTATCTTGTTTCTTGTTTGTTTGTTTGAGACATGGTTTTTCTGTGTAACCCTGACTGTCCTGGAACTCACTCTGTGTGTAGACCAGGCTGGCCTTGAACTCACAGAGATCCACTCTCCTCAGCCTCCTGAGTGCGGGAATTAAAAGTATATGCTACTATGCCTAGTTTGGTCTTGTATCTTATGCGCTGACCACAGTGTAGGCTTCTCTCAGGCTGGAGCTCAAGCTTGGCTAGGCTTGCTGGCCAGTGAGCTCCAGGCTTCTCCCATCTCTGTCTCACTAGTGCTGAGTTTACAAGCATATACCATCACACCCAGCAATTTTACATGGGTTTGGGGGTTCAAACTCGGGTTCCCATGACTTGATAGTGAGCATCTCCCCTACCAAGTCCTCTCTCCAGCCCCCACCTCTGATTCTATAACCGTAGATCTCTGAGTGGATGTTGAACCCTGGTGCCTAGGGATGCTCTGGTTTGACCTATTGCTCCCTGCTGCTCCCTGTCCTGACACTGTCCCCTACATCCTTCCCCTGAGCTCCAGGGTGTCCTGAAGCCTCTTGGACAATATCCCCAAAGTAAATGGCACCTGCTGGTCCTGTGTCCTTCGCCATCAGAGGCGAAGTGAGGGAGCAGCAGAGGGGAAGTCTCCAGACCCTGGGTTCCAGTGGCTGTTTTCCCAGGGCCATGTCTCAAGGCCAGTCATTCATCAGCAACTGGACCAAGTCTCTTCTTTGCCCACTGGGGGAGTCAGGACCGGAGTTCAGTCCCTGCAGGAGGCTGCGGGATTGCTTGGTCTCTTCTAAGCCTCTGCAAACCTGGATGGTGGGTAAAGAAAAAGGAGAGCAGAGTCAGGTGGGGTGGGGAAAGCTTCACTTTTGGGTAAAGTAAGGTCAGTCCGGGCAACAGAGAGAGAAGGGGATCTGGAAGAGAGAGAGAGAGAGAGAGAGAGAGAGAGAGAGAGAGAGAGAGAAACAGCAACTGAAAGGAAGACAAAGAAGAGGCAGAGAGAGACAGCAAAAACATTGAGAAACAGAGAAACAGTGAGAGACAGAGAGAGAGAAGTTGAGGGAGACAGTAAGGAAAGACAAAGAGTGAGCAAGCACACTGAGGAGAGGAACTGGAGAGGAGGAGTAAAACATGGGGTTGTGGACAGAAGTTACACCACAGCTTTTCACAAGGGGACTCTAGGGGGTGCACTACCACTGAGCCACACCCAAGTTCTTCACTGGGGGATTCTAGGCAGGGGCTCTACCACTGAGCCACACCCCAGCCCCTCACTGGGGGATTCTAGGCAGGGGCTCTACCACTGAACCACACCCCAGCCCCTCACTGGGGGATTCTAGACAGGTGCTCTACCACTGAGCCACACCCCAGCCCCTCACTGGGGGATTCTAGGCAGGGGCTCTACCACTGAGCCACACCCCAGCCCCTCACTGGGGGATTCTAGGCAGGGGCTCTACCACTGAGCCACAGCCCAGCCCCTCACTGGGGGATTCTAGGCAGGGGCTCTACCACTGAGCCACACCCCAGCCCCTCACTGGGGGATTCTAGGCAGGTGCTCTACCACTGAGCCACACCCCAGCCCCTCACTGGGGGATTCTAGGCAGGGGCTCTACCACTGAGCCACACCCCAGCCCCTCACTGGGGGATTCTAGGCAGGGGCTCTACCACTGAGTCACACCCCAGCCCCTCACTGGGGGATTCTAGGCAGGGGCTCTACCACTGAGCCACACCCCAGCCATCTTTTTACTTTTTATTTTGAAGCAGAATATCACTAACTTTCCCAGGATTGACTTGAAGTCGCAATCCTCCTGCCTCAGCCTACAGAGTTCTTGACAATCTGCCCCCACGCCTGCCTTGTATCTAGCCATATACCTTTCTGTCACTTTTCATTCAACTGTGGTCTAGATGCATGAACTCCTAGCTGGGTCCTCCACCAGACTCATTCAGAATCCATTCAATGAGCAGGGCTTGCCATGATACACCGGGGTCTCTTTTTCCCACAGGCCTCTTGAATCCCCACCCCCAATCCACCCCACACACACCATTCTTCTTCTGTTTTTGCTTGCTTCCTGGTTCCTCCATTTTCCCATCAACAAGCTCAGAGAAGTCCTGACCCTCCACAGGCCCCACAGAAGGCTGGGAGAAAGCCTCTTTACTTGGTTCCATCCCTAACCCTTAGAAAAATCAAAATGGTCAGCACCTCCAAACAAAAAGCCTAGAGTCCAGCCAAGTCCCTTCCATCCTGTTTGGTGCTGCTGGCTCCCAGCTTCATCCTGGCAATCTGTCTGTCCATCTCAGTGCAGTTGTCCCTGACAACAGTGGCCAGAGCTGTTTGTGTAGGGCCGTGATTCTCAGCCTGTGGGTTGCAACCCCTTGGGCAACCCTCTGTCTCCAAAACTACTGGCATTGCAGCAGCAAAACTATAGTAGTAAAGTAGCACCAAAAATAATTTCACAGTTGGAGGAGGCTACAACATGAGCGATTGTATTAAAATGTTGCAGCATCAGGAAGGTTGAGAACCTCTGAGCTAGAAAAAGACATGGTGTGGACGTGGACGTGAAATTAAAGTTGATTCACATTCAGCCCCTTGCCCTGGAGAGCCTGGCTCTGCCCGCTGCCCCTGGATCACCTGCCTCTTTAGGTCTTAGCATCATGCATCAAGCACCCACTGCCTACAGGGGGTTGGATGCGGTCCAGAAAGAGGTGCCGAGTCTGGATCCTGAGCTACGCCTGGACCCTTACTTGGGCTATTGCACAGTTATTAAGGATCATCCTGGGTTACTGTCTGTGAGCCGACCCATGGCACATGAAGAGAGAAGGGGTTTTGGACCCATCACCTCAGAGGTTGAAATAGGAAGATTGAAAGCTCAAGACTACCCTGGACCAAAAAATGGCAGCATGAGGAGGATCTGAAGAGATGAATTAATGGTTATGAGCATTTACTGTTCTATCAGAAGACCAGATACCTGTGCCCACACAGGGAGGCTCACATACACCTGTAATTCTAGCTGCAAGGGATTCAGTGTCTCTTCTGGGCTCCAGGGGCATCCACACATGCACATATACAGACAGTCATGTACACATGCACACACAAACACACACACACACACACAAGCAAAATAAAATAAAGATATATTGCTTGTAGTGGTAAATTAAAAGAGGAGAGTAGTAAGTTAGGTCAATGACTGAGTCAATAAACTACGTCCCGGGGGCTGGAGAGATGGCTCAGTGGTTAAGAGCACTGCCTGCTCTTCCAAACGTCCTGAGTTCAATTCCCAGCAACCACATGGTGGCTCACAACCATCTGGAATGAGGTCTGGTGCCCTCTTCTGGCCTGCAGGCATACACACAAACAGAATGTTGTATACATAATAAGTAAATAAATAAATATTTTTTTAAAAAAAACTACGTCCCACACCAGCATGAGGATCTGAGTTCAATCCCTGGAACCCACATTTTTTAAAAGCTGGTGTAGTCTGTACTTTTACGTGCACTCAGCACTTTTAATCCCTACTTCTTCACTGGTACCTATATGGTTTATTTATCGATGTCATGTGGTACTTATCGATGTCATAAGGCCCTTCCTAGCCACTTCCTTGTTAGCAATGAGGTAAGTACAACATCTCTAGAAACTGGAACTTTCCCCAGGGCCTGTATGCAGTGAACACACGTGGAACCTATGGATAGAGTGGTAGCATGCATCCCAGGAGAGGAAGACTCGTGGCTTTGGAGAGAGGGTGGCTGGGCTGCATTCCAACCCTACACACCACTCGCTTACACTGGGGTTAACTGCACCCCAGTTCAAGGCTGGAAGAAAGACTAGGGGTTCAGGTCTTCAGGAGACTGATGGACACACTAGGTTCTGGTTCCTTGGGCAGCATGTGACCCCTCTCACGGGCCTCTGAGCCACCTGGACAGAAACGTAAGCATGAAGACCTCACGTTATTCCTTCTGCCTGGAAACCCGACCTCCACAGGAGACCTGCACTCAGTAGTAGCGCTACCTGGGGTCAGCGCTCTGCTCAGCCCTATGTCTGATGTCCATCGTGCTATGTCATAAGCTATTTCCACTCCCAGAGCACCCCAGATTAAGCCGGGGCTAGGAAGCAGTGCCTGCAGACAGGCTGGACCGTTCTCTGGCTGGCTCTGACGGGGAGCCTTGTAGCTCTGAGACACCCAGAGAAGGAAGTGTTTAATTAATTTTTGATGATGGATGTTTGCAAAGACTTTTACAGAGGAGAGGCCCCTGGGTCCCCATCGTGTGACTTCGCTAATGAAGTAATGAAGTAATGAGTCTGTAGGGTGGGTTAAATAACACCCAGTCCCCGAGGGTCTGGGAACCAGTGCAGGCTCCTGGGTGGGTAATAAGCTTCAACTGTTTGGAGAAGCAGGAGGTGACTTGGGGAGGGGATCATCTTTCTCATTAAACCTCGGTTCCCCAGATGCCACTTTCCTCCCAAACTCAGATGAGCTGACAGGTCCCTGTCTGGCAAGGGAAGGCGTGGAGAGAGGCATACAGGATGGACACTTGTTGTGAACTACACTCACCGCCCCGGTCTTCCTGTGCTGTGTCCCCAGCTGGCCTCCAGGGACTTCCATATAAACTGACACTGGCATAGAGTCCCCTCCCCGCCCCCAGACTTAAGGACTCCAGCTTCCCCTTCCAGCCAGAGTGCCTTCTCTCTGGTCCTCTGGGCCTGTCCCCCACCATCCCAATGGGTCCCCACGGCCCTGGCTTGCTCACTGTTCAGTTCTCACTGCACACGGGACGTGGGCTGCTGTGTTTGTTGTCTTCTCGCTCTCCCACCGAGCAGAGTTCCGCAGAACTGGGGAAAATTCCAGGCTTGCTCACCCCAGTGCCTCTGGGCCCAGCTCGGAGGCCTCCCTGTGCTGAGCAGGCAAAGACTGGGCGGGCATGGTTACGGGGAGGAAAATGAAGTGGAGTAAGTAGGGGGGGGAGAAGAGAAGGAGAAAGGAAATAGGGGAGGTTAGAGGGGGAAAAAAGAAGAGAGGAGGAAAGGAGAGGGGGAGGGTGAAAGACAGATGGAGGAAAGGGGGGTTAAGGAGAGATTGGGAAGACCAAGGAAGCCGAATAACATCTTTGTTCAGCGGTCCCAACCCTCTTCTAGAAGGGAGACTGAGGACCTTGGGAAAAACAGCAGTGTTCTGACCTCAAGGGTCCTATTCCTCCTTATGACAGTTTCCCATGGTACCAGTGAGAGAGATAAAGCAATAATATTGGCTAAGAGCAGAACATTGCTCAATGCTGTTAAATCAGGTAAGTGTTAATTTTAATGTTTATTTTGCCTTTAAATATGCCAAGATGTTGGGGTCCAGACAATTTGACTATTGAACTGGTAGTTTCTAGACCTTTCTTTGCTGCCTGGCTATCTTGAGCTGAGGACTAACAACCAAGTAGTAGGCTGCTCTGCTTTGAACGCTGCACAGATCCATGAGGAAGCTGCACAGCACCTACAACTGCTTACTACTGAAGCACAACTCTGACTGCGGAAGGAGCTGTCCGGTCATGACCGGTTCAGTTTGTGCTGGATGCCAATACTTGCCTCATCAAAGTCTCCACTGCACTGAAGCCATTTCCACCCATGCCAAAAGGGAAGGGCTTCTCCAGCAAGCTCAGCAGGAGGCCTGCAATTGGGGCAAGAAGCACAAGCCTTCAATCACATGCGGCACCGTGCTGTGTGATTGGTGTAGATACATCCCTTCATTTGCACGAAGCATTCTATGCTGTGATTGGTGTAGATATATTCCTTCCTTTGCATGAAGCATTCTATGCTGTGATTGGTGTAGATATACCCCTTCATTTGCACGAAGCATTCTATGCTGTGATTGGTATAGATACGATCCTTCCTTTGCATAAAACACTGTGCTTGGATTGGTATAAGCATCCTTGTTACACCACTTCTCCAGCTATG
This sequence comes from Microtus oregoni, assembly GCF_018167655.1. NCBI lineage: Eukaryota > Metazoa > Chordata > Mammalia > Rodentia > Cricetidae > Microtus > Microtus oregoni. The sequence goes on from NW_024543062.1 coordinate 3,386,085, forward strand.
TAAGTAGAGTTTGGCTCACTATTCCAGTTAGCCAGGAGACGCTCTCCTGAGCTGCTTACCTTGTGCTGAAAGCGTTAGACTCAACAAAAGCCTTCTGAGTCATCAGACTGCTCAGAAGAGCAAGCAGGCTGGTGACATAAGGAAAAACAACAGCAAGATGACAGCATCCTATGTGTAGGAAGCAGCAGTGGGTGGATAAATGACTAAAGGGTCCTAGGCAAGGGTCTGGAGAGATGGCTCAGCGGTTAAGAGCACTGGCTGCACTTCCAGAGGACCTGGGTTCGTTTCCCAGCAACCACATGGCAGCTCACAACTGTCTGTAACTCCATTTCCAGAGGATCCAACACGCTACACAGACACACATAGGCAAACACCAATGCAAGAAGAAGAAGAAGAAGAAGAAGAAGAAGAAGAAGAAGAAGAAGAAGAAGACCAGAAAGCGTATACTCCAGTCATGAGAAGCTTGGAAAGCTGCTGAACCTTATGGGCTCGGGGACTAGATACCATAGATGTGAGAAGCTGGGGAACCCTGGGCCTGTAAGTATGGAAATCTCAGTACCCAGAGCCCACCCATGATGGTAGCTGCTGCTGTCACTGTCGCTGTCTACTCCACTGAGGAACAAGAGCTGCCAAGCTCTGGGTCATGGGCACAGTAGGAAGCTCGGAGTCTCTACCACAAACACCAACAGCCATTAGTCTCCAGCTTCTAGAGCCTGGAGCCATGCACCTCTATCTCTCAGAGCTTGGAGCTATAGGTCCCTAAATCTGTTAGTTCAGCACATAAACCCTTAGCACTCAAGGGCCTAAGACTGACCTCTAGCCTACATAGAGGTCATAGCCTCATAGCCTGCTTAGCTGTGATTTCTAGCAGGATGGAGCTGAACCTCCCAACCATATTGGTAACATGAAGCTGATGTGTGGTAGAATTCTGGTTTAGTATATGCAAAGGCCTTGGTTCCATTCCCAGCACTACATATCACTGGCTTAACAGTTGTCTTAGTTAGGGTTTCTATTGCTGTGAAGAGGCACCATGACCACAACAACCTTTATAAAGAAAAAGGTTTAATTGGGGCTGGCTTACATTTCAGAGGTTTAGTCCACTGTCATCATGGCAGGAAATACGGTGGTGTGCAAGCAGACATGGTGCTGGAGAAGGAGCTGAGAGTTCTACATCCAGATCAGCAGGCAGCAGGAAGAGAGAGTGAACCACTGGGCTTGGCTTGAACATCTGAGACTTCAAAGCCCATCCCCCAGTGACACACTTCCTTGAACAAGACCACACCTACTCCAACAAGGCCACGCCTCCTAATAGTGCCACTTGCTACAGACCTATGGGGCCATTTTTATTCAAAACACCAACGTGGTATATTCCAGTGACCTCAGTATCCAGGAAGTAGAGGAAAGAGGATCAGAAGGTCAAGGTCATTCTTGGCACCATAGCAACTTCAAGGCCAGCTTGGGCTATGTGAGATCCTGCTTTTAATCATCATCATCATCATCATCATCATCATCATCATCATCATCATCATCAGAGATTCATCCATTCCCAAGCTCAAGCTTCCTTCCTTCTTCTAGGGATAACCAGATGCCAACCCCAAGCATAGACCCATTCTGATTTTTGGGACAGCAACCTTTCATCTGAGCCCACTGACTGATCTCTGGAGACACAGTCTCCAAAAAGATGGAGGGATGGATGCAGATGGAGGAGGGTAGTTGCCTTTCCTATAGTGTGACCTCTGCTCCACTGCTCAGCGGCAAACAGTTCTGCCAAGGGACTGAGGAGCCTAGAAACTACCATCTCCCTTAGTCTCCAGTGTGGATCAGGGTTGGCCTCCCAGCCACCTCGTCCCGTGACACCCTCTCTTTCCTTCCACCTCCTACCTCTCCGAGCAGGGGCAGGCCAGGGAGGGAGAGGCTTTTGGCATTGAAGTTCTGTGGGTGCCAGAGAGTTAGCAGTGAGCTGCACGGAAACCCCAGGTGCGGCCTAACCTACAAATGCAAAATTATGGTAATGAGGACGAAGGATATTTGATGAGGCAGAATCTTGGGGGAATTGGATTTTGGCTGACTTGCAAGGAAAAGGCAGGCTGGGGGAAGGTAGAGAAATGCGGAAAGCCTACAGGCAGGGCAGGTGTGGGAAGCTCCATGGGCGGATGTAGAAGCATGATGGCAGGAGAGGAAGTGCCACCCACAGCCCCAGAAGGACACTCACTGCCAGGCAGCTGGCCCTAGGGAGAACAGAAGTGAACAGCAGCCTGGTCCTCACTCATCCATCCTGCAATAAATATGCACCTGCTGAATGCTCCCCGTAGCCTATATAACTGAGAAATGGCCCAGTGGCAGTCATTTCCCAGCATGCAAGAGTCTCTGGGTTCTATCCCAGCACTGCACTCTGAGAGCAGACTCAGGTTGTTCCAGGCTTCTACATGGGTCTTCAGACTCCAGGAAGCTGGGCCGGCTCCTGCAGGCTGAGGCCATACCCAGACCGTGCTGGAGACCAGCATCCTTGGGGTCTGTGTGATCAAGACCATAGGTGTGGGCACGAGTGCAGGAGCCCTAGGAGAGTTGTGACCCAGATGCTCCACCTGGACCCTTCTTTGCCTGGTCTTCTGAGTGCTGTGACCCCCCTCCCCCCAGTGACCCATACAAAATCAGACCTCTGTTCAGCCTCCTCTTCCGGTTTGGATGTGAGCCAGCAGGGCAGGGGAAGAGAGGGTGGTGTCATGACTACAGCCTCCCTTAATCATTTACCCATCATCCCAAGTTGGGAAGACACAGTACTCAGAAAGGGGCCCAGAGAGCTGAGTGTCTGCACTCTCCTGAGCAGGTTGTCCATACCTCAGCATCCTGCGTGGACCACCACCTCCTCCTCCATTTGCAACAGCCTAGAGGTGATCCCAGTTGCTTGTCTGAGCCCTAGCAGCTGGTTGACTGTGAGTCACCTTCTCTGAGACATCAGCACCCATGTGCTTGCCCATTTATCCCCAGAGGAAAGCCAGCAGGGCGTCCCATGTGTGGATACAAATAGAGAAGCCTGGAAGGAATCTTCAGGCCTGAGGCCTTGCAAGACTCCTTTGGGCCACAGGCTAATAGAAATAGAAGCAGTAGGAGCTAGAACTACCCAGCCCCAACCCCACAAAGCCTCCAGCACCCTGCTATCTTCATGACAGTTGTCTCACCAGAATAGTGACCTCAGACACCTTTATGACACTTACAAATTCAGGCATACACACTAAAAAAGAAAACCCAAGTCCAATTGGATTAACCTCCATCTGATCAGCTCAGCTAAATAAATTACCCCCAGCCCCAATGAGATTAAAAGGGCCGACATTTTAATGGCCTCATTTAGTGGGAGATTCAATGGGTTTAATGAGTTTAAGTTCCAGCCCCGTGTCTTTCTACCTGGCTTCAGACCTCTTGGGAGGCACAGGCCCTGGGGGTCTACAAAGGGGAGCCTGATCAACTGTCGGTGTAGTGAGGAGAGCATAAAGGGGAGAGAGAGAAGAGGTGGCAGAGGGTTCGGAGACACTTCCGATGTCCAAGAAATGTGCTCATGCTGGCATCAGGAATGCCACCCTTATAGACACACACCTTCCTTCACACCAGCCCCAGGGTCGGGAAAGCCAAGCAGAGAGTCCAGCAGGTCTAACTGCAGAGCCATATGACCCCAGTCTTTACCTGAACCACATCGGTACACGGAGGCAGAAGCTCCCCTGGTGGGCACAGGCAAACGGCACAGGACCATGAGGAAGGACAGAGGCTAAAAATGTCATTTGTTTTAGATGGGGATTTCAGGATGTAGCCCTGGCTAGCCTGGAACTCACTGTGTAGAACAAGTAGCCTCAAACTCGTAGAAATCCACCTGTCTCTGCCTCCTGAGCTAGGAATAAAAGTGTGAGCCACTATACCAAATGAAACTTCTCTTTTTTTGTTTGTTTGTTTTGTTGTTGTGGTGGTGGTGGTGTTTCCAAGACAGGGTTTCTCTATGTAATAGCCCTGGCTGTCCTGGAACTTGTTCTGTAAACCAGGCTGGCCTCGAACTCACAGAGACCCACCTGCCTCTGCCTCCTGAGTGCTTAAATTAAAAGCATGTGCCACCACACCCTGTTTTCCAGGTGTATTTTATAGGTTTATTAAAGGTATAGATTGATAAGGCCCGTTAGTTTCCCTTTGCTAGTCCGTTCTCTCCGGTGTCCCCAGTGTCTGCAGGGTGTAGGTCTACAATGATGATCAAGGTTAACCTCTGGCCTTTGTGTCCACACACCTACAAACGCATCTATAGAGGCAGGAGTGCATACACTCACACACACACACACACACACACACACACTCACACACACCAGAAAGTAACAGAGAAGCCAGGCCTGGTGGTGAGAATCCATCATTCCAGCTACTTGGCTACTTGAGTGGTTGAGCCAGAAAGATTGCGAGGTCAAGGCCAACCTGGGCTACAAAGTGAGAACCTGTCTCAAAAAATGTGAAAAGCCCAGGTGGTGGTGGCGCACGCCTATAATCCGTCACTCGGGAGGCAGAGGCAGACTGTCTCTATGAGTTAGAAGCCTGCCTGGTCTATAGCGCAAGTTCCCAGACAGCCAGGGTCATACAGAGAAACATTTTCTCAAAAAAAAAAAAAACTAAAATAAATAAATAAGCAAATAATATGAATAAATAAGTAAGTATATTTGTTTAAGATAATATTCTGGAAAAGGAGACTAGAAGACGTGGAAGACGGTGTTGGAGTTCAGTAGTTAAGAGCACTTGCTGTTCTTATAGAAGATCTGGGTTTGGGTCCCAGCTCCCACATGGTGGCTCACAACCATTAGAAATTCCAGTTCCACAAGATCAGACATCCTCTTCTGCCTTCCTTAGGTACCAGGTACACATGTGGCACACAGACATAGATGCAAAACGCTCACACACATTAAATAAATAGTATTAAGAAGAAAACACAGCGGGGCTACAGGACTCAGGGACTGGCTGACTGCAATGACTCATGGGATTGGATTTGGGGAGATGCAATGCAGGCCCACATCTTCATAGTAGCCAGAGGCTGTGTGTGTGTGTGTGTGTGTGTGTGTGTGTGTGTATGTGTGTGTGTGTGTGTCAAGATTCATACAGCTGTACCCCAAAAGAATGCCTTTGTTGTGTTAAATAATACCCTCTTTTTAGTTAAAAAATAAATAACCAGACATGGTAGTGAGACCAGTGATATCAGTACTCGAGAAACTGAGGCCAAGGAATAGAGAGGTGGAGGCTAGCCTGAGCTATGTCAAGTTTCAGTCCTACTTTGGCTGTGTTGTTGAGTCCTTGCATCAAAAAGCGAGAGCCATGTGGGTGGTTAAAATCACTTCCTGCTCTTCAGAGGCCCCAAGGCCTCTGACCCCCTCTTCTGGACACTCAGGTGCCTGTACCCACATATCATACATCTATACACCACACCACACCACACACACACACACACACACACACACACACACACACCTTCACAGAAATAGTAAAACCTACTGTCTTTTAAAAGGAAAAAAGCCAATCCCAGGCAAGAAGGCCCCTTGTCCTGTGAGTCCTGGTGATACATCTTCCTGCCTGCCATTGGTGGTGCATTCCAGGCACCTGAACATGCCAGGCCCTAACACTGTCCTGACACCTCAATTCCTCTGGAGAGAACTTGAAGGGTCATGAAGGGCTTCAGACGCCTCCCTTCAAGACCTGGTGAGAGATGGATCTTCCATTAAGAGCACTTGCTCCACTTCCGGAGTACCAAAGTTCAGTTGCCCGTACCAACATCTGGAAGCTCCCTGACTCCACTGACTCCAGGAAGCCTCTAATCCCAGCTCCAGGAGATCTGACGCCCTCTTCAGGCGTCCATGGGCATTTGCACACATGTACAAACACAATACATTTTTTTATTTTTATTTATTTATTTATTTGGTTTTTCGAGACAGGATCTCTGTGTAACAGTTCTAGCTGTCCTGGAACTAGTTATTGTAGACCAGACTGGCCTCCAACTCACAAAGCTCCCCCTGCCTCTGCCTACCGAGTGCTGGGATTAAAGGTGCGTGTCACCTGACACATATAAATTTTTTAAAAAAAAATCTTTTTAAAGAGAAGAAAGAAAGCTAGATATGATGGTTCATGCTTTTAATCCTAGCACTCCAGAGGCAGAGGCAGGTAGATTTCTGTGAGTTTGAGGCCAACCTAAAACACTTTCAGAAGAAGAGGAGGAGGAAGAGGAGGAGGGAGGAGGGGACAACCCAGTTTTTCTCTCAGCAGCTGGTGACTGGGAAATAGGAACCTGTGTGCCCGGTCTTGTTTCCATATTTGCCAGGGCTACCAGGGGAGTGAAAGCTACATCTGAGACCTAAAGCTAATAACCATGAGTAAGCTGGTATCTAATGCACACAAACCTTATGTCTCCATTATGTTCCTGTCCCCAACGTGTGGTCTATTCCAAGACACGCTTCTTGCTTTTGAACATCCGAGCCATTCTCTGTATCATCCTACCATCTGTGTGTGCCGAGGATTCTCTCCAGATGGTAACAGCCTAAGCCTGTGTCTACAGTGCACAGACTCCATTCTAACCTATACCGTCGGCCCTGTGTCTACAGTGCACAGACTCCATTCTAACCTATACCATCGGCTCAGCAGGTGTCTGCGATGTATAATTGCCCATACCTTTGAGGGACACAGGTGACACAAGGTAGAGACAACAGATAAGATAGAGAAAGAAGCAGAGGGACAGAATTGGCTCCCATCCTCCCTGAAGACATAAAATTTCCTGGTGCACCCAGAGGAAGGAGTGGGATTCACGGCTTTCCAGGAGAGAAGAAAGAAGCCGGTTCTCAACCCACAAGGCTTGGGCGTGCAAGCTTCAGTATTCTATGGACTCTGCTGCCCCCTAGAGATTATGTCTGGTAATACATGCTCTCTATGAGGCTGGCGACCCTGTGGCATACTCCTGGTGCCCAATCCTTGCTCAAATCCACCCTGTTCATCCCGGAGGTTACGGGTGGGTCCACAGGCTGTAAGGACTGCTGTACCTTTTTATTTTTCTCTCTCTTTTTCTGATTTAAGATAAATTAGTGCCTGCATGATGGTGTGTGCCGCTGACCCCAGCGCTTGGGAAACAGAGGAAGGTGGATCTCTGTGAGTTCAAGGCCAGCCTAGTCTCCAAAGCAAGTTCTAGGACAGCCAGTGCTACATAGTAAGAGCCTGTCTACGAAATAAATTGAAGCAGTAGCTATCCCACCAAGACCAGAGGAATGGGGTCCCTGTTCAAGGCAGTTGTCACAACTACAGAACTGCTACTGCCCATCCTGCGGCACAATGGACTGTGTTCTTGCAAACTGCGAGCCAAAAATAATTGCTTTCTGCTTTAAATACATTTTTCTTCGCTTTTGTCTTGTGCTTTCTATTTGCCAGATTGACTTTTTGGTTTGAGACACAGTCCCATGTAGCTCAAGCTGCCCTCAAACTTCATACGGAGTCAGGAAGACCTTGAACTTCTGATTCACCTGCCTCCACCTCCTAAATGCTAGGATCGCAGGTCTGAAACACCACAACCTGCAAAACAAACAGACGCACAACACACACATGTGTGAATATGGAAACAAAGACTTACCTGATTTCTGCCCCCATTGAATCCCAAGTAATCCAGCAGTATGTCACCACTAGCCTTCTCCACCAGGTAGGGTCCCATCCTCCAGGACTTCTGGGCTTCTTGATGCCTCTCCTCCTAGAGGCGTGTCTCCCCCATCCTTTTCACCCTTTTAAGTTGTTGCCTGTTGGTCTGGCGGTGGCATGAGGGGGTGAGCTGTTCTTGTTTTCATCCCATGCTAAAAAACCTGTAACTCCGGGCTCATAATCCATCTAAACACTGGAGGGGAGTGGTTGCACAAGGAAGTCCTTGGCTCAGTTCTCACTAAATAAAGAGACAAGCAAGTGTGTCTCTTCTGGGATAAGTGGATGGATGGGTAGGTGAATGGGTGGGAAGATGGATGGAGGATGGGTAGGTGAGAGGTTGGCTGGATGTGTGTATGAAGAAGTGGGTGGGGGAATGGATGAATAATGGATACAGGGATGAGCAGGTGGATGAATGTGTCGATGTATGTTGATGCGCGCATGCATGGGTAATAGGTGGATGAAGGGATGGGTGGATGACATGGATGGCTGGATAGATGGATAGGTTGATGGATGGATGGATGGATGGATGGATGGATGAATGATGGTTGGGTAGGTGGGTGGGTTAGTGACTTGAACACTTTCCAGGGAAACTCTCAGTAGTGAACTGCAAGCACAGCCACAGCAAGGAGACCTGTGTGAACTGAGGTATTGAGGGTAAGGGTATGTGGGAAGACGCTGGTAGCATGTGCTATCAGAGGCGCACGCATGCACGGGTGCACACACACACATCAACAATAGTAACTGCTATAATTAGTACACACAGGGCTCTGAATCAAAGCCTGGTCTGCAGGGTGGTCCTATTTGGGGGTGACTAAACATTTTGGAGGCCTTCAGGTCACTAGGGCATGCCCTTGAAGACCATGGGACCCCAGTGCCTCCCGCCTCCCCCTTGCCCTATGGCTAATGAGGTGAGCGGCTCTGCTCTTCCATATGCTCAGTCACTGCTGCCGCGAGTGATGCACCCATGAACATGGGTGTGCAAATGCCTCTTTGAGCTCCTGTTGCTATTGTGTGTGCGTGTTCATCTGTGTGCAAGGGTACGTGTATGCACACGCATGTGGAGGCCAGAGGTCAATCTCAGGTGTCATTTAAGTGCCATTCACCTTATTTTTTGACAGGGTTTCTCCCTTGGCCTGGCATTCACCAGTTCAGCAAGGCTGGCTGGCCAGTGAGTTCCAGGGATCTTCCTATTTCTGCTTGCCCAGTGCTGGAATTATAGACACATGCTTCAATGCCGGGCTTTATCTTTTTAGTTTTATTTATTTATACTGTTTATGTATAAGTGCAATGCGTGTACACCTTCAGGTCAGAAGTGGGTGTCAGATCCTGTTACTGATGGTGTGAACCACCACACGGGTTTTGGGAATTGAACTCAGGACCTCTGGAAGAGCAGCCAGTGCTCTTAATCTCTGAGCCATCTCTCCAGCCCTGTATTTTGTTTGGTTGGTTGGTTTTGGTTTTTCAAGATAGTTTTTCTCTGTGTAACATTCCTAGCTTTCCTGGAACTCACTCTGTAGACCAGGCTGGCCTCAAACTCACTGAGATCCACCTGCCTCCGCCTCCGGAGTGTGGGGATTAAAGGTGTGTGCCGCCACCACCACGCAGCTAACGTTTGGCTTTTTCGTGTGGTTTCTAGAGTTAAATCAGGTCCTCATGATCACAAGGCAAGTACTTTGCCACCTTAGTTACTTTTCTGCTGCTGTGAGAAAAAATACTCTGACTAAAGCCACTTAAGCAAGTAGGGATTTACTCTGGCTTGTACGGTCCACCGTGGCTGTTAAAAGGAGCGCAAAAGAGTTGATCACATCAAACAGTCAGGAACCAGAAAGCCATGAGGGCACGATGCCGTTCTGCTGGCTCCCTTTCTCCACCTCTACAGCCAAGGATGCCAGCCAGGAAATGGTGCCCACCATGCTAGAAAAGTCTTCCCACGTCCATTAACACTTCCAAGATAATCCTGCACAGGCACGCCCAGAGGCACAGCTCCAAGATTATTCTAGAAGGCTGGAGATGGAGTGAGTGGTAAGGTACCTATCTTTACCAGTTTAGTTGTCTAACGTGTATGTGTGAGACCTTAAGTTCAATCCCCAGTACTGAAAAAGAGAAAAATGTCAAAGCGGGGTAGTGTAGCTAAGCAATGGAGCCCCCGCCTTACCTCATATGTGAGGCTCAGGGTTTAATTCCCAGCACTGAAAACAAAACAAAGCTGGTTACCCAACTGCTTTCCAGTGCGCCCGCACTTCTTCGCGTGGCTGCCAACAATAGCAGGTGTTCCGGTTGCTCCGCACCCTTGTCAGCACTTGGCGTTGTTGGCTCGCCTTTAGCATCGCGTTTGTTTCGCACGGGCAGGATTTAGCAGCAGCTGTCTCGTGGTGAGTGTTTGGATCTCCTCTAGCTTGCAGAGCTGTCGACATTTGGATGTGGGAAAGCCCTCCCGACTCTTTGCCGAGCTGCAGATATTCAGATGTAGGAAATTGTAGGAAAGGCTTCCAAACGCACAAACTACAGAAATCCCTGTGTGAGTCCTTCGTCTGCATAACCGCCCCCCAGGCTCCATCCGGTGATCCTTCGTCCGCATAACTCCCCCTCCCCCGCCCGAGGCTCCGTTCCGTGACCCTCCTGGAAGTTTCAGGACCAGAAAGCCCTGTGTTGAGCCTCCACTGCTGTCCTGTGAACCTCTGCCCCAGCCCAGTGACACAGATAAGGCATTTAAGAGTCACACCGTGCCTTCCTATTTCACAATACTGCTTTGCTCCTGAAGGAAAAACAAAAACCAGCCCTGCAGTTAGAACTGGTGTCCCAGGCCTCTAAACCCAGCTCCTTGAGAGGATTGCAAGCTCCAAGCATACTGGAGCTACACAGTGGACGCGGGGCTAGCCTGGGCAATTCACCCGGCCTCAAAATAGTAAAGAGAGGGCTAAAAATGTAGCTCAGCAGTAGAGCTTCTGCCTATAATCCGTCAGTGAGGGGCGGGGTGCATGACTCCACACGAGGTCACCTGCCTATGTTCCCTCAGGAAGTGTCTAGAGGAATGGATTCTTAATAGAACATTTACCTAGAAGGCCAAGCATCTGGATTCGGTCCCCATCATGACAGGTGGTGCTGTGAGCAAGCATGTGACTACAAAGCTACGGGCCTGGGGCAGGGAAGGTGAGGGACAAAACACATCACTCTTATCTGTCCTGGAAAGTCCCTTTCTGGGGCTCTAGAAAAATTCTATTCTCCTCTGAGGGCCTCTATTTCCTCTTCTTTGAAATGAACAAATGGCAAAATGCCCCAAGGTTTCTGCTAGGATTGCCATAGTTCTAAGCAGGTGCTGAACTTTTGAGCCATGACCCCACCCCCGCCTGGGGGATTCTAGACAGGTGTCGTACTGTTGAGCCACACCCCAGCCCCTCCATTTCTCCTGGAGGGGGAAAAGCACACGCTGCAAGGCACTTACATTTAGACCGATGATCTTGACAGAGGCACAGGAGAGAGCAGGCTTCTTTGCCAGGGTAAATAACTTCTTAAAATATTGAAATAAAGGCTCCCAGCAATTGCACGTGGATCAAGCTTTCATTTCTTGGAGGGCTAAACAAATAGTTCAAGATATGGGGTGGTGTTTTCCAATATCCGAACTGAAGGCAGAGAGCGTCGGTTGAGAAGAGAAAGGTTGTCATATTTGAGCTTGACTAGTTTCGGCACAAATAAGCAGACGCGCTAACTCTCAATTCTGTGCCACTGCGGGATCTGGACTGACAATGAGGATACCCTTTGTGGGATTTTCCTTCCTTGTGGATTTCATTTGTTTGGTCTTGAACTGGACTGAGCTCCTGATCCTCCTGCCTCTATCTCCTGAGAGCTGGGATTACTGTTTCAGCCAATGCTGGGGATAAAGCCCAGAGCTTTGTGAATGCTATACATGCACTCAGCTAACTTCTATCAATACAACACACACATACATATCAGACACACACATCATACACACTAAATAAATGAACCCTCAGTGAAGCCCTGGAAGTCACCCAGCAGGAGGCAGGCAAGGGCACTTATGAGGCTGGGTGTCAACTGCAGAGCTTAGGATAGGAGTGTGGAGGGAGGAAGACATCCATCCACCTACCCACTCAAGAGTCCATCCACCTACCCAACCATCCATCCATCTATGCACCCATTCATCCATCTACCTATCCATCCATCCTCTTACCAACCCATCCATCCACCAATTCATCTACCCATCCTCTCCTGTAAATATCCATCCTTCCATCTATCCATCAGCCCATCCACCTACCCAACCATCCATCCATCCGTCCGTCCATCCGTCTGTCCATCCATTCATCCACCCATTTATCCATCCACCACCCAACTACCCACTCACCCATCCGTCAGCCCTCAGCTGAAGGGTAGCCAAAGTAGGGAAGGCTCCAAAGGCAGCCACTTCCCCTGGCCTGGCTTCTTCTTTGTTACCTACCTCTAAGCCATCATCCCAGAACTTCTAGAGGGTGTAACTCTTATGTCTTTAAGACTGCTTTCAGGCTTATGAGCCTGGGGCAGGAGTTATAGAGGCAGGTACATTACCCGCACTGCCAAAACTTGTCTTTTTTAAAATTATTTTTATTGATATGGTTTTCTTGATGTTTATTGGGTTTTTTTTTAAACAAAATTCAAGGTTCTCTAGAGAAACAGAATGGCTTTTTAACTTTGTGTTAAAAGGAGGCTTACTAGATTGATTTATATGATGTGGTCTGGGTAGTCCAGCAATGGCTGTCTCACACTGTAGAAGCTGAGAATTTGGTAGCCACCTGGACCATTCCCAGGCTGTCTCAACAGTCCCAGTCGGTGCTGAAGGCAGAGAATTCCTGCAGAGGAGCTGGTCTTTGGCCCATGCTGGAAGGCTAAAGAAGCTGGGTTCTGATAATAATGGCAGCAAGATGCCACAGAGTAGATGCACCTGTCAGCTGGACATGAAGGCAAGCAGGCAAAAGGGCAAAAGCATTTCCTTCTCAGACCTCTTTTTATCTGAGCTGCCAGCAGAAGCTACTGCCCACAGGTATGATGGGGCTTTCCACCTTAATTAAAAGGGTTGGTCCCTCACTGTGCGCCCAATGACTTACCTGTTGGCTGGGTCTGGATTCACTCACATTAACAACCGAGAACATCCATTGCGCAGAGTCTCACCAAGTAGCCCAGGCTATATAGGACTCATGCTTCCCATGTTTTGGCCTCCCAAGTTCCGGGAACATAGGCGTGCCCACCTGCCTGACTTGCCCTGCTTCTACTCGCAAACACTCTTGAGGGGAGAGAGCAGAGAGCAAGCCGGTGACTCACCACTTGTGTCCACGTGGCCGTGGCTTCTATTGACCTGAGAAGAGACAAAAGCTGTAGCAAGTCTCTTGGGTGTGTGAGGTCCTCCAGAAGGAAGCCTTTTGACAAATGGGATGTCATTTAATCCCCGCCAGGATCCAGGAAGAAGGAAGTACAGACACAGACTGTGCTGTGGAGGTCTTTGGAGATGTGGTGCTCAGCAAAGAAGCCTACTTAGTGAATTCCAGGCCAATAGATCCTGTAAGGGACCCAAGAGAGGACACCTGATGTTGTCCTCTGACCTCTGCATGCACGGTGCACACACAGGCAAGCATCGAGAACAGGGGACAGAATGTCAAATGATGATACTCCAATAAGAAGCTATTTGATTTGATATTCAGTGAGGATGTAACACCCTTGAAAAAAAGTAAATAAGTAAGTAAATACAAAACCACCATGCTCCTCTTTACTACAGAATTGGAAAATCCCCCACACCAGAGGATTATAGTCAAACCACCATCCAGCTTGTTAGAAAAAAAATTGTGACCCTTCCAATACACAGATCAGCTCTGGGATCCTTGTTATTTCTGTCATCTAACCCGAACTACATCCGCAGTCCAAAATGTGGCCTGTTAGTGGCCTTGTGGGTGCTGCAATTCAAAGTCGCTTCCTCTGGAAGAGCAGGAAAATCTCTTACTGGTTGAGCCATCTCTCCAGCCACCTCAATCTCAATCTTTTTGTTTGTTTGTTTGTTTGTACATGATGTCATGTATCTCAGACTAGCCTTGAGCTCACTTTGTGGCCCACACTGTCTTTAAACCCCTGTCTTGACTGCCCAGTACTAGCATGCCAGGTATGCACCGCTAACACTCCATTCCTGAAGGGCCGGGGATCAGACCTGACTTATATTCATGCCAGCAACAGAGCCTCATCCCCAGGCTCTCAAGTCAATTTCCTTTTCAGTCAGAGTCTCATTATATAGCCCAGGCTAGCCACAAATTCACCATCTTCCTGCCTCAGCCTCCCAAGGCCTGGGTACAGGTATGACCTACCGCACTTGGCCTCAAGGCTTACCCTCTGCGACCCACTTCCTCCAGCTGGGCTCCACCCACCCTCTGCAACCCACTTCCTCCAGCTGGGCTCCACCTCCTTAAGGCTTTAGGACCCCTACTGAGCACAAAGGAGATAGTACAGACTCAAATTACAGTTGTCATTTTATTATTATTATTAATTTTGTGTGTGTGTGTGTGTGTGTGTGTGTGTGTGTGTGTCATCAGTGAGCATCAGTTTCCCAGGAGTTGGAGGTACAGGTGGTTGTGAGCCACCCTAGGTGGGTGCTGGAACCCACCTTCAGGAGAACAAGAGCAGCAAGTGCTCATAACCACTAAACCATCTCTCCAGCCCCAACAACGGCTATTTCAAATGTGTCCACTTAAGGGTTTTGCTTTCCAGCCCAGCCCAGTGGTGCACGCCTTAATCCCAGCACTAGGGAAGCAGAAGGCAGGCCTATCTCTGTGAGTTTGAGGCTAGCCTCGTCTACATAGTGAGTTCCAGGACAGCCAGGGCTACATAGTGAGACCCTGTCTTGAAAATAAAAAGGGTGGAGGGAGTCTTTCTTTCCAGTGCAATCGCCCCCCCCCCCCACACACACACGGAAGAACAACCAAACAGGAAATGCGATTCCTCCTTTTGTTATCTCTGAGTCTGGTGTGTGTGTGATGGTGTGTGACTGGGAGGCTCTCATGCAATGGCACACGATGGAGTCAGAGGACAACCTCGGGCTTTGGTCCTCGCTTTCCACCTTGTTTGAGGCTGCTGCGCTCACCACACTAGCTGGTCCTTGAGCTTCCAGGGCCTTGAGCTTTCCGGGGACATTCCTGTCTGCACCTCCCATCTCTCCCTAGACGCACTGGGATTACAAGTACACATTACCTCAGCAGGCTTTTGCATGGGTTCTGAGTATTTGAACTCAGGTCCTCACGCTTGCACAGAAAGTGTTTTTCCCACTGAGCCCTGATTGATTGTACGAATCCCGTCCAGGCATCCGTTTAAGCCATGGGGGAGGTCTCCTCCCTGAAACAACAGCACGTCAGCCGGACACAACCTTTCCCCTGTTTTCCTTCAGGCTTGTTCTTTATCAACAGATCAAGATCCAAACCAGCCCTGAGTCAACCCCTCACCTAGCTGCTCAACAATGTGACCAGAATGCCGTCCACCTTGTTCTCCAATATCCCTTTTGCAAAGGTGATCGGTAGGTTTCCAGGGCTTCCACATGCTGGGGAGGCAGAGTTCCTGGACCTCTGTCTCCGAGAGAGAACGCCTAACAAGGTGGATCAAAAGCTTTTGAAGATTTCTCTAGGCAAAGCAACACGCCAGCAATTTGCTTTTGCGGTGTGTGGGCGGATGCATGTTTAAATTTAGAACCGACAAAAAGACTTTGCTGAGAAATCTATACGCTCCTTGCCTCTTGAGTATTAGTGCCATGAAACCCTAATCTTCCCCCTTCACGTGCCAACCGCGAGAATGCTCAGAAACGAGTTTCCTCTCGATCTGTGTCTGTTCCCATCATGCTTTGTATGCATGCCTTTTCTTTTACACCACCAAGAAATCATTTTGGAAGCAAGCTTCATACAGCTCGACGGAGCTTTGGATAAGGAGTCATTAACTCAAGGAGGGAGGAAATTTATTGAGAAGAATGCCTGAGCTGTCTAAGGACTTGAGTGTGTAAGCAGAAACGGGGATTTTTTGGGGGCAGTCAGCAGAGTGTACAGAAAAGCTTCTGAAGTGGGGTTTTCAGGACTCTGGGAAAAGGTCTCAAGGTTGCAGCTTTTCCCAGTGTCTGCCCAAGACA
The DNA here is from genome assembly GCF_018167655.1 of Microtus oregoni. Lineage (NCBI taxonomy): Eukaryota > Metazoa > Chordata > Mammalia > Rodentia > Cricetidae > Microtus > Microtus oregoni. The sequence goes on from NW_024543062.1 coordinate 3,401,899, forward strand.
TTCCCAGTCTGTGAAACCTCCATCAGGGTGGCAGGGGAGCTTTCTGGCTTGGATGCAAAACTCACCCCGCAGTTCAGGAACTTCCTCCTGCTTTTCCCTGAGACTCAGTGAGGTCAGGGGTTCCAGGAATTAGCTGGGACCTGGTGAGGGTCAGTGGCCCAGGCTCAAGTATCCTCAGCCAGCATCAGGAAACCAGGTCAGGCATCAAGCTGAACATCAGGGAAGGTCAGGGTGGGGTCAGACCACGCATTCGAGCATTCTGTTTTCAAAGGGGCTCATGGCGTTTCTAAGGCGGCTGCAAAAGATGAACTGATCTAGGTCTATAACAACAAAGGGATGGGTAAGGAAAACGTGAAGTATATACACAGTGGAGCCTCGGCTGTAAAGAATGAGGTGAGGCCAGCAAGATGGATGTCAGTGAAGTTCTTACCTTGCGAGCACAAAAAACAAAGTTCCATCCCCCAGAGGCCATGTCTAAAAGCCTGGAGATCTGGCACAGCCTGTAAGCCCAGCACTGGGAAAGTGGAGACAGGCATATACATCCCTGAGCTTGCTACCTAGCTCAAGAACCTAGCTCAAGAAACAAGGTGTAGCCGTGTGTGGTAGCACACCTTTAACCCCAGCAGAGGTGAGAGAATCTCTGAGTTTGAGACCAGCCTTGCGTGCATAATTAGTTCCAGGCCAGCTAAGGCTACAGAGTGAGAACCTGTCTCAAGGGGGCGGGGAGGGAGCAGAACAGAACAGAAAAAAGGTGGGTATACAGCTCCAGAGGAACAGTAACTAAATTGATCTCTGACCTCCACACATACCTGCACCCCCCCACACACAGATAGGAATATACACACACACGAATGAGGTTATGTCATTCTTAAAAGTAGTCAAGCCGGGCGGTGGTGGCGCACGCCTTTAATCCCAGCACTCGGGAGACTGAGGCAGGCGGATCTCTGTGAGTTCGAAGCCAGCCTGGTCTACAAGAGCTAGTTCCAGGACAGGCACCAAAAACTACAGAGAAACCCTGTCTCGAAAAAACAACAACAACAAAAAAAAAAGTAGTCGAAACTGGAGGTAATCATGGTAAGCAAATTAAGCCAGTCTCAGTAAGACAGGTATTGTATGTTTTCTCTCAGTTGCAGTTCCTAGGTTTTACATAGTCACAGGAAACGTGTGTGTGTGTGTGTGTGTGTGTTAAGTGAAAGAAATGAATTTGTTTGGGAAAATGAGGATTAACAGAAAGGAAGAGGAGGAAAGGGCAGGTAGAAGGAATAAAGAAAAAACGTTCAATTTGAAATCTATACTTTTATGAAAAAAATCGTTTTAGTTTAATGGCTCAATGTTATGAGCATTTGCTGCTCTTGCAAAGAACCAGGTTTGGTTCCCAGCATCTACATGGCAGCCCACAACTGTCTGTAACTCCAGTTCCAGGGAATCCAACTCCCTCTTCTGGCCTCTGAGGGTACTGCATGTACATTGTACACATACATTCCAGGCAGGCAAAAATACACAAATAAAAAATAAACAAATACTGTTTAATTTTTTAAAGCATTCTGTCAGATGAGCAATACCTATTTAAATGAGTAGATTTGTTTCTCAATACCCAAAAGAAAGAAAGGAAGAAATGAAAAACAGAGGGAAAGAGGAAAGAGATTAAATGGGGGCTGGAGTTTAGCTCAGTTGGTGAGTTTGCACAAACTCCTGGAGTTTTTTTGTTTTGGTTTGGTTTCTGGTTTTTCAAGGCAGGGTTTCCTCTTTGTAGCCCTGGTTGTCCTGGAGCTCGCTCTGTAGACCAGGCTGGTCTCAAACTCACAGAGATCCACCTGCCTCTGCCTCCCAAGTGCTGGGATTGAAGTTCATGTGCCACCAACACCCAGCCAAACTCCTGGATTTTATCCCCACAACACTTAAACCATGCATGGTAGGGCGTGCTTGTCATCCCAACACTTGGAAGGTGGAGGCGGGAGGGTCAGGAGTTCAAGGTCACCCACCCTTGGCTAACCTAGGCTACTTAAGACCCCATCTCAAAAAAAGAAAATAATCCCAGAACTCCGAAGGTAAATCCCCATGAGTTCGAAGCCAGCCTAGTCTACATAGTGAGTTCCACAACAACAGGGCTACATAGAGATACCCTGTCTCTAAAAAACAAACATACACACACACACACAGAGAGAGAGAGAGAGAGAGAGAGAGAGAGAGAGAGAGAGAGAGAGAATCAGTCAGTCAGTCAAAGTCAGGTACACACCAAATGAAAATAAACATAAACCGGGCGGTGGTGGCGCACACCTTTAATCCCAGCACTTGGGAGGCAGAAGTAAGTGAATCTCTTGAGTTCGAGGCTACACAGAGAAAACCTGTCTCCAAAAAAACAAAAAAGTAAAGAAATAGTAACTATTATGGCCATCCACTCCACAGCTGGGTCCACAGCCGGGACACGAAGCCCTCTACACTGGGTTCAAGCACCGCCCACAGGGTCTAGAAGCGCCTAGACCCAGAGGCGACACAGAGTTCTTTTGTCACGAAGCCTAGCGGTCCCCGCAGCAATGCGGAACCTAAGGCTCTGGGATTGCGGCGAACCACGGACCGGACTAAAGACCGGAACCGGAAGTTCTCTTCCCGCGCGCGTTTGCGAAGTGTGAGCTGGCTCAGTTGTGCCCGGACTTTTGTTTTTGCCGTGGTCGATGTGGTGAGCGCTGGTTGCTGCTGGTTTCAGACCCGGCTGCAGTCGGTAGTGCCCCAGCCGTCCCCAGCCCTGCGGGGTCGGAGAGCTCGGTAGTTTCCCTTCTCCCTGGTAATCTACAAGTAGGTGACAGCGGGGAGAGCGATGGGTTGTAATCGCAGGCAGTGTGGCTGGACAAAGACACTAATAGAAGCCTGTCTGAGCATGCGCACACTCGGTTTTGAGCCGGGGTAGGATATTAAGATAGTGTCTCTCCCACGTAACTCAGGCTGACCTCGAACTCGGGGTCCTCCAGCCTCGGCCTTCCTTGTGCAGGGATGACAGGCATGCACTACTACTTAAAACTTTAAATGGCTTGCTTGGCATTTCTGCTTTGGAGCTCCAGGATGGACCTGACTGAGTGCTCCCTCCCCTTTTTCTTTCCTTTATGACTGAAGCCCCCACTGAAGAACACAACCATGGAAGACAAACCATTGGTAGTATCTAAACAGAAGACAGAAGTGGTATGCGGTGTGCCCACCCAGGTGATCTGCACGGCCTTCAGCAGCCACATCCTGGTTGTGGTGACCCAGTTTGGGAAGATGGGTACGCTAGTCTCCTTGGAACCCAGCAACGTGGCCAATGACATCACCAAGCCAATGCTAACCACGAAAGTCCTCCTCGGGAAGGACGAGGTAAAGGGGTTGGGAGAACAATCTTTTTCTGGGAGTCATTTGTCCAGAAGGATATGGGGTGTCTGATAGGTGCCCCTCTGTACGCACCCAAGGACACAGTAAGCGTTCTCCAGGACCTTTCAGATCTGAGGGTGCCCTGGCTGCCCCGAATGATGCTTTTCCTGGCGTGTCAGCATTTTATTCAACACTCAGTGGAGGTATTGATTTTTGTGACACAGCCATCTCCTCAATTTGACCCCCATTGTGTGGCTTTATGCTAATGAAGGCTTTATGTGTATGTCTGCTTCTTGAGTCTTGACAGCAATCCCCTCTGCAGGCATGTCTGTCTGGGTTAGGGGTAACCACAAGATGGTACCCAGAGACACCCAGGGAAAATCTTAATGATGCCTCGTCGGCAGCTGGTTATGTCTGCCGTGTGCAGTCCACTCCGCGCTCTGAATCACTGTGGCCTTTTTGTCCCTGGAGGTGATTTAGGGAAGGTGTGGGAAGCTGGTCTGGATCCCTGATGGGTGCTTAAGGAGAGGAGAGCATCAGGAAAATAAAGTGTTTGAGCCGAGTGTGGTTGTGCATGCCTGTACTCCTCCCTTGGGAGACTGGAGCAGAACGGTTGCTACGAGTTTGTGATCAGACTGAGCTATGTGGTGAGTTCGAGGCCAGCTAGAGATAGACCCTCTTCTCCTCCCCCCCTTAAAAAGAAACAAAAACAAGGGCTGGAAAGATGGCTCAGCCGATAAGAACACTTACTGTTCTTCCAAAGGACCTGGGTTCAATTCCCAACACTCACATGGTGGCTCATAGCCATCCATAACTTCAGTCCTAGAGGATCCAGCACCCCCCGCTGTAGGCACTACACACACATGGTTCACACTCATACAGGCAGGCAAAATATCCATACACACACACACACATACACACACTACATATATATATGTATATGTATAACAGGGTTTAGTTTGTTTTTTGTTTTGTTTTCTGAAACAGGGTCCTCTGTGTAGCCCTGGCTGTCCTGGAACTACCTTGTAGACCAGGCTGGCCTCAAACTCATAGAGATCCACCTGCCTCTACCTCCCAAGGGCTAGGATTAAATGTGTGTGCCACCACCACCGGGCCAGGAGTTCAGTTTCATTCCCAGCTACATAAGGCCAGCGTGGGCTATATGAGACCCTTTATTCAAAAGGCAGGGAGCTATGAGAGAGCTTGGGGGTAAAGCGCTTGGCTTGCAAGCCTGTGTTCAGTGGATGGAGAAAGCTAACTGCCACAAGTTGTACTCTCACTCTCCCAGACAAAAAACACACACATACATAGACAGAGGCTGCTTGTTCATTTCCTGGCTGCCCAAACCCAAAATAATCGCACAGAAACTATATTTTAAAACACTGTTTGGCCTATTAACTCAGGTTTCTTATTAACTAACTCTTACATCTTAAATTAACCCATTTCTATTAATCTGTGTATCGCCTGTGTAGGCATGTTACTCCTTCTGCAGCTACATGGCATCTCCTTGACTCCGCCTACTTTCTCTCTCTTTTTTTTTTTTTTTTTTTTTTTTTTGGTTTTTCGAGACAGGGTTTTTCTGTAGCTTTGGTGCCGGTCCCGGAACTAGCTCTTATAGACCAGGCTGGCCTCGAACTCACAGAGATCCGCCTGCCTCTGCCTCCCGAGTGCTGGGATTAAAGGCGTGCGCCACCACTGCCCGGCTACTTTCTATATCTCTGTTTGGATTTCCCGCCTGGCTTTTCTCTACTAAGCCATTGGCTGAAACAGCTTCTTTAATAACCAATGGTAATAAAACGTATTCATAGCATAAAGAGGGGAATCCCACATCATCTCCTCATTTCTGTCTTAATAAAAAGGAAGATTTTTAACTTTAACATAGAAAAATTAAATATAACAAAACATATATATTTGTGTGTGTGTGTGTATATATATATATATATATATATATATAGAGAGAGAGAGAGAGAGAGAGAGAGAGAGAGAGAGACTAAATAGCCATGCATACATGCATATCAATGCATGTCTTTAATCTTGACACTTAGGAGATGAATGTAGGCCCTGGTCTACATAGCAAGTTCCAGATCAATCAGGGCTACATAGTGAGCTCTTGCTTTATAAACTAACTAAACAAATAAAATAGAGACTGAGGAAATAGCTCAGTTCCTAAAGTCCTTGCGAGCATGGCCTAAGTTTGAGTGTGAGACTCGGCTTGGTGATGAGCACTTTTAACTCTAGCATTGGTGAGGCTGAGGCCAGCCTCATCTACATAGCAAGTTCCAGCCATAGAGAGGGCCCTGTCTCAATATTTACAAAAAAAATAAATAAATAAAAGATATTCTCAGTGCTGGGATGGCAGAGACAGAAGGATCTTGGGGCTTGCTGGCCATGCAGTCTGGAGGATTCCAGGTCAATGAGAGACCCTGTCTCAAAGTAGATGATGGTGCTCTATGCCTCATACCTGGGGTTGTCTTCAGGCCTCTTCATACCTATGTATGTGCACACACTCTTTAAAAAAACAAACAAACAAAAAACCTGGGTATGTCAACACATGCCTGGAATCCTAGAACCTGGAATCCCAGGAGACTGAGGCAGGAAGATCTCCATGAGTTCAGTAACTTGCGCTATATGACTTCCAGGCTAGCCGCCTGGGCTACAGAAATTGACAACCTATCTTTAAGAAGAAGAAGAATAAAAGTGAGGTTTCCTGTCTTCTCCCCTCCCCAGCCGCTCATCCATGTCTTTGCAAAGAACCTGGTAGCGTTTGTGTCTCAAGAAGCAGGAAACAGAGCCGTCCTCCTGGCCATGGCTGTGAAGGACAAGAGCATGGAGGGGCTGAAGGCCTTGAAGGAGGTGATCCGGATGTGCCAGGTGTGGTGAGCTGAAGTCACAGTACATGACAGTCGGATCCGGTGGACACGCGTCAGGGTCTATGCGACCCATGTTTCTAGGACAGTCAGGTGGAGGCTCATTCTCTGGCTTTAGCCCTTGAAGCTGGGAACAACATTCAGATCTCAGGACTTGCCCTATGTGGCTACTGTGTTCTGCCTGGTGCACCGGAACTGTTCTGGGCTACAACAGAGGCATCTGCTGAGTGGAAATCACCCAGTTTGGGCACTGGCAGCCCTCGGTGTGCAGAGGCACCTGTGGGGAGACTTTTTTTTTTTATCAAAAATAAATCTAAAATACTTCGCTAGCCTTGTCAATAATGCTGAGACATTATGGTCATGTGTCAAGGTTCGCTTCAGGACACTGTAAGGAAAACCTCCTGTTTGGCAAAAGCACAGTGCATGGTTGCTGGCATGTGAGGTAGATCCCAGGCATGTGGGGTCATGGGCCAGAGCCTCAAATTACATAATATAGTGAGGGACAAGTGTGTGCAGAGACTGGACATGTGGGAAGCCAAGCAAGGGTGGAGTCCCTAAAGATGAGCTGGATGGGAAATCCATGGGGGAAGAAGAGGGCGCAGGTGAGCAATCCTCAGCTCAGAGAGGAGGAAGGCTTCTGAATCAAGTTGGGATCCGCTATTAGAAATACTTCCAAGGCTCACTGCAAGGATTGAGAGCCCAATATCAGGCCTGGACATTAGACTGGCATTGATGCCCAGAGTTGGCCTGTTGGTGCCCATTCCTCTGAAGATTGGCATCCTGGGACCCCTGGGGTCCCCTGCCATGGGAGGAGATGGGCAGAGGGTGGGGTCCCTGATCACAGCTGAGTGGGGATTTCTCAGGTCCGATAGGGAATCTGCTCTGACATTCTGATGGTCACCAGAGGAGAAGAGGCCACAGAGAAGCCGTGTAGAAGTCCAGGATGGAAAGCAAGCCAGTGCCTTTTCAGGGACCCAGGATGTCAGCTGTGTGCTCAGGAAACAAGGACGGAATTGCTGACTTGGCCTCTGAGCCAAAGATTCAGGAGTGCCTGCCAGGTCCGGGGATGGGCGGTGAGCTTGGGTAGCCACTTTCACTTAGAGTGGGTTGGGACAGCTGGGGACACTAGCTCAGCTGCGGTGGGAGTGGGGAGTTGTGCCCAACTTCTGGAAGGAGGTGTTGCTGCCTATAACAGGGGTGTCCCAAAGCCTCTGAGAGCCCCGTGCTTGCACCCCCATCCCTGGCAGGCAGCTCTCCCACACAACTTTGCCCTTTGTCCATCCTTTCCCAGACCCTGGTTTCCCTTCTCCTTTATGTCCCCTGGGTAGACTGATGGTGGGGTCTGGCACTTCTCAACCAGGCGTCCCCTCTGTAACCTCTTCCCCATCCTCCCAGTTGCCACCAGCCTCTGGAGAGTATGGGCCATCAGAAATCTCACAGGCCGTGAAGGAGAAGGACCGGTGTGGAATACAAACAGCTGGTAGAGCCAGCCAGGGCAGGGCATGCTCAGGTGCGCCCTGTAGGGTGGCGGCACTGGCCAAAGGTCTCTGTTTGGTATCACCCTGTGATTATTCAGATGGATAATAATCAGCAAGCCCCAGCTTCCTAGCCTTAGCAGATAGAGAGCACCCTGGGTGGAGCTCAAGGCCAGATCCAAGTTCTGGTTTGTGGCTTTGGTTTTCTGATTTGTTCCCTAGGCAGACAATTAACATGACCCATTGGGTGACCCATTACTTCCCTTTCACCAACCTTTTCCCGACACCTGTGCCCCAGAGAGGCTATGCAGCAGCTGTTCCCGGGTAAAAGAGCTGGGATTCGAGCCCAGATGAAGGACCCAGGCACCAGGCCCTTTAACAGCTCCTTCATCAATGTCAGCTCCATCCGCCAATAAGGCTCAGGGATGCTGGTTTTGCTTCCAGGCTTCTGGTCCTGGGTCAAGCGGTTTCCTTTCCAGTCATCTCTTTGGGTCCTCCACCAACCCAAAACGCAAGTGACAGAGTGTATTCCACATAAATGACAGCTGGGGGCGTAAAGGTAGCTTCATTCACTTTGTCTGCAGGGCTGGAGGCTGCCTGCTTGGGAAGGGGTACTGAAACTGACCTGTAGTTGAACCGGCTCTCTCTCCAAGCTGGGCAGTATTTACAGCTGCTTGGAGCTGTCTGGAGCTGTCTGGTAGCCGTAAAACACAGGCCCGTAACAAATGCCTTAATCATCTAAGCCAGTGCCCCTGGCCCAAATCTGCTGTGTAAATCAGCCAAGGCTCTACTGGAGAAGGGACCTGGCCAGAGCGTCCCCTGTGCTCCGCTGCTGCCGTAACTCAGGAGAGACCCACGTCACCCGGAAGCGATCCACAGCGCCAGCAATTCCTGGGTGGAAAGGATTTCTGTGGACACAGGCGCTGCACGTGGCACACACCTGGGGTAGATCTGTAATCGACTCCTAGCGCACGTAAACATAGACTGCTCTGCCTGTCACGTGCTCAGGCCAGGCTGCCCCCTAAGGGCCATGCCTTCGCCACCATGAGGTCGTTTAGCAGTTTTCTGCTGAGAGGAAGCAGCCTCCCCAGTGGCTAGGACAATGTGCTCTTGCTCAGTCGGTGACGGCACTAAAGAGGTCAAAGGAGGCCTAGGAAGGTATAAATCCTCAGGGGACCCTGCAGGAGCCTTTCCAGGAGCTTGACCAAGCCCTACCTTGCTCCCTATAGCCAAGTAAGCAGCACACAGGCAAGCCATTGAACTGTCCTGGCTTGAGGTTGAGGACTGGGAAATCAAGAGGCCCAGAGCTGTGATGAAAGACTTACCAAACTTGAGGGCTGGAGTTCCTATCTCCAGAACGCATGGAAAAGCCAGGCAGATGAAGCAGCTGCCCAAAATGCCGCATGCCACATACCAAAAGAGACAAAGACAAGCCCTAAGTGAGCAACTGGAGCAGGGGCCAGTGGTGAGTGAGGTCAGGAGCCTACATGATGCACAGGATGACTGCAGGGGCATTACCACTATGTCTTACAGTTTGCCATCACACATCGGGGCTTGTCCGAAGGATCAAGAGTGCTAGGCTCGGCTGAAAGTGGAAATAAACAGATTCTACAAGGACCACAAGATGTAAGACCCCAGAACCCTGCTCAAGTGGGAGAAATCTCTAGATACAAGCCCAAGTAACACAGCTTGAAAAGGCTATGTCCCAGGCCTCAGAGCCCACTGCAGAGTGGACATGGCACCTAAGGCCTCGTGGAGCCCTGAACCCAGCCCCACCACCAGACACTGGCTTCGGGGGTGACAGACTGCCAACATCATGATGGAAGGCCGAACACAAATGAAGCCTTGGGATTAAAGGGTGCTTGGAAGAAACAGGGAGATGGGGAGAGATCTTCAAAAAAAGATTTGGTGGTACCTACCACCCAGAACATGAGAAGCATTGGGCATCCCTCACAACTAGGTCCCAGCTGCAGCTCCCCAAGGCCATACCAAAGATGTAGGACAAACGAGATTTTTTTTTTACTTTTATTTTGTCCCATTTCATACATGTGGGGGGATAGTGAGAAAGTAAAGATTTTCCTTCTACCATGTAGGCCCTAAGGATCAAATCAAACTCAGGTCATCAGACTTGGTGGCAAGCACCCTTTTGTTTCCTGAGCCACCTTGCTGGTCCCAATCCCCAAGATTCTGTTAGTGCCCTGACCCACCCACTTTCAAAGCTCTTCCATGCCCTTGGACAACCATGGCAGTCACTTACTTAGCCTGTGTCTCCTGATGCCAGCATCCTGGGACAGACGTCAGTGACCTTGATTAGAGGTTAGAGGTGATGTCTGCCTTCAGGCGCTTCAGAGATGAAAGGAAAGGGAGCTGCGTGGATAAAGGGAGAAGCTGGAAATCATCCTTGCCCTTCAGTCCATACATGTCACTGGCATCATGACCCTACCTGAGAACCCATGTGGGATGTGGAGACCAGCTCCCACTGGGTTCATGGTCACAAGCCTGTCTATCCACGCAGCTCTAAGGACTTGGCCTGTGGACACTATTGACTGGGACAGGGAAAGAAAGGCTGGTCCCAGAATCCAGGATGACAGAGGGTGTGGCCAGGTGAAGGGTGTGTTCCTACAAGGCTGTTGGGCAGGCAAGGCAGGCCAGGCAGGACTGGGAGGAGTTTCAGGGCCTCTGAGAAGCCATGCTCGGGAAGCAGCAAGAGTATCCAAGGGGCCTGGGCTTCCCTGGTTGCTGAGAAGAAGGACAGCAGAGATCTGGAGACCACACTGAGGAGGGACCTCCTTAGGTCCGGAAACTGCAGAGTGTGTCCTGAGAAACCAAAGCAACGCACCAGCCCAGTGGGCCCTGCCAGCTGCCCAGAGCCACCATGGAGGTGAGCTGTGTGGGTGTGAGTGAGTGTGCATGCGTGTGGGGCTGGCTCAGGAATAGAATGGTGTCCAAGCAGTGGCCCCATGACACCAACACAGTGGGGACACACTTGCTGCCAAGAATCAGAGAATCTCATCCCCTAGCCAATCTTCTCCACCTGTGTCCAGACTCCCTCCTTACTATGAAGGGTCTCAGGACCAAGGCAAGGCTTTGCCCATCTCCAAGTGGAAGGGCCCCCAGGTCCACACCCAAGTCTGGCATCTGGCTGTGGGGCAAAGTCAAGCCCGGACAGGCCCCGACAGGTTCTCTGAAGGCTGAAGAGTCGGGTCTAGAGAGGAAGGTGGGTACAGGAGCAGGAGGGGGCACAGTTGGCAGACATCACGAGGATGACCCACCATGGGGTCTAGGGCCATTGGGCACAAGCAGATTCTACTCATCCTCAGGGATGAAAGTCGGATCCACCTGTGCTTCAGCTGACACCAAGGCAGCTGAGCTGGCTCTGAGCCCCAGGTCCTCACTGGCCTGGTGAGAGAACCTATAGCCACCTGAGATTAGCAACCCAAGTCCCCTCTGTGTGTCCAGACCCTCTGTGAAACCATAAACAGAAAGATAACAGCCTGGGGAAACTGAGGCAAGGCTTGATCATGTTGACTTGTCTGCCCCCACCTTTCTCAAGGCTACATCTATCCAAGTAGGGGCCACATCTTGGTCACCAGAAGGCACTACATACGCATTCTAGACTCGTATTCTAGGCAGGTAGGCTGGAAGTCTCAGCTGGAGGAGGCACAGGCAGAGAGAAGGGGTAGCTGTGGGGATCCCCAACACGGAAGGCCAGCAATCGGGACTCATCACCCAGACTTCCTGGAAGCCGCAAAGAGAGACACCCAGGGCCTCTCAACCTACCTGAGCACCTTGACCCATAGGGAGCTCTTGGCTTCATCTCCGCCCTGCCACGCCTCAGGTGTGGGTGCTAGCTGGATCAGGGCCAGAGCGCTGACAGAAACAAACCTCATTGACACCCAGCGGACACTAGCAGGGGATCCAGAGGATTTGGAGATCAGCCTGGGGCGACTGGATGCCAAAATTATACTGCCCACCCTGCAGGGCTGGCCCTGAATGTGTCAGCTGAGCCAGCGAGTTCTACCAGCAGGTTACTTACCCCGGGGCAAACAAACCCTGACCCCGACTCTAGAGAGACCACATGGCCAGCTAGAGACTTGCCACAGACCAGCCTGAAGCCCAGTGTGGAAACCTCAGCCCACATCAGAGGTGGAGGCCATGGGACAGTGGTGGAAGCTAGGAACAAGCAGAGCGGCTTTCCTGAACCCCCACCCCCAGTTCTCTCAGTACCACCTTCTGGATTGGCAGGAGTCTAGTGTCCTGGTCACAGTGAACAGTAGGCTAGTGGGACTATCCTCATATGGGTGTGGCCAGGGCCTAGCCCTCTGTGACTGTGGTCTCTGATACCAGCCTCTGGTGAGGCCTCACTCGGCAGTGTGTGTGTGAAGAAGCAGGGACAAGAAGCTAGCTTCTCAGCCGGGCGGTGGTGGCGCACGCCTTTAATCCCAGCACTCGGGAGGCAGAGGCAGGTGGATCTCTGTGAGTTCGAGACCAGCCTGGTCTACAAGAGCTAGTGCCAGGACAGGCTCCAAAGCCACAGAGAAACCCTGTCTCAAAAAAAAAAAAAAAAACCAAAAAAAAAAAAGAAGCTAGCTTCTCTCTTGCCGCCTTCCCCTGTGACCCCTCACTTCTCCAGCTGTATCTGAGCTCAGCACAGCGGCTCCCCCTCTTTCTCCAGCTTCCGGGATGTGGTACTCTGTCGAGACTGTGGACTCCCTCTGCAGGCGAGTCATTTGGCAAGCCCTTCCCTTGTTCCAGAGCCAGGCAGCAAAGATGGTCCCCAGCCCTAGACATATCAAGGATGTGTTTGCCAAAGCCACACGGTGCACCCAGCAGAGACCCATTTCTGCCCCCACCTCACATGCCCAGAAGGGGGAGCCAGAAAGGGAGCTCCACCACCCAGAAGGGTGCCATCGCCTCCATTAAAGTCCATTCCTGAGATGGCTACCTGATCTCTCCCATCTCACAGCTTAGAACCCACTAGGAAGATGCTGCAATGACCAAAGTTTTCCAGCAGGGGGCAGAGCCTGCTGAGGTCGAGGCATGATCTGGAGACCCAAGAATGGGGTGGGGGGGGGGGCTTCTGCGTTATTAAGGACCCAGGCACAGCGTCAGGTTCCAGAAACTCCTAACCAGAAGGACAGATAAACACCCAAACAGATCTCAGATGAAAGCTTTTAGCAATGGGATGCGGAGACATTGCTAGAAGTGACAAAAGGCCGGGACATCAGTATCTGGGAGGTGAGGGTGCAGCAGCCATGGTCCAGGGTCTATATGTCAGGGACAGAGGTGGCCTAAGCAGTCAGGGAATGACTCCCAGGACATGTGCAGTCATGGGAAGTACATGATGAGAAGACATGGATTATAAGGGATCATGGGGTTGACAGATCTCAGCCTTGTACAGTTGGGTACTTCTGGAGTATCCCAGACACGTGCTAAGCCTCCAGTGTTCGTGTCTCAACTCCAAAAGGAAAGTAGCCTGAAATCATCAGTAGGGTCACATGGCACAAAGGACCAGATGGGTGACATCATAATACACCCACAGTGGTAAAGCCCATATGAATCCAGAACAGACCTGAGATATGGCCAGAGCACCCACCTACTCCAGGAGCCAGGACAGGTGAGCCTCTTTCCACAGGCATGTCACATGGTAGGGATTCTAGGCAGGTGTTCTACCACTGAGCCACACCCCAGCCCCTCACTGGGGGATTCTAGGAAGACAGTCTAAAGATGAACTACATTCCCAGCACACTTTTTATATTTTATTTTTAGATAGGATCTCACTAAGTTGCCCAAGCTGATCTTGAATTCACTCTGTATCCTAGGCTAGTCTTGGTTTACCAGTGTTGCCTCAGATTCCAAAGTAGCTGGGATGACAGGCCTATGCCATGAGGTTTGATTAAATTTACCCATTTTTATTTTTTCGCTCATTTGTATATTCATTCATGAATATGTATAGTGATTGATTCAGTGGGACAGGCTTTCCACTAGCCCAGTTTAGCCTAAAGCAGTTTGTAGCAAGAATGACCTTGAACTTCTAACCCTCCTGCCTATAACTGAAGTGCTGGGAAAACAGTCGGACACCAGCCCACTTGGTTTATGCCACACGGGGTGGAACCCTGAGCTTCACGCATGCTAGGCCAGCACTCCACCAACTAAGCCACATCCTCAGCACTACCCAGTTTTAAGCGCACAATTCTGGAGTAGTAGGGATGCCCACAATAGGCAGCCCCCACTTTGTCTAGTTCTAGATCTTTCTCACCACTCAAAAAAGAAGTTCTATGTCCGCGAATCCCCCATGGCCTTCTTCCTCCAGCTGGCCCAGCTCACGCACGCCCTTCTCTCTTGTCCCTGCCTGCTCAACTGCCTGACAACCTGGTGCCAGCAGGTGAAGGCACCTGCCAGCTAGGCTGTTCCTGGAAGCCAGCTGCTGCTGAGCAAACAACCCCAGAGGGATAGAGTGTCGACAGGGGCGGGGACAAGCCTTAGCTTCCCCTCCCTTTGCCCCTCCCTCAGCCCTCAGCCTAGGTGGGCCATTGGCCAGGTGAGGCCCTGTGTACCTTTCCTGGCCTAGCGCTACCCTCCAGAGACCGGCCTTGCCCCAAACCGAAGCTTGACTTCCAGTGGGGGCCATGTGGCCGCGTGAATGACCAGCCAGGCTTCCCATGAGGCTAGGCCTCTCAGGCCTGGGCCAAAGAGCTTCCTGCTCACCGAGGTAGGCTCCCGCCCCCGTGACAGACAACTGAGGGTAGGAAAGAGGCCCAAGGTTGTTGGCTCCCAGCTGGTACATGCACTACTGCTTACTGCTGGAGCTTGTGGAGACCCTAAAGAGTATCTGGCCAGAGTCAGAGGCAAACAAGGGTCGGGTGGGGGTGGAGCACCTTCTCCTGCCTGAAGGTATGATTACTGGCCATCCCTCCCAAATGTCCCAGGCAGGTGGATCCCCACTTCCCAGACAAGTTTCGGGTTTATTGTTTGCTTTGGTAGAAACAAGTTTCGGGGTTTATTGTTTGCTTTGAATTTGAGTTTGTTTGGAGATATTTTTCTATTTTGAAACTGAGTAACTAGGTAGCCCAGGCTGGCTTTATATTTGCTAGGATTACAGGTGCGTGCCATCGCCACCTGCTTAGAAAGTCTTTGACTCCTAGGAAGTAGCTGTCAATAAGCCCAGAGCACAAAGGAACCTGAGGGGGCTTCCTCCCTGAACATCCACCCAGGATCTGAGCCCCAGGCAGCAAAGCGGCCAGGTCCCTTGTCCTTCAAGTGGGATCCCATGGCTACCCAGAGTCAGGAGAGTGGGTGGGAAAGCCAGGGCAGACTCCCACAAAGGGGACAGGTGGCCACGATGGGCCCCCAGGGAAGCTTCTGTGAATATGGGCGGGGTGCTAGGGATGGTAGCCAGGCAGGCAGAAACGGCTGTGGGCAGAGCTGGCCCCTGGGCGACACCCACATGGCCTTGCCCATCTCCTGCCCCACCTCCTGCCCCTCACACTCCTATGGAGGGGAGGGGGCTGCCCTGGCTGCTCACTCCTCTGTTGGCTTCTGCAGATGAGGAATGCATCAGGCTTTCTGAAAACAGCCGGAGCTCCTTTGGTGTCAGCGACCTGGATTCCACCCAGCCCCTCTCCGGCAATGCCCATGGTGGCAGCCGGGCCGCAGATGGAGCGCGTGGACAACGGCTCACAGGGGCCCCACCAGCTCTTCCTCACCAGTGCATTGGCTCGAGGGGTGTCAGGCGTGTTTGTATGGACTGCTCTGCTCTTAACCTGCCACCAGGTAAGCACCCCAAAACCCTGCTGGGCTCACAGTCTCTATGGGACCCGGCAGGGCTCAGATGGACCCCCATGGACAAGATACTGGGATCATGGAATCTCCAGTCATAGCCTCCAGTACTGGACACCCCATGCATAGTGTCCGTCTATGGCACTTGTCCAGGGCTTACATGTAGGGGCCAAACCCAAGGTGGGAAGTCTCGGCCAGACAGAGGGTACTTTGCTGGGTGGGCACCCCCAGTCATGTCTGAGGCCTCTCACTCTGCTCACCAAGATCAGTGATTGGTCCCAGGTCCCAGACAGCAAGAACACTAAGGCTCAGAGATGACTGGAGGCTTCCCCAGGCTCACACAATTGGAAGAGAAAGGGCCTCTCCCCCCCCCCCCCCAGGAACGTCCAGGGCTTGGACTTTGCTCTATACAGAGAACCTCAAGTCAGACATCGGGAGTTTGGGGAGGAGGGGCAGGAAGATGGGAGAAGGAGCGGAGCTAGGAGAGTGGGGACTGAGAGGAATGGGAACTGGGGCAGTGAAGAACTGGAAGGGTGCTGAGGGCAGTGAGCCGAGAGGTAGTGGGTGGAACTAGGAGAGTTGTGAAGTAAGAAGCTGGGGCTAGGGGCTGGGCAGGCAGAGTGGAGAACTGGGGGAGGAAGATGGCAGCTGGAATATGGTAGCAGTTGGGGAGCTGGAGCCAGAGAGTTGAGGACTTTTGGGAGCTGAAAGCCCCAGGCCCTTTGGAACACCCATTTGGCACCAGGGGAGGGCCTGAGTCAGTAGGTAAGCTGTGTGCAGGAACTAAGCAAACACCTCTGCCTGTGACAGCCACCTGCTGACTGGTACCTGGCCAGGTGTGCCTCAGTAACCAGGATACAGGCCTGGCCCTGAGGGCAGGCCAGGCAGGTGTCAGCCACTTGTTAGGATCAGCAGGATGACCTCTGGGAGGAATAGGGGCTGGCACAGAGAGAGGATCAACACCTCCATTTACAAATGGAGAAACTGAGGCAAGAGAGGGCAGCAAGTTGTCAAGGTCACCAGCCAGGTGGTGCTAGCCTGGGAAAGGTCTCCCCGCTGGCTGGTCACATTCTGTCCTCCCTCAGCGGCTGGGGAGGGAGGAAGGGACTGATAAGGAGCTGGTCTCTGACGCCAGCAGCCTTCGCACCCCACGCAGCCCCTGTACACACACAGCTCCCTCTAAAAGCATGACCTCCATGCCCCGCAGGGCACCTCCCCAAGGAGTCTTTCTCACAGTGGCCTGGAACCAGGAGGAGGCACCCAGCTCCTAGCCTACTTCCTCTTAGAGACTCTGTACAGAGGGGCTTAGGGGCACAGGCTGACCCGAGAGGATCACAAGAGAAGGCCTCCGTGGAGTCCACAATGTGTTCAAGACCAGCCTGAACAGCTAGCAAGACCCCCACCCCCAGATAAAACAGAGGAAAGAGAATGGCTCAGAAGTAGAGTACGGCTGAGGGCACACGAGGTCCTGGGTTCTGTTCCTGGAACTGGGGGTGGGTGTGGGGGGCATGTTCCTATTCTGTTTCTGGTAGAAAAAATGCAGAAAATTCAGAAAAACTTTAAGACGAACAGCATAATCACCTTCCTGGATTGGTTTTTGTTTTGTTTTGTTTGTGACAGCATCTTGTAGCCCAGCATGGCCGGCCTCGAACTCCCTATGTAGTAGAGGATAACCTTGAACTCCTGATTTTCCTGCTTCCATTTCCCAAGTTCTGAAATTACAGGTGTGCATCACACACCTCCCGGTTGATATGGAGCTGAGGATGAAGCCCTGGGCTTCCTTTGTACTCGGCAGGCACTCCATCGACTGAAACACATCCCCAGCCCTTTCCTTCCATTTTCGTTAGGCAGAGATGACACTTGAACCTGCTTGGCTTCCTATTCTGACCTTGGGTACCTCGTCTCGTCAGAAGATTTCCCTTAGAGCTGTGCATTGAAGCCCCGTTCTTACTGACTATATAGCGTGCCTCCACACATAGGCTCTATGGGGTGAGCCTGGCATCCCATGGTGAGCGTAGCCCCAGCAGTTGTAACTGGGGTTCATGTGATGAACCTCTTTACACACAGATTTTTTTTTCCTCTTTATTTCTGTAAAGGGACAGATTCCTTGAAGGGATCAAAGAGCAAGAGGCCTGCCATGGTCCCCAAGTTGAGAGCCTACCTGTACCACAGGGGACATTTAGGTCTCCTTACTGAGTTCTGACACTTAGCAGGACTCAGGAAACTCTTGTTGGATGAGTGAATGTCCTGACTTCGGGTATGTTCTTCAAGATGACCCCACAGGGCATCAAAATATGTTACAAGCTTGAAAATGCCTAAGGAATGAATTTTAGGCTTAGTGTGACAGACGGGCTCATCACTTCACCACTGGGCGAGGCTGAGGCAGAAGGATCATGCATTCAAGGCCAACCTGGGCTACATAGTATAACTCTCAAAAGCAACAGCAGTGTTTTTTTTTTTTTTTTAAGATTTCAGGGCTGGAGAGATGGCTCAGCGGTTAAGAGCATTGCCTGCTCTTCCAAAGGTCCTGAGTTCAATTCCCAGCAACCACATGGTGGCTCACAACCATCTGAAATGAGGTCTGGTGCCCTCTTCTGGCCTTCAGGCATACACACAGGAAGAATATTGTATACATAATAAATAAATAAATAAATAAATAAATATTAAAAAAAAAAAGATTTCATACCATGTCACAGAATCAAGTGAGGCATGAGGTTGGCTGGTCTCAGCCTTTTATGGTCTGTCAAAACAGGAGATGGCTCTGCCGCTGTGCAAGCCTGGGACCAGAGCTCCATCTCTGGGACCCATAAAAAATATGCCAGGCAGAGCAGGACACATCTATAACCCCAAGGAGGGATGACCAATCAGATCCCTGAAACTGACCAGCCCGCTCTAAGTTGAGTCAAATCCATGACCTCCAGATTCAGTGCAAGATCTCATCCTACAGTATGAGCATGGTGTCTGAGGAATGACCCTGGAAGGTACTTCTGTTCCCTCTTCTCAAGAGTGAACGAGGACTAGCGGTGTGGCTCAGTGGTAGAGCATGTGCCTGCAGATCCTCTAAGGAGGGGCTGGGGAGATGGCTCAGCAGTTAAGAGTACTTGAGGCTCTTGCAGAGGACCAAGCACCCGCAGACTCAACTGTCTGTAACTCCCGCTGCAGGGGATCTGACCCTCTTCTGGCCTCCATAGACACCCACACATAATGGCATATCCTCAGTGCAGATGCTATAGATGCATAATGTTTTTATTTGTTAATTGCAAACGCTTTTTTTCTTGGTGGTACTGGGGATTGAACCTGGGACTTCACACATGCTAGACAAGTGCTTTCCCAGTAAGCCACACTCCCTGCCCACTGATACTGTTTCAAAGAGCTGAAGATATGGTTCAGTGGGAAACCACTCACTTAGTCTGTGCAAGACTTTGGGTTACATACAATAATAAAGTCTGGCAGTGGCTCACACCTTTAATCCCAGCACTTGGGAGGCAGAGGCAGGCAGATCTCAATTCATTCAAGGCTAGCCTGATCTACAGAGTGAATTCCTGGTCAGCCGGGGCTACATAGTAAGTCAGGCTATACTGAAAATAAAAAAAATAATATATATTTGTATATATTAAGCATGTATTCAGTTTTGAGGGAGCATATCCTAGGGATTGAATCCAGAGCCTTGCTCTTGCTAGGTAAGGACTCTACCTTAGCCAGGACCCTGCCCTGCTACCTCCTGTATTATTCCTCAGGTACCATCCATCCTACTTTTAAGGGACAGTCTCTCACGGAGACCTGGAGTTCCCTGATTTGGCTGCACTGGCTGACCAGTGAGTTCTAGAGAGCCAGCTGTCTGGGATTAAAGGCATGCATTAATGTACCTAGTTTTTTGTCCATGAGTCTGGCTTGAACTCCGGTACTTATGCTTGCAAAGGTGCAACTGAGCCACCTCCCCAGTCCTACTTTCTAGTTGGAGCCAGGGATGCTCAACTGGTCTTGCACTCACCCACGATGCTCCTGTCATAAGCAGATTTGACTCTTCTAATATATACGCTACAACCTCCCTCTAACGGCTTCCACTGTCTACTCATCCTGTGCTCAGTGGAACATTAGGCAGTGTAGGAGAGGGAGGGCAGCCTGGAGCTCTGCCCGGCTCCGGTTCCTCTTGTATTCGGGCTGGCACCCATGTGGTGGACGACAGGGCCAGGAGCAGGGACAGAGGCGCCACAGAAACTCTTCTGCCACAGATCTACTCGCACCTGCGTTCCTACACCGTCCCGCAAGAGCAGCGCTTCGTCATCCGCCTCCTGTTCATTGTGCCCATCTACGCCTTCGACTCATGGCTCAGCCTCCTCCTCCTCGGGGGCCATCCATACTACGTCTACTTAGACTCTGTGCGAGACTGCTACGAAGGTGATACTCCAGGCTGGGCCTACGGGAGCTCAGCGGGGACCCTCAGCTTCACACACGCACACCTACCTGCACACACTTCCCCTGCCATCATCCCCAAGGTGCCCTGTCTCAGCTGGGACCTGCTTCCGGGGTTGTGCAATCGGCAACCTCGATGCCTGGGACTCACAGTCTGAGTAAGCTCGCTCCCTCTCCTGGGGTATGCTGAGTGGATCTGGTGGCACCTGCATGCAGAGGGGTTCTGTGACTGACCCTCACTATCATCCCCTGTCCCCCTGCAGCATTTGTCATCTACAGTTTCCTGGCCTTGTGCTTCCAATATCTGGGGGGAGAGAGCGCCATCATGGCTGAGATCCGTGGCAAACCCATCCGGTGAGTCCACCCACAGGCCCCGCCCCGTCTGGGGCCCGAGCCAGGCCACACTGTAGAACCCCCAATTATCTTCCTAGTGACCTTAATGACATCTTCCTCATCTGCAGGTCCAGCTGCTTCCATGGGACCTGCTGCCTCCGTGGCATGTCCTATTCCATCACTTTCTTACGTTTCTGCAAACAGGTGAGGGGGCCTGCTCACCCCACCCCAATGCCCTCACCCTACCCCACCCCATCCCAACCTCACTCCCTTCCCCCACCCATCCCAGGCCACACTACAGTTCTGCATCGTGAAACCTGTCATGGCTTTGACCACCATTATCCTCCAGGCTTTCGACAAATACCACGATGGGGACTTCAAGTAAGGGGGACTATGAGCAGGTGTCTGAGGGGCAGGGCTCCCCCGCAGGTCCCTTCTTCAAGTGGCCTTCTTCCTCCTCTCTGTGGTAAAGTGTGTGCCTAGCATGCATGAGCATCTGGGTTCTATCCCCAACTTCATATAAACTAAGTGTGGTGGTGGTACACGCTTGACATGTAGCACTTGGGAGGTTGATAGAGGAGGATTAAAAACTAGAGGTCATCTTTGGCTATCTGAGGAGTTTGAGGCCATCCTGGGCTACATGAAATCCTGCCTCAGAACAAACAAACAAAAACAATGCTAAGGTTGTGGGAGGGCTCAGGAGGACAGGCCACAGCTCTGGGGGAGGCGCCTGAACCATGTCCTATTCCTGAGGGGTAACCCCAGGCCCCCAACCATTACTCCCTTTGGTACTGTCTGAGGCCCTGGAGGGAGGATCTAGATGGAGCTATCCTGGGGGTTGGGTGCCCAGCCAGGGGACAGGCTAAAAGAATGTCATGAGGGACTATTCTAACCAGCACTTCCTCTGACCCAGCATCCACAGCGGCTACCTGTATGTGACCGTTGTGTACAATGCCTCAGTTAGCCTGGCTCTCTATGCTCTGGTCCTTTTCTACTTCGCTACCAGAGACCTCCTGAGGCCCTTTGAGCCAATGCTCAAGTTCATCACCATCAAAGCCATCATCTTCCTCTCCTTCTGGCAGGGTATGTGAGCCTGGGCAAGGGTGGGGAGCCAGGACTGGCATCCCTGGGACCTGGGTTCAGATCTGACCTCTATCTCAACCTTGTGTGCCTCGGCATCTGTAACCTTACGAAAAGTCAATAACTCAGCTGATCAGCTCAGAGCTGGCAGAGTCTGGAGGGGAGCCTGTTGACCGTGAGATCTGTCAACAGTAGGAAGCCTTGGCTTCCAGAACCCTGGTCCCCACCAAGCCCCCAGCAGGCCATGAGATCTCACTCAGTCCCCACAGCCAGCAGCATAAAAGCAGGGATTCCCAGGCCCAAGTTGGATATGTCTGGGTGAGAAACAGGAACCCTGACTTTGAGGTACCCAGCCCTTCTCAGCCCCTCCACAGCCCCTCCACCAATGTGGTCAGTATCAAAGAAATCCTGGGATAAGGCTAGCCTTTCCCCCTGCATACCCTCGGCTTCAGTAAGAACCTTGGCAGGGCTCAGCTTCCACCCAACAATGGGGCCTGAATGGTTGTCTATCTCTAGGAATGGTGCTGGCCATCTTGGAGAGGTGTAGGGTCATCCCTGAGGTCCAGGCCATGGACGGCACCAGGGTGGGGGCTGGCACCCTCGCCGCTGGCTACCAGAATTTCCTTATCTGCGTTGAGATGCTGTTTGCCTCGCTTGCGCTGCGCTATGCCTTTCCCAGTCAGGTGTACTCAGAGAAGAAGAACACGCCAGGTGAGCTGGGCCCCACCACTGAGGGGCACCTGCAATGGCTCAGCCATGATGCCTATCCCTGGAGGGGTCTTAGCCAGGCAGGCAAGGGGAGATTGTGAGCTCTGAAAGATGAGGACAGAGGAAGTTACTCTCTTAATACTTGGTGCTTGCCGAGGGTGTCAAGAGTGGCTGAGTTGGCTGTCCTAGTGAGTGTGCTGACTGGCCACATGGCTGGTGACTGCATGGCTCCTGGCCACTCAAGGCAGGAGTCTATTCAAAGATAGCCCAAGACCAAGGCTAAGACACAGGAGCGCCTTTAATCCAAGCACTCGGGAGGCAGAGACAGGCAGATCTCTGTGAGTTAGAGGACAGCCTGGGCTACAAGAGCGAGTTCCAGGACAACTAGGGCTGTTACACAGAGAAACCCTGTCTCAAAAAACTAAGAGAGAGAGAGAGAGAGAGAGAGAGAGAGAGAGAAAGAAAGAAGGAAGGAAGGAAGAAAGATGGATGAAGGAGCTGAGCTGGGTCTCTAGTCTAAGGTCACCTACTAGCCAATGGCAAGGCCTGGACATGCTGGATCCTCAGACCCAGATAGCCCAAGGTGAGACAGGGCTGAGGGACTGGGTTAATGAAGCGGGGTGCTGTGGACCAGAGGACCTGTGACTCAGGCCCACATGTTCTACCTTCCAGCCCCGCCAGCACCTATGCAGAGTATATCCAGTGGCTTAAAGGAGACCATCAGTCCACAGGACATCGTCCAGGATGCCATCCATAACTTCTCACCAGCATACCAGCAGTATACACAGCAGTCCACACACGAAGCTCCTGGGCCTGGCCAGGGTGGGCACCCATCGTCTAGCACCCACCCTGGCCCAGCCAGCAGCTCCGGAGGGGGTAAGAAGAGTCGCAACATAGAGAAACGCATGCTGATTCCGTCAGAGGACCTGTAGGGGCATGGGGTGTGTGGAGCCTAGCAGGGGACCCACCCATCAGCATTTCTTTTGACAGAGGCCCAGCCTCTTCTGAGAGCTCACTGGGGGGGCGCGTTGGGCCTCTCTATTCCCTATATATCGCCCAGAGCGAAGTCACCTGGGCAAATTGGACAAACCTAAGGACCCAGTGAGATGTCTTAGTTACAGCCTGCAGGTGGCGCTATGAGTTGGCCCTTCCTTCCACAGGCAGAAGCAGTGCGTGGTAGATCTGCAGAGAGAGATGGCCAGGGAGAATGGGCCCAGTCACTCAGGCCTGGGGAGTCACACAGCCTCGGCCTGGCTGTGGCTATCTTAGATGTATGAAGAAGGCCCTTTGTCCTGCGTTCTAGCACAGATACTTGTCCAAGCCCTCCCAGGGGCAGCCTAACCTATTCAGCACAACAGGGTTGCCAGGGCACCAGCCTGCCAGCTACTGACTGCTTATTTATAGATAAACTCCTTGCATTTTTTAGAGTTTGTTGGGCTTTCTTTTCATGTGGGGCTTGTCTTCTGAGTGATGGATCCCTAAGTAGTGGGTTTGCTGGTGCCCACGGAGCAAGGCTGGGTGTCAGAAACAGCCAAGGTGTGAGCCACGATGTGGCTCAGAGCAGTATAGGGCAAAGGGTGTGGACCTTGTCCCCAGATGACCAGCTCTGTTCCACAACAAAAGTTGGGACAGTCACCTCCCTCTGAACCTCAGGTTGGCCCAACCCTAAAGTGTTTTATAAAGCTTGTGGCACACAGCCTAGCATGCCTGAGTACAGGGACTCAGGCCTGGGAGCCCCCTTCTGTCTTTCCTCTTCCTGTGTACCCAGTTCAGTGCTCATGGAGTCTGGGATAGGCTAGACTGGCTTTGGAAACACGGAGGACAAAGGTAACAGGGGTAGGGAGTCAGTGACCAGCTGTCCAGGCAAGCAACCAGACAGAAGTGCCTGGTGGAAACCACCTAGGAACAGCATCGCTTTGCCCAGTTGCCAGCTCCCAGAGCCCACAGTATCAGACAAGGCAGCTGCACTTCTCTGCCTTCTTGTTCTTGGGGCCCAGACACAGGAGGAGTCAAGGCCAGTGGCGTCTCCCTGGCTCTTCTGGGTTGATAAGATAGACTCTGTTCCTCCCTGCACCTGACTGTAAAAAGCCACCCACACCCACTTATCTGCCTTCTGGGACAGGCAGGCCCACAGTGTGGCCCCCTCAGCCCACACAGTCAGCAGAACTGGGAGGGGCTCAATACTCCGAGAGTCCTACACTCTAGAGGCTCAGCGCTGGCCTTCAACTACAAGAGGAGGGCTGGCTTCCTTTGCCCTGGAGAGGCCATAAGCAGCGACAAGCTAGGAAGGATCCGCTTCCCAGGAGCTCAGACACAAAGTAAGATCCCAGGCCTTGGGCAGTATCTGGGGTCTGCACTTTAGAGAGAAGGCCAAACTGACATCACTAAACACCCACACATGCACCAGGAACCTCTGTACCCTGGTCCTGGGGAAGGTGTGCCAACCAAAGAAATTCAACAAGTTGCCTGCAGTTACTGAGCCAGTAGGGGATGCTACCAGTAGGGGTCACTGCGCCTTGCTTCCCTCTCCCCCTCCACCCCTATTCAGACATGCCTCAGTCCAACTTGACACCAAGCAAAGTTGGGCCATGGTTATCATGGAATGTGGCTGTGGACTGACTCAGAAGGATCTGACCAGGCCAAGGTGGTCAAAGAATAATGGGGAGTTATCGGAATACCAGAGGAAGAAGGGGGCTTCGGTCTCATCGCCTCTGGTGAAAGAACCAACTGCAAGTCTGACCCATGGGGCCCAAGGAGGGACAGCTTGCCAGGCAGTAACTGTGCAGATCCTGGCACAACCTTCTGCTATTTCATGTGTGTGTACATTTGTAAGGAGGTCAGAGGTCAATACTGGGTGTCTTCCTTGGTTATTTTCCACATTAGTTTTTAGGACAGGATCTCTCACTGAATGTAGAGTTTCATCATTTTGGCTAGGCTTGCTAGCCAGTAAGCACCAAAGATCTGCTTGTCTTTGTCCCTACAATTGCTGGGATTACACACACGTAACAGGTGTTTTGTTTGGGTTTGGTTTGGTTTATCAAGACAGGGTTTCTCTGTGTAACAGCTCTGGCTGTCCTGGAACTAGCTCTTGTAGACCAGGCTGGCCTCAAACTCACAGAGATCCGCCTGCCTCTGCCTCCCGAGTGCTGGGATTAAAGGCGTGCACCACTACTGCCTGGCTCTGCGAGTTTTTTATGTTGGGGTTGGGGATCTTACATTTACACGGCAGGCACTATTCTAAGCCATCACACTAGCCCTCATTCTTTGAGACAGGGTTTTACTTTGTAAGTTAAGCTGGCCTGGAACTCACTATTTAGCCAAGGCTAACCTCAAACTCTTATGTAGCCAAGGCTACCCCTGGACTTGGAATGATCTTGCTACCTTATCCTCCTAACTACAGTGATTTATAGGCATGAACCATCATGAAGGGCTCTTGCCATTTTTGAACCTGTTCTGACCTCTGGTCCCCATGTGTGAGGTAGCCCAAGTAAAACCCAAAGCAGTTTACATGGTATGGGTGTGCCACGTGAGTGGACCTTTTATAGTCTCTGCCCAGAGGTTGGTTACTACTCAGGAACAGGAAGACCAGAAGATTCAGAGGTCAGCTGTAGAGAAATAATCTGGCCTAGCTAGAGACTGTTTCTGTCTTGAAAAATCACCAAGCGGGCTAGGCCAGGTGGCCCGCGAGCCCCAGAGATCTACTTGTCTCTGCCTCCCTAACACTGAGATTACAAATATGCACCTGGCTATTCTGTGTGGTTTCAAGGGATTGAACCCAGGTTCTCATGCTTGCAAGGCCAGCACTTCACCAAGTCAACTGAGCTATCCCAAGCTCTAGTCAGACTTCTGAGAGCATTTCGTTAGCTTCAGCAAACTGGAACATTGCTTTGGGCCTTACTTAAGACCCTGTCCCTCTTGCAGTGCCCTGCATGTCCATCCTAGACCCCACCTGTCATTGCTCAGGGGCTGAGGCCAAGCAGCCGGTATGACCCACCACATGAGAAAGGGGGGCTCAGGTCTCAGAGGTTCCCAACTATGAAGCACAAGTTACATTGGCCATCAGAGACTTCTTGCCAGGGTAGCCTGGACATTCAGATATATGTGCCAATGACCAGGAGTGAAGGTGGAAGGTGTCACCTTGTTCTACTTCGTCCCTGTATCTCAGAAGATGGCCTGGGGAGAACACCAAGGTGTGCAGAGTAGAAGGCTAGGCCTCAGGGAAGGCCAGCCCAGGCTGGAGGGCAGGACACAGGGTTCCCAACCACATCACCATCCACACACCGGAAAGCATCTCAAACAGGAAATTCTTTATTGCAAAGATACAAAAGCAGTCACAGCGACATGTACAGCAATAAATTAGGTAGTGGCCATGAGGCGGGGCACAGACAGGGGGTCAACAGTCTGTGATCTCTTCTCAATAATTTATAACATGAGGGGAGGGAGGAAGCACAAAAATAAATATTGAAATGAAACTGCCAAGGTGGCTGGGGACACCAGGCCTCCACGTGGTCAGCATGCATCCCTGCCACCTTTTGAAAAAGTAAAGCTTGCTTTGAGAAGTCAGAGGAACAAGACAGAAAACTCACTTTTATCTTAAATAAAAACTCCATATATTAAATTGTGATGATGAAATTTCAGTGACAAAGAGCCACAGGGCACGCTCACACCCTTCCCAGCCCCTTTCAGGCAGGTACCCTGCACAGGCGCTCCAGGTGGCACTGAAAGCCCCATCCAGCCTGCAGGCCAACAGTATGGAGTCTCCTTCATGGAGACCACCACAGGCCTGCAGTGGGCAGCAACCCACAGCCAGGGGTCACCCTGCCTACCACTGGAGACTACCCTGGAGACCACGCATTTCAGTGTGATACCTGCTGGAACAAGCTTCACCAGTGACCCAAGCATGCCCAACGCCACCACAGAAAGACTAAGGGAGGCTGTTGGCACTCTGGGCCTCCATCCATGGCCAGTTCCCCACCTCACTGGCCAACCTACTCTGCATTAATAAAAGATCTACAGTATCAAACTGGGAAAGAAAACTGTATGAAAAAATCTGTACGATAAAATGTGTATATAATTATATATATATATATCTTCTCTCTCTTTAAATATCCCATGGTCCTTATTGATATCCAATATGGATTACCTACCAAGGCAATGGTTCCAACAGTGCTTCCTAAGTGCCTGACTTTGGCTCAGCCTGCCCCCGACTCCTTGTCCACCATATACTCCTCAGAGCCTGGAGGACATAATCCCTTCAGTAAGAAAGCACAAGATGGCCGATGGCCCAGAACGCTATGGAAGGAGGAATAGGCAGGTAACAATTGGGCACCAAAGTCGCAGAGTATCTGCACATACAGTCTGCCCTGGGCCCCTGCTGACACCCACAGGGCATGTCCACGAGGCCCTACAGATGCACCCTTTGTCCCTCCATACTAAGCCTCTTAGGCCTCTTCCACATCCCCTGGGCCGCCAGGACTTCACCCTGACTTCACCTCATTCCTATTTTGTTTTGTTTTTTTCCCCAGCAACAAGACACATCTTAACAGCCATTTCTGTAACCCTCAACACCTCTCAGGCTTCACCGGCTCCCCTCCAGCCTCTCCTCTCTGCTAAGCCCTAGGGAACCCGGGCCCTACTGTTTGCTGGCTCTATGGACAGATGGCCCCTGCACCACAATGGGCAACCTTAACACACCCCCAGGGACATTCCAGGACATCCGTGTAACCCTCACTACACATACTGGACAGGCTCTCCTGTGTGGCCACCTGGCCCAGTGGTTTCCTGTCTTCACACAGGCTGCCGTGACAGCCTGTATACACACAGGAACACATGAAGTAGCCTCTGCAGGAGGCTATATTGGGAACTGTTTCCCAGGGCGTGGACTTGGCTCTAAGGGCTAAAGCAGGTAGTAGCGCCCCTTGATAAGGACAAGGCCAGAGCCCAGAAAGTGACAGTATGGTGTCCACCCCAGCTGGAGGCCCTTAGGGGATGGCACTGATGGCGCTGACAGGCAGGCACCAGAGAAGTGGAAGACGAGTTCTCACTCCCTCCCACAGGGGGCCTGGAGTTGTTCATGCTGATGGCCCATGTGGTTCCTGTCAGCAACTAAAACCACACCCCTGGGGGAAGGAGAGATGTGAGTGGGGGTTGCTTGTAGCACTGGCTCATGAGAGCCTCCCTTTTATCCTGCATCCGCCTGTTCCTGCTCTCCTTGCCTTCAGCCCCACAGGGTGCACAGTGGGCAAGTGGACATGAGGAATCTGTACTAGGGAGCCCGGGAGAGGCGTGAGGGCTGTGCCACTGCCCACGCCCTGCCCGGCCCCGGCAGGCACTAGGAGGCAGCTGAAAATGGCACAGAGGTGGAGGAGAGCTCTGCGGATTTGACGATGGTGATGACACTGGTGGTGGCCACCTTGGTTGGTGTGACAGGCCCCCGGGCCACGGTGCGTGCAAAGGTCTGCAGGGCCTCGTACTTGGAGCGCAAGGCATCCAGCTCCAGTCGCATGCTGCTGTTCTCCCGGGCCAGCTTCTCTACTTCCTGTTGCAACTCTACACGCTGCCGCTCCAGCTCCTCCTTCTGGGTCACACGCTTGATACGGCAGCTAGCTGCGTAGCCACGGTTCTTGAGTGTGCGCCGCCGCTGCTTCAGCCGAGTCACCTCCTCTTTGGTGAGCCCCCGCAGGTGCTGGTTCAGCTCCCGCACCGACATGGACACCAGCTCATCATCACTAAGTACAGGGGCGTTCTCGCCCGCCTCCTTCTTAACCTAAGGAGCCAGATAAGCAAGAGTCAGCACGGGGGAGACAGGGTCCACCAGACTGGACACAGTCACCAAAGACTGGGATCTGGTACAACAAAGGCCCAGAAGTGCATCTACATTGTGTAATGTTCCCATTGTACATCAAGGTGGCAGCATGGGACTCCAAGATTATGCCCATGGCAGGGTACCACAAACAACCCCACTGCTGTTGCTGTGACCCCTCTTTGAACAGGAGGACCTGACAGTCAGTCCCTTGGGAAGTAAGGTCTTGAGTCAACTTAAGTTTTCTAGACACTCAAGGAACTGGGCTATTTCCCCTCAGATGTTCTTCTAGGTAAGGGACAGGATGATACAGTGGCCCTGCTCTTCCCTGACGTCTACCCACTGGTGCAAAGCGTGAATCTGGCTGGTCAGGGCTCACTCAAGGGAGTCCAGCACACAGCACTCAAAAGCCTGCGAGGCAAGAAAACTGACTCAGAAGCACCTTTGGTGACAAAGGTTGAAAAGGCCCAGAAGGGAGTAAGGGCCTGGGCCGGCAGACGGGACATCAGCTTACCTGAGGATACCACTCTGCCCACCTGGCACAGGAGGGGGGATGAGCTTGGGCAGATGAAGGGCCTGTGGATGCAGCTCCAGGTGGCTAGGATCTACGCAGCACCTGTCTTACCACCCACCCCTCCACCTGTGAGCTACCTTCCTGGTCAACAAGGCCAGGCTCTTCTGGGCCACTGTACCACCTCTCCTTCTAGGATCCTTCACCAATTCCTGAGGACAAAGCTAACCTCGTTTTAGGGGCTGTGCTGTACAAGTGGGGCTGCCAGGACAGGGTGAGTCTTCCCTGTGCCATGCCAGGACAGTGCCAGTCACAGCCCATGCTGGTCCAGCCCACCTTACCTTCAATGCTTTGTTCGGCTTGGGATTAGTCGTCATAACCTGGGCCCTGTCACCAGGACGGAACCACCAGGAAACTGTCGCTGGAAAGAAAGAAACAGTGTGGGTCAGGACCCAGCAAGCTACGGGCATTGCCTCTGAGTAACAATACTTGGAATCAGTTCTTCTCTCAACAACCAGAGACAGTAACAAGAGAACCTCAGCTCTAAAATAAAGGGGATGCACATGTAAATCTGCTTGTTCCTGTCCTAGTATGTCTGGCCAGCAACTCTACATGTTTCAGAACAAGCCCAATTCAGTTACAAAGTAACATGTTCCCCCCATCCAGTTCACAACGGCCTACAATAGTGATTCTCAACCTTCCTAATGCTGTGACTCTAATTCTGTTTCTCATGTTGTGGTGACCCCCAACCATAAAACTATTTTCAATGCTACTTCGTAACTAGTTTTGTTACGGCTGTGAATCATAACGTAAATATCTATGTTTTCTGATGTCCTTAGACAACCCCTGTAAAAGAGTAGTTTGATTCCCTAAGGTTTTGTGTCCCACAGTCCAAGAACCACTGCCTTAAGCAATCTGGAGTGGCCGTCCTGGCCATTCTGCATCTGCCTAGCAGGCAGACATGAGACCCAACCACGCCTCATACTCCAGCATCAGCCCTCAGAGCAGACAGGCCCCCTAGGTCAATGGGGGCTGCCGTCCTGTTCCCCGCCCCAGCTCATGCTGAAGCCATCAGCACTGTGGGGTATCTATCGGTCATGAGCAATTGCTGCTTTCTGCTCTGGGTCCCCACAGCCTGAATTCAGACAATATATTTACAGCCGTGGGAAACCAGGTACTGCAGCCTCAAGACCAGAGGGACCTGCCAGCTGCAGAGCTGCAGTTCTCAGCTCAGAAAGAGGGCCTTGGGACAGTGTCCCTTAGCAAGGACTCCGCAATGGCTCACCAGGGAGAAGAAAGGCCCTTTCCCGAAATTTCACTCACCCCTAAAGAAGATGGGGTACAGAACACCTGCCACTCCTCCCTAGCCCTGCCCTCCAGCAACCCATGGGACACCTACCGCCGTGAAGGACACTGCAGCTGTGACATCACCACTCCTCCCAGGCCACCCCAGCCCCTCAGAGTGACCCCAAGGCCCCTATGGGTGGGGTGGGGTGGCTACTGATGGGTAGCAGGTTCAGAGGATCCAGCCAGAGGCACAGGCAGAGAACCGCAGCCACCTGACAGACCCACTAGGCCGTCTGGCAAGGAACTGTCCCTGTGGCCGGCCCGCCAGCCCCCTGGCCCGCCCTTCTCATTCTCCAGTCTGCATTGTGTCACACACCCTCATCATTCATGAAAAAGCCAGCCAAAGCATCCCAAGCATGATTCCCCTCTGATAGTTGCCATGGCGACCTTGGGATGTAGCCAACCCCCCATGGTCTCCATGGCAACGGTGAAGCCCAAAAGCATTCGGGACTTGTGGGTCAAGCCTGTGCAGAAGGACAACACGAGGTTCTCAGGCAGTAAACAAACCCATTCATTCCCTGACAACTGGGGAAGGGGCAAAAGGGATGGGGATGGCCTTTGGTGGGATGCACAGCCATCTCTTGAATTTTAAACCGTGACAATGACAGGCACAGAACAAGGGACGTCAGGGAAACCACACAAAGGAAAGTGTGGAGGACAGGCATGAACAAGACAGTGGGTGACCTCCACTGCCCCTCACCCACAGACCTGGGGCCCTCAGGCCCCATCTCTCTACCCTATGATCCCACCTCTGATGGGGTCCTGTCTCCAGTGCCCACCACCCTCACTGTCAAAAAAAGTCATCACAGGTCACTCTCAGAGGAAATGGCAGTAAGAAGAGCAGGACAGGGACAGAGCCATCCTAGAGGAGGCTCAGGTAAACCACCATGCATCCTGACACAGTACCCATCTGGGACCTGAGCTGGGACCAGAGCTGGTGGGGTGATCTAATGGAGATAAGAGACCACACGGGGACATGGGCAAACTGTAATCACAGATCACCTCCAGCTCCAGCTGGGTTACAGTGGCACTAGGGAAGTCACGGGTTTCCGCCACTCCATTAGGAACTCTCAGGAACCAGGCGCCTAGGAGCCCCAGGAGCCCTGAGAAAGTTTTCCGTAAAGAGGGAGGAGGGGTTGGGCATCTCTTCCAACTTGTAACCCCAGCGTCAGTGACATAGCTATGTGGTGAGTCACGGGCTGTTTACAGAGTCGGCTCACATTCCCACACAAGGACACCCCTCCCACCCGCATGTTCACGGGCCCCAGGGGCCACTGCCAGCGGAAAAGGAAGGTGCTGGGGAAGAAGGGGGACTCAACTCGGGGAAGAAGGGGGACTCAACTTAGACCACGGGTGCTGAGACCCACAGGCCAGGGCTCAGCTTGGGGCAGGAATCTTTCCACCCCATGATGATGGGGCTGTGACACCAGGTGGCCAGGATGTGCACAGGGCAGGGGCCTGCCCCCAGGTGACACCATGAAAATCAACTGACCACTGGATGGGGCCACGCGGCCAGCAGGAAGGGCCCCTCCCTGGCTCTCTCCATCTACACCCACCTCATGGGCTTCTGCTGGGGTCTGAGTTCAGGGACCCTTCTTCAGTCCTCGGCTGGCTTCAAGATGAAACATGAAGCCAAGAGGCCATGGACAAATGCCAACCCCTCCCAATGCTCTGGTCTCTTCCTCAGAAAAAGATGAGAGAACCAGCACCAGCGATGGCCGGTGATGCTGGCTGAGAGGCCCCACTCAGTAGTCCTGGGGGCACACTTACAATGAGCTACGAAGTTTACCCCAGCTTATCCTGCCCCAGCTAGGTTTCTGCCTCTGGGACACTTGGACCCCTGTCAAGATAACTCAAACTTCATCCTGCATGTCCAACACTGTAGAAGTCTGTCCGGGTGAAAGGTGAGGCACACATTGACCCTGGGTCAGAGGTGTGCCCTTCTGCCTGCTGCCAATCATGGGGGACAATCTAGGGAACAGAGATCTTCAGCAACTCAGCATGTGGCTAGGATGGTGCTGGAAGGTGCCCCTGCCCCAAATACATCAAGCACATGGGTATCGTCCCAACCTATCCATCATAGATCAAGCCAGGCCTCTCATCTTAGTACCCTGGGAGGCTGAGGTAGGAGGATCACAAGTTGAAGACGCGCCTGGGCTACAGTGTGTTCAAGGTCACTCTGGACAACTTAGTGAGACCCTGTCTCAAAATAAAAAGGAGAGAGGGCTGGAGTTGTAGCTCAGTGACAGACTGTGTGCCTAGTATATGCATCCATCCACAGAATCATTAAAAAAAAAAAATCAAGGAATATAAAGGAGCCCAAGGGGGAATGTATTGTTTGGAGGTTTCCGGTGGTGCTGGGGAAAGAACCCAGGACTTGGACCACCCCTGAGCTTTGTCTGGGCAGCAGAGAGCCCTGCATTCGTGATAGAAGTTTGTAAGACAAACGTGATTTCAAAACAGTGAGTCACGTGGTGGCCATCACAGCACTTAGAACTCAAAGGCAAGAGGCTCAGTGCAATTTCAAAGCCAGCCTGGACTATCTGGGGAAGACCCTGTTGTAATAATAATAATAAAGCAGCCACACCTGTCATTACAGCAGAGGGGGGAGGGAAAGGCAGGGCGAGCAGGAGTTCAAGGTCATCCTTGGCCTGACTCGGCTACTTGTCATTCTGCCTTTAAACAAAAACAAATCTTTTTTTTTTTCTTGGTTTTTCATGACAGGGTTTCATCGTGTAGCTCTGACTGTGTATTGGAACTTGCTCTGTAGACCAAGCTGGCCTGGAGCTCACAGAGATCCCTCTGCCTCTGCCTCAGAGTGCTGGGATTAAAGATTTGCCACCACCACCCACAAAAACCAAACTACTCTTAATGGCTTCTGAACTCTCAGGGGAGCCTCAAGGCCTCCCTGCTGAGCCAGGGGTTAGAGATTCAGTAGCCACAGTCAAACTACACAGGGCAACAGGCTGAGGCAGAGGAACCCCCAGAGAAGCAGCTGACCCCCTCCTATCATTCCTGTTGCCTTTTGCAATTTGAAAAGGCCATTAAGACAGGGGTTCTGGGTGGCAGTTCTAAGTCACCAATCCAAGCTAGGCACATCTAGCCAAGAAGATCTGCCCTAGATCTTCTGATAAACACAGCCAGCCAGCAGGGTACAGAGTGGCCAGATCTTCCATTTCAAGATGGACTGAGGGAGAAGACCCTATGCAGCATAAAGAGCAGATGGGCATACTGCAGAGCGTGGGAATCCAGCCTAGGCACCCAGGAATAGCAGGCAGTCCAGGTAGACTGCAATCTAGTAAACTGTCCTCAGAGAGTGAGCAAGCCAGCACAACATCTCCCAACCCACTTCTCACCTCCATTAGCTGTCCCTCAGCCCAGCCTCAGACCTCCCTCCCTGAATGAAGGACATAGCACACAGCTAGAAGGACCATGCCCAGGTCCAATGGAAAAATAGACAAGAAGCCATGGGGGCCTTGCTACCAGACCTATGGTGGACCAGAAAAGAAAGTCCCAGTCTCAAAGGGTCTCCATCTTGCTCAAGGTAATGTGGAGCCTGGATCATCCACCTCACTCCCTGCTGCAGTTAAGGGTTCTAGATGATGCCCCCTGTTCCACAAGGTGTTACCAACTGCAGCTCCCTGACCCTGGCTCCTACTGCCCAGCCCAGCTGACAAGGATATGTGCTCTTCAGGTTCCCAGTATACCAAAATGGGGAAAGGGAGCAGGGAGCGGGGTGGATGCGGAGGAGGATGGGAGACCCATTCTGTGCAAGGGAACAGGTTCAAACCGCAGACACCAAACCCAAACCTCTAACAGCTGCAAGCCACAGAACCTAAAGCCACTAAGGATGTGGCCACCTCTGCTTGGGAGCCTTTGACAAGTACCCAGATCAAGTACCCTTTCCAGGACCCCAAGGGTACATAGGGCTGTCTTCACCTGCCACACACAGTGGGCACATGCTGATGAACCACACCACAGCCGGTCAAATGAGCCTCCTCCCACTACGGACCACTAAGTTTTTACTGTGCCGTCCACCCACAGTGCACGGCGGGGCATCTCCGCCCAGCTCTGGCTGGCCGCCCTCCCATAAGCCACAACTGTCTGCCTGGCCTAGAGGACGTCTGGTCACCTTGCATTTGCAATCTCAGGAAGCTGTGTCATCCCAGCTACATCCAGAGGTGACTCAAGCAGCTTCCAGGCTGACGGCAGGCTGCATGGCGCAGCCCCCTCAGCTGTGGCTGCCCTCCCTCTGCCCCTCACCCAGACCTCCCCTCCCTGACTGGCTGAGTGGTTCTCTCTGCCACCAGGTCCTTGTTAGGGTTCCCGTCCTGTCCCTGGTGGTCCTCGGGTTTCAGCCACCTTCTAAGCTCCATGTTTAGCTGGGGATGTCTGGTGGGAACAGCTAAGCCCAGATTTGCATATGTGTGTAAATGTGTACTGTCATTCGTCAGATTGTTTATCTGCTGTTTTTCTTTTTAAACTTAAAAATTACGTTTATTTGCTGGGTGTGGTGATTCACACCTTTAATCCTAGCATTTGGGATCCAGGAGTGTGAAGCTAGCCTGGTTTACATAAGGAGTGTGTGTGTGTGTGTGTGTGTGTGTGTGTGTGTGTATGCACATCTGTATGTATAAGTGTATATATACTTGCCAAATTATATGTGAAGGTCAGAGGATAATTTGTGCGTGTCAGTTCTCTCCTTCCACGATGTGGGTCTTGGGGAACTGAACTCAGGTCATTGGACTTGGTATCAAGCACCTTTACCCCCTGAGTCATCTCACTGGCCACCTCACTTTTTCAAACCGGGGTCTCTCAGTG
Source organism: Microtus oregoni (assembly GCF_018167655.1). Classification (NCBI taxonomy): domain Eukaryota; kingdom Metazoa; phylum Chordata; class Mammalia; order Rodentia; family Cricetidae; genus Microtus; species Microtus oregoni. The sequence goes on from NW_024543062.1 coordinate 3,437,374, forward strand.
GCCTGGAACTAACCACTAAGGCTAGGCCAGTGGACCAGCCAGAGAGGCTCAGTGATCCTCCTGTCTCTACTTCCCCAGCACTGGGATTAGAATGTGTGGCCACACCTAACATCTTTATGTGGGATGAGTTCTCTCTCCAGACCTGTCTGTTTAAGACAGGGTCCACACAGCCCAGGCTAGCAGAGAACTGATCTTCTTCTGCCTCTACCTCCTAAGTGCTGAAATCACAGAACCAGCTCTTAACCTCAGTCCCAAGGTCTCCTGCCCAGCCCCAAGTATGGTTCAGTGTCTCCCTTGGTACAACAAATCCCCAAGCTGCTCTTGGTGCAGGTCGTGGAGTTCCCTTCTCAGCTTCCTGCTCTGGGCTTCCTTCTCTGGCTGGTGAGTGCTCCTGAATGTGGAGGGCACAGGGTCTCTACGCCACCCTCAACTTCTGCTTCTTCTACAAAGTCCTAGACCTGGTTCTAGAATTTTCTTCCAGTAGCTTTGTTGTACAATGAGCCCCTCCCCGTCAAGCAGAAAACTTGTGTTACTGACACCAGCTCCCTCAGGGTATCAAGATACTAAAAAAGTTCTGTTTTATAGGCAGAGGGGGGATTCAGACAGGGAAAGAAGCCTTGGAGAAAGTGTGTGCCCTTGCCCCACCATACCAGATGGTCTCATGGAAGAACCAGGAGTTGTGTCACCACCAGACGTGACAGCCCCTAGCTTCTAACCCTGACCTCTGACCTCAGGCCATGCCATCAGGCAAACAATGTAGGCTTCAGGATCCTCCCCTAAACCAGGCAGTGCATGATCACCCAGGCCCAGGGCTACCCCCGTGAAATTCTACAGATTTTCAGATAACACTCTCAGTTTCCTGAAACTGCAGTTAAGAGGAACTATAACGCATGTGTGACTTATAAAAAGCAAAAGTAAATACGAGCGACCAGGCATCTTCCCGGAGTGGAGCAGGGACAGGGAGGGTGGGGCGGGAGAATGAGTCACTGTTTATAGCTCCCGAGATCGGCCACACAGAGAATTCTCCCAGCTGGCCTGATTTCCATTTCCCGTGTGGACTAACTAGACCCGAGATCCAGAAAGTCCACTCCAAGAAACCTTTAGACTCAGAACAGCCGGGGCAGAAACAGACACAACTTCTTGGTCTAGACTGCGAGGAAGAATTGCCAGCGGCAGTAAACAAACCCTGGGGCTGGCAGAGCCGGGACTGAAAACTGAGGGTCCCTGAGATAGAGTGACCAGGAAGGTCTCACTAGAAGCCTTGAAGGGGCTAGAGGAAGGGCTGGGACACAGAAAGAGCCAACTCTGGGGGAAACATGGCTTCCCAGGACCCTCTGTCCAATTCCCATTTTTAGCAACTACCTGGAAAGTACACAGCCCTGAACTTGGAACCCGGCCCTGCAAGCCCAGCTCAGTTCAAGAACAAGAGGAGAATGTACTCCAGAGAAGCCTGGCTTGGTTTTTTACTCCAATAAATGTTTTATTTTAGAATCACAAGAAGTTTAGTTTTAAGTTATAACAGACTTCCTTTCTTTACCAAGGTCAAACTCATGACATTTCTCCAGCTGATATATCTGAGGAGCAAGGAAGCTTTTGTCGTAAGGGTTGTCCACAGTGACACAGGTTATAGGTATGTCCTGCCTATCTACAGCTTTCCTTGCTCCATCCACATGCCTAAATCCATACCTTGTTGTTTGGGTTTGTTTTTTGGTGACAGAATCTCACCATGTAACCAAGGTTGGTCTTGAACTAGCCATGTTCAAACTCAGTATCAAACTCAAACTGACTTCAAGCTCAGTATCTTCCTGCCTCAGACTCCCGAGTGGGCACGAGCGGGCATTACAGATATGTCGCCACCATAATATAACAGCTTTAGATCAATGCCTAAAAAAAAAAAAAAAAAAAAAAAAACCTCCCTGGCCCTAGAAACACCAGGCTTGAAAATGCCATAATGAGGCATCACAGTACCCACGTGCAAGCCACCAGATGCCTTTCGAAACGTGGTTGTCACAGTAAGACCTCAGCAGCGCCAACCCTGGGGTTCCAGAGCTGTTTCTGATGACTCCACAGAAAGCAACGCTTTGAGTTAACTACCAGCTGTGGCATAAGCTGGCTTTTTGGGACTGAGGGCACCAGGCAAGGGAAAGCTGAGTGCCTGTCGGTCCGTTGGCGGGTGAATTATTAAAGTGCATCTGTGCTGGCTATAGAGCTGTGTGAAAAGCAGGGCACAGCAAAGCTTCACAAAGGAAACAAGAGCACCAAGCAGCCTGCCCTCCCAAACATCAACCGTCTGTGAACAGGGCAAGCTCTGGGAGGCTGGAGTGGCTGCCCTCTCTGGGTGTAAGAAGAGTTTCTCTCCGGCAAAGGGAGCTAAGCCAGGCACCTAGGACCCACGAGGCTTTCCCCACCTGTGGTCTGCTAGATTTTGCTTCCGATTTCTCATGACACACTCTTAACACACCTATCCGCTCACCCGACAAGGGAACCTCACACTTCAGAGTTGGAAGAGACCTTGGCCCCTGACCACACCTGAAGAAAGTGGCGGAAGCGATAGGCTGGCCAAGACGGTCACCTGCCTCGCTCCCCACCCACAGCTTCCACATCCGGCACCGCTGGCCGGTCAGCTGATTATAAAGGGACACCAGTTATCCAGGCCCCTGCCGGGTCGCGGCTGGCGGGGGGGGGGGGGGGGGGGGGGGGGCGGGGGGGATCCTACCGCGATGGAAGTGGCCAGGTGAGCACGGCTCCCGGGAGCTGCTCTCCCGCACGTGGCGGGTCCCGCGTGGGCCCTTAGCCAGGTCCTGCGTGGCACGTGCTCGAGGCCCAAGCTGGGCCTCACGGCCTTCGCGGTGCGCCGCCTTCAGGTGCGCGAACTCGGGGTCCCCCTACCCTGTCCCGAAGCCCCTCACTCACCCGGGTCGCGCGCGGGGCCGGGCGCGGCGGCTCCTCGTGGACACGCACTCTCCACCCGCGCTTCTGCTCTCTCCCCACGTATTCGCCGCCTCCGCCTGCGCGCTCAGGACTCCACGCTCCGACTCGGCGAAGAACAACAAGTCCTCGCCGCCCGCCGTCCGCCGCCGGCTCCCCAGTACTGACACCGCTTCCGGGATCGCGCGTCAAAGCGCGTCACCGTCCCGCCCCCGTGTGGTCACGCCCCCTATCCGATCACGCCCCTTGTTGCTCACGCCTCTTCGCACACTAAAACCACGCCCCCTCCGACCGAGCGTTGGTGCCACGCCCCTGTTGGCCACGCCCCTTGCCTCCCTAGTCGCTGACTCCACCTAGATCCTTCCACGTGCTGTTGTCTCGAGGCTGAATCCTTGGCCCTGTCCACCTCCTGCACACCCGGGGCGGAGTCAGTGCGCCCTTCCCAAGGTGGGGAATGATCGGCGAGCGTGGCACACACCCGGGGTGTCTGTGACCCATTTTTCCCAGGCCTTTTCAGTCGGGCCACCATGTCTCTACTGTTGTCTGTGCTACCTACTATGATCCTGGGGTCGTGGCTGCTGGATCCTCCCGGGGCCTTGGCAGAGGGAATGGAGGCCAACTGGTATTGACCATGTTCCGGACATAACACCAAGTCCAGGTGAAGGAGGCGAAAGGAGCTGAGCACTGGGAAGTGGATCCATTATACCACCTAGTCTGCAGGGCAGATGCACCCTACAAAGAAGGAAGGGGTACCTAGCGTCCTCTTCTGACCCACACTCTCACCTTTTGACTTATCTGAGACAGCATAAGGTCGTAACTATGCAGCTCAGACTGGCCTGGGATGCTTGTAAAACTTTCAGTTTTTTTTTACTTATTTATATGTGTAGATGTATGTATGTGGACTGTTGTGTGCATGCTACCTCGCACGTGTGGAAGTCAGAGGACAACTTTGGGGAGTCAGTTCTTTACTTACATCATATGGGTTCCAGAGATCAAACTCAGGTCGTCTGGCATGGAAGCAGATACCTTTACCCACTAAGCCATCTCATTGGCATTGGCTTAGAGCTCTTGATCCTCCTGCCTCCACCTCCTGAGTGAGTGAGTGCTGGGATCCCAATGTGGTAATATGCTGCTATATGGCTCTCCTTTATAGGCCTCGATGAGGGACAAAAGCACTGTCCCACACGGAGCCTCCTATACTCCAGTCCAATGCTAGGAGTACCAAGATATCCTTAGATAGGAGCCATCCTCCCTCTACCTGCCCCAGAGGAAGGACAGAGTTGGAGGGTGGTGGTCCTGTGACCCTTGGATGGGAAGCAATGCCCAGAATGCATTTTAACATTCTTCTTTCAGACCTAAGTGATGCCCAGGGCTGAGAACCAGATGAACAAGAGTCATGCCTCTGCCCTAGCAACAGTGACCAAGGCTCTCAAACCCACACACTGAGCCTTCTCAGGACTTTTTGGTGTGAGTCGTGAGGCACCCAGGACGTATATTGGGGGCAACAGTAGCAAGTACCTGGAGGTCCTTAGCTTTCTGTGTCGTCAGTTCCACACTGTTGCCCCTTATGCTGCCGCAGACCCCATGACCTCTGACAGCTGACCTCGCGTCTGATCTTACTCCTAAATGTCCTTCTGGCACCGACCACTAGAGGGAGCCATCCAAATCTGCCTACAGCAGCAGTGACTGCAACGCCCATCTGGCGAAGATATTTTCAAAGCTATCCCCTAAGATCAGGAGGATGCTTCCCTTCATTCTCACCAGTGCTCCCACGACCCCATGCACAGCTGGACCCGTCCCAGTTGGTCCTCTCTGAAGGATTCTCCCAGGGGTCGGATGGTTTTGCTGTCATTTATCTGACTCCATGACTCTGTTCTCGTGGGGATTTTGTTAGGATAATTTATTCTCCTTAGTTCCTTCAAAGCAAGAGATCTAGAAAAGCCAGGCTTCGTGACTCACACCTTTAACCCCAGCATTGGAAAGGCAGAGGCAGAGGTGAGTTCAAAGCTAAACTTAGTCTATACAGAGAGCTCCAAGACAGCCAGGGCTACATATGGAGATCCTGTTTCAAAAATAAAAATCCAGAAAAATGGTCAGGGCAAACATGAGAACTTGAGCTTGACCCCAAAACCCAAATAAAAAGGTGGGGCGTTAGAGAGATGACTCAATGGTTAAGAGCATTTGCTATTTTTGCAAAGGACTTGGCTTCAGTTTCCAGTTCTTACATGGCAGCCCTTAAGCTGCCTATAATTCCGAACTGGATCACAAACCCTTTTCTGGCCTTCGAGGGTATTAGGCACACATGTAGTACACAGACATACATGAAGGCGAAACACCATACACATTAAAAAAATAAATAAATAAATATTGGGCCAAAAAACCAACCACAGCAAGTGTGGTGGTGTGCATATTGTGTTATTCTGAGAGAGGGAAATAGATGAGGCCCTGGGGCTTCCTTGACAAGCCAGCGAGAGACCCTGTCAGAAGAAACAAGTTGGGTAGCACCTCAGACACAATACCTGAGCTTTCCCTCCGGCCTCAACATGCTAGTGTGCGTGCACGCGCCCCGTACGCACGTGCATGCACACACAAACACAGAGTCACAGCTGGCTGTGGTGGTGTGCACCTGTAATAACAACTCCTGGGAGGCTGAGGCAGGAGGGTCGTGAGTTGAACGACCTGAACTATGTGCCTTAAACTTGGGATTCCCATCTTTACCTCCTGAGCGCTGGGATGGTGGTCATCGGATGCCCCACCCGACCCATGTCACATGGGTTCAGTTGCTGAGTGGTTGTGGAGACCAGGGGCCATGGCTTGGCTTGCCCAGATAAATGCTCCTTTTTATGATGGCTTTTATGGTAGAGGTGATGTGGGTTACACCCTGGTAATCTATCCCTTGTTGTCCTGGGAAGGGTCCTGTAACCACCACCAGTGCCCAGGGCTAAAGCAGGGCACGCCCTTCCTCCCAGCTGTCCTGGGCTGGTACTAGTGGGAGGGAAATCCACCTCCATAGGGAGGCTGGGCATTCTGGGAGGATTAAATGCCCTCCAACCCACCTACAGAAAGCAAGAGATGGGAAGAACTCAGATGGCCCTGGCAAAGCTAGAAAAAGGGATGAAGCTACTAGCATCAGAGGTCATTAAGTAATAAAGCTACAGACAAGAGTGGGCTAGCACCAGCCTGATGGAAAAGGGTAGCAGTTCTACAGACATTGGTGACCCTAAACACCCCTTTCCCAGGAGCCCAGACTCCCTGAAAAGGGAGACTAGATCCTTGGAGAGGCCAGACCCCAGAACATTCTGTGGTTTCCCCTTAGACATGGGAGCATGGCCCTCAGTGTCTGCTGCCGAGGCCTGTGAGATGGATGTCATGGCAGACGGAAGTTCATGCCAGTACGGCGGCTGCCTCCTGCTCGAATGATGGATGTAGTGTTTAGCCAGGATTGCTCTCTTCATCTTCATGAGGGTGGAATCAATGAATGGACAGATGGAGACTGTGAGCGATACAACCCACTTGTCTAGCCACAGCCATGCCCTCAGGGATGAACTATGAGTTCAGTTCCCTCCCGGGAGGGTAGGGGTTGTAAGATCCCATCCCTGGCATTCTCTGAGGCTAGGAGGAGAGCTACAGGTATCTATGATGGCTTCTGGGGTAAGGAAGGCAGACCGGCTATGACTGCCGGCAGACGGGGTCTTAGCGCTATATAGGAGACAAATGGGAGCATGGCGGGCTTGAAGGGAGCGGGGAGAGTTTAGTTTTCAAAAGTACCTTGACCTTTGTCCAGCTGTATGGCCTTGGGCACGTAGTCCCCACCTCTGTGCCCTCATCCTCCACTTTAAGATGACAATCCCTTCGATTCTCCTGTGATTCCAGGTAATCCTCCTGCCTCAGCCTGCTGAGTGGGAGCTACTGCACCCATTGTATGGCAGCTTCCTGGGCATTAAGAGATTCCTTCCAGGAGACTCATGGAGGTAAACAAAGGGCCACTGTGTCCAGGAATGTGAAACTTGGAAGGCTCTCGAAGACCCCTCCCCAGTTCTATAAAAGGAATAATTGCTGGGTGAGGTGACGTGACCAGCTGCCCTAGAGAGGGAACAGATTCTCAGGCTGTCAAGTTGCCTGTGCATCTTGCAGAGAGCGCCAGGGTTGCAGCTTTCCTGCATTGTCTCCTTTGTTTGGGGTGAACTTTTCCATGATGCAACCACTTTTGGGTCATCCCTGCTCCATAAGTAAACCCCTCCCCCACCACACACACACACACACACACACACACACACACACACACACACACATTTCCATTAGTACTGCCACGAAAACCTGATTAGTTTACAAAGTTGGGCTTTGATGCAATCGTTACTTTGGTCTGTTATAGGGCTGGCTGGAACTTCTGTGCAGCTGAGGAGGGGCTTGAACTCCTGACCCGCCTGCCTCTTCCTCTGAGAGCCTGAAGTATGGGTGCGAGCCGCCCATCATGTTTGACTTGCGTGGTGCTGAGATGGCTCCCAGAGCTCCAGGCTTGTCAGGCACGCACTCTACAGTGGAGCCACATCCCAGGCCCTGTTTCCGTATCTTAGTGGCAAAGCCACTTGTTCAGGGTCACCACCTTCTTAGTGGCCAAGGTCAAAGGGTCCAAATTCATTTCTACCAGGACCTGTGGCCCAACTCTTGTGAGTCACAGAGGAGGTGGACCAGAGGTGGTCACAATTATGAGACCACATTCCTCACCCTGGGTATCTCAGCAGTGTATCTGGAGTGGGTACCTGCCAGGGAGGTACATTCCCCTTACCTAGGTGACACAGCAAGCCGCCAGTGCTGATCACTCCACAAAGGGTCAAAGATTTACAGAGTTCTAGAATAGTATATTTCATCTATGGGGTGATTGGTAGGTGGGCAGACAATTTTCCCAGCTGGATCTTTCCTACACACACACAAAGTCGAGCTGGCCTCATACCCACTATGTAGCCTTGGACGGTCTTGAACTTCTGATCCCCCTGCCTCTACCTCCCATACTCTGGGATTACAGGTGTGTGCCACCACCCTACGTCTATGTAGTGCTGGGACTAGAACCCAGAACCCTGTGCATGGTAAGCAAGCACTCTACTGACTGGGCTATGTCCCCAGTCCCAGTCCTTTTCTTTGAGACAGTCCTTCCTCAGCTTCCTGTATGCTGGAATGACAGACATGCTCCTCCAATGTCCACTATTCCCAGTCTGACTCTAGTCAAGCTCCTCTGAACTCTTCGACTTGGCTCTGACTTCTGGGGTGCTGTGCTAGTCTCTGCACAGTCCAGTTTGGCAGGAATCTCTCCCACGGCCTTCTATGGTCTAAATGTTGATGTCTTCCAGCTTCCAGAGCCACATGTTGAGACCTGAACCTCTGCCCTTGTGACGTGGCCTTGGAACTATTAGTAGATGAAAGAGCCTGTGCTCAGTGTGATGGGCCAGGCCTGTCATTCCAGCGAGGGGACCTGAATTAGAGGAACAGAACCTATAGAGTGTATGTGTGTGTGGGGGTGGGTGCATGTAGAATGGGGGGATGCTTACATGTCCTCTATATAGGTTGCCAGTAGAAAGTGTGGTTCAGATTAAAGGTGGATCCTCCCACCTCAAGGATCTGCATTAGAAGTGGGTCTTCCCAGGCCAGGCCATGATGGCACACGCCTTTAATTCCAGCACTCTGGAGGCAGAGGCAGGATCTCTGAGTTCAAGACCTGCCTGGTCTACAGATTGAGTTCCAGGATAGCCAGGGCTACAGAGAGAAAACCTGTCATGAACCCCTCCCTGAGAAAAATGTGGGTCTTCCCACTTCAAATGATTTACTTAAAAAAAAAAATCCCTCAGGGCTGGAGAGATGGCTCAGCGGTTAAGAGCACTGACTATTCTTCCAAAGGTCCTAAGTTCAATTCCCAGCAACTACATGGTGGTTCATAAGCATCTGTAATGAGATCTGATACCCTCTTCTGGCCTGCAGCCATATATACAGACAGCATATTAAGAATGTATACATAATAAATAAATAAATTTTTTTAAAAAAACCTCTCACAGATGTGCCCAATCATTTGGGTTTTAGGTACCTCCAGACACAGTCAAGTTGACAAGCAAGAATAGCCATCACGGGACCTAAATTTGAAGACAGCCTGGGCTACACAATGAGACCCTGTCTCAAAACAGAAGTGAGGTGGCTGGTGAGGCGGCTCTGGCAATTAAAGCACTTACCACACAAGCCTGGCAACTCTGGAACCCAAGTAAAAAGCTGGCTGCAGCGGTACACATCTTTAATCCCAGCATTCCTGTGGGAAGGTGGGAAGCGATAGACAGGAGGATTAACCAGAGCTCCAGGCCAGGTAGCCTGGCGTATGCAATACTGCAGAAACGATAGCAAGACACTGCTTGAGCAGGACGGAAACCGAGAATTGACTCCCAAAGCGGTTCTCTGACTTCCACACATGCACCATGGCACATACATGCCTGTGTGTGTGTGTGTGTGTATGTGTGTGTGTGTGTGTTTGTGTGTGTGTGCTCAACACACAGAGGGGGAGAGACAGACAGAAAGACACACACAGACATGCACACACACACACACACAGAGACAGATAGACAGACACACACACACAGAGACAGACAGACAGACACATGCTTTTAATTTTCTACGAAGAAAAGAAAAGAAGGCAGAGAGATAATTCTATTGGTCCTGAATTCTGTGTTTTAAACTCACACACAGAAAATCCCAGGACGGTGGTTTGTGCTTGTAATCTCAGCTCTGGGGAAGCAGAGACAATCAGACCCCTGTGGTTCACTGGTCAGCCTGCCTAGCCAAATCAGTGAGTTCCTGGCCAGTGAAAGACCCTGTTTTCCAAAAACAAGACAGGAGCTGGAGAGCTGACTCAGCAGTTAAGGATGTGCGCTGCTCTTGTAGAAGACCTGAATTTGGTTTCTAGCAGCTCCAAGCATGATGCCTCTGACCTCTGAGGGCACCTGTACACACATCCACATACCTTCTTCACATACACATAACTGAAAAATAAAAGTGAAAACAACTCTTTTTTCATTTTCTGAGACAGGGTTTCTTTCTGTAGGCCTGGCTGTCCTGGAATTCGCTCTGTAGATCATGCTGACCTCAAACTCAGAGATCAGCCTGCCTCTGCCTCCTGAGTGCTGGCATTAAAGGTGTGCATTATTACTACCCGGCAAAACAAACCTTTTTTTTTCTTAAAGGGAGGATGGGGCTGGAGTTCAGTGGTTAAGAGCACCTGGCTCTCTTCCAGAGGTCCTGAGTTCAATTCCCAGCAACCACAGGGTGGCTCACAACCACCTATAATTGGATCAGATTCCTTCTTCTGGTGTGAATGAAGACAGAGCACTCAGATACATAAAATACATGAATAACAAAATCTTAATATATACATATATATGTATATGTACATACATACATGACCTGAGGAATGACCCTGAAGTTGATCTCTGGTCTCTACATTCATACGTACACACATGCACCTGTACATGTGAACATGTATACACATACATGACAATGACAATCAATGACTGGTGTAGAGAAATGGCTCAGCAGTTAAGAGCACTTGTTGCTCTTTCAGAGGACCCAGCTTCGGTGCCCAGCACCCACATGGAGCCTTACAACTGTCTATAATTCCAGTTCCAGAAGATCTGATGCCCCCTTCTGGCCTTTGAGAGCACCAGGCACACATGTGGTGCACAGACAGACATGCAGGCCAAACACTCAAACAGAAAGGGAGCCTGAGACCTGGAAGGGGTGCATTAAGACAGACAGACACATTGTCAGGTAGGACCAAATGTCTCCCAGTTCTGGCAAGTCTTTCCCCAGCCCACCTGTCCTGTCACACATTGTCTATCATCCCTAGAGGCTCCCCAGGTGACCACTGCCCGCCCCCCTTCCATCCCTGATTTCTTAGTTATTTTCCCCCAGGCATTTGGGATCCAGGGCTGACAAACCAGCGCACAAGATTCTTTTGAGGTCAGGAGGCCTGGAGGTACCTCCTCTGCGTGCTGCCAGTGTCAATAACTCTTCCTGTCCCACTGTCCCTCCCCATGATCATGACGAGGATTCATTTCCTCGTGAGCTGCCTGGGCTATTTTCAGACAATTGTTGAAAAGCAGGTCTCAGTCCCTGGCCAGAGTTGCTCTCTGGGCTTCCGCTTGTCAGGCAGAGTTTGCCCAGGGCTGGAGGCTACCAGCACGACGGGTCTCAGGTGTCAAGTGCAGAGGCTGCTGGACCAAGGCTGCCTGGCCCCACCTCTGGTCCAAGGGATAGAAACCTAGGATTTTGCATATTCTAGGGAAGTGCTCTACACCCCAGCCCCTCACTGGGGAATTCTAGGCAGGGGCTCTACCACTGAACCACACCCCAGCCCCTCACTGGGGAATTCTAGGCAGGGGCTCTACCACTGAGCTACACCCTAGCCCCTCACTGGGGGACTCTAGGCAGGTGCTCTACCACTGAGCCACACCCCAGCCCCTCACTGGGGGATTCTAGGCAGGTGTTCTACCACTGAGTCACACTCCCTAGCCTCCTCTACTTTTAGAATCATGAAGAATTGGGAACATATTTATCATTTAACAAATACTTTGAAAAAATATGAACCCTGAGGCCATGACAAACACTTTACTAACTGAGCCATCTCTTTATCCCAGCCCTTGGATTTTTGAGACAAGATCCTGCTCTGTATCCCAGGCTGGACTAGAACTCAAAATCTTCCTTCCATAGCCCCTTCAGTGCTGAGATATCAGGCATGTACCATTATGCCTTGCTCATGGGCTTCCTGAAGCTGCTGCTGCTGCTGCTGCTGCTGCTGCTGCTGCTGCTGCTGCTGCTGCTGCTGCTGCTGGAACATTGCAGCAGGGAATTTAATTAGCCCCTGTTAGGAACATTCTTCCGCAGAGGAAATCCTGGACACTTCCCTGGACTGCAGATGGGCAGCAAGCTGCTCTCTCGGGGGACGCAGACATGTTGTTGGTTTAAGGCTCTGAGACCCAGCCAGCAGGAGGCTTCCTAGACAGAGAAGCTGATTCTAAATTTAATGGACAGAGAGGCTGGGGAAGGATCCACACATCCAGGGCACGATTCCAGGCCTCTCCACTATGAAGTTTCCCCCGGGGCCTCTCAGCAGCACTCCTGAGTAGCCATGTGACACATCAGTAAACTGAGACCAAGGATGAAACTTGAATGCTGCTTTTGTGTCAACTTGACACAAGCTGGAGTCATCATGATGAGAAGAAGGAGCCTCAGTTGAGGAGAGGCCTCCATGAGACCCAGCTGTAAGACATTTTCTCATTTAGTGATCAGTGGGAGAGAGCCCAGCCCATTGTGGGTGGTGCCATCCCTGGGCTGCTGGTTCTGGGTTCTATAAGAATCCTGGCTGGCCAGGGTGGTGGTGGTGGGGTGGTGGGGGTGGTAGGGGTGGTGCACGCCTTTTTTTTTTTTTTTTTTTGGATTTTTCAAGACAGGGTTTCTCTGTGGCTTTGGAGCCTGTCCTGGAACTAGCTCTGTAGACCAGGCTGGTCTCGAACTCATAGAGATCCGCCTGCCTCTGCCTCCCGAGTGCTGGGATTAAAGGCGTGCGCCACCACCTCCCGGCTGGTGCACGCCTTTAATCCCAGCACTCAGGAGGCAGAGGGAGGCAGGTCTCTGCCTTCTAGGCCAGCCAGGTCTACAGAGTGAGTTCCAGGACAGCTACACACAGAAACCCTGCCAAAAAAAAGAAAGAAAGAAAGAAAGAAAGAAAGAGAGAGAGATCTGGATTAAAAGTGTCTCTTCCCACTTTGAATGATTTAATTAAGAAAAAAAAATCCCTCACTGATGTACCCAAGCCATTCAGACTTTAGTTCGTTCCAGATGCAGTCAAGTTGACAACCAAGAATAGCGATTGCACCGACCCAGTGGCCTGGGGACAGTAACATGACATGACAATTGTTTCAAACTGGCTGTGCTGGCATACTTGTGTTCCACCCGCCGTAGGAAGCTAAGGCAGAAGAATTCTAAGGTTGAGCATACGGTGTGAGATTCTACCTCAAGAGCAAATCTAGAAGGGCTAGAGAAATGGCTCAGTGGTTAAAAGCACGGGCACATATAGCTGTGGGTACACGTGCGTGTGTTGGGGGCCAGGTAGAGATCCATGTTAGGTGCCTTCTCCAGGTAGAGATCCATGTTAGGTGCCTTCTCCAGGTAGAGATCCATGTTAGGTGCCTTCTCCAGGTAGAGATCCATGTTAGGTGCCTTCTCCAGGTAGAGATCCATGTTAGGTGCCTTCTCCAGGTAGAGATCCATGTTAGGTGCCTTCTCCAGGTAGAGATCCACGTTAGGTGCCTTCTCCAGGTAGAGATCCATGTTAGGTGCCTTCTCCAGGTAGAGATCCATGTTAGGTGCCTTCTCCAGGTAGAGATCCACGTTAGGTGCCTTCTCCAGGTAGAGATCCATGTTAGGTGCCTTCTCCAGGTAGAGATCCATGTTAGGTGCCTTCTCCAGGTAGAGATCCATGTTAGGTGCCTTCTCCAGTTGCTTTTCTACCTTTTTTTTTTTTAAATCTGTGTCTTTAAAAACATGTATAGTCTTGGCTGCCCTGGAACTTGCTATGTAGACCATGGTAACCCCCAACTCACAAAGATCCTCCTGCCTCTTCCTGTGGAGTACTAGGATTAAAGGCATGTGTCACCACACCTGGCTCATCTACCTTTTAATTTTTTAATTTATATATATATATATATGTATATATATATATATATATATATTCATCTGTGTGGGTATGTACACGTGAGTGCGGAGGCTGACAGACGCCATGGGGTGTCAGATGTCCCAGGAGCTGGAGTTACAGGAGATTATCAGCCGCCTGATGTGGGTGCTGGGGATTGAACTCTGGTCCTCTGAAAGAGCAGCACAGGCATTTAACCCCCAAGCCATCTCTCCAGCTCCACTTTTCTACTTTTTTAAAAAATTATTTATTATGTACACAGTGCTCAGTCTGCATGTTTGCCTGCAGGCCAGAAGAGGGCACCGGATCTCGTTATAGATGGTTGTTAGCTTTTCCTGTTCTTGCTAGGAATTGAATTCAGGACCTTTGGAAGAGCAACCAGAGCTCTTAAACTCTGAGCTCTTAATCTCTCCAGTCCCCACTTTTCTACTTTTTTTAAGAATAATTTTTAGTGGTTTTTTTTGTGTGTGTGTGTGTGTGTGTGTGTGTGTGTGTGTTTTTTGTTTTGTTTCTTTTTTGCCTGAGTTTGGGTCTATGCAACACATTCCTGCTTGGTGTTTGTTTTGTAACTGGAGTTACAAACAGTTGTGAGCAGCCATGTGGGTGCTGAGAATCAAACTTGGGGCCTCCAGAAGTGAAGCCAGTGATCTTAGCCACAGAGCCATCTCTCCAGCCCCTCTACCATTACACTTATTTTTTTTTTGTGTTTTTTGTTTTTTGTTTTTCGAGACAGGGTTTCTCTGTGGCTTTGGAGCCTGTCCTGGAACTAGCTCTGTAGACCAGGCTGGTCTCGAACTCACAGAAATCCGCCTGCCTCTGCCTCCCGAGTGCTGGGATTAAAGGCGTGCGCCACTTATTCATTGTGTGTGCGTGTGTGTGTTTGTGAATGGCTGCCACAAAAGGCATGTGGCAATCAGAAGACAATTTTATTTTTCCAAGATTTACTTATTTTTTTGTTATGTGTATGAGTGATTGCCTGGATGTATGTATGTGTATCACATGTGTGCCTGGTGCTTGTAGAAATCAGAAGAGGGCATCAGATTTCTTGGAACTGGATTTGCATATGATTGGAAGCTGCCATGTGGATGCTGGAAATTGAACCTAGGTCCTCTGTAAGAACAGCCGGTGCTCTTAACCACTGAGCCATATCTCTAACCCCAGAAGAGAGTTCTCTAGAGACAGTTCTCTCCTCCTACTATGTGGGTCCAGGGATTAAACTCAGATCATCCTTCATCTCTCTAACTCCATCTTGTCTCATCTCACTGGTTGGCCTGGAACTTACTATGTAGACCAGGCTGGCTTCAAACACAAAGATCAGCCTACCTCTGCCTCTGTGTCTACCTCCTGAGTGCTGGGATTAAAGACATGCTCCACCATACCCTGCTCTTGCTCTGGCTTTTACCCAGGTGCCGGGGATCTGAACTCAGGTCCTCGGACTTGCCATGTAGGTATTTTAGTGGCTGAGCCATATCCTCAGCCACGAGGTTTACATTTAAACAGAGGGCAGGGCTATGTGTAGCTAAACAGTCCCAATCAAGGCATGGTCCCTGCCCATCCCTGATCCATCACTCCCTAAGAACTCCAACTTCTTAGGGCCCATTGTTTCAACAGTCTGATAATCAACAGGAAGGCCACAAGTCTCCTTAAAATGTCTTCTTTTAGCTGGGCATGGGGCACACACCTTTAATCCCAGGACTCATGAGGCAGAGGCAGACAGATCTGTGAGGTTGAAGCTAGCCTGGTCTTCCGAGTGACTTCCAGGACAGGCAGAACTACACAGAGAAACCCTGCCTCAAAACACCAAAAAAGGAAAATTCTTCATTCCTGGTGGGTTATGGTCACAGGTCACAGGGGATGGTTGTTTGATGGATGATGGTCACAGGTCACAGGGGAAGGCTGATTGATGTATGAGGGTTAGTGGTCATTTGAAGGGTTGGGTTTGCATTGGCAGAGATGTATCAACTTGCTCAAGGTTTAGAGAGAGAGTTGGCTGTCCAGCAAGGAAGGGGAGACTATAGGCGTGGTTAGGAATCACCAGTGGTCCTGATGGAGGAGATTAGCTTAATTTTTGATGGAAAGGATGAAGTTCAAGACCTCAGTGAACTTCCTGAACTTCCTGAATTCTTTTCTCATCTTCAGGTGTCCCTACTTCTCATGTCCCCATGTTCTCATGGATGATAGGGCAGGCCTGACGTCTGCTCCTTACATGCCAGAGCTTCCTAGGCACCCTGGCCCTGCTAGGAGGGCTTCTGACAGGGCCTATCTTGGCATTGCTGTATGGAACTGCACATGGTAAGGAGTTCCAGCAGGAATGAGAGGGAAAGAAGACTGCGGGTATTGAAGCTGGCACCACGGAGAGGGGAGTAACTGTAAGTAATACAGGCAGAACTGGGCTGGAGACACTAGGCTCATGCAGGGAGCCACAGAGCTCTGGGGACACTGTCCATTGCCAGGCCAGCAGTATGAGGCCCAGGCTGGCTGATGGGGACAGCTGCTTCCTGCCACTGGGGCAGTTAGACCGCAGCAGCTGCTGGTCTTCTCTGTGTCGTTTCCAGCACTCTTACCTAGGTTCTGGGGCCCCTCTGTTCAATCTTCCCCCAAGAAAGTCCTCAGAAGGACTCAGAGGTTGAACTGGGCCACATTATCACTCGGGTCTAGTAGAGTAAACAGGCCTTTCATTTTTTTTATTTTGTTTGTTTTTGTTTTGAGTCAAGGTTCTCTCCCTGGCCTCAGCTATCCTAGAACTCACTGTGTAGACCAGGCTGACCTTGAACTCACAGAGATCCACCTGCTTCTACTTCCTGAGTGCTGGGATTAAAAGCCTGTGCCACCACACTGGTTTATCTTTTTTTAATCTAAATTTTATTTAATTGTTATTGTGTGTATGTGTGTGCATGGTATGTCTGTGTGGGCAAGCATGGCATGACACACATATGTAGGTCAGAGGATAACTTTGTAGAGTTGGTTCTTTCCTTCCATTTTCACGTGTGTTTGGAGAATCAGCTCAAGTCACCAGACTGGCTGTGCAAGCTCCTTCACCCACTGAGCCATCTTGCTGGCCTTCGGTGGTTACAGCAGCTCTGACATGACAGTAAGCCCCCAAACTGTGGGCATTGCCTGGCATCAGGAGGCATGTTCCTGCGGCTGAACCAGGCTCTCTGCCGCCGTGCCAGGGTGTTCACATACATTCCTCACTTTGCCCACAAACATTTTTTTTTGTTAAAAAATTTATTTATTTACTTATTATTATTGCAGAATTCTACCCTCACATATGCATGCATATCAGAAGAGGGCACCAGATCTCACTATATATGGTTGTGAGCTGCCATGTGATTGTTGGGAATTGAACCCAGGACCTCTGGAAGAGCAGTCAATGCTCTTAATCTCTGAGCCATCTCTCTGGCCCCACCCACAAATATTGACTATACATCTCTGGGCCTGTTGGCACTAAGAAGGCTGGGCGACATGGGGACAACTTACTAAGGGTGCCTGGTCTTGGACTCCCAATCCTAATTCTACTACCTTGGAATACCTATCCATTCATCCACCTATCTATCTATCTGTCTGTCTGTCCGTCTATCTATCTAAGTGTATATACATACATACACACAGGCAGGCAACACATACACATATATATGTATACATGTAAATGTACACACATACATATATAAACATGATCTCAGAACCATGTTGGTCCCAAAGAAAGATCTGGAATTTTGTCCTTGTCCCGGTATCTAGGCAGCCTGCCCAAGTACTCAGCACTGGGAATAAAACATGGTCAGACCTTGGGACTCCATGGAGGTGGGAAGCTGGAAGTAGCTATTTTAAGGGAGATTTTGGGCTCTGGTCTCCATGTAGAGGGAGGTGCCCAAAGCAGGTCAAATCCAGAGGCCATTGCAGGAGGCCTTTAGCATCTCTGACTTCAGAGCATGTCATTGATGGATCAATAGGAAAGTAGGATCCTGACTTTTTGATCTAGGACCAGCCTCACCTTCCAAAAGAAGCGGGAGAATTTAGGGCCCTCTAGCGGCGCTTTCAGAATGGCGCGGGGACGGTCTATCCAGCCTCCCACCACCAGAGGGCGGTGCACACACTGCACGTTCTGCGGTTCTCTCTTGTCTCTTCTTCTCCTTCGGGTCTGTTTTACTTCCGGTTATGTGAAAAAATCGGCGCTGGGAGCGAGCTCCGACCAGCTTCCACTTCCGTAGCGACCGTACGGCGGTCCCGCAATGATGTGCAGGAGGTGAGAGGTCCGTGCACCCAAGTGAACTCCACTCCCTGCGGTGACATCCGTCTCCGCGCCCGGCCGCGTGTGCCCTGCACCCGGTCCCGTTCTGTGACTCCAGCGAGCGGCCCTGGGCACTCAGCTCAGTGGCCACGGCGCGAGGGATGAATGACTGAGCGAGCGAGTGACTCCCGTCGCCTCCTCCCAGGTGACGGCGCTTCGGCGAGAGGCGCCAGGGCCGCGGGCAGGATGAACCGAGCCAAGCCCACCACCGTACGGAGGCCCAGCGCTGCCGCCAAGCCCTCAGGTGCGTTCCCACGCGCGGCGGGGCACAGTTAACCTAAGAGTACTGAACGGCATGGTTATCCAACACAGCATTCCTTCAGGACATGGTCACCCAACCCAGGGTTCCTGCAGGATAGCTACTATGGGGGCTCTTGAAGGACAAGGCCGTCCATGTTCTGCTGAACATCTGGAAAAAAACAGGGTGCCTTGACCAGAATCACAGACCCTGAAGCCAGATGATCTTGATTGGGGTCCTGGAGCTGTTCCTTGCTCACTGTGTGACAGTGGATTCATTACCTAACCTTCGGGTCTTATTTGTTTTGTTTTGCTTTGGGCAGGTTTGGTTTTTCAAGACAAGGTTTCTCTGTAGTTTTGGAGCCTGTCCTGGTACTTGTGAGTTAGAGATGGCTTAGCTTATGGTCCGCACTGAATAACTGTCAGCCACTGCTGGCCCTGGCGGGGTCTTGCTGAATAATCTTGAGCTCTACTTTTGTCTCCTCTGGGTCTTGTTTATCCTCTCTGAGAGTGGGTATCACAAAAGTGGGTGTTCTTTTCTTCTGCAGGGCATCCTCCCCCTGGAGACTTTATCGCTCTGGGATCCAAGGGCCAGGCCAACGAATCAAAGACAGCATCCACGCTGCTGAAGCCGGCCCCTTCGGGGCTGCCTTCAGAGCGTAAGAGAGATGCTTCAGCCTCTCTGACTAGTGCCTCTGCGCTGACTGGCCTCACTAAGCGCCCCAAACTGTCCTCCACTCCCCCACTGAGTGCCCTGGGACGTCTGGCTGAGGCTGCGGTTGCAGAAAAACGAGCCATTTCTCCCTCGATTAAAGAGCCGTCCGTGGTACCCATTGAAGGTAAGGTGAGACGGCTAACTTGCCCAGAGAGCTTCCCTCATCCTGTCCATCACCCCAGTGCCCACTGGGGCCACTTCAAGCCTGGGTCTGTTAGCACGGCAGGGTCTTCTGCAGGAGTGGGTGTGATGAGCTCTTGGCTTCCTGTGGGCTTGCTTCTTGACATTGCACACAGATGTGCCTCCCAACCCCGCACTGCTCTGGCCTCATCATTCCAATGTTTTTCTGGCATGTGTGTGGCATGTCCCTCTTTAGCAACACTGTCCTGAGCCCTGCTGGGGGCGGGTGCACCAGCAGGTGGTTCTAGCCTGGTCCTCAAGTGGGAGGAGATCTTTTCCCCACAGTTTCTCCCTCGGGGACAGGAAAACTTTTCCTGATAGCACCAAAGGGACCTTAAAGGGGAGATAACTGTGCCCACTGCCCTGTTCCTACTAACACTTGTAAATGTGTAGCTGTTTAATTGTTCCCTGCTTCTTGTCACTTATCCAGTGACTTCTTTGATGGTGTCAGGATTGAGCCTAGGTCCTGGTGCATGCAAGGCAAGTGTTTTACCTCTGAACTACAGCCCAGTCCCACTCGGGGACTCATAACAGCTCCATGATGCCTGTAGCATAGACCTGTCACCCACTAGCTCTGCCAGCCTCTGAGCACCTAACACTCCAGTAACAGACACCACTGTCTGCATGCCTGCTCAGAGCACTTTCTAGGAGACTTCTGTGTGAGAGCCCAAAAGACAAGCATCCTGTCCTGCAGGTGTTTGAAGCTGTGTCTCATAAAGCTACACTACCCCTTGTTACTGAGATGTCATTTCAAAGACTCAGAGAGTAGCCAGGTGTGGTGGACCTCAACTGCTTAGCAGGCTGAGGCAGGTAACTTGAAAGTTCAAGGCCAACCTCAGCTACTTAGTGGTAGAGCACCTGCCTAGAATCCCCCAGTGAGGGGCTGGGGTGTGGCTCAGTGATAGAGCCCTGCCTAGAATCCCCCGGTGAGGGGCTGGGCTGTGACTCAGTGGTAGAGCCCCTGCCTAGAATCCCCCAGAGAGGGGCTGGGGTGTGACTCAATGATAAAGCGCCTGCATAGCGTTTGTGAGGACATGGGTTGGGAAGAAAGGCACTAACTCTAACCCTGGGTGTGTGGCTTCTGTGAACTCAGAGCCTCCATGTGCTGGTGAGATTCATCTGTGTTGCCTCTAGTTGTCTGCTCATCCCTGTGGCTCTGGGTGTGATCTCTGCCCCCACCCCTGCTCTAACTTGAACCTCCCGTGTGGTCAGTTCTTCCCACCGTACTGCTCGACGAGATCGAAGCTGCTGAGCTGGAGGGCAATGATGACAGGATAGAAGGAGTGCTGTGTGGGGCGGTGAAGCAGCTGAAGGTGACGCGGGCCAAGCCTGACAGCACGCTCTACCTGAGCCTCATGTACCTGGCCAAGATCAAGCCCAACATCTTTGCCACTGAGGGTGTCATTGAGGTAAGACTGCAGCCTGCTCTCCCCACCCTCCCTGGACCTGCTGCTGTCTCTGTGTGGTGTGAGCATCTCATGACAGCTGTGACTTTACCGTCCTTTCAGGCCCTGTGCAGCCTCTTGCGGAGAGATGCCTCTGTCAATTTCAAGGCCAAAGGGAACAGCCTAGTGTCTGTACTAGCCTGCAACCTTCTCATGGCCGCCTACGAGGAGGATGAGAACTGGCCTGAGATCTTCGTGAAGGTGAGTCGTCCCTCTAGGGACTCAGGGAGGCAGAGCATTGTGGAAAGGAGGATGCTGGAGACCCATACAAGCGAGGGAAGCGAATGGAGGCCCCTAGTGTGCTAGACCTCCTCCCTGGGTGTTGACGAGGGCCTCTTGGCTGCCCCTGCTCTGGGTACCTGGCCAGCATCAGGTGTGGTCCAAACGTAACTCAACTGCAGGTGTACATTGAGGACTCACTGGGTGAGCGCATCTGGGTGGACAGCCCTCACTGCCGCACCTTCGTGGATAACATCCAGACAGCCTTCAACACCAAGATGCCCCCAAAGAGTGTGCTGCTACAGGGAGAGGGGGCACGCGGTGGAGGTGACCTTGGTGCCGGTAAGAGATGTCAGGTGTTGGGTGGGGGCCAAGGGCACTGCCTTCCACATCCCTTGGAGAAGCTACCCATTGGCTCCCATGGTGCCTGCAGGCAGCAGCCCCCATCCCTCATTGACGGAAGAGGAGGACAGTCAGACAGAACTGCTGATTGCTGAGGAGAAACTAAGTCCTGAGCAGGAGGGGCAGCTCATGCCAAGGTAGGTGGGCTGACAGCCTCAGTCTCAGGAGACCAAAGTGGGGGCCCCGGAGCTGGCATCCTTCCTGGCCTCCCTTTCCCCCCTCTGGCCTAGGTACGATGAACTCACAGAGAGCGTAGAAGAGTATGTTCTGGACATGCTTCGTGACCAGCTGAACCGTCGCCAGCCCATCGACAACGTGTCCAGAAACCTCCTGCGTCTGCTCACAGCCACCTGTGGCTACAAGGAGGTGCGACTGCTGGCCGTGCAGCGGCTGGAGATGTGGCTGCAGAACCCCAAGGTGCGCTGTGTTGGTGAAACAGAGTTCGTGGGGGTCCTCCTTGGGGGTCCGGACTGTCATGGTGGTGTGTTCAATGGTCTTCCTGGCCTCCCTGCAGCTGACCAGGCCAGCACAGGACCTGTTGATGTCTGTGTGCATGAACTGCAACTCGCATGGGCCAGAAGACATGGATGCCATCTCCCACCTGATCAAGATCCGCCTCAAGCCCAAGGTGCTCCTCAATCACTATATGCTCTGCATCAGGTGTGTGGCCAGCTGGGGCAGCAGCTGGGGAGACAGGCCAGTGGGGAGCGGGGGAGCCTGACCTGTGCCTCTCACCTGCTCGGCTCTTGTGTCCAGGGAGCTACTGAATGCACACAAGGACAACCTGGGCACAACCATCAAGTTTGTGATCTTCAACGAGCTCTCCAATGCTCGCAACCCCAACAACATGCAGATTCTCTACACTGTGCTGCAACACAGCTCTGAGCTGGCACCCAAGGTGCGGACACTTAGCACGGGCCAGCCCATGGGTTTATGTCCAGCTGAGGCTGGGGACTTGTGGAGCTGCACAGGGAGGAACTCCTGGCTTCGGGTGGGAAGACCCACTGGCTCCTGGTTTCTGAACCATCCTTGTGAGCTAACACTGTGGAGGAGGAAGCGCTTGGTGTTGAGTGAGCCTCTCAACTGCCCCTGCTCCAGCCTGGTGCAGCCTCCTTGGTTGGGATCTTCCTAAACCAAACAAACATCTCCACAGATCTTCAGCCCTGGTCTGGAGTCCTGACTCATGGGTGACAGGTCTGGCAGCTCTCTGGACCCAAGAAGCCAAGGAGCCAGGCTGTGGGGTACCATGCTGGCATCTGGCTACACCTGAGGCTGCCCTCCTGGCTCAGTGTTTTAAGATAATTGATTGGGTAGTTGCATATCTAGTTGGCATCTTTGGTGTTTGATATTCTTTGAGTCCAGGTGGGTCAGGTGGGGTGGGCTGAGGTTTCTGGTCAGTGTGGTGTCCCCATCCCTGTGTCTGCCAGTTAACCCTTTCCCAGATCAGAAGAGGACTGGCCCTCTCTTGCCAACTACCAGGAGAGTAAAATACAGCATGCTCATCCTCCCTTAAGAGTTCACATCCATGAAGAGAAGGCTGGCACCTCTTCTCAGGACAGGCAGCCCAAGATGTGCTGTGGGAACCTGCCCAATCTTACCACATTAACTGCTTAGTTTTTTGGAGAGTCTTTCTCCTGGGGGAGGCTTTCTGCAGGTCCCAGTGAGGTCCTGGCAGGTTGATGTGGGGTATGGCAAAGGGACCTGGATAGCCATTGACCCCAGCTCTTTGTGGTTCCTCTCTGCCTCAGTTTCTAGCCATGGTGTTCCAGGATCTGCTGACCAACAAGGATGACTACCTCCGTGCCTCCAGGGCCCTGCTGCGTGAGATCATCAAGCAGACCAAGCATGAGATCAACTTCCAAGCTTTCTGCCTGGGACTCATGCAGGAGCGCAAGGAGCCACAGTACCTGGAGATGGAATTTAAGGTGCCTTGGGGCCCCTGCTCACCACTGCCCACTTTGAGATTTCCTGGCCTTGACAGGCTTACCCTGTTGTAGGGATGGCCACATGCCAGGCTCGTGTGCAGACACGGGCTCCGTGTGTGAGGTGTTGCTCCATCCCTCATAAGGATGGGGAGGGGCTGACCAAGCTGGGGAGCTGGTGACCCCAACATGGATATGGACATTGCTGTTGGCAGGACTGTGGAATGACTGGGAGGATGAACAGGGCACCCTAGTAAGAGGTCTGCTTGACTAGGGGTGCAGAGCAAGAGAAGGAGGAGGTGTTGCTGAGCAGATGAAGCAGGGAGGCTGGGAGATCTCCACGGTCCTGGGCAGGACGGCAGTCCACCCAGGTGGCAGTCTGCTGTTGGGAGAGGGTTTTGTCAGCCTGGCCAACTCCTCGACCCCAAGGCCTGCTTCTGCTAGCTGTTGTCTGAGCATGGTGGTCTCTAGATGTGCAGACATGCTGGCCTCCTCTCTATGTTGTCTGTGTGTTCATGTCTGCTATGCACATACATCTCTATGCCATGTGGGTCCTGTGGGAGGGCCCCTTGGTCATGCCAGCCTTGCCACTCCGTCTGCCTGTAGGAGCGGTTTGTGGTTCACATCACGGATGTGCTGGCTGTGTCCATGATGCTGGGCATTACAGCCCAGGTGAAAGAGGCTGGCATCGCCTGGGACAAAGGAGAGAAGAGAAGTAAGACCTGCTGGGCTGGGGGTCTTCAGGCAAGGACATGAGAACCAAGCCTTGCCGGGTGGTGGCGGTGTGTGCCTTTAATCCCAGCTCTCAGGAGGCAGAAGAGGCAGGTGGATCTCTGTGAGTTCAAAGCCAGCCTGAACTACAGAGCGAGTTCCAGGATAGGCTCCAAAGCTACACAGAGAAACCCTATCTCAAACAAACAAGCAAACAACAAACGAAAAAGAAGGAAGCCTTGAGTAATTGCACATTCCTGAAGCTGAGCTGACTCTTGGAGACAGCATGGGGGTGGGGGGCGGGGTGCCTCAGCATGGCTTCTGGCGGAGGTGGAGGGGCTTCCAGCAGCAGCGGTGCCCTCCTGCCATCTGGCTGGGAGGACTCTCTGTGCTTGGGACCTGCTCACTTCAGGCATCCTGTTGATTTTTGAGGCTCAGAGTGGGATGGGATGTCCATAACTGGGACAGGGGTGGTTTCTGTTGTGGTTTGGCCTGCTTGAAGCCATGGCCAAAGGGCACCCATGAGCCTCTCACCTTCCTAGACCTTGAGGTGCTACGCACATTCCAGAACCAGATCGCAGCCATCCAGCGTGATGCAGTATGGTGGCTTCACACTGTTGTCCCCTCCATCAGCAAGCTTGCCCCCAAGGACTACGTGCATTGGTAAGAGTCAGGTCACCTGTCAGCCTCCCAGTGCTACCCCTTGGTGCCTCTTTGTTACCTCTGCTGCAGCCGCTGACTGTGGACCTGAGAGCCCCAACACGGGTCGACAGCAGAAGGGCCCTGAGCATGAGACCACGCGTGGGGCTCTTTCTCACAGAGCCCCATCATCGTCACTCGTTCACTAGTGGCCACTATGGGCGGGAGGCTTTGGAGTTAGGAAGCCCCGAGCACTTTTCCACCGCTGGCTTTTGCCAAGGTTGTCCGTGTGGGGCACTATTGGTGTGGAGACTCCCTTCCCAGCCTCATCCTGATCGACACCTGCTCTTTCTCCGCAGCCTCCACAAGGTGCTCTTCACCGAGCAGCCCGAGACCTACTACAAGTGGGATAACTGGCCACCGGAGAGCGACCGCAAGTGAGAGCTGGGGTGTGCAGGGCAGCCAGAGGGTGCAGCCTGTGGGCACCTGCTTAGCCCACCCTGCCAGCCCTGTACTGTTGTTCACCTACAGTGCTGTCTGCCCCAATTCCTGCCTCTTCCCCATTCCCTGGTCACAGCCTTAGGCAGCCCCTTCCACTCTGCACTGCCTTGGCTGACTGGCTATCCCTTCTGACCCACTGGTCACCTGCATATCTGCCCTGCCCCCCACTATCCAGTCCAGCTAGTAGACCCTGCTGTCCTCTTGTTCCCCAAGCTCTCTTCCTACCCTAGCTGCTACATTTCCCAGCTGCTTTCCAGGGGTTATATACAGCCTGACCATCCACTCATGGATGAGTGACCATGAGTAGAGGAGCTGTGGTCTCCCACTGTCTAGCCATTAAAGGCCAGGACCTAGTGTGCATTCCTCGCATGGGCCCCTCGACTGAAGAAGATTGCATTTGTGGAAAGGTGGCCTGGAATCTGGCCACTGGCCACGGAGACCCCGGGGCCCTCACCGCACATCTCCCAACATCACTTGTAGTTTTTTCCTGCGCCTCTGCTCAGAGGTTCCCATTCTGGAGGACACCCTGATGAGAATCCTGGTCATCGGACTGTCCCGAGAGCTGCCTCTTGGCCCTGCCGACGCCATGGAACTGGCTGACCACCTCGTGAAGCGAGCCGCAGCTGTGCAAGCTGACGGTAACACCCCTGGCTCTCTGCCCCTCGCTCCACACGAGTCTGAGGTGCCACCATCTCAGCTGGGTCTCACACCCTCTGTGCAGCTGTGACTGTTCTCCAGGAGGTCAGGGGTCCAGATTGAGGATCTAGAGGGTCCCGTCCCGTGTCGTCGTGTGTCGTGTGTGTGTGTGTGTGTGTGTGTGTGTGTGTGTGTCCCCCCCCCCCCGTGCCCTGGCAGGTGCTGCAGTTCACCCGTGTTCCCACAAGGTGGACCCTGGCATGGAGGTGAAAGGACCCTGAGCATGGAGCTTCCTGTTCTGGGTTCTCACAGCACCGCT
This sequence comes from Microtus oregoni, assembly GCF_018167655.1. Taxonomy (NCBI): domain Eukaryota; kingdom Metazoa; phylum Chordata; class Mammalia; order Rodentia; family Cricetidae; genus Microtus; species Microtus oregoni. The sequence goes on from NW_024543062.1 coordinate 3,463,236, forward strand.
CCTCAGACCCCAGGGTGGGCTGCTGTCAGGGTTCTGCCACCTGCACGGCCAGTGCCTTGCCTGTCCGTTCTTCCCCTGGTTTGGCCCACCGTGCTGTGGTACCAGTCGCACACATACCTTACCTGGAGCAAAGTCCCAGTCTCTCTTCCCACTTATTCCCCGCTGCCCACCGAGGGCTGGGCCAGACTCTAGAACCCAGTGCCTTTGGGTTTCAGATGTGGAAGTTCTGAAGGTGGAGAGGATCCAGTTGATAGATGCGGTTTTGAACTTGTGCACCTACCACCACCCTGAGAATATCCAGCTGCCACCTGGGTAAGACTGTAGCCCTGTTCCCCACTGAGGCGGAGCTGGCTTCCAGGGCCCACAGCTGCTAGCCACTATTCCTGTGTGAGCCATTCCTTCTGTTGCTTCTTTTTGGGGTCTCTGACTTTGGGGCCTTTTCTTTTTTTCTTTTTTTTTTTTTCTTTTTTTTTTTTTTTTTTTTGATGGTTTCTCTCTACCTGCCTCTGCTTCCTGAGTACTGGGACTAAAGGCATACACATCCATGTCTGGCTTCTTTATTTTTACAGAACATCAGTAGCACCAGGGCTTTGCATGTACTAGGCAAACACTGCTACTCAGCTATATTCCCAGACTTTCTTTAAACTTAACATTTTTGTTTTACTTATGAGAGAAAGAGTGTGTGTGTGTGTGTGTGTGTGTGTGTGTGTACATGTAAAAATACACATGCCAAGGCCGTGTGTGGAAGTCAGGACCACTTGTGGGAACCAGTTCTCTCCACCATTTGTATCCTGGGGATTGGCCTCAGGCCTTCAGTCTTGCTTCCTACGCCGTCTTCCTCTCTGTCTTTTGAGCCGAGGTCTCTTAACCTTTTTACTTGGAACTCATTGGTTTGACTGGCCAGTGGGCCCCAGGGCTCCTTCTGTGTCCACATCCTAGCACTAGGATTTACAAGCATGTACAGCCATGTCTAGCTTTTTTTTTTTTTTCTTTTCTAAGATAGGGTTTCTCTGCGTAGCCCTGGTTTTCCTGGAACTTTTCTGTAGACCGGGCTGACCTCGAACTCACAGGGATCCGTCTGCCTCTGCCTCCCAAGTGCTAGGATTAAAGGCATGCACCACCACTGCTCAGCATGTCTGGCTTTTTTTACTTGGGTTCTAGGAAACAGAACTGCCCTGGCACTGAGCTCACACTTTTGATGCCCCTGCCTTCCAGGTATCAGCCCCCAAACCTTGCCATCTCTACCCTCTACTGGAAGGCCTGGCCACTACTACTGGTTGTTGCCGCCTTCAACCCAGAGAACATCGGTAAGTTGTCCTGGCCATAGGAGATAGATCATGGGCCAGAGCCTAGCAAGGTGCCAGCTAGCATACATGTGAGGCCGGAGAAAATGCTGTGGGCAACCTCCTGTTTTCCTTCGCTAGGCCTGGCTGCATGGGAGGAGTATCCCACCCTGAAGATGCTCATGGAGATGGTGATGACCAAGTAAGTGGGTGAGCATTCTTCATCCTAGGGTGGGCTGCACAGAGGAATATTATTTATGCTGCCTCCCTGGTGTCTGCCTCCTTGTGTGCAGTTTCTGCAGCCAAGTCTGTTGTTCATTGGTCTCAGTTCCTTCCCTGGGGCTGGGCAATGTGGTTCATCACCATGGAAACCCTGTGCACACGAGCTGGGCAGCTCGCATACCGCTCACTGGGAAGAGGACAAACCAGGCAGACAGTGGGAGCAGAATGGATGTGGGCTTGGCCCACGGGGAATGCAGCAGGTCCACAGCCATGGTGACCTGCACAGTGGTTAGCACAGTTGACAGAGTTTCTTGCACCGAAGCCCGTGTAAGTCAGGGTGAGGATTACTGCTGCAGTTGGTCCAGCCCAGCCGGGCAGGCACCACACACAGCAGGGGCGTTAGGTCTCAGCCTAAGGATATGACATTCTAGGGGTCAGACTTGTGTGTGGCCATGATGTTGAGGCCTTGGTGTTTGACTGTGACATTGGGGACTGGGTGTGTGTATGGCCATGGCATTGAGGAACAGATGTCTGGCTATGGTGTAGGATACTAGATGTGTAGTTTATGCTTGGGAGACATGGGGCATGGGAACTTGTGGAAGGGATTCCTCAAGGAGACAAATTTTTGAGCATGTAAAAGAAAGGGGAGTGTTTGCCTCACAGAAACCTGTGTGTCTCTATGAGGCTGTCATAATGAACAAGGGTCCCATGAGGTGTGATATGGTGTCACATACTGTGGTAGAGCAGGTGTCCTTGACACCGTAAATCTGACACTAGCTGGATTCCATGCTGAAGGCGGCTGTCATGCTGTGTGAAGTTTCTATGCTTAGTTCCCGGAGCCTGGGGCTGCTGGGGAGTTATTGGACAGCGTTATTGCTCGCCAAGTGCTCGGACTGTGTTCCTGCAACAGCAGCCTTGTGTGCCTGACCCTGAACATTGCCTGCGGGTGCCCATGTGCAGGGGTGGGTACTAGGCCTGCATGTTTGGTCTCCAGTAACTACTCATACCCACCGTGCACGCTGACGGATGAGGAGACACGGACCGAGATGATCAACCGTGAGCTGCAGATCTCTCAGAGGGAGAAGCAGGAGATCCTGGCCTTTGAGGGCCACCTGGCCGCCGCCTCCACCAAGCAGACCATCACGGAGAGCAGCAGCCTCCTCCTGTCCCAGCTCACTAGCCTGGACCCCCAGTAAGCCACCCTCCTTGTCCCAGTCCCAGGTGTAAGGGAAGACAGATGGCGAGCAGGCAGAGCTGCCCACATGGTGTGGATCTCTGGGGTTAGGCCTTAGGGTGCTAGGGTTAGCTGAGGTGTCCACCCCTGGGCCTCCGGGTAGGGACAAGTATGGCTCTCCTGTACTGGGCGGGGACAAGTATGGGTCTCCTGTACTTGCACTCTGGTTTTCTATGTTTGGCCTTCTGACTCTCGTGTCCCCTATGACACACAGAGGCCCTCCTCGGAGGCCACCCCCTCACATCCTGGACCAGGTAAAGGCCCTCAACCAGTCCCTGCGCCTCGGACACCTGTTGTGCCGCAGCCGTAACCCTGACTTCCTCCTGCACATCATCCAGCGCCAGGTAGGTCCTGCCTTGAGAATGGTGGAGGGGGCCACAGGCCAGGAAGGCAGAGTGTGTCAGGATGCACTGTGTCCATGCATGCTGCTGGTGCAGACACCATGGGTGGTTCAGATGCATACTGACTGCTGCAGGTTGCCACTTGCCCTACAGAGGGCACACTTGAGCGCCCCCAGGCTGGAGGATTCAGGGCCTAGTACCTGGGCCTTGTTGATAAGCTGTCTCCCTGCTGCCCACACAGGCCTCCTCTCAGTCCATGCCATGGCTGGCAGATCTGGTGCAGTCCAGCGAAGGCTCGCTGGATGTGCTGCCTGTGCAGTGCCTGTGTGAGTTCCTGCTACACGATGCGGCTGATGCCACTGCCTCAGGGGAGGAGGATGAGGAGGGCGAAAGCCGGGAACAGAAGGCCAAGAAGCGACAGGTATGTGTGTGCAGCTCTCTACTCCATCGTATCTAGCCAAGCACTGGCCCTGACAGCTCTTCTTGTTCCACAGAGGCAGCAGAAACAGCGGCAGCTTCTGGGCCGCCTGCAGGATCTACTACTGGGCCCTAAAGCAGATGAGCAGACCACGTGTGAGGTTCTCGACTACTTCCTCCGGCGTCTGGGCTCCTCACAGGTGGCCTCCCGGGTGCTGGCCATGAAGGTGAGTGTGGCCTGGTGGGTGAGAGACTTGCTGTAGTGGCAGTGGGTCCTGGGGATTAACAGCTACGCATGCTAGGTGAGTGCTCTACCATTAAGCCTTGTCCCCAGCCCCTCACTGGGGGTCTAGGCAGGGACTCTACCACTGAGCCACACCCCAGCCCCTCACTGGGGGATTCTAGGCAGGGGCTCTACCACTGAGCCACACCCCAGCCCCTCACTGGGGGATTCTAGGCAGGGGCTCTACCGCTGAGCCACACCCCAGCCCCTCACTGGGGGATTCTAGGCAGATGCTCTACCACTGAGTCACACCCCAGCCCCCAGCCCCTCACTGGGATATTCTAGGCAGGGGCTCTACCACTGAGCCACACCCCAGCCCCTCACTGGGGGATTCTAGGCAGGTGCTCTACCACTGAGCCACACCCCAGCCCCTCACTGGGGGATTCTAGGCAGGTGCTCTACCACTGAGCCACACCCCAGCCCCTCACTGGGGGATTCTAGGCAGGTGCTCTACTGCTGAGCCACAGCCTGTCTCTGAGTATGTATTAGATAACCACTGGCTCCCCCACACCAATTTTCTAATCTGCCTGGGCAGAAGGTACGGGTGCTGCTAGTCTAGTCTGCACGAACTGGAGCCCTTGGTCTCTTGCCTGTGGCTCTCCCTGGATGGACATACTCTGAGAGTGGTTGGACAGACTGCGGTTGCCATATCTAGAAACGTCATACAGGACACTGGGCTGAGGCCTAGGCTCTCTATTCTATCACTAGCACCAAAGAGAAAAGCTCCGAGCAAATGTTTTATGTCGGTGTGTTGGGCAACCTAGGAATCCCAGCCTTCAGGGTACTGAGATGGGCGTTTTGAGGTCAGGTGACTGACTGCTTAGTGAATTTGAGGCTAGGCTGGGCTGAGTCAGACTTGTCTCCGAAATTTAACAGAGTTTAAAGAGCTCAACTCATGTTCCTTTTCTCCTCTCAGTCACGGTAACAATAGGGAGCTGGTAAGTCTCCTCACACAGGAGCTGCCCTGTTTCCATGTGGGGCCTGAGGGAACAGGCGTGCTTCTGAGAATAAGGTGGGCCTGCTGCATACCAAGGCAGGCAGTCTTAGCTCTGTGCATGTACCTGCAGGGCTTGTCACTGGTTCTGTCTGAGGGTGGTCTTCGTGACAAGGAAGAGAAAGAGCCCCCCATGGAGGAGGATGTAGGGGAGACAGATGCGCTGCAGGGCTATCAGTGGTTGCTGCGGGACCTGCCCAGGCTGCCCCTGTTTGACAGCGTGAGGACCAGCACTGCCCTGGCTCTACAGCAGGTACAGAATGGGCAGAGCCAGTCCTGGAGGGAAGGGGCGGTTGCACGCTCTGCCAGGATCCGTCTTAGACATCCGCACCCTCTCCTCAGGCCATCCACATGGAGACTGACCCCCAGACCATCAGCGCCTACCTGATCTACCTGTCCCAGCATACACCAGTGGAGGAGCAAGGCCCACACAGTGACCTGGCCCTGGTGAGGGAATTCTGGTGGGGCCAAATGGCTCAGTGTCGCCATTGTGGCTGGCAGCTGGGCTAGTGAATGGGGAATCGAGGAGATTGGGCCACTCATGGCCGGAGTCTTTGAAGTTTCTGACAGCCCTTACCCCCCATCAGGATGTGGCCCGGTTGGTCGTGGAGCGCTCCACCATCATGGCACACCTCTTCGCAAAGCCCTCCTGCAGCACTGCGTCTGATGCTGTACTCAGTGCCCTGCTGTCTGTGTTTTCCCGCTATGTACGGCGCATGCGCAAGAGCAAGGAGGGCGAGGAGGTCTACAGTTGGGTGAGGGCCCAGTGGGCAGTCAGTGGATGAGAGGAGACGGGGTGGTCGTCGGGAGTGAGGAGGGTGTGCGGTGAACTGAGGTGGACAGTAGCTGGGGGCTGATACTCCAGAGGGGCACAGGGTAGGTGAACTGTCACACTGGGGTCAGTCCTACCCTCTGAGCCACCTGGTGCCTGTCCCTCCGCCATTGCTCACAGTCAGAGTCTCAGGACCAAGTGTTCCTACGATGGACCAGTGGGGAGACAGCCACTATGCACATCCTTGTGGTCCATGCCATGGTCATCCTGCTAACATTGGGCCCACCCCGTGGTAAGTAGTCTGTCCCGGGCTTTTTGTTTGATTGTTTTTGTTTTTCGAGACAGGGTTTCTCTGTGTAGCCTTGGTTGTCCTGGAACTCTCTTTGTAGACGAGACTGGCCTCAAACACACAGTGATCCACCTGCCTCTGTCTCCTGAGTTCTGAGTACACCACCACTGTCTGACTGTCCTGGGTTTTCTAAACTCAGCTTCTAGTTAGGTCTGGGAAGCACCCTATGGTATAGCTTGGGTGTGCCCTTGCCCACTGCACCACAGCTGCTGAGTGCCACATGAGTGTGCCCTTCTTGCTCATTCTTTGAGTGTCTTGTGTACAGTTGAGCTCCCAATATCTCCCTAGTCCTGTGGGTTGGCCTGGGAACTCAGTGTGGCCAAGTCCAGGGCCTGGTAAGCCCAGGCTGACTGGAACCTCTCTAGCCAGTAGCCTTCCCTCTGGTCCTGGTCACTGTGGCAGCTTCCATACATGTGCCCAGTTATGCCTGAGAGAGTAGAAAGGGTAAAGGATGCTCTGCCTGGGACTTCCGGGGAATGTGGGTGGGTTCCGCTGTCATACTGAGGGAGAGGTGGTCAGCTGTGGTGTGTGTCTGCCACGTTGCCCTGAGGAAGGACAGCATAGAAGGTTGGCTTTACGTGGTCTCATCTTGGCGGGTCTCCTGGGCTCCACAGAGCCCAGGGCTGAAGGCACTGTGAGAACAGGCAGTTTGTGTGGAGATTCTTGTGGTCACGTGAGTGCAAGTACGGTGACCTTGGGCAGGAAGCCACATTTCACCCACAAACCACTGTACACCAGACAGGGTAACATGAAGTCATGGGCCCAGTGCCCTGTCATTGTCTGCATTTGAGCCTTTTCTGTTCCCCTAAAACTTCAAGTAGCCCCTGCAAGTAGCCCCTGGTGGTCTGTGGTCCTTCTTGGGTTCATGGCTCCTCAGACACCTCTGTTCCCTGTATCCTCCCTGAAGCTGGTGATGGTGAGTTCCATGAGCTGCTGGACATCTGGTTTCCGGAGAAGAAGCCCCTGCCCACAGCCTTCCTGGTGGACACCTCTGAGGAAGCCCTGCTGCTGCCCGACTGGCTGAAGCTGCGGATGATCCGCTCCGAGGTTCCCCGGCTAGTGGATGCTGGTACAGCGAGGCTGGGCTGGGGAAGAAATGGCTATAAAAGACCCGGCCTCTAGAGGCACAAGAGATGGTGTCGGGGCTCTCGGGTTAGTCATGGAGGGTGTGTGGGCTATAGGCAAGCTGCCCTGAGCAGAGGATCCCAGCAGGGGCTGGGCATGTGCCCAGCTTGGATGTTTCAGTCTGTCCCCAGGCAGGGAGGGAAACTTCAGAGTGACCCAGGGAACTTGAAAAGCCCAGTGAAAGATGTACCAAAGAGTCTGGATGCCAGTGTTCCATAGGGTCTTTGGTGACATCCTATCTTCTACCTAATGGAAGTCTTAGTGGACCGCATGTGGTAGAGATTGGCAGTGCCAGGCCCTGTGGTGGGGCACCTAAGGGTTACCCTTGCGAGTCTAGGGCTGGTGACGGACCTGGCATGGCCCAGTGGGCAGCTGAGCATGCCTTGCCCACAGCCCTGCAGGACCTGGAGCCCCAGCAGCTGCTGCTCTTTGTGCAGTCCTTTGGCATCCCTGTGTCCAGCATGAGCAAGCTGCTGCAGTACCTGGACCAGGCAGTGGCCCAGGACCCCCAGACCTTGGAGCAGAACATCATGGACAAGAGTAAGAAGTCCTGGGGGCCTACGGGGCCGAACTTGTATGCTTGTTAGGTTCGTGGGGCATCTATACTTGTGGTCCTGGAACTCTTGATACTAGATTACCCCATCTTGACTGACTTTGAGGCTGGAGGGAAGGAACCCTGGATCCTCTGCTGGGAATCTAGCTCAGCTTCTGCAGTCTTTGTTTTGTTTTTTTGTTTTGTTTTTGAGACAAGGTTTCTCTGTGTAGTCCTGGCTGTACTGGCCTTAAACTCAGAGCTCTGCCTGCCTCTGCCTCCCGAGTGCTGGAATTACAGGTGTGCACCACCGAGCTCCTGCAGTCTTAGAAGAGCTTGCTGGGTGTGGTGTGGCAGCCTCTGGTCCTTTGTTCTGTGGGACTGCAGTCTGGCTTACCCACCTCCAGTGGTCCCTTGGCTGCTGTCTTGCAGATTACATGGCCCACCTGGTTGAGGTGCAGCACGAGAGAGGAGCTTCCGGAGGCCAGACCTTCCACTCGCTCCTCACGGCCTCCCTGCCACCTCGACGAGGTACAACCGCTCCCCCCCCCCCCCACCACCACCACCACCACCACCACGTTACTGTCTAGGCTGAACTGCTTTGGCCTGCATGCTGTTCCCTGGCTGGTACCAGCCTCCAACCAGTGGGGCTCTAATTTTTTATCTACCCTCCATGTGGGCCCAGACAGGATGGTGCCAGGAGCTGGTTGGAAAGTTTTGAGGCCACATGCTTTCTCTTTCTCTGCAGAGAGCACAGAGGCTCCTAAGCCAGAAAGCAGCCCTGAGCCTCCACCGGGCCAGGGCAGGACTCGGGCAGGGACACAGGTCCCAGTGCTCGGCCCTGAAGATGACTTGGCTGGCATTTTCCTACAGGTACCAGGGCTGTCGTGTGAGGGTCTCCCAACAGTACCCCCTGCACATGTATGTCTTCCGGTCTCTCATGGCGTGTGTGTCTAGCTACTACTATACACTCACTCACCATACTCTCAGTATGAAGTCTGATTCTGGCTTCTAACCTAGATTCTGTGGGCTCTAGGTACCTCTGCCCTTCACAGCAACTTCTGGGGTGTTGGGGTCTTTTGCCACTCTTCCAGCCCAGATCCCAGGTCCCTTAGTTCATGCAGTTGAACCCAAATTAGACGGACTTGAGAAGTGGTCCTGGGAGCCCCTGCACTCTTCACACCTTCTGCTTTCAGATCTTCCCACTGAGCCCCGACCCACGGTGGCAGAGCTCCAGCCCACGCCCCCTTGCCCTGGCACTGCAGCAAGCCCTAGGCCAAGAGTTGGCTCGCGTCCGCCAGGGGAACCCTGAGGTGCCAGGCATCACAGTGCGCCTCCTTCAGGCTATGGCCACCCTGCTGAACTCCCCACATGGTGGCACTTTGGCTCTGGCTATGCACCACAGCCACTTCCTTTCCTGCCCACTGATGCGCCAGCTCTACCAATACCAGGTACACTGGCACATGAGCTGGTGGGAGGGAAGGGCAGCGGGAGACTGGTGGCCCGGAATGCATAGACTCTCCCTACTACACACAGCCTTGCGCATCTCCCAACCCAGCCTCAGGCCTGATGCTGTCTCCAGCAGGCTTTCCTCAGCAGGCCTAGATTCCCTGTCCTTAAATATAAAAAGCCAGCTACCTGGAGTGGGCATGGGCAGGGGTCCTGTAGTGGAGGGTGAATGAGGTCTCTGTCATCCTGTCTGCAGACTGGTCTGGGTCTGCCATGTCTGCACACATGAATGCATCTCTGTATGTGCTGTGAATGTGTGCACACCTGTGTTTCTTCTCTGCTGTATGATTTGTTAGTGGAGGTATCTCCCCAAGGGACGGGTCTTTAAACTCCTTCAGGGTCATCCTGGCATTTAAGAGACATGCTTTTGAGTGGCAAGTGGGATGATGTTGGGTCCTGGCTCTGGTACTGGTCCCCAGGCAGGGCTGTTGTAGTCCTTTGCCAGTGTGCTCACACATGGCTGGCTGTCCCCACAGCGTGCTGTCCCTCAGGACACTGGCTTCTCCTCGCTCTTCCTTAAAGTGCTTATGCAGATCCTGCAGTGGCTGGACAGTCCCGCTGTGGAGGATGGGCCCTTGCAGGCCCAACTCAAGTTGTTTGCTACCCGCTACTCAGCAAGACGCAGGATCAGTGACGGTGAGCAGTTGAGGGCAGAAGGCAGGCAGGGGCTGGTTGGTGTTAACGTGGCGGGGGCGAGGGGGCAAGCCTTCAGAGAGGCAGGCTGAGAGTGTGTGGGCAAACCAGAGCCCTGGCATTAGTCACATGGTTTGCTCCACTGCTCACAGTGCGCAGTGGGCTCCTGCACCTGGCTGAGGCCCTGAGCTTCCACCATGACCTGGAGGTGGCCAACTCCACTGTGCGGGCTGTCATTACCACCCTGAAGTCTGGGGAGAAGTGCACTGTGGAGCCAGAGCTCATTAGCAAAGGTACCACCCAGCCCAGTACTGTCCCCCATTCCCTGTGTCTCACATGGACCCTCTTGAGTTGTGCATGTGTCTGCCTTGAACTCCGGGTTGTTGGCCTACTTGATTGAGCCAGCTTCCTATCCCACAGTGCTCCGGGGCCTCATCGAAGTGCGCTCCCCCCACTTGGAAGAGCTGCTGACGGCGCTTTTCTCAGCCACTGCGGAGACCTCCTGCCCGAGTTTGGCCTCTGGGCCCATTGTGGTAGTGAGCTCCTTGCTGCTGCAGGAGAAGGATGAGCTCCTAGGCCCTAGCAAGCAGGATGCTGAGGGTGCCGGGTAGGTAGGAATGTGGCCAGGGGGTGGGAGGGTGGTGGCTCTGCAGCCTGCTCTCTGTTCTGATCCTTCTGCCTGCAGCACAGACACCATGCGCCTGGGACCAGCCTCTGGGCTACTTGTGGACTGGCTGGAGACGCTGGACCCGGAAGTGGTCAGTAGCTGCCCTGACCTTCAGAGGAAGCTGCTGTTCTCACGAAGAAAGGTGACAGGGACATGTCCCTCCAGCAGTGCTGCCACTCAGACTTTGTGTCTTTTAGCCCCAGAGGAGGGGCGGGTTAGCCAGGCCTGGCCTTCCTGGCCCTGTGGTGTATGTCTCTTTGGATCGACATTGGTAGCCACATCTAGGACGGGCTGGAGCAGGGGTGAGTGTAGGACAGTTCCTCCAGGCCCTAAAATCTAAGGAAGCCAGGTTAGCCAGAGGTGTGGGGAAGATGAGAAGATGGAACCCCGGGGCCCTGCCCCGCATGGCAGAGATGAGATAGTGCCCGGCACGGCCCTTTGCTGCTGTTTCTGGGGCAGCCCCCCCAGAGCGTGGCCAGCTGACATGACTTGTCAGAACGGGTTGTCCCTGGGCCCAGTTGAGACCATCCTGACCTCTTTTCTTTCCAGGGTAAAGGCCACATAAGTGCCCAGGTACTGTCTTTTCGCCCCTACCTCCTCGCCCTTCTCACACACCAGGCCAGCTGGTCCACACTGCACCACTGCATCCATGTCCTGCTAGGCAAGAGCCGGGAACAGAGGTGAGGCCAACCCCAAATCCCTGGGAGCCATGATTTCTATCCCTGCACCTTGATTCAGGGCAGTAAGCACCTCCTGAGGGCAGTAAGCACTGTGTGCTTAGTGCCTTAGGGTGCCTGCATACCCTCAACTGCTGGGCTGGGATCCTGATTTGGGTGCCCAGCCCCTAACTAAGGAGTAGACAGTCCAGCCTCTCCTGTCTTTTTGCCACATTTTCATCTGTGGAGAATTTGGCTTAACTCCATGCCGTGGTATGGGAGGCAGAGGGGCTGTGAGAAGCTGCCCATCTGGCCTCGTGGTCCCTTGGCTGTGACAGGCCCATCCTATGGTCACAACCTATGCTTGAGTTTCCTCACGGGAGTCATTCGGTGCCCAGCTCACAAACACACAGGGAGTGTGTGGCTCAGGGAGACCCTGGTTGCCTCCCATTGTGCACCAGGGACTCCTCAGAAAGACAGTGGGGCCCTATACAGAGGCCCTTTTCCAGGAAGTTTGCCCTGACTCTGTGTTCAGCGGCTGCTTGCTTCCTCCAGGCTCGACCCTTCAGCCTCCCTGGACTTCCTCTGGGCCTGCATCCATGTTCCACGGATCTGGCAGGGCCGGGACCAGCGCACTCCACAGGCAGGTCTCAAGTTGTCTCAACCCTGTGAGTGTTGGCAACATGTCTTGGGGCTGACCTGTGGCTGCTTGATTGCAGAAGCGGCGGGAGGAGCTGGTGCTCCATGTCCAGGGTCCAGAGCTGCTCAGCCTGGTGGAACTGATCCTGTCTGAGGCAGAGACCAGGAGCCAGGATGGGGACAGTGCCGCACGTACTCTAATCCAGACCCGGCTGCCCCTGCTGCTTAGCTGCTGCCGTGGCAGCAGCGAGAGTGTCGGAAAAGTGACAGAACACTTGACCAGCTGCATCCAACAATGGGGGGACAGGTACCTGAGTCCCCACTGTGACCCCTTGCTGTAGGTGACTGCTCTTGCGTGAGAGTGGCTTCTTCAGCACATGGCCCTTTCCTGGCCACATCATCCCAGTGACCGGTCTCTCTACCCTCTGGCTCTTTGCAGTGTGCTGGGCCAGCGCTGCCGAGACCTGCTATTACAGCTGTACTTGCAACGGCCGGAGGTCCGGGTGCCCGTGCCCGAGGTCCTGCTGCAGAGTGAAGGTGCCACCAGCAGCAGCGTCTGCAAGGTGAGGGGCACAGCCTGCTGTAGTTCTGCAGCCCACAGCCACTGAGCAGTGGGAGGAGGGGCTGTGCCATCAGTCTCACCTGACCTCACTGGAGCCCTGAGGGTGCCGTCGTAGGCTCTTTCCGGGAAGAGCCGTCTGGGCGCATAGGGGTGCTTTCCACTGCCCCTCCCTGCTCTGCACTCAGATGGTGGACAGACAGGAGGTGGCACATGTGTGTTGTGTAATGTGGACAACACGGCCTCCATCAGGAGGGGCTTGTCCTGTTACCCCCAGAGTGTCTCTGAACCTGCCTGCCTTCTATACAACCTGGCCAGCACTCCACTGTACCTCGGTAGGGTGGTCAGCTTGTGTCCTCAGCTTTGTGTGAGAGGCCACATGTGGTCCTGCCTGTGGCGTGATCTCCAGAAGTCCATGTTGAGCATGCTGCTGCCGAGTGGCATCCAGGGCTGTGAGTGGGATAGGAGAATTCAAAGCGTGCATGAGCAAGTATTCCTCCTCATGTCTCCCCTCCCCCCAGCTCGACGGGCTCATCCATCGCTTCATTACGCTCCTGGCAGACACCAGTGACTCCCGGTCTTCTGAAAGCAGAGTGGCCGATGCCAACATGGCCTGTCGGAAGCTGGCTGTGGCCCACCCCATCCTGCTGCTGAGGTGCTTCCTCTCACAGAAGTGGGCACACCATGGGGTTGGGGTGTCTGGTGAGAAGACGTGACCCAGGTGCCCTTCTCTTGGCCCCCAGGCACCTACCCATGATCGCAGCCCTCCTACATGGCCGCACACACCTGAACTTCCAGGAGTTCCGGCAGCAGAACCACCTGGCCTTCTTCCTGCATGTGCTGGGCATCTTGGAGCTGCTGCAGCCGCGTGTCTTCCAGAACGAGCACCAGGGGGCTCTGTGGGACTGCCTGTGCTCATTTATCCGCCTGCTCCTGGTGGGTGCCAGGCAGGTTGTCCCCACATTCCTCAGCCCAGACATCCACCCATGCCCCCTCTTGTCTTTGCTTGACTTCCTTCTGCTCCCACAGGAGAATCTGGAACGAGGGCCAAAGCCAGGCCACCCCTGTAGTAGCTTCTTCCTCCGCTGTCTGGAGACCTACTCTTTACTAAGGTTCCTAAGCCCCAGCATCTCCTGCTTGGGGAACCCCATATTCTAGACCCCTGGTGCTAAGCCCTGTTGTATGCTGTTTGTGGGCATCACATGCCCTAGTCTGTACATCTTTCTTGTGACGGGAGTCGTGCCAGCCAGGTGTAGCAGCAGCACATTTGGGTGACTGAGGCAGGAAGATTGCAAGTTCTAAATCAACCTTGGCTATAATATTGTGAGGCTATATATAGGTTAGATATCTCAAAGAAGAAGAAAGAAATGCCCAGGGGTTGAAGCTAGGACTCAGTGATTAGCGAGCACTGGCCGCTTGCAGAGGACTTGGTTCCCAGCACTCACATGGTGGCTCACAACCATTTCAAACTCCAATTCCAGGGGTTCTGTCACCCTCTTCTGAACTCCGGGTACCAGACACTTGTGTGGTGCACAGACATACATTCAGGCAAAACACTCATACAGTAAAATGTAAAAACCAAAGCACTGGGCCCCAGTCAGCCTGGCTTTGGGCCCGAGGTCATCATGGGGGTCGTGTGTCATGTCGAGGGTCTGAGGAAGCCTCTGGTGCCTCTGCCCTCTTCATAGAACTACCGGAAGTCCTCCCGCCACCTGGCCCCCTTCATCAGCAAGTTCGTGCAGTTCATCCACAAGTATGTGGCCTGCAGCGCACCAGCGGCCGTGGCCTTCCTGCAGAAGCACGCAGAACCCCTCCAGTGAGTCCCACACCTGAGCCAGGAGGGACAGTCCAGACATACTGTCCTGGCCGGAACTGCAACCCTCATCCTCATCCCCGTTTGCTCCTCCTCACGTGTTCCTCCCTACCTCTCTCTTTCCCACTGACCTCAGCCCAGGCCATCCTTCCTGCCCTGCTGCGTTTCCTCCCCTGCCTCTTCCCTGCCTGGCCTCTAGAGCAGTGGTTCTCAGCCTTCCAACTGTCATTTGCTACTGTTGTGAATCGTGATATAAATATTTGGGGGGTTAAGGTTTGCCAAAGAGGTCGCCACCCACAGGTTAAGAACCACTGCTCTGAAGCGAACCCACGCTCTCTCCACAGTGACCTGTCCTTTGACAACAGTGACCTGGTAATGCTGAAGTCTTTGCTGGCAGGGCTCAGCCTGCCCAGCCGGGACGGGAGAACTGAACAAGGCCTGGATGAGGAAGGTGAAGGTGAGGGGGCAGGTAGCTTCTTGAATGAAATGTAGGAAGGGTTCTGGTGGCCCCTTACCTTCTCATGCATGTGCTTGGGTGGTACCATAACCAAGTTGAACAGAACCTTCCTGTGGGAATGTCGGGTTCTGCTCCCATGGCAGACATTAATCTTCTAGATGCTTCCTGGGCAGGCTGATCTTTCCCCTTGCCTGTTTGATGGTGGCACATTCCCACAGGCAGGGCTCTGTGCTTTACTGACATGGTCACTGGCAGGTGAGTGATGCCTAGAGGCTCAGTGACTATGGCTGGGCTCTGCTGCCTGTGTGGGCCAGACTGACTGAAAGCACATAGACGGTGTTCATAGAGGACACACAGTGTCCAGACACCAGTCTCCCATGTGGAGTGGCACCCTGAGGGCAGAACCAAGAGAATGGTCTCCTAGGCTTGCTGTAAGTCTATGGAAAATATGTGCTGTGTCTCCCAGAGTGACCCAGCATCCACATGACACCTCCCAACCCCATGAACACCACATGTACCAAACACTGTGTTGCATCCTGGGTAATGGTCATTGTGCCTCTGGGATGGGCATAGTCTTTCCATGGAGATCGCAAGCCTGGCCAAGCCCTCAGTGTTCAGCCATTGTCTGACCCTGGCTAACTTTTCACAGATGAGCGTTCAGCCGGCTCCCTACCCCTGGTCAGTGTCTCCCTTTGCACCCCACTGACTGTAGCTGACGTGGCTCCACACATGAAGAGGCTCTCCCGGGGCCAGGCTGTTGAGGGTGAGTGAGCCAGCTGCTCCTAGACCACGCTGGGTGCACTGCACTATTGACTCAGATAGCACAATGGACCCCAGAAGCATTGAGGTACTTAAGGAAGACCCAGCAGGCTGATTGGTAGGCCTATCCGTCTCTTCAGAGGAGAAGCGGGGATTGAGTAGAGGGGGCTGTTCCAAGTATCCCGATCACAGGGTGAGCCCCTTGTCAAGCCCTCCCTGGAGACCAGTGTGAGGCCAAATGGGAAGGAGGGCGTAGTGTCAGGACAACCAGTGAACATGGCACCCAGTGCCTGGTGCATCCTGGGGAGCCTCTGGAGGACTGGGATGCCTGGGGACTGTCCCTTCCTGTGTCTGGGTTGCTTGGGGTGGGAAGGAGCCCCCCCTCAGGGCCTCCGAGACACCCCAACCGGACCCATTGTCCTCAGATGTGCTCGAAGCACTGAGCGACATCGACGAGATGTCACGGCGGAGACCTGAGGTCCTGGGCTTCTTCTCGGTGAGTGAGGCTGGGAGGAACTCATCCTGCTGCCGTGTGAGCTGGGCACTGCCACAGACTAAAGCAGGAAGCCAAGCAGGCTGTCCTACTGCCCTGGTGGCACCTTGGGAACAGTCCATGTAGTAGCCACTAGGCTGAGTCTTCATGGTTGCCTAGTGACATTCCTATCCTACTTGAACAGACCAACTTGCAGCGGCTGATGAGCTCGGCGGAGGAGTCTTGCCGCAACCTGGCCTTCAGCCTCGCGCTGCGTTCCATCCAGAACAACCCCAGGTGAGTAAAGCCCCCACCGAGGGCACTGTCACCCCCAGCTAGCCGAGCCAGACCGTGGAATGCTCCTGGGCCATGGGGCAGTACCCACTGGAGCATGTCTCTTGCAGCATCGCTGCTGACTTCCTACCTACCTTCATGTACTGCCTGGGCAGCCGGGACTTTGAGGTGGTACAGACGGCCCTCAGGAACCTACCAGAGTACACCCTGCTCTGCCAAGGTGAGCCACCCACCCCGCACCCACCTGCTGCCCTGGGAGGTGCCACTGGCCCACAGCTGTCTGATGTCAACTCTTCCGTAGAGCACGCGGCTGTGCTGCTGCACCGAGCCTTCCTGGTGGGCATGTATGGCCAGATCGACACCAGCACTCAGATCTCGGAGGCACTGAAGATCCTGCACATGGAGGCCGTCATGTGAACCACTGTGCTCACCCTGATTCCAAGCTCTACCAGCAAGCCTGCTCTGGTCGCCTCATCCCTGAGCCCCCTGAGGCTGGGTGGGACTGAGAACAGCTCTCTCCAGCCATCAGCTGGTGCTGGTAGTCGGAGTACTCGCCAACTCTCTGGTCACTGGATATACAAGGAGAGGCTGTTGTGCCAGCAAAACACACTGAGGGCCACTTTAAATGAAGCATCGAGTCCCTCTGTGCTGTCCGGTGTCCTGTGTTGTCCCTGGCCAGAGTGGTCTGGGTTCCTGTACTTGGTGCAAGGCTTCCAAGGGCTTGAGCGGAGGCCTGGTGGGGAGAGAGCCTGAGGCCTCCCTGATGGACCACCCTGCAGGCCACCCAAACTGGCCACCTCTCTCCAGTGGTCTGACCTGCTTGGCCCTGGGTCCTCTACCCCAAGATCAGCCAGGTGGACTGGTCTTATCCCAGACAGATGATCGAGCTATGTGGTGCAGGCAGGAATAGCCCTAGTAGCTTGTGATCCTGAGCAGGTCCTATGGGTAGCCCCAGAGATGACCCACCAGTTCTCATCCACGAGGCGACATAAAGGTTCCCGAGGGTAAATTTCAGCTGGTGTGGGATAGACCATTCCGCAGTGACAGTTGTCTCTGATGGCTCCTGCCTTTCAGGTTAGAATCACAAAGGTTCTCAGGTGGCCAAGGGCCCTCCCCACCATCTCCCCAGACTGCCCCAGCAGGATTGGCCCTGGTGATCGACTGTTCCATCTCTGGCCACCAGGGGGCACTGTTTCCTAGGAAACCAGTTGAGGCCTTAGGTTCCCCAGAAGTCATACTGCTTCTGGTGATGACCTGGGCTGCATAGGCTCAGCCCCACAATCCCTGGGCCCATGGTAGCCACTGAACCAGGGCTGCCCACCCACACACCTTTCCAGATGCAC
The DNA here is from genome assembly GCF_018167655.1 of Microtus oregoni. Taxonomy (NCBI): domain Eukaryota; kingdom Metazoa; phylum Chordata; class Mammalia; order Rodentia; family Cricetidae; genus Microtus; species Microtus oregoni. The sequence continues at coordinate 3,480,589 of NW_024543062.1, forward strand.
TCGCTGACTGCTTCCCATCCTGAGTCTTCCATAGCAATGTGGGTTTGATGGCAGGGGCTCCGATGGGCCAAGGCTGGCATATCCCCAGTAGAAACCTTGAATAGGACCCCTGGAGCTGGGTGACCGCTCCTCAGTGTGGGCCAGTCACACCCATGTATGAGAGACCAGAGAATGAATGGAAGGATGTCCACAGCACAGCATGGAGGCCACTGGCCCCCAGTGAAGGCCACTGCACAGTGTACTTCCTACCCTGCCAAGGTGGCGCCCAGCGTGGTGTCCAGAAGTCAGCACATGACACCAGCTACATCCCATCTCCTTAGTGCTAAACCTGGCCTTGGATCACTGCCTTTGGCACATGTACTTATTTCCAATCCAAGCGCTGCCGCCCCCCTTTAGACCTGTTACCCGGCAGCATAAGTGGTACCTTCCTGCCCCTAAAGCTTGGGAAGGCAATGGGAGCACCATGATGGGAGAGTTGAGACTGGAGCTTGTGCCTGCATCTGCCCCTCCTCAAACCTTAGCGTATAGAACAATGGGTACCAAATAGCAAGCGGCTGCCTCTGATGTTAAGTGCCGGAGTCCTGGGCACTTCCCACATGAGCGCCCAGCCAAGGCCTGGGGCTCCCTCACCCCCAGACAGGGTTTCTCTGTGTAGCCCTGGCTGTCCTGGGACGCTCAATTTAGCAGAGACCCAAGACTCTTGAACACCAAGGGCCCACGTGGGTTCAGTTGGCCGGAAGTAGGTGCCTGGGAAGGTTTTTTGCTACAGCGAACAGCATCTGGGTGCCCATCCTCAGCCTCTCCCATCTGCCATACACAAGAGGCTAGGTGGTAAGGGCAGGGTGCCCTGCTGTAGGGAAATGGATCCTAGACAACAGGGCTCCAGCTTAGTAGCTTGTGCAGAGGGCCAGAGGTCTGTCCACACCCAGTGCTGAAGCTCACAGCTCACGAGACAAGGCAGGGCTGCAGACAACTCCTGGTACTGGACGTGGGTGTGTAAGGTGCACAGTGTCACTCACAAAGGCCATATGGGTGGCAGAGGGGCCGGTGTCCCCAGGTCCGTTGGGTCTCAGGATAAATCTGAAGGCTGATCCTGCTGTTAGCCTGGAACCTGCAGCAGACCACACGCTAGCCTCCAAATCCAGACTTCCCCTGGGAAGGCACCTACATTCCACACTCCAATGCCACATTCTCCGGCAGCCTTGGGCCTGTATTCTCATGCCCTGCACAGAGCTGGGAGATGGCCAGTGTCCAACTGTGTGGCAGAAACTGTACCTTAAACAAGGCCCAGCCTGAGGAGAGGGAATGAGATCCAACTCAGGGTCCAAGAGTCAGCCATGGCCTTGAACCTGAGTCCAGAGGGACAGCTGATGGACCAGTTCAGTGTCCAGTACTCCCGGTATACAGAGAAAACTGGCAGGAGCTGAGGTCATCTCTAGGCCACTCTGGCCTCAGTTTCCCTTCATTGTAAAGGGAGTGTTCACACTTTTCCACCATTCTAGGGGAGGGATGGGGTGAAGGGTGCCCTACACTATAGCCAGGCCGTTGAGGGCAGGGTCCAGGGACTCCGCATGCACCAGGCCAATGACTTTCATAGTTCCTGGAGGACAAGAAGCCCAGCATGTCCCCAGTTCAGAGGGGGCCACAGTGTAGCCTAGTTGAGACAGAAGGCAGACATGGGCAGGTCTGCGGTGGGATGGCTGCAGGGCCCCTGCCAGTGAGGAGCTGTCTGGTGGGATTAGGGTCCATACAGTGTCAGGCCAACCAAAAACAGATACACACAGGACCCTGGTGTAGCCCGTGTGCTGGCTCCAGGCTCTGCTTCCTCCCCATCAAAACCCCAGAGGTCTGCCATTGGGCACTTCATGGAGTATAGGACAGCCACTTCTGGCGTGGAGAGTCTGGGGTCAGCCTCCTGCAGTGGGGCAGCAGAAGTTCCCCCAGGCAACCCCATCTAAGCCCAGGGTCTTGCCAGTCCTCAGCTTTTCATTCTGAGGAGGAAGAAGAGATGGATATAGGACAGTGTCCCAAACCTACCCGCTTCCCTGTGACTGCTAGTGGGTACCGGGACTTAGGGTGTGGTGTTGTCATGGTGATGAGCATATCTGCTTCCTCCTTGCCATAAAAAAAGCCTTTGGGTTTCATTTTCAATTCTGGGCAACTGTGACCTTCACATGAGGTGAGAGTTCTGGGAACCCCACACCTGGGAGTTCCAGGTATTCAATCATCTCTTCTGCCAGGTAGACAGAGCAGGGAGGCCCATGGTGGCTCAAGGTTGTGCTTAAGGGTGGGAACCTGAGACCTGGGAGGTTCTGGGGACTCGTGCCCCTCTCCATTTCTTCCTGAGAGCAGCCAGGAACTCTGACCCAGTTAGCCTGGCCAGGTAGGCTAGGGTCGTGCCAAGTATCTACTAGCGAGGCTATGCCTGGAAGCCTCATGGGACTGTTGCTCCTTCCTTCCTGGGAGATGACCTGCTAGGAGGACAGGGAGGCTCGGCTAGTCCTGGATGTTCCTCCTCAGCCTGCATAGCTGTAGATTTGAAAGGATAACTTTTCAGCTCTAGGTCCTCTTGGGCTCGCTGGTTCAGTGGCTTACTAGAAGCATGAGAAAGTAGCATATCAAAGGGATGAAGAGGAGCCAGGCATGGTGGTGCACGCCTTTAATCTCAGGAGGCAGAGGCAGGTGGATCTCTGAGTTCGAGGCCAGCCCAGTCTACAAAGAGAGCTCCAGGACAGCCAGGACTCTTACACAGAGAAACCCTGTCTCAAAAAACAAACAACAACAAAAAAGGGAGTGGGGGAGAGAAGAGGAATTTTCCTGGGAAGTTCAACACATTGATTCCTGCTGAGAACTCAGGAGTCTCACTGATCCTGTGGGCATTTGCACAGGAAGCAGTCTGGTTCCTGTGACTCCAGGGAGGGAGATAAAGACCCAGAGGAGAGAGAGGCCCTCCTGGAGATAGGAAGATGTCACTCAGCAAGGCTTGGCCTCACTCACCCCAAGTCAGGGCCACCCAGAGAGTGGGAAGGGCTCAGGGCAGGAACCTCCGCAATGCCCAGGACCCCACCAAACCCTAAGTTGAGGGGCCTGTGCTGCCTGTCAGTGGCTCTGCACTGGGCTCCTGCTGGGGCTACAGGTCCTGGGAGCAGAAATGCTGGGGACTGCGCTGGGTCCCTGGTCCCCTCATCGGTGGTAGCAGTACAGCAGGGGACCACAAGGCTCTTGTAGAGACCTCTGGGTGTGCTGGGTAAGGTGTGTCACTTAGAGGCTGTTAGCCAGGACTGGATCCTGCTCTCCCTTCCCTGGTTGGGTCCTCAAGCACATTTCTCAGCCACAGGGAGCTGTGGGGAAGAGTGGGATTCCGCGGTGTGCGGAACCGCTTCTGGCGCTACGTGAACAGAGAGGGAATGTGATTTGACAGGCCGCACAGCCAAAAGTACAGGTCGGCTCCCTGCATCCATGGGTCCTGCTGCCCTCAGTGTCGAGTACTGTTTGCTGTTCGTGTAGCGGGTCGGGCCCTATTACAAGGGGTTCCTATCAATGGTATGAAGAGGATTAATAATGTATTTATAGCACATCGTTGCGGTAGCCGAGAATGATCTATAAATGTGCGGTAAATGTTTTATAATGTTTTTGTAACCCGTTATAAATGATAAATGGCCGACTCTAGATGCGGGATCAAATATTTATAATGCATTGTGCGCAACGCTGGCCTGCAACAGTCCAGGAAAGCCATTAATAATAAAGTGGATGGAAATGTAAAAGTTACGGGCATGCCCGGCAAAGCCATTTATAATGAAATGTAAAATTTGGCTGTTGGAAGCAGCCCATGGCCGAAGCTCCAGCTGTGTCCAGTGTCTCCCATCTCCTGGAGGCCAAAGAGAGGTGAGAGGGAATGTCCAGAAGACCATTCAAGGCTATTAACGTACCCACAGTGGCCAGTACTCTTTGGTGAGGCCTAATCAATTAGCTAGAGGGCCTACAACCGGGATTCACAGCCTTCTCTCACTCCGCTCCCTTGCCTGGAGCTGTAGGGATACCTCCCTCCCCAGCCATCCACACAGATCCGTGAGCAAAGTCATGTTGGGAATCTCTGGGCAGCATCAGGATGTAAAGGCCCTGATCGGTCCTGCAGGGAACAGTCTGCTCTGGGTCTTGCTGCGATGTTTCTTTTACACATGCCCATTTCCTACCATCCCGTTGTCTCCCCTCATCAGCCCTGAGCCAACCACCACTTTAGGAGCACACCCACCAGGTGAAGGTCTACAGGCTCCGCTCTGTGAGGTACCCCACCCAGAGCGAACCACCAAGGCCCCTATAGGCTACAGGACAGAAGCGGACCATAGGTCTGAACTAGCTTTTAAATTTATGTGTGTGTTTTTGTACCCTCTGAGACCAGAAGAAGGCACCAGATTCCCTGGAGTTGGAGTTACAGGTGATTGTAAGCCACCACACATGGGTTACAGACCTGGGCCCTCTTGAGCCATCTCTCCAGCCCCCATGCTAGCTTTTGAATTGATGTGAATGATAGATACTTCTCTATCCTGTCCCGGTCACCAGCTCTGCCTCTGCTGCCTTAAGACGATGCAACACAGATAAAAGCAGGAAGCAGGGAAACTGAAGCTGACCTGGAAGTTCTGCCCCAGACCAGGGAGGCCACACAGAGAAAGAAACCACTGCAGTGGCTGGATCTCCAAACCCCTCCCTGGGCTGGGATGGGGCAGAGCTGGCCTTGAAACCTTGTTTTCTTCAGCCAGAGTGAAATGGAATGTGAGGATGGCTGAAGAGGCCAGGCCAGGGCCACTGCCCTCCCCAGCTCTCTCCTAAATCACCCTCTGGTCCCCACCAGCTGCACTTCTGCCCATTCCTGCCCCAGGGCCTTTGAATGCCTGGCCCTCTGGCCCTTCCTCCTCCTGGCTGCTGCACACCTCCTTCAGGGCTCAGTTCTGACATTCTTTCCCTGGAGAAGTCTTCTAGCCTTCCGGACCCTGGTCCTATCGGCATGTCTGCAAGATCCAGCTGCAGTCCCAGCTGCTTTGCTCCCAAAGGTCTTTGCTGTCTGGCCCTGTGGAATCACCACACCACACACACACACACACACACACACACACACACCTGCTAGATGCCACTGGCTAGTTGTAAGGGCTTAACTTGACCTAAGGGAGCCAAGCAAAAGCGTGGTTTCACTAAAACCCATGCCCACCTGCTCTCATTATGGATGCAGTCACCAGACAGCACAGAGGGCAAAGCTCCAGCATGCCTGGTGCTGGGGGATACAGCAGGGAACCCGCAGACAGCTTTCCTGGTCACAAGGGCCGCATCACAACAGGTTGGATGGACAACCATGAGAGGAACTTGGGGTTTGGAGTTAAGCAGGGGTGGTGGAGATCTTTGAGCAAACAGCCAATAGGAGGTGAGCAGGGAACCTAGCAGACATGGGGGCAAAGGTCCTGAGGCAGGAATGTCGGACTGCATCCCAGGCACAGCTGCGGAGTGGGTGTGGGGATGCTGAAGGGACTGGGACAGAGCCCCGTGCTCTGATGTAAATGAGGTGTGAAGGGCTTAGGAAAAGGGATGGGACCAGAAATTGTTTGTTCAAAGAGACAGGCAGCCTGCCCCACGTAGTAGGCCCCATAGAATCCCAGGTGAGAACTAGGGGAGCCATCAGGGTGATATGCAACAGGTAGATTAGGGGCCAGTGCTGAAGGCTAGACTCAAAAGTGTCCAAGAGCCAGCCTGTCTATCATCCAAGCAGCTGACCTGAGTAGTGGCCTCAGCTTTGTAGGGCTGGGATGCGTGGATCGGGGCCAGAGAGTCAGGCCTTCAGTTTGAGCAACAATGAACATGAGGCTGCCTGGAGTCATCTAGGATGCTTGGGCCCAGGCCAGAGGCAGATGCCTGGGATTCATCAGCAAGAATGAGAGTTTAGAAGCTGAAGCGATCACTTGGTAGCTAAGAGCACTTGCTGCTCTCACAGAAGACTGAAGTTCAGTTCCCAACACCAAGACCGGTGGCTCACAGTCACCGTCTTTGACCCTGCTCCAGTGGCTCTCCAATGCTCCTGGCATCTATGGGTCCTGTACCACATGCACGAACTTGCACTCGGACAAACATATAATTTAAAAATAAACAGTCGGGTGGTGGTGGCACAGACCTTCAATCCCAGCAGCACTCAGGAGGCAGAGGCTAGCCTGGTCTACAGAGGGGTTTCCAGGACAACCAAGGGTACATAGAAGCCCTGTCTAAAAAAACTCAAGGAAATAAGTAAATATAAATAAAAAATACATTTTGTTTGTTTTTTTTCAAGACAGGATCTAGCTGTGTAGCTCTGGTTGTTCTGGAACTCCCTCTGTAGATCAGGTTGGCCTTGAACTCACAGAGCTTGAAGGTGTGTGCCACTATGCCTAGCTTTAAATATAAATCTTTAAAAAAAAACCAACAACAAAGCTGGACAGTGTTGGTGCACACCTCTAATCCCAGCACTTGAGAGGCAGAGGCAGGCAGATTTCTGTGAGTTCAAGGCCAGCCTGGTCTACAGAGCTAGGTCCAGGACAGCTATGACTACACAGAGAAACCCTGTCTCAAACAAAAAAAAAAAAATCAAAAACCAAGCCAAATCAAACAAACAAAAAACAAAATCAGAATGTTCAACTAAAGCTGGTGGTAGCTATGTGCCTGTCATCCCAGTACTCAGGAGACTGAGCCAGGAAGGAGTTCAAGGCGAACATGGCTAGCATGGGCTACACAGCAAGACCTTGGCTCAAACAGCAAAAAGCAACTAAAGAACCTGTCATGAATTCACCAAGGACGAGAGAGGGAAGGCAATCAATGGTGAGATAGGAGAGACTCAAGAGTGTGACCAGTGGCCTCGGGATCTGGCTGCAGGCTGCAGTGTGAAGTAGGGTAATGTCCTTACCTGAGTGACTGCGGAAGTGGTGGGATGGGGACCTCGGGCAGCAGATTCCTGGGCACATGGAGGTGGGATAGGGACAGTGTGGTCCACTGCTATTTGTCTTGCTATGGAGGGAGGAGGGGAGGGATGGGAGAAGCCACGGATCTGGAGGAAGGAAGCTACTTAGAAGGGCCTGGTTACAGGAGAGTCGTCACAGCGCAGGGTGGTCACAGGAGACGGCAGAGCCCATGGACTCATTCTGGGACAAGGGGGACAGGGTGGGAGTCCCCGGAGGATTCCTCCAGAGAGGCCCAATTTGAGTGCAATGACATCTACAGTATAGTGGGATGAGAACCTGTGTTTAGCCTCCCTACACATACCACACATACACACCACACATACACACACACACACCACACACCACACACACACACCACACACATACAGTCCACACACACACCACACACACACACCACCCACGCACACTAGTCACACATGCACACATACACACACACACCATACACATCACACACACCACACACATACACGCCACACGCACATATCACACATACACACACACCACACACACACACACGATACACACGATTCTTCTCTGGACAGCTGTAGCACAGTGGACAGTGGCGCGAGCTGTACACTGCACATCTCCAGGGGCAGCCATGTGACTGGTCCCATGTGCTCCTCTGCACATGGCCCTGTGACTCATCTCTGATGGCCTCCCCAAGGCTTTCCAGGCTCAGCCTACCTCACTCACAGGTGTGTCCTCCTGCTCTCCCAACCCTTAGAAATAGGCCACCCAAGGTATAAATCTTGTAAAAACGGTATGGGGAGAACAGGGACCAGGAATCCCTGAGCATGTGAGGGGAGGGCTCACCTCTGACATTGCTGTAGCTGCAGTGGCAACACTTCTGACTCCTTTTTAAATGTATCTGTGTGTTTTCCCAACATGTATGTATGTGCACTGTGTGCATTCAGTGTTGTTATGTAGGGTTTCCGCCAAGACGAAAACACCCCATCCTGCAGGGAAGTACAGAGATCTACCTGCCTCTGTTCCCTGAGTCCTAGGATTAAAGGCTGCTCCACCACTGCCCAACTGAGCTATTATTTTTTTCATACTTTTAAAAAGCCAAATCTCCTAGAACTGGAGTCACGGATGGTTGTGAATCCCCGTGCGCGTGCTGCGGACATAACCTGGGTCCTCTGCAGAAACAGCAAATGCTTTCAGCTTCAGCTGCAGAGTCTCAGAAGCCCTGTTAGCCTTTTCCCTGGAACCGGCCAGTCTTCTGCGCTCTGCCTCTCTAGTCTGTATCTCTCTCTGTCCTGAGTCTCTGTCAGCATCTCTTTCTCAGTCCCTTGGCATCTTCTTCTCTTTGTCTTTCTCTGTGCTTCTGTCTTGCTCTGTCTCTAGGTGTTTCTCTCTGTGTCTCTGTTACTCTCAGATTGAAATTAGCAAAATGCCCTATAGGGTCCACACACCCCCACACACCCAGGGGACCAATCTGAGCAAGAAAAACTCAACTGTGAGCACATGACCCTGCGTTCATTGAGTACCTGTTGCGCATATGCTCCCTTATGGGGGAAGAGCTGTGCTTTCTTTTGCAGCAGGAGAAACTGAGGCTGAAGTTGGTTGGGAAAGCAGTGGGTTTGATACCCATCTTCCTGACCTCCCCGGGCAGGTCAATCCCCTAGACAATGGCCATCACCAATAAAAGTTGTCTTGGTGAGAACTGGGGCTGGGTGCTAGCAGGGTGGAGGTGACGGGGTGGGGAAAATTTTCTCAGACGGCCACCGGGGTCAGAATTTGCACTGATGGTGGAGGCTTCCATAGGCAAGCACCAGTGAGAGCGGGAGAATGAGGGCTGAAGGGCAGGCAGGCAGGAGCATAGAGGGGCACTCAGGTACGTCAGTGGCCCTCTGGAGCTGGACAGTGGGCTCCTGGAGAGTGCTCTGTGTGGTCAGCTGGGGAACCGAGGCCCAAAGGGAACATGGCAGGGTGTGGCCTGCAGAGGCATGATAAGCAAGACGGGCAGGTTCTAGGAGCTGATAAGGTTCCTGGACTTTATTCAGAGGGAGAGCTGGCAGGAGGGGCATTTGGAACAATCAGGGGGGGACCGCAAGGTGGATGAAGGCACTGATGTCATCTTGGGGCGAGATGTGGGAAGGCGGCAGTGGTGGGCAGATTGGGGTATTCTGGCTTCGGGGACTCTGGAAAGGCAGGTTCTGTGAGGTGCTGGTGGTGACATCACTGGTGGCCCCAAGGGACTGTCACAAATGCTGTCCTCAAGCTACTATGGGAACAGGAGCTGGGGGTGGGGAGCCTGCAAAGGTTGGCCTCGAGATGAGTTGAGCACTCAGACTCTGGCATGGCCCTCTCTGCTTTTGCTCACCCTTTCTTACCCCTTCTAGACAGTTGCCTTCTATACCAGCTTTTCCAGTTCTTGTAACTGCCGCTCTGAAGGTCGGGAAAAGCCTGGTTCCGGGACCAGGCTCCGGCTGAATAGGCGTGATGCTGCACTTTGTCCCCTTGATGAGAACCCTCAGGCCGATCAGCTGCTTTGACTGGGCAAGGGTTGGGGCTGTAATCCCAGGCTTGTGCACTGTGTGGGACAAGGACCTCGCTGCCCTCTTACGGGCCCCATGCCTGCTGCCTGTACCCAGGTGCCTCCTCGATGCCAGTCCATAGTTTGGGCATGGAAACCCTGTCTTCAGCCCTTGACAAGGGTGTAAAAAAAAAAAAAGCCACCTGGTTCCAAATCAGATGCCTCTTTTTGGAAAATCCCTACCTTCCTAAAGGTCCTGCCTAGACAAGCCTTGGGGCCCAGCTTGGAGGTGTCACCTCATTGTTGGTTAGTCTGGTTCATCTGACTACATGCAGATTCCTGAGGGGGGAAAAACCAGGTTGTAGTGTAGGTCTTTAATCCCAGCACGCTGGATGCAGAGACAGGGGGATATTTGTAAATTCAGAGCCAACCTGGTCTACAGAGCAATTCTAAGACAGCCAGGGCTACAAATAGAAACTCTGTTTCAAAAAAACCAACCAACCAACCAACCAAACAAACAAACAAAAAACCATAGAGGGCAGCCACCTGGCCAATTGAGGCTCTGAGAGAGGTATTTTCCTTATCATCCCTATCAGCTATGTAGAAAACAAAACCAACAAGAAAGCAGGAGGCCAAAACTCTCCTGTCTCCACAGAGACCTCTGGAGAGTGCCCCACAGCTTCAGCTTCCTCCTCCGTGAATGTGAGGAGATACCTCTGGCTGGCTGGCACCCCTGAGAGTGAAGGGAAATGAGGCTGCATTTTAATGTTTGCGACAGGGTCTCAGGTAGACCAACTCACCCTGGAACTCCATATATATCAGAGGATGAGCTTGCATTTTTGATGTTCTGGCCTCGACCCACTGAGTGTGGGATTCCAAGTGTGAGCCACACACACAGTTTCTGCAGCGCTGAGGATGGAACAAGGACAGTGTGTAACAGGCAAACATTCTACCCACCAAGCTACACCCCAGCCTCCAAACCGAACAGCTTTGTCGACCCTGAAACAGGGAACTTCCTTCTCCACCAAGTTTGCATTAATCCCATCCTCTGTTTTCCCATATGTCAACAGGCCGCTTCCTCCACTTCTGCACCGGGATGCTAGGAGGCACCTGGCAGTACAGGCCTGCCATCCCAGCCAGCTCCAGAGGCTGAGTCAGGAGGACGACAAGTCCAACAGTTAGTTCAAGACCAGCCTGGGAAACTTGGACTCTATCAATCTTTTTTTTTTTTTAACCTTTTTCTTAAAACTGTGGTGGGTTTGGGCTGGAGAGATCAGTCAGTGGTTAAGAGCATTTGTTGCTCTTCCAGAGAACCTGGGGCTTAATTTCCAGCACCCACGTGGCAGCACACCTGGCTCTAACTCCAGTTCCAGAGGAGCCGGGGCCCTCTTTAGGCCTCCTGGGGACCCAGACACACAAGTGGTACAGATGTATGTGCGTGACAAAGTCCATACATGTAAAATAGTATTAAAGGTTAAAAAGGAAAAGAAAGAAAATCGTGGCTGTGGATGCAGCTCAGCTGCTGGCTGCTTGCCTGGCATGCAGGAAGCCCCTATACTGCGGAAACCAGGAATGGTGTAAGTCAGACAGGCTTGTGACCCCAGTACTAAAGGTGGTGGAAGCAGGGCAATCTCAAACTCAACTCAAGGTCAGCCTTGCTTATACAATAAGCTAGAGACCAGCCTGAGCTACAGAGGTTCCCGTCTCAAGGGAAAAAAAAAGAAAGAAAGAAAGAAAAGAAAACCCCGATGCCTCTGCTGGGAGTCCTGGCTGGAGGCCAAGGCTAGAGCACCCGGCCTTTATTCTCCCAGTCCCAGGAAGGAGGGGCGTGGTCTTCTATGGGCGTGGCTTTCCCGGGGTATGGGTGTGGCCTGAGCAAACTGGGGCGGGGAGGCCAGAACAGAGGCTCCTGTGTGGAGCTTGGGGTTTGTGAGACGGGCCTCCAGGGGGCGTGGCCATATGGGGGCGGACCCTAATAGGCGGGGACTTCAAGGGGGCGGGGCTGGCGGCCTCGCAGGCGGCTCCAGTGTGGGGCGCCGGTCGAGTTCTCTTCTTTCAACCGGGCTGGTTGGTGGTCTGCGGGTCCGGTCCTCGTCCGCGCCTCGGGCCCGACCGGGGCCTGTGGCCAGCTCCTCGAGCCGCCGTCCCGGCCCGCCGCCCACATGGCGGCCATCAAGGCCCTACAAGAGTGGTGCCGGCAGCAGTGCGAGGGCTACCGGGACGTGAGCATCACCAACATGACCACCTCGTTCCGCGATGGCCTGGCCTTCTGTGCTATCCTGCATCGACACCGGCCTGACCTTATGTGAGTGCTCTTTGACCCCTCAGTCGGGCTCTGAGGTGCCGCTGCAAACGGGAAACTGAGGCCACGCCTGCCCTGGGATCTGGGTCAGAGTTTGCAGACACACCCCTCTCCGATGGGTCACCCGGGGCAGGATAGGGTACTGCAGGCACAGTCCACTCGGTGGTCCCCAATGCTGCTGCAGTCAAGTGGCCTCTGTGCAGGCCACCAAGTGCAGCTGGGCCAGGGGCCAGGACGTGGGCTGTCCAGCCGGCTTAGTCAGTGGTGACTCAGGGCAGCGTCCGCCTTCCCCGGCTCCATGAGAAAGGGCAAAGCAGCAGCTCCTGGGAACCTTCTGAGACCCTGTACTGTCCTGAGGTTTGACCCCAAGATCAGGGTCATTTAAGGCATCTAGTGGAAATACTACCTCTTCCCCTGCTTGTCCAGGCATCTTTGGGCAAACATTCAAAGAGGGAAGTCCAAGCCTTTTAGCATCCTAGGGTTATTGGGGGGGGGGGGGCACAATGGAGACTGCGTCACTCTCCCTGGAAGTTACAGGAGCGGGCAGGGGATGGAGTCTAAAACCCTTACCGAAAAAGAGGCTTTGGCATAGGACTTTGGGAAGTAAGCTGGCTCAGTTTTGCTGAGGGACCTTGGCCCACGGCTGAATCTGTTCTGTCGGTAATTCACTTAGCAAACGCTTTGGCAGACTGTTAGAGATCTAACTTAGGCTGGTGGCCAGAGTCCTGGAATGGGACAAGATCACCTGTAGCCCATGCTCTTCTGAGAAAAACTTTGTGCTGGAGTCGGGGCGGCTGGCTTGGGAGTGTTTCTCAGGGAGGGCTTGAGGCTAGGTGAGGCTCTAGGCAGCTTCTGTGGAGCCATCCTTATTCAGGCTTCTTGCTGTGCAGACAGGGAAATTGAGGCTCAGAAGAAAAAAAAACCCCAACAAATGAACAAACAAACAAAAACTTTTCTTCAGGTTACACAGCATGGCAAACAGAGCCAGGTCTGGTACCATCCGGCTTCCTTGTGCCAAGTCTTGCTCTGCTTAGGAAGTGGGAATCTTGAGCAAGAAGTAGTATTCTGCCCCATGGTTGTGAAATATGCTGTTCCCCCCACCCCCGCCCTGAGCTGCTTGGGGAGGCCCCGTGGCCTCAATCACCCTCAGGGAGGTGGATGGTATGAGTTCAGTAGGTCATCAGTGATTTGGCAAGCGGAGAAAGCCTTGATGGATATCGGGCCAGGGATGTGGACCTTGGAAGATGGCCTTAGCGCACGGGGATGTGGGTAGCTGGGTCTCTCTGGGTAGTGCAGGGGGAGGCTGGGTGATGATCTGGAGCAGGGAGCCTAGGTGAGAACCATGGGACAGAATTTCAGATGGAGGAGACGATGGCGTTGGTTTCGGCTGGCCTAGCAGCCTCAGTTGGTAACTAGATGGGGACATGCTCTGAGGCAGGGGGTTTATGAGCTCCGGCCTGACACATAGTACCCACCGACCAGGAGGGGCGTATACACAGCGGTGTAGTTTGTGCTTGCCTGTGTGCTTGTGTGTACACATATGCCAGCACCAGCAAGTGCCAAATATTTGCTCATTTGACTGAGAGTTACTAAGTGCCTGCTGTATACTGTGTAAGATTGCCTCAGCCCCCAATGTGCAGGGAACAACTTCCTGGTCTCAGAGACAGAAGCTCAAGGTGATGATAGGGAACCAAGAGACTGACAGGAAGGAGGCTGGAGGAAGAGGCGCCTGCTGAGTTCCACTCTGGGTGGGTTATCTCACACCCTGCTGACTTCCTTGCTGCCTGTTCCAGTTGAACTGAGAGCTCGAGGTGATGGGGGGGGGGGTGTCTCTTAGTTAACGCTGTGTGGAAGCTGGAAGTGGCTTGTCTCCACGTCGCTGGAGTCCCCCAGATAAGGTCGTGCCGCTGGAGCTCGGTAGATGCGGTAGAAGCTTGGGGGGACCTCTGTGGATTTGGAAGGAGTTTGGAAATGACAGAACTCTAGGGAGTCCAGAGATGGAGGCATGAGCTAAGGGACACCCTGGAGTTCCCAGAAGCTGGGAGAGATAAGAAGGACCCTCCCCTGGAATGAGTGTGACCCTGTGACATCTTGACCCTGGATACCTGGCCTTTGGGGATCGGAGGACACGTATTCCTTGGTGTGGACGTCTGTAATAGCAGCGGTGGGAAAGGAGTGTGGTTTTCGGCAGAATTGCAGTGGTTGGTGCAATTCTAAAGCAGCGGTCCTCAACCTTTGGGTCTCGAACCCTCTGCGGGTCGAACACCGCTTTCCCAGGTCATACATATCAGACATCCTTCATATCAGATTACAATTTATAACAGTAGCAACATTACAGTTATGAAGTAACAACGAAAACAGTTGTATGGTTGGGGGTCACGACAATATGAGGAGCTGTGTTAAAGGGTCGCAGCATCAGGAAGGTTGAGAACCGTTCTTCTAAAGTGTGGCTGAGTGCAGGAGGAGGGACTGCCATCTGCATCTAAGCCTTAACCCCCCACCTCAGTGTTGTATCTGGCTCAGAGTTGGGCTTGCCACCAAGCCATATGATCTGCCTTGGCTCTGCGGGACTCACCCACGTGATGGAAGGAGAGAGGTGACTCCCAGAAACTGTCGATTCACCTGCATGTGTGCAGGGCTTCATGCGTGTTCTCCTCCAAATAAATAAATGCTGTTTTTTAAAAAAGCCCCCGGCCTGTGCCCTGCTGTGCTCTGGTGCAGGTGGTGGGTGGGGTGGGGGTGGGGGTGTCTCACTGCAAAGTTGGGTGACTACCAGGAGGGGAAAAAAAGGGGCTGTCCTCTCTGAGGAGCCCTGAGGTCAGTCAAATCTTGGCAGGGGTGGGGGGACACAGGTCCTAGCACCCCAGTACTCAAGTTCACTTTTCCTTCCCCACAAGACCCTCTGGCAGCAGGAAGGTGGACATCCTGTCTCCTTGTCCCTAGCTTTGCCACCAGGAAGTCCTTCCCTTTGTCTGGTCCTCCTGCCTGCTGAGTGTGCTTCCTGTGGCCCTTGGCGGAGCACAGCTGTGAGGGAGCCAGCCTGGGCATGGAGCCAGCCAGGTGGGGCCAGGCTGCAGGCAGAGAGTTCACGTGTGCTGTGTCCCTGACGTCCCTGACCCTCCCACGTCGCTAGGCCCACAGGACTGAAGAAACAGGCTTTCCAGTGAAGCCACCTGGGCCAGCTCCCTGCCTCATGCCACGTGTCCCTCCCTGCTCCGCCTCAGAGCTTGGGTTTTCCACAGAATTTAAGAGTGCCTGTTCGCAAGGACATTTCCGCTATGAAGCCACCACGCAGCGGCCAGGTGAGAGCTGGGAAACCACCCAGCACAGCAGCCCAGCCCACTCTAGTCAGCAGCCCTGCCCCAAGTAGGGCCGGCTTCCTTTTGGACCTCACTAGGAGCTGCCACACGGTTCTAGCTGGGCCATGGGGGCAGAGGCGTAGTATTCTGTTGGTCTGAGCCAAGAGGTAAGGGAGGTTGCTTCAGGGAAGCTCCCCTCTGGCAGGAGAACCCTGTGGGACCCTGAGATTGAACTCAGGTTGTCAGACATGTATGATGGAAGAGCCTTTACCCAATGAACTGTCTTGCTAACCTGTCTCTCTTTTTGTCTTTGTCTTTTTTTTTTTTTTGAGACAGAGTCTCATTATATAGCCCTGCAGGCTGGGAACTCACTATGTAGATCAGGCTGGCCTTAAACTCACAGAGATCTTTCTGCTTTTGTCTCCCAAGTGCTGGGATTAAGGTGTGTGTTGTTACCATGTCTGGCATCTTTTTCTTTTGTTGAAATGGGAGGGTGGTGTCTCTCGTCCAGGTAGGCCTTGAACTCACTAATGTTGCCAAGGATGACCTTGAACTCCCGATCCTCCTGCCTCCGTGGGATTACGTAAGTGTGCCACAATGCACAATTTTTGCAGTTCTGGGGATGATCAGAACCCAGAGCTTCATGCCCACTCTAAGCAAGCCACACCCCCAGCCCCAATGGCACTGTTCTGTTGTTTATTTGGAGACAAGGTCTTGAACTTGAATTTGGAGACAGGCTGGTCTAGAACTCACTACATAGCCCAGATTGGCTCAGATTTGGGCCAGTTCTCCTGCTTTCGCCAGTGAGCTCTGGGATTATAGGTATGCACCGCCATGGATGCTATAAAGGCAGAGTTCTGTGGAAACTTCCTGCTCTTGGTCATTGGTGGGGTGACCTGAAGGTCCTCAAGGTCCCTGCAGTTCTGGAAGCTAACGTCAAGGCCACCGCTAGAAGCAGCAGGTGGCCGAGGCAGCCTTTGTATGGGTCCCTTGTGGGAGGGGTGCCTCTGACTCTTGTCTAGACTGCAGACTGTCCTGCTGAAGGTCAGGGGTTTCCCAGGGTGTGCTCTATCCCAAAGCACCCCTGGCCAGAGCTGAGAGTGGACTGGGAGGCAAAGCCAGCTTCCTTCCCTCCCACACAGGCTCGGCCAGCGGAAAGCTGCTTGGGCATAGAGGCCTTCTGTTCTCCAGCTTGAGGCTGGCTGCCCAGACCCTGCCACTGCCTCTGGCTGAAACTGTCCAGGACTATGGGAGGGGGCTGCTGTCCTCCCAGGGGACAACCCAGCCTCATGCTGGCCTTCCAGAGGCCTGTTCCCTATGCCTGATTCCCAGACTCCTAGGGGGCTGGTCTCCCGCTTGGTCCCCTTGGTTCTACACTCACCCTCAATCCCTCTCTCCACTTTGGAGCCACACCCCCCCTCTTGCTGTCTCTTCTCTCTGCCTTCTTGCCAGTGAGATTAACTCCAGATGTGCTGGATTTGTCTAGCGATAACACTGAGCTGGGAATTCCCTTCCTAGCCGGGTACCTACCCCTACATAGCTGAGTTTTTTTTTTTTTTCAGGAAATACAAGAATGCGAAGTCAGCCACGTGGGAATTTAGAAGGGGGGGGGACTATTCCCAAGAGCCCCCCAGAGGTGTTGGGGGGGCTGGAGGCTGGCTTCCTCCACAGCTAAAGCACACATGGCTGGGAGAGAGGGGCCATTGTGTTCCGTGGACGGGTGGTGGCCTGGTTGTTCAGACCCCAGACTATTCGGCCATCCACACACTGGCGAGTGACTCTTTACCCCATTTATTGATTTGTTCAGTTCCTGATGAAACGAAATACAGCAGGGAGTGGGGAGGTGAGGGCCCAGTTCGCTCCCCAGTGCCCCTGTGATCATGGTGTGATAACCAGGGATAGCGGTGTGCCCTTGTAATCCCAGTGTGGGGAGGCGGAGACAGGAGACTGTCAGAACTTGCTGCTTTGCCAGCCTGTTCTAACGGGCAAGCTCCAGGCCCCAGTGAGAGACCCTGACTCAGAAAATGGGATGGATGGCTCCCTAGGTCGATGTCTGGCCTCCATATGTGTTCACACATTTGTACACCCGCATGACCCACCCCCTGCACACACAAACACGAAATAAAGGAAAGAAGGAAAACAGAAGAAAGGGTAAGAGAATGCCAGGATCTTCCTTAAGATGTCTCAGATAGAGGAATCTAATACACGTGGGCCGCACACCTCTGGTCCCAGCTCCAAGAGGCTAAAGAAGGAGGATCCAGGTTGGTTTGGGTGGTGGAGTAAGTTCCAAGCCAGTCTGGACTGGGGGCTCAGGGAGACACAGTCTCAGTGAGTGTGAGACTGACTGCTGGGGATTGTAGCTTTGTGGTAGAGACCAGCAGTGTGTATGAGGCCCTAGGGTTGATCCTCCCGTACTGGAGAGATAAGTGAAGTTGGAGGGCAGGGCCGTTCTTCAGAGGCTGTGGAGAGAAGCCTTGCTTATCTCTGCTGGCGTGTGTATAGACTGCTGTGGTCCCTCACGGTCCTCACGCCTTCCCTCCTCTGTGTATGTCTCTGTTCAAGTTTCCCCTCAGCATAGGGACACAGGCATCTCTGGTCAGGCTATCCCAATGACACCATGTTTATTTGATCACATCTGTGATGACCCTGTCTCTAAGTCTGGTTATACTGGGAAGTTCTGGGGTACTGTGAGTGCGTGTGCCCCTCCACGTGTGCCCCTGCACAGGCATGCATGCATGTGTGTGTGTGTGTTATATGTGTGTGCTTCAGTGCATGTACGGAATATTATTATTTCTTGGATGTTTACCACATTGTTTTTATTTTTTAAAAAAAGATTTTTAAATGTTATTTTATGTATATGAATATTTTGAATACATATATGTCTGCACACCATGTGCCTGCCTGGTGCCCGTGGAGGTCAGAAGAATATTTTGGGTCCCCTGGAACTGGAGTTACAGAACATTGTAAGCCATCATGTGGGTGCTGAGAACTGAATTGGCCCTTTGGAAGAGCAGCAAGTGCTTTCAACCACTGAGCCATCGCTGCAGCCCCACCTTGTTATTTATTTATTTGTTTGTTTGTTTATTTATTTATTTAATGTATATGAGTGACCTGCCTTCTATGACACCAGAAGATGGGATCAGAACCCGTTATAGATGTTTGTGAGCATGTGGTTACTGGGAATTGAACTCAGTACCTCCTGAACAGCCAGTACCCTTAACCGCTGAGCCATTTCTTCAGTACCCCCCCCCCCCATCTTGTTTTTTGAGACAGAGTTGCTCACTGGCCTGGAGCTCACCAAATAAGCTAGACTGGCTGACCAGAAGGCCTAGAAAGCTTCCTGTCTCTCTACCTGCCCAGCACCAGAGCTACAAGTTTGCACCACCACGCCTGGCTTTCTGCGTGGGTTCTGGGGATTGAACTCAGGTCCTCTTGGTGGCACACGGGCAGACATGGCACTAGATGAACTGAGAGTTCTACATTCAGATCCACAGGCAACAGGAAGAGAGACAATGGACCTGGTTTGAGCGTTTGAAACCCCAAAGCCTCCCCTCGGTGACACATTTCCTCCAACAGGGCCACACCTACTCCAACAAGGTCATAATTCCTAATCCCTGCCAAGAAGCACCACCCCCTAAAGACCAAGCATCCAAATATATGAGCATATGGGTTCCATTCCTATTCAAACCACCAATGGTTTATTTGGTTTCTTACACTTTCAGTTCACACTGTGTGGTTGAGGGAGGTCAATGCAGGAACCTGGAGGCAGGAACTGGAGCAGAAACCACGGAGGAATGCAGCCAACTGGCTTGCTCCCATGGCTTACTCGGCCTACTTTTTTTATAGCACCCGGGATCACCTGCTCAAGGTGTGTGTGGGGGTGCACAGCCCACAATGGGATATACCCTACCATGTCAGTCATTAATCAAGAAAATGTTCCACCGACTTGCCTCCAGGTAATCTGATGGAGGATTGTCTCAGTTGAGTTCCCTCTTCCCAAATGACCCTTGCCTGTGTCAAGTTGACGTCATAACTAACTATCGCAGCCAACTAGGGAGCTCAGCCTAGGCTATCTGAGACATGGCCTCAGACACTAGCTCTGACTGTAAGCACTCAGTTTGGAATGTGATGCTGGATCCATGCTGGGTCCCGGATGCTTTCTGGGATGGTCAGCCCTTACTTGGTGGTCAGGACTCCAGGGCTCACACCTGTAGTGCTAGCATTTGCAGGAAGAGGCAGCAGGATTGGGAGTTCAGGGTTATCCTTGGCCACAGAATGAATCTGAGGTCATCCTGGGCTATGTGAGGGCCTCTCAAGAATGAGTAAGTAGGAGGTGGAGAGATGGTTCATCAGTTAAAAAAAAAAAAAAATTGGCTGCTCAGCCAGAAGTTCGGTTCCCAGTATCCACGTGGCAGCTAACAACTGTTTATTACTCCAGTTCCAGAGGATCCAAGGCCTTCTTCTGGTTTCTGTGGACGCAGCACACACATGGTCCACAGACATATGTGCAGGCAAAACACCCATCCACGTAAAATAAAGATATGGCCGGGCAGCGATGGCTCATGCCTTTAATCCCAGCACCCAGGATCTCTGTGAGTTGGAGGCCAACCTGGTCTACACAGTGAGTTCCAGGATAGCCAGGGCTGCTATCCAGAGAAACCGTGTCAGGGAAAGCAAAACAAAAACCAAAACCAATAGATAAATAAATCTTTAAAGCAAACATAAATGAAACTCCAGGGCCGGAGAGATGGCTTAGTGGGTAAAGATGCTTTCTACACAGACCTGGTGGCCTGACTTTGATCCCCAGCAACCACAGACAAATGAAGGAGAGAACCAATTCCATAAAGCTGCCTTCTGATGTCTAGACATATGAAGCAGACATATCACCCTCCGCGTCATGTGTACACACAATCATAATAATGACAAAGAATTCTAAGGTAGTTCTGATGGACCGTCTTGTTGGCTAGCTCAGGTGACAGCAACTGAGGAACAGAACTGCTACCTGCTGTACCCCATGCTGGCCGGGGACATGAGCTCAGGGAAGGGAAAAGCAAAGGCATATACATGTCCACCTGGGACCTCAGTGTCCTCAGGCGACCCCGGTCAGTGTGTCGGGCAGAGGAAGGGAACAGCTTGAGTTGAGGTGCGGAGGCTGGGCCTGGTGTCAGCAGGATGTGGTGATTGAGGGACTTGGTCAGGGTGCTTCCATTCAGTCATGGAAACCTTTGGGCCCAGGGAAGCAGTTTATACTTGGTCCTGAGTGTCATCTGGAAATGAATGTTTAGTCTCAGTCTCTGTCCCATGCCCCTTCTCAGAGTGTGGCTGCACTGTTGGGGCATGGAAGGCTTTGGAGTACCTGGAACTGTGGGCTAGATGACAAAATAGAGCTGCAGGGAGGCGCTGGGCCCCCTGGGTGTTCAGAGGCGAAAGTAGGAGGCTGGTAGCTCGCCTCTTCCGGCTCTGTTTGGAAACAAAACACAGCTTGTTGTCCCGCCTCAGAGCAGTAGCCATTTAGGTCAGTGACCCTGGGCGCTGGAGGAGAACTTGTGCTTTCAAAGGGGTGGGGGAGGGGAGGGACCAGTGTGGCTGGAGGACTCTGGCTTGTCGGGTGCTGGACACTCCACATGCCCAGCCTTGGGCAGTCTAGAAACACCTGGCATCTGGGGATAGTCTCAGGTGGATGGTGCTCACATAGGTACATGGAGGCCACCCAGACTTTGGGGGCCTGGAACCCGCCCTTCCCCGCTCTTGTCATCTGTTGGCTCACCTCTCACTGTGCGGGTGGTCTTGGCATCTGGGATGCGTTATCGGAGCTGGTCCTGGCCGGAAGTGCCGAGAATTTCCTGAACGGGCTGGGTAGCTGGTAGCTGGCTGGCTGGACTGAAAACTGAAGGGGGAAGTTTTTTAAGGAGGGAAGGGACACACTGCAGCCCCCCCACCCCCACACACACACCGTGTGGCAAGACTGACTGGTCTCATTTCACTTGGTCTATAAAATGAGCTTGCAGCCCAGGCTTCTCCTGATGTAGACTGGGCAAGGCTTGACTTCTGCAGGCAGACTGGCTTCAGAGCTAGGCTATCCCAGTTGAGGTGGCTATAGGCACCCAGAACCTTCAGTTGAGACAGGCTGTGTACTGGGAACATGGCTGTCACATCTGATCAAATGGTGTACTGAACAAGACTCAAATTTGGGACTGGGATGGAGCCCAGTGGTAAGAGGTGTTTTAGCATGTCAGGGAGGGAAGGAAGGGAGGGAGGGAAGAGGGAGGAGGGAGAAAGGAGAGAAGTTGGGGGGGAGGGACTGAGGAGATAGTTCAGTTGGTAAAGCATTTGCTGTGCGTGCGTGAGGCCCTGAGTTCAAGGCCTGGAACCCATGGGAAAAGGCAGGTGTTGTGGCACGCATCTGTAATCTCAGGGCTGGGGCAGTGGTGGTTGGAGACTGGAGGATCTCCGGAGTCCCCAGCCCTCTTAACTGAATCAGTGAGCTCCAGGTTCCCTGAGAGACCCTCAAAAAGTAAGGTGGAGAGTGATTACGGAAGACACGTGACATCGACCTCTGGCCTCCACATACACCTGCACACAACTAAACATGCACACACACATACATAGAAGACTGAGACTGTAGCACAGTATAGTAACATGCTTTCCTAGCATGTATGAGGCCCTAAGTTCAATTCCCAGCACCTGGAAAAGAAAAAAAGAAAAAGAAAAAAAGTTTTAGGCTTGGGCTGGCAAAATGAGTTAATGGGTAAAGGAGTTTCCTGCGAAGTCTGATGACTTGAGTTCAGTTAGGATCCACATAGTGGAAGAAGGGAACCGACTCTGTCCTCCACACACACACACGGCACACCCATGTCCACGCACAAGCACACTGACTAAATAAATAAAATGTGATAAATATTTTAAATAGAAAAATAAGACTAAGGAAAAGAAAGAGAATTCTGTCTCTTTCAGAAACTTTGCTGTCCTCACAGGCTGGGAAACTGGGGTCCCAAGGGAAGTGGCCTGCCCGAGGCAGACACTAAGAAACAGGACACAGTGTTTGGTCAGAGACCCTTCCTCTGTGCCAGGAAGCTTTTGGAACAATTTAGGTCACTCAAGTGGCAGCAGCTGCCTCCTGGGACCCACAGACAGCAAGTGGATAGATGGGCAGTTGTCGGTCTTTAACCAGTTTGTCCAGGGTGCCAACAGGCTCTGACTGACCTCTCTTGGCAACATGGGGCTGGGCAAGGCAACTTGCAGGTGAGCCGGGGTGTGTCATGTTGGGGTGTGTCAAGGGCATGTTGTGGCATGCACATGGAGTCTGGGGCCCACTGGATACCTGGTGGTTCCCTTGGCTTCTCCAAGAAGGCTCTACTATCCAGGCTGCTTGGGTACTTCCTAGGACCCCATGGTCATATAGGAACTAATTTCTGACGCCCCAAGACTCTGGTGAATAGCAAGTCACACCTTCCCGTGAATGGAGGGGTTGGCCCTGCCTCCTACGGAATGACTTGCATGTGCCCCCAAGCCTCTCTGCCTTCACAGTGTTTCAGCCCACAAGACTTGTGAGCATTGAGGAAGTGTTTATGAGTGGGTCAGAACAGCGCCCCCTGCAGGAGGTGCCGTAAAATTGTAAGTGGTGACCAGATTTATATATATGGGCAGTCACTTGCTAACCCTGTGCCATTCCATCCCTCTCTGTTGGCTTTGTCCTCTGCCTTAGGGCCTCTCATGTTCACTGTCTTGTTCTTTCTCCATTGGAAGGGGCCTCCTCTGAGCTGTCTCAGCTGGACCACCCTGGGCTGGTGGCTATATCTCTCTGGATTTGGGTCCTGCTGTTTCTGATGGGGCCAGGAGTGCCAAACAATGGCTCAAGCTCCTTAAGGCGCTGGAGGCGAGAGGGCTGATCTAGGGGCCCACTGTGGGTTACCAGTACCCAGATGTTAGGGGAGATCCAATCTGTTCGTTCCCAGCTGCCCAGACCCAAAATAATCACTCAAAATTTATACTATTTAAATCACTGCTTGGCCAATCACTTAAGCATATTGCTAGCTAGCTCTTATAGCTTTGGTTAACCCATTTCTATTTTATATTTTACCACGAGACTCGTGGCCTACGGGCAAGTTTCTGACTGGCGAATCACATCTTTCTCCTCTGGTGGCTCCATGGCTTTTCCTTGACTCTGCCTTCTTTCTCCCAGCATTCAGTTTAGTTCCCCCCACACCCCCACCTAGCTCTACTCTGCTAAGCCACAGGCCGAAACAGATTCTTTATTCATTAATCAACAAAAGCAACACATATACAGAAGGACTTCCCACACCACCCAGATGATAGGAGGTGGTGACATCATTGTGGTCAGAGTAGGTCACAAGCCAGACCCGGTACCAGCCTGGCTCAAGACCTGTTGAATTCACAGCCCTGCCCTTAGCCTCAGTTTCCTCATTTGGGCAAGATAGCCGCCAAGGCCCCGCTTCTTTCTTAGAGTTGAGTGACTTTGGACATAAATGCTTTGTTTTGTTGAGATAAGGTCTCCCTACCTAGACCTGCCTGTCCTGGTACTTGCCATGTAGACCAGGCAAGCCTTGAACTCACAGAGATCCACCTGCCTCTGCCTTCTGAGTGCAGAGATAAAAGGTGTGCGCCATCACACTTGGTTTGACATAAGTGTTCTTATCTTCCAGAAACTTCAATGCCCTCCGGAAGGAAAACATTTACGAGAACAACAAGCTGGTGAGTTGGCGAGCTGATGCCCTCTGCCCTGTCCTCTAAGCCCTCTGCCTTGAACTCCCAGCTCTTGTTTTGTTCTGTTTTATTGTTTTTCAAGACAGGGTTTCTCTGTGTAACTGTTCTGGCTGTCCCAGAACTTGCTTTGTAGACCAGGCTGGCCTTGAACTCACTGAGATCTGCCTGCCTCTGCCTCTCAAGTGCTGGGGTTAAAGGCGTGTGCCACCACCTCCCAACCCAGCTCTTTTCTGAAGGGCCACTGCACCTCAGTGGAGCGAACCTTCCACTAGGCTATCCAGGGGTCCCATTCTGGGAATTTGGCCTCCCCACGACTTCTCAGCCAGTCCCAAACTGGTCAGTCTGTGTTCTGAGAGCAACTTTTGATCTTGGATCCTAGGACCCCATGGACCCCTCTCTTCCTCACTGGAACAGTGAGTCCCCAGGGAGTAGCAGCCAATCTCCTTCCCTGTGGATGGCCTTGCCGATCCACCCAGGGCAGAGCAAGGCCCGAGGAAGCTGTGGAAGGGGGGGCTCTGATGGTCCTGAGGGTGGGCAGGACCACCTTCCTGGCCCCTTGATTCCAGACCTGCTCTGTATACCCATTGTGAGACCCTTCCTTCCCTGTGCCAACTTAAGTCTCCCTGCTACAAGATATGCCCCACTATCCCTTGGACTGATACATATCTGTTCTTGCTCTGAGCCAAGCAGGATCTGCATGGGCCCCAATACTGGTCTTTGATGCCGATGCATGGGAAGTGGGGACAGGGGACCTCAAGAGCAAGCTGATTAGCCAGACAAGCCCAGCTGGCTAACTTTGGATTCAAATGAGGGACTCTGAACCAATACATACGGTGGAGAGTGACCCAGGAGGACCTTACATGTGCCCACATGGCCTCTACATGTGTGGGCACATAGTACACACATACTGCATGACACGCACACACACACACATTTGAACATGTGTGCACATACCCCCCCCAAGCATATTAAAAAACATAAGGTAGAGAGCAATTTTGGGAGACATCTGACCGTGTGCTCTGGCTGCCATAGGCATGCACGCATGCACACAGGGACACACACATGCACACACACCAAAGAGAGTTTGTTCATTGTTGGCCGCATTGCAGTATACTGCGCTAATTGCACTGGGCGTGAGGTGGGAGGTGAGGCTGGCGTCCATGGATACCTTGTTGGCAGGTCTGTGGATGGTTCCAGGAAGTCATCCTGGGTGGAGTAAAGGTTCTGGGCTACAGAGTGCTGGGCAAGACACGTAGTTGTGGATCCAGGGTGGGGTGGCGTCCTGAGGCAGATGCAGGGAATGGTGGAGAAAGGATTCTGGGCTTCTCTCCAAGCCAGTGAAAGTGGACCCCTGGGAAGCGTGAACCTGGAGGCTGTCCTCCAGACACTGCAGGAGAAAGGAGTGTCTGCTGAGGTCACACGGGAGGTACACATGGCCTTCAGTGGAAGTGGCCAGATTCTGAGCCTGTTCTGTGGGTCAGAGGAGATTGGAGGCTTGGTATGAACGTGGCATGGGACCCTAAGGAATTGCACACGTGCGAGCAGGTCTACGACCCCGACTTGGCCTCCACATGGAAGCCACACAGGCATCTGGAAGAGAAGCCTCAGGGAAGGGATCTACGAGAGAGCCCTGTGAGTCATCAGGGGCCGGATGAGGACACCAGTGACCTCTGCCCTGGGCTAAATGGAGCTGGTGGAGTTTTACATTTTTTAGATTTTTTTATGTATTTTGTTTTGCAGTACTGAGACTTAAACCTAGGGCATACGTACTCTACCACTAAGCCACACCCCAGCCCCTCACTGGGGGATTCTGGGCCGGAGCTCTACCACTGAGCCACACCCCAGCCCCTCACTGGGGGATTCTAGGCAGGAGCTCTACCACTGAGCCACACCCCAGCCCCTCACTGGGGGATTCTAGGCTGGTGCTCTACCACTGAGCCACACCCCAGCCCCTCACTGGGGGATTCTGGGCCGGAGCTCTAAGGCTGAGCCACACCCCAGCCCCTCACTGGGGGATTCTGGGCCGGAGCTCTAAGGCTGAGCCATAGTCTCAGTCCCCTTTTTACTTTTTATTTTGAGATAGTATTCCTAAGTAGGCCTGGGTAGCCTTGAACTCAGTAGCCCAGCATACTGTTGAACTCATAATCATCCTGCCTCAGCCTCCCAGGTAGCTGAGCTATGCTTGCATCCACAGTTGGCAATTGGAGAAGGGCTTGAGTGGGTAGAAGTCATCAGCAACCACAAGTGGGTATCTCAGTGAGGCCAAGAGTCAGATGCAGACAGGGGATATACAGGGAATCCACCACATTGGGGATTACTTGATAAGGGAAGCAAGTGGGGAAGGCCAAGCATGGCCATCGGTCAGTAATTGGAGCCTCCCTGGGACTTTGGTGCTGGAGGTGGGCAACAGACAGTGAAGGTGGGAGAGACACTGAGCTGTCAATCATCAGCCCAGCTGGCATGCAGCAGGTACTCTGTATGTGTAGGTTCCTGGTGTTCCCAGCACAGTGCGTCCTGTCCCCATCACAGGGTGACAAGCTGCTCTCAGTGGATGATGTTTGGCCCAGGAGGGCTGAAGAGCCTCAGGGCTGTTTCTAGAGTGATAAGCCCCAGGGGTGGGGCGAGTAACTTACACCAAGAGCCTTCTAGAGCCAGGCTGGGTGGTACAATCCTGTTGTCATAGCTACTCAGGAGGCTGAGGCAGGAGGATTACAAGTCCAGGGCCAGTGCTGGCACTCGGGGTGTGGCTCAGTGGTAGAGCACCTGCCTAGAATCCCCCAGTGAGGGGCTGGGGTGTGGTCTAGCAAGTTGGAGGCCCTGGGTTCAATTCATAGCACCTGCTCCCCCCTCCCCCATACAACATAGCCTTCTGGGTCTGATCTCCTGAGGAACTTCTGTTGGAATGTTGGTACTTTGAACCTTTTTACAAATAGACACACTGAGCCTGGGAGTTCACTCAGGCAGGGGTCCTTGGACTTGTAGCCTAGGCTTCTCTCTCATCTGGGCTGGTAGCTCAGCCATACTTCTTTCTACCTTGCTGATTTAAACCTCTCTCCAGGCCTTCCAAGTGGCTGAAGAACAACTGGGCATCCCAGCCCTTCTGGACGCTGAGGACATGGTGGCCTTGAAGGTTCCAGACCGGCTGAGCATTCTCACCTACGTGTCACAGTATTACAACTACTTCCACGGCCGGTCCCCAAGTGAGTCCCTGTCCAGGAGGGCCCTCCCGTTCCAGCGACATGGCCAAGACTGCCGATGCTGTCAGGACCACCAGCCCAGGCTGCAGTCTCCCTCTTTGGGCTCCATGCATACCCTCAGTTCTCATGCCACAGCACTGGGCCCAAGGGTGGGTAGAGATGCAGGAAGGGTACCTTTCTGAGACTACTCATGTGGGTCCTCGTAGCTGTATCTGTTACCAAGGAGACCAGAGGCCTTTGTGCAAGTATAGAGTGAGGCGCCTGGGCTCCCTTGTTCCCCAACCTAGTCCTGCTGGGGGACATTTAGCAAGGCTTGTGCCTTCCCTATGCTCCTGTATGACTCCTGTCCTCGTCTTTCTACCCTCTTTGCTCATCTTGACCCCCAAGGTCTTAGACAGCTGCTGGAATCATTCAGCAGACCCTGCTTGACTGTGACCATGGAAGCTGTATGTCCCGGGCAGGGGTAGGCAGGGCAGGGCGCACAGGCCGGGTCTTCGCCCAGATCCGTGAGTGGGGAGCTCTTTGGCTTCCCACACCACATTCCTCTTAGAAATCTCCGGAATCCCCCTGGGCCGAGGGCCAGCCCGGAATGGTGGTTTGGAAACAGAAAAGTCCCTTTCCGTGACCCTACTTGGGGTTGTCGGCTGGGAGATGGGGTGAGGGCCAGGTCAGGGTTTGCTGGAAAGAATGTGCCCTGGGGCTGTCCTTTCCCAACTCTGCACCCCGCCAGCTGTCCTAGGAGGCCCAGGCCTTTCACTGTGGGCACAAGGACCTCTCAGAGGGTACAAGTGCTGGGTGGGACCCTCCTGACCTGTTTCCTGTGTCTCATGCCAGTTGGGGGCATGGCTGGTGTGAAGAGACCCTCATCCGATTCGACTGAAGAATGTCCTGGAAAGAAGGTCCTGCCCTCGCCTGCCAAGGTGCCCTCACCAGCTCCAGCCCAGAGGTCACCACTGTCTCCAGCTAGGACAAACCCCGTAGTTCGGAGGAATGAGAGTGGCTCAGAGAGGCCATCTCCAAAGGCTGTAAGCATGTCTTGATTGAGTGGGCATTATAGGGCTAAGTATATCCCAAACACAGACCTGTGTGGGATTTTCTCTTAGGGTACAGTACCCCTTCCCATGCTTTGTATCCAGTGTACCCACTGAGGTGGCTCTGCTCAATGTGGCCAAGAGTTGTAATTCCCATAATACAGATGGGTAAACTGAGCCACAGGAGGCCATCCAGGTGGGATGGAGCTGGAGGAAGGGACACTGGGTTGGACCTTGGCCAGCCCTGGCCAGCCCTGGCCAGCCCTGCAGTGCTAAATTTGAGTGCCCCCTGCTGTCCATTAGGGGTTACTGCAGCTTCCATGAATGCAGAGCAAGGCAGGCCTGGATGCCCAGGGGGGTTGGCCTGATCTCAGAGCCTGGTGGGGTAGCAGAAGGTACTAGATTTGTCTTTAGCCCCACATTGGGTCCCCAGGATCTCCGAAATCAGTCTCCTGCTCCCCGACAGGGCCAGTGCGGAGGTCCCGAGTGTGCAGCCATGCCCATGCTGTGGCTAGCAGCTCCCCAGGGTCTCAGCTCTCCAGTCCATCAAGTGGGATCTGTTGGTCACCTCTGGGCTGAGGTGGGAGTCTGGAGATGTCAGCTGCCCCTCAGCAGCCCCTGACACTTCCCTGCAGGCTCTGGGAACTGCAGGCAGTTCCGTCAGCAGCATCTGTGGGATCTGTGGCAAACACGTTCACCTCGTACAGCGGCACCTGGCTGATGGGCGGCTCTACCACAGAAGCTGCTTCAGGTATGATTTCCAAACACTGCATGTCTGGGTCCTTGCTTCTGTCTTCCACTGGGGACAGTACCTATATTCTCCTTTAATGTCGGGGTTGTCCTTTAGACACACTGACTCGATCTCCCTTGTTGTCTCAACCCTTTGTGTTGGTTTTTATTTATTTTTTTACACTGTGATCCTTAGTAACCTCCTTCTTGCCTCCCCGAAGCTTCCAGATTTGGGAGACAAGGAGTGAATCTCATGTCCATCTTCTTCAAGCTTGGGGGGGACTCCTGAAAGCGGGGCACACTCTGTAGTCTTTATGTATGCATCTGCTGACACATTTGAGTGCCTTCTGTGGTGTCCTCACCCCTGACCAGTGTGCCAGTGGACACTGCAGCTCACAGTGATGGATGTCACTCATGAGCAGCTGTCGCATGAACCGGTGACGGCACGCGTGGATACGGGAGTGTGGCGACGGGTGCTTCTGAGAGGATGAAGTGTATGAGCAAGGGATGCATGAGGGATTGAGCAAGGGCTCGGAATTGATCTCAGTGGCTTCCTCCCACAGGTGTAAGCAGTGTTCCAACACACTGCACTCAGGGGCCTACCGTGCCACAGGAGAGCCGGGCGTCTTTGTCTGTACCCATCACAGCCAAGAAGTCACCTCTGGGAGCCCCAAGTTGTCAAAACTAGCCTCCAGACAGCCAGGGGCTGTTGCTGCAGACACCAGGCCAACCAATGCCTCACGGAAAGTTCAGGAGGCAAATGGACCAGGAGAGGGGACACCGCCGAGGACCAAGGTAGCAGCCTGGGAGCCCACTGTAGGCAACACAACTGCCAAAGGTTTTGTCCAGACTGAACTTAACCGGCCAGCCACCTCCCGTGTCCATGTGGGGAGCCCTGCAGGGCCCAGGCTGTCCACGAGCCCAGTGACCACCACTTCTGTGACTAGCAAAGCCATCACCCATGTGACTAATAGCTCCCCGACAGGCTGGTCATCACCTGCCAAGAGCAGCAGCACAGCGACCATTGACTCCCGTCCCCTTGTGCACCCAAGTACTCTGAACTCTCACCCGTCTGTGCCCCAAGGCCAGGCAACTTCCAAAGGTGTTAAGACTCCGCTCAACTCGAGCACAGCATCTCCAAACACAGCGGCCACCCCAGCCTGGACCTCCGCGGCCTCTAGGACTCAGCAAGCCCGAGAGAAATTTTTCCAGAATCCTGCCCCAGCCCCATCCAACAACAGTCCTGCCAGCAGGGTCCCCCCTGTGGTAAATACCTCTACTAGCAAGGTCCCCACTGTGGAAAATACCTCCACCAGCAAGGTTCCCACTGTGGTGAATGCCCCCAATGGCAGGGTCCCCTTTGTGGTGAATACATCCACCAGCAAGACCACCACTGTAGTAAATGCCCCCACCAGCAAGGCCCCCACTGTGGTGAATTCCCCCAATGGTAGGGTCCCCCCTTTGGTGAATACCTCTACCAGCAAGATCTCCACTGTGGTAAATGTGCCCACCAGCAAGGGCCCCACTGTGGTGAATGCCGCTGCCAGCAAGGTCTCTGCTGCTGTGGATACCCCTGCCCAGGAGAGCAGCCGTGAGCAAGCGCTAAGTGTACTTAGGAAGGCCCTGCCGGGGCTGACAGGAGCTGGTACCCAGACGTCAGGCAGGTAGGTGGGAGAGATGTGGGGTGTGGCTGTGATCTGCCCACCAGGACATGGAGAAGTTTTGTCTCTCCATGACTGTGTGGCCTTAGCTACCTTATCTGGGAAGTGGAGGTGGGGGACAGGAGAGAAGCAGGAATGCAGGGTATGGTGGGCTTACAGGCATTGCTGGTTACAGGTGGCCCACACTAGACTTTTATGCTTGTCTTGTGGACAGGAAGAGGGGTGTTAAAATGGAAGTCACACTGCCTGGTTCCATGCGTTGGATGACTTGTGTGTGTGGAGCTGGGTTCTGAGCATCCCTTTGTGCCTGGCACCTATAGTGTCTTCAATTAGACTGACCATATGATGCAGGTAGGGGGAGGGGCAATAGTCATCCCTCACAGGACAGCTTCAGTGGCAGAAGCATATCCTGTGGTAGGCCACATGCCCCACCAGGGCTGCAAAGGAGAGAGTCCTTTTAACCCAACATCTGCAGGTTCCTGGCAACCCTTGGTTGGTAGCAGCCTTCCTCCATGTCTGATTTCATTATCTATGGACTCCACTATCCTCTCTTTCCTTTTTTTCTTGTGAAGAGTGCTGGAGATGGAATTAAGGGTATCCCACATGCGAGAAAGATGCTCTGCCACAGAGCCACGCCCCAGCCATTCACTGGGGGATTCTAGGCAGGGGCTCTACCACTGAGTCACACCCCAGCCCCTCACTGGGGGATTCTAGGCAGGAGCTCTACCACTGAGTCACACCCCAGCCCCTCACTGGGGGATTCTAGGCAGGAGCTCTACCACTGAGTCACACCCCAGCCCCTCACTGAGGGATTCTAGGCAGGGGCTCTACCACTGAGTCACACCCCAGCCCCTCACTGGGGGATTCTAGGCAGGGGCTCTACCACTGAGCCACACCCCAGCCCCTCACTGGGGGATTCTAGGCAGGGGCTCTCCCACTGAACCACACCCCAGCCCCTCACTGGGGGATTCTAGGCAGGTGCTCTACCACTGAGTCACACACCCCAGGTCCTTTTTATGTATGTATTATGTATGATGTGTGTATGTATGATGGGGAAGAGTGCATATGTCACAATGTCTGTGTGGGGGTCAGAAACCAATTTTCTGGAGTCGGTTTTCCCCTCCACCTTCACGTGGGTACTGGGAGCTGAATTTGGGCTGCCAGGCTTCCATGGCAAGCACTTTCATCCATTGAGCCATCTCACCAGCCCAGTCTTTGTGTTTCTGAGACAAGGCCTCATGTATCCCAGCTGACCTTCAACTCCAAGTCCTCTTGCCTTAGCGTCCCCAGTGCTGAGATTACAGGTGTGCATCCCCACACTTACGCCGTCTGTCTCTTAGAAGGTTAGTGGTTTTGAATGGGAGCCGCTGTATTCTAGTGTGACTGCCTTATAATGTGGTCGCATCTACTGCGCCTCCCCGCCCCCTTTTTTAAGACAAGGGTTCTCTGTGTAGCCCTGGCTGTCTTGAAACTCCTTCTGTAGAGTAGGTTGGATTCGAACTCACAGATTTGCCTGCCTCTTCCTCCTGAGTGCTGGGATTAAAGGTGTGTGCCACCACCACTCAGCACCTTCCCCCCACTGTAAAATTAAGATCACACATCAAGTTCCCCAGTACTTCTGAGTTTTAAGGTACCCATTCAACCCATTACAGCTGTTTAGTGAGTCAAGAGGTTCTATCCTGGGTTGGTCCTTGATTTTAGGGTGGGACATTCTTGGCTCATAACTGCCGGAACCTACCCCCACTTGGTACCTAGAGGCTCCTGGGCTGGTGCTGGGGTCAGGAGGGTTATACACTGCTGCCTCTGGGCCGTGATAAGCACCTCTGTCTTGGCCCGAGTGGTGCCACGTGTTGCCTGGGCTCTGTGTACCTGCATATGAGCTGCCTAAGGGAACGTAGGTGACCCAAAGCCACACAGCTCAGGTGGAGGCTGGTGCCTGGCTGGACCGTCCATCCTATGAGTAACTTAATACTTATCTGAACAAGTGCAGGCCAGCCTGTGGCTCCAGCCAGGGCCCTCCTTGGCCCTTCAGCTCTGCACCCATGCATGGTATATCTGGGGGACATTTTAATTCCAGTGGACATCAGATTTAATAGCATAAAAGAGCTACCAGTGCATGTAAATGCCACAAGTAGATGCCACGGGCCATCTGGCCTGGGGTAGATTGTCCTCAGTTCATTGGGGTCACTCAGAAAACTAGCTTCTTGTGTGTGTGTGGTGGGGTGACTCGTGGATTCGCCCACACTTGGTACCCTCTTTCATCTCCACAGGTCCTCCCCAGCCACTTCCTCCACCCCAGTCTCTCTTCCCAAGAATGAAGTACCCCAAAAAGTTTCCTCACCCAAGCTATCACATTCAACCACTCCCCAACCCCCCACTTTGAAGGTGGAGCCTACCGTCCCCCTGAATGTGGGCAATACTTCATGGGCATCTGTATCACTCCAGACTGGCAACAAGAGCCTGGGTATATCTCCAGGGGTTGGTAAGACCAGTCCCGGCTCCAGGCCACAAGCAGAAGCGGCAATACCGAAGGGTAAGAGTTCCTGCTAAGGGATGGGGAGGGGTGGAGAGGTGCAGGGCTCTGGGGTGGCCACTCCCCAAGTATTGCTATATGCCCAGGCTGCCTTTCTCTTTGAAGGCTGTTCTTGGTGTCTGCTGTTTTGTTGCTTAGCTCTCAGAACCCCATAGTCCTCTATGGATCTTCATCTGCTGCGTCTCTGTGGCTGTGGCCAGTGTTCCCAGGGTTTTACCATGATCATCGTCCTAGGTTCATGCGTATACCCAGGCTGTGTTGTCTTTTGTCCTTGGCTGTGTCCCCAGGGTGCAGAAGGAGGCCCTGTCCACCTTCACAATGGCTCTGCCTGGGACTGGGTTCCTGCTGTCCTCCAGGAATGCTTCCCAGACCCTCTGGGTCTACATAGCCCTGCCCTTTCTGTGGGTGCTTGGGGAAGTAGGGTTCAGGATGTACCACAGAGTTGTCTTTTCTGTAGCTTTCCCTTTGACTGAGCTCCCCATTGAATCCACTGCTAGGCATGAGCCAAGAGAGACTCTGAAGAAGGAGCAGTGCCCATTCATTGCTCATCATGTCACCGCCATAGAGGAGGAAAACAGGGTTTCCCTTCCTTGTCAACACCCATTTGACAGATTGGAAATTGAGGCCTAGAAAGGGGCGGTGATTCCCTCAGGGTACACAGCACAGCAGCCAGGCTGGAAACCCTGCCTCTGTCCTGCATGCTGGGCTGGCTCTGGGCTGTCAAAAGGAACAGATGACAATGGCCAACTTGTCTCAGCCTGTCTCACCTGCTTGATCTGTTTCCTACACTCAGGTCCGGGTTCCACCTCTCAGGAAGGCCGGGAGGAGGGCCCAGAAGGATGGAGGGCACGCCTGAAGCCTGTGGATAAGAAAAGCTCTGCCGGGAGGTGAGCGGAGGTGGCTGCTCACTAGCGGGGCCACACCCGTGCCTGTGGGTCTGCAGTATGAGCTGAGCCCGCACACAGTAGGTGCCTAATGAAGTGTGTGCGCGAGCATGGCAGTGTACATCCAGGAACTGGTGTGACCAGAAGGCACACACACACACCTGGACTTTTCAGTATCCACAGAAAAAATTGGTTCACACCAGCTTGAGTGTCCCAGAACTCTTCACCTGCCAGGTGATGGGGACAGAGTGACAGAGACGCCTCATCCCAATGGGATGACTTAAGGGAAGTGGTGAACTCGGAGCAGCAGGTGTGCCATGCCAGGCAGCTCCCATGAGCCTGGCTTGGGGCGGGTGTCCGTCCATTTGGTCTCTGCAAGCCAGAGGCACCCCTCCTGCCCCACATGGAGCATGTGGAGGCCCACAGCCCTGTGTCCTGGGCAGGTCCGGGAATTAGAGGCCAGGATGATACAGGCCTGGCCAGGTGGCTTCCTTCAGACCATGTGGACCTTGGACATAGGCATATATATGGCTCTTGAGACACTTCTGGGTGTCCCCGTCTGGGCTGGGACTCACCTTATCTTCCACCTAGGACTTTGGAGCCAAAGGAAGTACCTGTCCAGGCAGAGCCGAGGGCAGGGGATACTCCCAGCAAAGTCTCCAGCAGCTCTAGCCCCAGCGCTCACATCTTCTTGACTCCCGTTCAGAACAAGAGGACACCGTGCCCGGCTGGTTCCGGGCCCAGCCCTGCAGGTAATGCCTGTGGGAACTCAGGTGTGTCCTTGTGTGTCGGGGGTACATGCTCTTGCTCTGTCTGTGGTCAGGCAGAGGCCCTGCTCGGCCAGAGGGGCTACTTATGTATGTGCATGTGTGTTCCTAGATGGGTTTAATGTACACTTAGGTATTCAGGCACAAATAAGTATACGCATGTGGTCTTATATGAGACATGTATATGGGGGATGAGCTTACATGCATGTTCAGAAACTGATTTTATGTATGCACACATATTTGGACATGGGGTATCAACATGTACATGCATGCTTAGATATAAGAGATATGTGTGACTATGTGTGTTCACACATGGGGTAAGTGTGAATACATGTTCATGCATGGTTCGTATGTGTACTAGGCATGTTTAGGTATAGTCTGTGTGCTCATGTGTGTTCAGGCATGGAACTGTACGTGTGTAAGGCATAGCCTATACATGTGTATGTGTGTGTGTACATGCATGGGATGTATGTGTGTGAGGCATGTTCAGGCATAGTCTGAATATGTATGTATGTTTTGTTAGGCACATGCATGTTTAGGTGTGCCTGTGAATCTATATGGTGTTGGGCCAAGTTTGCTCTCAGCACAGTTGAGCCCTTTGTGGGCCACTTCCCAGGTCACATTCTGTGATGTCAATAGCCTTGTGGGTCTCTCGGATGCTGCTTCCCTGAGTGGATGTGGTCGGTTTGGGCAGGACAGGGGCCCTACCTTGGGAGGTGCATGGACTGCAACCCTGGCTGCTCTGGGACAGAGTAGGAGCTTAGAGCCCTGGTTCCCCTCAGTGTCAGGTCTCTGGCCAGTGGGTCTCACACATCTTTGCCCCCCACCTTTGTTCCAGCAGCCCCTTCTCCTTCTCTGTCACACCGTAAGAAACTAGCTGTCCCTCCCAGCCTTGATGTTTCTGCTGATTGGCTCCAGCCAGAGCTCAAGAAACAGGAAGCTCAGGCCAGGAACAGGAAGGAGGAGAAAACACCCACCTGGGGGACAAGAGGTCAGTCCCAGTGATGCCATCTGGTTTGGAAGATAGTAAAGGGGGCAATGCCTGCTGGGCCTCATGGCCTAGAATAGATGGGTCTGGTCATGCCCATGCCAGTCCAGGTTCTGTTGGGCTTGGTGCCCTGAGCCTGAGGGCCTCAGTCATCTGTCTGTTTTCTAGAACGGTCTGCAGTCCTGGACAGTACACATGGTGAGACTGTGACCTCCCCAGTCAGGGTAAGTACGCAGGGCACTAGGGGGTGACTCAGCTTTGGTCCTGTGCTTGCGCTCATGCTCCGTTTTCCCTCCAGCTGCACCCCGACTATATCCCCCAGGAGGAGCTGCACAGGCAGCTGCAGGAGATTGAGAATCAGCTTGACGCCCTGGAGCTCAGGGGTGTAGAGCTGGAGAAGCGGCTGCGGGCAGCCGAGGGAGGTGAGCAGCTTGGGATACGCCTCTACCAGTGAACAATGCTGCAAAACTGACCACGCACCCATTGGTGGCCACACTCTATACGCTTTCCATGCCCCTAAACGATTGTCCACAGCTCTACTGGCTTTCCACACTCCCAGTGGCTGACCACATCTCCGAGGGCTGACCACATGCTATAGCTGGCCATGTCCATGAGCTGGCCATACCCCAACTGGCAGGCCATGTTCCTATAGGCTGGTTATACCTACACTGGATGGCCATGGCCACACTGGTTGGCCACCCCTTACTGGTTGCATATTGACCATGCCTCTTACTGGTACAGGCTGGCTCCACCCATGCTAGTTGCGGACTGGCCCTCCTGAGTACCTCTGGCTAGCTTCCCCTGTCCCAGGTCTGCGCTTCTGCACCAGAGGGGCGGGGGTGTCAGGCACACTGTGGCCTCTCTGCCCCAACTGTGTTTCTTCACAGATGCTGCGGAGGACAGCCTCATGGTGGACTGGTTCCGACTTATTCATGAGAAGCAGCTGCTGCTGAGGCTCGAATCAGAACTCATGTACAAGTGAGACCCCTGAGCCTTGCAGCGTCCTGCCGGGACCAGCCCACAGATGTGGTGGGAGCAGCCTGGTCGGGCTGGGCCTCAGACATGTGTGTCCTGCAGGTCTAAGGACCAACACCTGGAGGAGCGGCAACTGGACCTTCAGGATGAGCTGCGGAAGCTGATGGACAAGCCAGGTACGTGTCTGTGTCCGGGAAGCCTGGCCTGAGAGCCATAGACCTGCCAGTGTGCCAACTTCCCCATTTGCCCTGCCTTGACCCATGAGAGTCTAAAGGTGATATGGTTGTGGCTAAGCCACGAGGCTTCTGGCTTCTGTTCCTATGCTGCTTCTGACTGTGTGACCTTGGACTAATGCCCTAGCTGTTCTGTTCCTGTGACAAAGTCAGGACCCCACAGTGTGCTCCCTGCCCTGCTCCCGACAGCTAGTGTGAAGTTCAAGGAGATGACACGGGAGGGGCACTTTGAGCAGTGGGGACAGCCTTCACACCACATCCTGGCTGGAGGACCCCTGCCTCAGCCTTGCATAACGAAGTCATAGAAACCAGAGGCCCCACACTCAGGCTCTGGATCAAGTTCTTCCATCCAGCCACAACACATAGGCAGTGTGCCTATCCTGTCCCTGATCCTGTCCCTGAGCACAGTGGGGCCCCTACTGACAGCAGGCTGTCCCCACAGAGGGTCTGAAGTCCCTCCAGGACCGCCAGCGGGAACAGGAGCTGCTGAGTCAATATGTGAACACCGTGAATGACCGCAGTGACATCGTTGACTTCCTGGATGAGGACCGGCTCCGGTGAGGGACAGGGGACCCAGGGAGGGCAGACTGGGGTCAGGGCTGCTCCCGGCTGGTAGGCTACTCATACTCAGTGGGACCCAGGTTGCATGGCACAAGGACTCAGGTTGGGGGAGGCTAGTCCTCGCATGGGGCTCTTTCGCACTCAGGTCCCTAGTCTTCCAGGACTAGCACTGGCCAGGACAGCTAACGAAGGAAATAGACTGTCATTCATGATGTCCAGTGTGGCAGCCATGAGTGGTTAACAGACCATGACCATTGGCTTGTGAAGCTGAACCGTTGAGCCTAAAATGACTTTTGAAAAATGATTTATTTACTACTTTTATACATGTGCCCGTGTTCCTACAAGAATTTATGTGCACCGCATGTGTACAAGGTCAGAAGAGGGCATCAGATCCCCTGGAACTACAGTTACAGGTGGTGTGGGCTGCTATTTGAGTTCTGGGGCTGAACCTGGGTTCTCTGAAAGAGTAGTAAGCACTCTTAACTGCTGAGCCGTCTCTCCAGCCCCTAAAGCTACTTTTATCTTAAACTTAGCCTCATGAATACTAGGCAGGTGCTCTACCACTGAGCCACACCCCAGCCCCTCACTGGGGGATTCTAGGCAACAGCTCTACCACTGAGCCACACCCCAGTCCCTCTCTGGGGACTCTAGTGTGCTATAGCCCCAGCACTGATGTTACTTTATTTTGAGACATGGTCTTACTAAGTTGCCCAGGCTGGCCTTGAACTTACTCTTTGGTCCAGGTAGACTTTGAATTCCATCCTCCTGCCTCAGACTTAGCTGGGATGTTATCCAAAAAGTAGCTGGGATGAAAGGCCTACACCACCAAGCCTGGCTTAGCACTTTATTTTAACCAGATATGTGTAGCTGTGTGTTTCCTGGCGGCTGCAAAGCTTCTCCATGATCCTGGATGTGACAGGAACTGGAGACAGCCAGTGACGTCAGATCTAGTCACAAGCAGAGGGACATGAATGTCAGCATGCTTGTGCTCGGCTCTCTAGTATCCAGTGAGGCCCAATGCCCAGGGTACACAGGGTCATCCCAAAGCTGAACTTAAGCTGGATTCTGTGTGACCCCAACATGGGCTTAGCTAGTGTCAGAACAGGCTGTCTGCTATCCCCAGGTTACTGCTGAGTGGCTGGTCTGGGGAGGGCAGACACTGGGGAGGGCTGGGGATGGAGAGAGGAGTGGAGTGTCTCATGCCATGTTGGGGGTGGAGATAGCCAGGATGAGTGGGGCTGACTCTGGTATTAGTGTGGAGAGAGAGACAGAGACAGAGAGAGAGACAGAGGGAGAGAGAGAGATAGAGAGACCAAGGCAGACAAAGAAAGAGACAGACAGAGAGTGGGAGAGAGAGACAGAGAAAGAGTATGTGCACACATGTTCTCTGTAGCTCCCCAGGGCCCATGTCCCTCACAGTCACCCTGTCCCCATTCCAGGGAACAAGAAGAGGACCAAATGCTGGAGAACATGATCCAGAACCTGGGTAATGATGGGTGCCCAGCAGGGGGCAGGGAGGATGGCCTTTCCGGACTGGGTGGGGTAGAGCTTCCTGTGGGAGTGGCAGCTCCGTGGAGTGGTCAGGGAAGGAAACACAGGAACCTCAGTGGGAGCTTCATGGTTCTGTCCTCCCCTCAGGCCTTCAGAGGAAGAAGTCCAAGTTCCGCTTGTCCAAGATCTGGTCCTCAAAGAACAAAGGCGGGCAGACCTGAGCTGCCCGTAGCTGGCACCAGGGCCCTGGCCCTTCTCAGGAAGAGACTAGTGCTGGGACCCCAGAAGGATGCTTGGGGGTGCCGGGGCCCATGCCTCCCACTCTGAGTCCCTGTATCCTCAATAAAGACAGCGACCCTCCCACATCTGCCATGTGTGTCCCTGTGCCAGGTCAGTGCCAGGTGCTTGGGTGGACACTCATCCTCTGTTCCATTTCTTCTCTGTTGCTGTGGCGATGTATCTGAACAAGGCAACTGAAGGGAGAAGAGCTTGTTTGAGCTCTCAATCCCAGGTTACCTCACTGCAGTGAAGTCATGGAGGGCAGGCCTTGGACCAGCTGATCACATGACAGCCACAGTCACGAACAGAGAGAAATGAGTATGTGCACACTTAGTGCTCAGCTTTCTTTTTCTGAGACAGGGATTCTCCATGCAACCTCCCTGGTTGTCCTGGAACTCACTCTGTAGACCAGGCTGGCCTCAAACTCACAGAGATCCGCCTGCCTCTGCCTCCTGAGTGCTGGGATTAAAGGCGTGCGCCACCACCACCCAGCTCATTTGGCTTTTCTACTTTTAGATAATTCAGGTCCCAACCCCAGAGA
This sequence comes from Microtus oregoni, assembly GCF_018167655.1. Lineage (NCBI taxonomy): Eukaryota > Metazoa > Chordata > Mammalia > Rodentia > Cricetidae > Microtus > Microtus oregoni. The sequence goes on from NW_024543062.1 coordinate 3,520,234, forward strand.
GTGCTGCTGCCCTCTTTCAGGCTGGGCTTTTCTACTTCAATTGAGGCAATCAAGACAATCCCCCACAGATGTCCCTCCAGACCAACCTGATCTAGGTGGGCCTTCACTGAGACTCTAGACTATGCCCAGTTGACAGGTGAAGGTAACCGTCACCCCCTCTGGACATGTTCGTTACTCTCTGTCTGTGCAGATGGACAGGAGGACAGAGTGGAACACTATAATAATTATGCCCCCATGGCCTGGGATCTGTGCCCTGGACACAGGTGGCCCTGGGGCAGAAGATGCCTAAGGTTGATGATAGGTCCCTGAGTAGCTGCGAGGGTGTGTCTTCTCAGAGCTGGGGTGTACTCTACAGGCTTGAGAGAGACCAGCGGGGTAAGAGAGGCCTGGGGGAGTCAGGTCACGGATGGGTATGGCTGGTTCGGTAGCAATGTGGCTAAGTGTGGCAGTGTGCTGCCTAGTTTTATGCCAACTTGGCACAAGCTAAAGTCATCTGAGAGGAGGGAACCTCACTTGGGAAAATGCTTCCATAAGATGGGGCTGCAGGCAAGCCTGTGGAGCGTTGTATTAATTAGTGATTGATGTGGTTTGGCCCAGCCTATTGTGGGCGGTGCCATTCGTGGGCAGGGGATCCTGGGTTCTGTAGGAAAGCAGTCTGAGAAATCCGTGGAGAGCAGGCTGGAGCATCCTCCTCCGTGGCCTCTGCATCAGCTCCCGCCTCCAGGTTCCTGCCCTGTTTCTGTTCCCGTCCTGACTTCCTTCAGTGATGGACTCTGGATGTGGAAGCATAAGTCAAATAAACCCTTTCCTCCCCAAGTTGCTCTGGTCATGGTGTTTCCTCACAGTGATGATAACCCTACCTAGGGCAGAAATTGGTCCTGGGAGTCGGGTATTGCTGTGGCAGAGCCGACTATGTGCTCTGGGGAGAACTGTGGAAGGACTTGGAATACTGAGCTAGAAAAGTGATCGAGTGTTGAGATCTCAGTGAGCTGTTCTGTGGGAGCTTGGAAGATAAGAGCGTTGACAGCCTTGCCGATGGTGAAGGCCTGGCTTGTGAAGTTTCAGAGGGAAGTCTGCGAGTCCCTAAGGACTCTACCAGTCGTTTGTCATTCTGAGTTAAGGTTCTGGTTAGCAGGGGCTGAAGAATCAGAGTGATTAACAAGAGAGCGGAACCACTGAAGTAAAACCTTTGCTTTATGGGTATAATGGATGCTGGTTGGCTGGGGCTGAAGAATCAGCTGGGATTAAGAAGAGTCCAGCAGCACTGAGGTGAAATCTGGGAAGTGTTTCCTGAGAGCACACAGAAGCTGAGTTCCGGAGGCCGCCAAGGTTGTACCTCGTGCTGGCGGCTAAACTTGGACGTGTGTAAGAGTCACCCAGGTGATGCTGGTTTTGAAGACATGAAAGGGGTCATGGAGAGCAGCTGAGGTCTGGCACCAGGAGAGGTCAGAAGAGGCCATTGGTGAAGGAGCCACCGGAGTGGCAGTGGAGAGCCCAGGATTGAAGGGTGATGGAGAAGGTTGAGACTTGGCTGTTGGTGAAAGTGCAGGCTGGTTGCAGCAGGTGACCCAGCATTTGGATGCCAGTACCAGGGGATGGCCACCAAGAGCAGCAGCAGAGGATGGAGTGGAACCGGCCTGAGCCTAGCAGTCAAACTGTGCGTGCTGGTCAGGGTGGAGCTGGAGAAGTGACCCAAGCCCAGAAGATCCTGAGTGGATCCCAGATATTGGGCATTGAGTTTTTATACTGTTGGTGTTTGGTTTTACTTTGATCTGATTGTGGCTGTTGCCTGGTTCTTCCCTTTTGAAATAAGAAATAGCTAATTTTATTTTGTAGGATCCCACAGTTGAAAGGCATTCTATTTTAAAAGAGACTTTGGACTTTAAGAAAAAACCCTGGGTTTTTGTTTTTTTTTTTTTAAAGAGACTGAATTTTTAAAGCGTTTGAATTTGTAAGGTGGAAGGACCTTTTTTTGTCTATAAAACGGTCTTTATTGTGATGGCTACTTAATGTGTGATCTTGGGGGTGAGTAAGAGAGAAAAGGCTGTGGCTTTACAGCAGTGTGTTTGTGGCTCAAGTTGGCCAGTTGTGCTAGATAGTTTTATGGCCCGAGCTTGACCCAAGCTTAAGTTATGAGGGGAAGAAACCTCAATTAAGGAAATGCCTCCATGCCATGCATGGTGATGTACACCTTTAATCCCAGCACTCAAGAGGCAGAGGCAGGCAGATCTCTGAATTTGAGGCCAGTCTGTTCTACTGAGCAAGTTCCAGAACAGCCAGGGCTACACAGAAACCATGTCCTGAAACTCCCCCCCACCACCCATAAAGAAAGAAAGAAAGGAAGGAAGGAAGGAAAGAAAGAAAGAAAGAAAGAAAGAAAGAAAACGCTCCCATAAGACTGGACTGTAAGCAAGCCTGTAGGGTATTTTCTTAGTGATTGATTGGGGGAAGGCAACCCATTGTGGGTGGTACCATCCCTGGGCAGGTGGTCCTGTCAGGCTGAGCAAGACATAGGGAGCAAGCCAGTAAGCAGCACTCTTCCATGGCCTCTGTATCAGCCCCTGTCTCCAGCTTCTTGTCCTGAGTTCCTTCAGTGATGGGCTACAATATGGAAGTGTAAGTCAAATAAACCCTGTCCTCTCTGGAGTGCTTTGGTCATGGTGTTTCATCGCAGTAACAAAAAGCCTAAGCAGCGTGTCCTTGTTCATTGAGCCTTGGGCTCCACGGTCAGCTTGGAGCTCCAGGAACTTTTGCGCATTGAGGGCACAAGGCTTGGAGGGGCCTGGGCAGACCTACCTGGCCCTTGAGTTAGCCACTCCCCACCTCTCCCACCCCACCCCCTCTTAAACCATCCAGGGACCCACTGCAGTTCAACCTCTTGATCTCCAAGGGAGGCAGACTGTCACACAGTAGGGTTGACTGGGGGGTGCCAGGAGCAACTCAACTTTATAGATGGGGTGATCACTGAGGTTCAGAGAGGCTCTGCAGTTCCTGGAAGTCACACAGCAGGTCAGCCTCATGTTGGAGACTGGAACCCAGAGGTGAACGGCTCTCTCAGCTCTTGGGCTGTGTCCCATGGGATGGTTACCTAGCAGGTTATGTATGTGGAAGAGGAGCCAGGACACTGGTCCCCCACCTGTTATCTGGCTGCTCTCCATAGACCTCAGATGTCTTGGGACTGCCAGCAGTGCTTGGTAACCTATAGGATGGGACAGAATCTGACCCAGGCCCGTGTGGCATCCCTGCTATTTCCCAGGGGCCCAATGCCTGCTGCTCCACAGGGCACAATGGCAGAGGGGGCCAGGAAGTCACCCTTGAGGCACAGGAGTTGACTGTTAAGCCCCTTCAGTCAAGAAGCAGAGCGTGAAGGGCCTCCGGAACATTGTGGTGGCCTGTGGGGACAGATGGGGCTGTCTTCACCTGCCACCCCCGGCTTGGAATCAAATCAACTGCAGACTCCACTTACTACAGGCCACCAGGATAGCTCACAAGGATGAGAGGGGTCCTATGTACACTCTTTTGGAGTCAAGAGCCCTGAGGGCATCAAGGTATCACAGTCGGATGCTCTTTGTTGCTTATGTATACAGTTAGTGCTTAATATATGTGCCATTTCTGTTTCCAGGCTTAACCCAGAACAGTAATATTCCTGTGTCAGTATGGAGTTGGGTATGGGAGTTCTTAGGGGAGGGCATGTATCCCTCATGTTCACATTGGTCTTCAGCCCTGAGGATCGGAGGACGCTGAAAGATATCCTGGGCTTTGGGGAGCAGGTGGGACTAGGGCCTGGCTCTGGGCTCCCATGACTGAGGCAGGGAGAAGTGGGGGAGCTGAAGCTGAGTGAGCCAGGTGGAGTAAGCCAGTAAAGAGCAGCTCCCCTCCATGGCCTCTGCATCAGCTCCTGCCTCCCAGATCCTGCCCTGTTAGAGTTCGCTGTCCTGTGATGAACAGTGATGTGGAAGTGTGAGCCAAGTAAACCTTTTCTTCCCCAGCTTGCTTTTTTTTGGTGTGTTGGTGTTTTGATGCAGCAATAGAAACCCTAACGTGTTGTAGGGAGCAGGGCCCCTTGTTTGTCCCGGCCGCGCTGCTAGCTTACACCCAAAATACACCCAGAATAATCACACAGAAACTGTATTAATTAAAACACTGCCTGACCCATTATCTCCAGCCTCTTATTGGCTAACTCTCACATATTAGTTTAACCCATCTCCATTAATGTGTATCGCCACTTGACTGTGGCTTACCGGCATGAGTCTAACCAGTGTCTGTCTCAGGCAGGAGAACCATGGTGTCTGACACACTGCCCTTCTTCCCAGCATCCTGTTCTGTTTACTTGCCTATCTGAGTTCTGCCCTATCAAAAGGCCAAGGCAGTTTTTTTATTCAGCCAATGAAAGCAACACATAGACAGAAGAACCTCCTACACCACTAAAGAAGACACATACTATGTCTGGGCACATGGGCATGACCTTGTCTTACAGGGCTTCACCTCCCTGAAGTACCTCCCACTTCCTCTCCTCCTGCCAGGCTCCTGTGCCTGGGGTCTTTGCACAATGCTCTCTGGCTCACAACTGGCTCCCTACTCCCAGGCCTCTGGGTAACTCTGCCCTTCTGTTCTCATGGAGGGTCCTGGGCCAGATTCAGGTGTTGCTTTGTTTCCTGATGTCTAAGGTGCATGACCTGGAGGTCATGGGGTGTTGGGGAATATTATTTTAGGGATGTTGCTTTTGTTTATGCTACATTTGTTTACCTCTGAGAAGCTGTGATTCTCTGCCTGTCTAAAACACCTGATGGTCCTAATAAGTTGCTGAACAGCCAATAGCGAGGTAGCAGAAAGGATAGGCGGGGCTGGCAGGCAGAGAGAAGAAATAGAAACGAGGACGAAAAAGCAGACGGAGCAGCAAGAGAAATGAGGAGCAGGAGAGAACAAGGAGAGGAGGACGTCGGGGACCAGCTACCCAGCCAGCCACGGAGGAAGAAGGAAAGTAAGACATACAGAAATAAGAAAGATAAAAGCCTAGCGACAAAAGATAGACAGGATAATTTAAGATAAGAAGAGCTGGCTAGCAGCAAGTCAAGCTAAGGCTGGACATTTATAACTTAAGAATAAGCCTCTGTGTGTGATTTATTTGGGAGCTGGATGGTGGGTCTCCCAAAAGAGTAAAAAGAGCAAAAACATTCACAACAAGGGGGGTTCATTTCTCTCCCACTGAGGACCCCATGTGCCAGTATAATGCCTCACACACGGGGTGGGGTCCTCTGATATTTTCTGAATAAATGAATGAATGAAGAAGACCTGTGTCTTGGACCACCAACTGCTTTTTGAGCCTCAGCGGGCATCAATGCAGCCAGTGTCCATTGGCAGAGACAGACACTGGCTGAGCTCTGCCCTGCACCATCTTGCTGTGGGGCCCTGGAATTGCACCTTAGAGCCAAACTGCGGAGGATGAAGGGTAAGAGAAAGTGACTCCCGAGAGCATCTGAGCTGGGGACCATTCCTGGTGTCCAGGCCTAAAGGATGCTGTGGGCTTGCTTAACTGTGTCCCTAGTGACTCAGTGCTGTCTTCATAGTTGCTCAGCCACAGCTGAGTGTGAACACCCCAGCATGGGAAATACACAGGGCTCACTGGGGTGTGCTTAGGAGTCCCAAGCTCTGAGACGCTCAGTGTGAAGTGGGAGGTGGACATGAATTCCATGGTCACTCTCATCTTCCTGGAGGCTTCACCCTTCCAGGACTGGGGAGGCAAGGGATGGGACTCCAGCTGTGATACTTGCCAACCACATCCTTCTGGGCTCTGCGTCTTGCAGTTGCTCCTCCCATAGTGCCTGCTTTGGCTCCTGCCTGTCCCACACATTTGGAGCCCAGCCCACCAGGTCTGCTCACCAGAGATCTCCGAGCAGGGGCCTGTGGCATGTGCCAGGAGTCTGTTGCTGGTCTGCTGAGCTGGCTTCTCCTCAGGCTGGGCTGCACTGAGGAAGCACATCCCTCCCTTCATTCCCAGACTGGAGTTCAGGGGTTCTGCGTTAACTAATCTCTCAGGTGATTGGAGCCCTGATGGAGATGGATAGCCCGAATGCGGCCCATTAAACTTCCAATAAAGAAAATCCCCTCACCTTCGTCTGAAGCCGCTGGCACTTTATAAAACACACTGGATGTAATCCAATTGAAGGTGCAGCCCGGAGGACACCTTTATCTTATCTCAAATTGAAATTACATCATATTCTCTTCTTAAATTAAAAAGCAAGAATCTTTATGTTCACTTTCACATGGTAGTGTAAAACTTAATCAATGGTTTTCAAACATTAGACACCCAATATGGACTATTTCTATTCTTGTTATTGATGGGGAAGAAATTTCCAGAAAGGAGTGGTGGGTTTGTAGATGGAGATGTCAAATGCTGGGCTTGTGCCAGGTGAGATGGATGTGTCCATGTGCCATGGCAGGTCAGGAGCTGGGGTACAGGGGGACCACTTTGGGATGGGTGTGTTGATGTTTTAAGATTTTCCTGTGAGTAGGGACTTGCAGTACAGGCTTTTCGTTCCAGCTACTATGGAGGCCGAGGAAACACCACCAAGAGTGTAAAGCAGTGGTTCTCAACCTGTGGGTTGTGACCCCATTGGGGGGCAAACGATCCTTTCACAGGGGTCGCCTAAGATCATATGAAATCTTGTCTCAGAATAAAACAAAGGGTTGGTAAGATGGCCCAGTGAGCAAAGGTGCTGCCAGAAGACCTGAGCTTGATTCCCAAAGTCACATGACTGAAGCAGCAACTCCTACAGGTTGGTTTCCTCTGACTTCCATACATGTGCCATGGCTCATGGACACAGACATTCTCACACTAACATTAAAAAAATGTAAAAAACAAGTTGGGAGTAGATGTAGTTCAATGGTAGAGTACCCGCCTAGAATCCCCCAGTGAGGGTTGGGGTGTGGCTCAGTGGTAGAGCACCTGCCTAGAATCCCCTAGTGAGGAAATGGGGTGTGGCTCAGTGGCAGAGCCCCTGTCTATCATGGGTGATGCCCTGCATTCCAACTATAGCATCATAAAATAAAACTTGCTGTAACTTCTAGTTTCCCCAAACCCAGTCCTGGCAGCTGAGGACACTTGGCTGTCTTTTGTCATGTGACAGATGACAAGGGGCATGAAGGTTAACCACTGCTGATGGGGAAACAGATTCTCAATGCTCAGCAGCATGCTACAGTGGCCACTGGCCACAGGTGGCTGTTGAGACCTGAATCGTGGCCAGAGGAATAAAGGTGTGCAGGAGCTTTAAATATGAGGAACTGCCTCCTTTTCCTGATGTTGGGGATTGCACCCAAAGTCTCTAATACACTATATATATATATATATATATATATATATATATATATATATATATATATTTCCTCTGACTTCCATACATGTGCCATGGCTCATGGACACACACAAACTCTCACACTAACATTAAAAAAATGTAAAAACCAAGTTGGGAGTATATGTAGTTCAGTGGTGATCTCCAGTGACTCAGTGAAGAGCCACGTGTAGGATCTGAAATTCACTGAAAGCCACATTTAAAAAACCAGTAAAGTGGTTGACAACATGGTTGGCCCATTAAAGATGCTTGCCACCAAGCCTGCAGATATGAGTCTGACCCTTGGGATCAACAGAGTGGAAGAGGAGCACTGACTCCCCAAGTTGTCCTCTGACCTCACACATGCCAGAAGTATTCTTTGGGTGTTTAAAATAGCAAAAACTAATTTTTCAAAATGGAGAGTTCTAGAAGCCAGAAGTCTGAGATGTAGGAGTCAAGGCACGGTGCTCTGGGAAGGCTGGGAAAGATTCTACTTCACTCAGTGTGGGGTGGCTGTCAGAATTCTTGGCTGTGGACTTACCTCCCTAGTTTTCTCTCCATTTCTCCTTCTGGGCATCCTTCCCTGCACCAGTGTGCCCAAGTTGCCCTCTCGTGTGAATGCCAGCCACGGGCCTGGGGTCCGTGACACCCAGGACAGCCTCTGCCAGCCAGCCTTGCTGTTAGGAGTGGAATGGGAAGTGAACACCCTGAGGCTCCTGGTTTAGCGCCTGGTGTCCAGCAGGTGGCACTATTTCGAAGGCCCTGGAGCTTTTAGGAGTTGGAGCCTCGCTACAGAAAATAGATCACGCAGGGTGGTGGTGGCACATGCCTTTAATCCCAGCACTTGGGAGGCAGAGGCAGGAAGATCTCTGTGAGTTCGAGACCAGCCTGGTCTATAAGAGCTAGTTCCAGGACAGGCTACAAAGCTACAGAGAAACCCTGTCTCGAAAAACCAAAAATAAATAAATAAATAAACAAACAAATAAATAAACAAATAAATAAAAATCACTGGGGGCTGGTCTTGGAAATTATACCCACCTCTTCTTCCTGCTCCAACATGTGTGATCATGTGATCGATCTCCACTCTTTTTTTTTAAAGATTTATTTATTTATTATGTATATAACATCCTGCCTCCATGTACGCCTGCTGGCCAGAAGAGAGCACCAGATCTCATTATAGATGGCTGTGAGCCACCATGTGGTTGCTGGGAATTGAACTCAGGACCTCAGGAAGAGCAGTCAGTGCTCTTAACCTCTGAGCCATCTCTCCAGCCCCTCCGTCTCCACTCTTTACCCCTTCCACTGTGGTAGATAGGAACCTCTGAAACCATGAACCCAAATGCATCCTTCCCCTTCTGTATGGTGTTTTGGTCACAGGGACACAGCAGCATGAAGTTACATTTGCCAAAGACTATTTCCAAGGAAGAGCTTTGGGGTACTCCCTGTCCCCTCAGGTGGGATTGCAGCAACCCCCTGCCTAAACTACATTGGTTTTCACCAAGGCTGGGGAAACTGTAGGAAATATTCCCACGCTGGTCTGCATTAGCTGCCTCCTGCGGCTTTGGAAAAGGCAGAGGGAGGGGGAGAGGGAAGGGAAGGGAAACGAGAGCTGGTCGGTGGCAGCCACTCTGAGCACTAGAGGAATTACAATCTAGCAGATGAGTACACTGTTTGAACCAACACCTGTGCTGGCCAAAGGCTCGGTGAGTTGGTGCGAACACTGATGCCAATGGAGGTTGGCACTCAGAGGCTTAAAGGGAAGAAGCCTGGAGGATCTAGTTCTTTCTGAAAACCTCCTGTTACCTTAGCTGGAGAACACCCGGGATGTGGAATGCTTTGGTGGGATGTGGGACTCAAGGAGCCTCAGCAGCCAGATTGGTACCATGAGGACTAAGAGAGCCGCTAAGCAGAGACCGGCGGGGCAGAAATGGGGACTGCTCTTAGTGGATACCCTGCTCATGTCCCTGCGCCGTGGATGAGACAATCTGGGACTTTCTGCCCAATGGACTTCTGGCTTGGAGGGGAAATGAACCCAGAATTCTTTGAGGTACCTGATAAGAGATTTCTAATGACCTGCCTAGGCTCCAGCTAGATCCAACCACCTTGTGCCATCCTTGGTCCTCAGACTGAGCTCCCCAGAGATGGAGCCCTGACTCTGACCACAAAATCCCATAGCCCCCTGGGGCTTTCTCTGGGTTCCCCACTGCACTGTCCAGGAGTCATTCAGGTCCACACTACCATGAATCAGAGAGGCTGCAGTTTGGGGGGCATGTTGGCCGTCCTCATCCTCATGCTTTCTGGGACAGAGTGGCTAGCCTCAACCTCTCCTCGCCTCTCCTCTCCTCTCCTCTCCTCTCCTCTCCTCTCCTCTCCTCTCCTCTCCTTCTCCTCCGCCTCCTCCTCCTCCTCCTCCTCCTCCTCCTCCTCCTCTCCCCCCCCTCTCTCTCCCTCCTCTCTGTCATTCTTCTCATCCATTCTGGCTTCTGGAAGGATTAGGAGGGCTCAGGAAGTTCTACCTCTTATCTGACCAGTACAAGAGACTGAAGTGTTACTGCTAGGGGCCACTCCATCCCTTTTAGACTTGAATGCTGGCCTGTGGTGAAGCCGAGGTGGGGGGTAAGGGGTGGGGGTGTTTCCTACCTCTCAACTTTCTCTAATAACCTTTATGTACCCCCCCCCCCGCCAGTGGGTGAGCTATCAGACAGGGACCCTGTACTGTGAAGGGAAGGGGACAGTACCAGCTTTGCCCTGAGGCCTCCCCGGACTTGGCAAGGCTCCAGGTAACAGCCAGGTAGCTGGCTGTGCGCTCCCTCCCCTGGAAGTGTGTGTGGGGGGTCCCAGGGGAGGCCCCCCGCATCACATGACCCCATCAGCTGATGGAACAGGATGACTCAGCCGGCAGCTGTCGGCCCCCTAGAAATAATGACAGAAACAATTAGCAACTCAAGCAGTAGCCTTTCCTTAATTATCTCCTCCGAGTTTAATTAACTAGCTAAATTATCAGCAGTAATGTAGGCATTAATTATGTCAAATTACAGCGTAAAACTCACAAAGTGTGGAAAACGTCAACTCAGCTAGCCTCACCTGCCAAGCGCAGTGGCGGGTGCCCTGTACCTGTGTGCTGCGACTGGGGGCTGCCGAGCAGGGGCCCTGCCAGTGTCCTGGGGGCCTGGGCGAGGGGTTCAAGCCCTGGGAACAGGGCAGCCAGGTCCTTGAGAGCTCATGGGGCTGAGACAAAGTCTTGGCTCGGGCAAGAGGGAGGGAGAGTACCCTGCTCCTTGGCCAGATGGCCAGGATATTGAATTATTAAATTATGAATATTAACACAAACCAGACACAAAAGAGGTAATAATTTTGGTGCCTTAAAGAAATAATTAACGTAATTTTGATAAATTACATGATAAAGGGATCTCAGAATGGAAGGAGATTTATCTTAATTAATATCTTGGACTGGCTTTGGAAGGTAAATGGCTCCTGTGGGGACAGGGCAGGTGAGGCCAGGTGGCGATCTGGCCCAGCCTGGGACACGTTTCCTGCTGTTGCAGAGTTGCTGGAGGGAAGAGACGGGACCTCAGTTGGTCAAGATTCACGGGAACATCTCAGCTCTGTGCCTTAGTTTCCCTTTTTTGAATCTGGCCAGCTTTTTCAATGCCTTTAGCTCTGACTCTCTTAGCTATTTAAGATTATAAGATTATAGTATGTTCTGGCTTCTAGCAGACTCAGAAAGTTCTACCTCTCGTCTAACCACTACAAACAGTCCAAGCATCCCTGTCAGGGGCAGTCTGGCTTTGGTCAGCTTCTCCCTGTGAATGTTCCGGTTGTGCCCTGGATTATCTGGTTATAGCAGCAGGGTTGCTGGTAAATAATTGATTACTTCATCCCTGAAGGACCTAAACTAGGACTTCTCCCTTCCAGGCCTCAGTTTCCCTCAAGTGCACTGAGCTTGGGTTGCTCAACTTTAAAGATTGTTGGCTGCCTCTTCCCTCACCTCTCCATAGGTGCCAGCCAGTCCTTTGGGGACATTCTCAATCATAGGCACCTCCAAAATTGGTGGGCCAGACTCCTGCAGTGGGGTTCCCAGAGTTTCCCAGTCCTGGTTAAAGTCCCCTGTCTTGGTGTTCTACTGCTGTGAAGAGACACCATGACCATGGCGACTCTTATAAAGGAAAGCATTTCACTGGGGCTGGCTTACAGTTCAGAGGTCTAGTCCATTATTGTCATGGTGGGAACTAAGGTGGCAACGTGGGCAGATATAGAGCTGGAGAGGTAGCTGAGAGTTTTACATCCAGATCTACAGGCAGTAGGAAGAGAGAGTGACACCTGGCCTGGCTTGAGCATCAGAAACCTCAAAACCCACCCCCAGTGACATACTTCCTCCAAGAATGCCACACCTCCTAATAGTGCTACTCCCTGGTGACCAAACATTCAAACATATGAGTCTATGGGGGCCATTCCTATATCAAACCACCACACCCTCTATTCTAGAAGCCTGGCTTCCTGTGACCTGGGACCATGAGTGTCTAACTGGGGAACTTGCTACCTGGAGGCCCAAAGGCTCTCCTCTCCTTCCCTTGACCCAGCAGCACAGGTTCCTATAGGCCAGCAGCCTCCTGCCTCTGGGCCTTTGCTGGTTGTGTTGCTTGGAGCTGTCATTCAGTTCCCCTGCCACCCTGGCTGTCAGTTTCCCAGTGGCCCTGTCTGGCTCCACCCTGGAGTCCTGTCCCCTCTCCTCTTGTTTGCCTCCCCTCAGTTCACCTTGACATCTGGCTATTTGTAGTCACCAGCCTTCCCCAGAACATGAGTCCCACGAACACAGAGGGGCCATCCCCTCTCCCTGCTACTGTGTTTTGGTGCCTGGTACTCAGTAGGTCTCAGCCAACTCATAGATTAACATGGTAGATGTTTTCCTTGGTCCCAGACTGGCAGATATGCCACAGCACCTGGTCCCTGGGCTCAGCAAGCCATGTCTCAGCAGCCACACATGTGTATGTCCTGCCGTCATGCACTCCGTGGCAAAGGGCCTGTTACTTATGTGTATTCCAGTGCATTTTCTGTGGCAGACACAGGACATCCATGGGGCATGTCACACATTTGCCACACCACATATACCTGTGTGTCACAAGCTACATGTTTTGTGTGTGTGCTTTATGAGCAAAAACATATGAGTGTGTGTGTGTGTGTGTGTGTGTGTGTGTGTATGTTCTTTCAAGAGATACTGAGAGCTAGCTATGTTGTTCCTGAGGCTCTGGGCAAGGCCCATTCTTCTTGCTGGGCCGTAATTTCCTTGCCTCAGGGTCTCTGTCTGTCCTGGACAAGCAGGAGTGGCAATGTCCCTGGGCCTGTCCCTACCACAAACCTGGGCTTGGGATAATATGTCAGCACCATGAGAGGAGGAAGCTGACGCTTGGGCTATGTGGGGCCTCTAGGGTCACACAGAGCAGGATGAGGAGGGATGAGGGCTTCTGTGGCTAGCATGTGGCCTGTTGGAGTTGACAGGACAGCTTTGCACGGCAGATACAGGAAGATGCCCAGAGAACCAAGGCTACTTGACAAGATCCAGGCCATTGAGAGCCCCCGTCTCGAAACACAAGGTGGACAGCTCCCGAGGAATGACACCTAGGACTTGTCTCTGGACTATGCATGCACACACTCACTCATGCATACATGCAGTTCTATGGGTTTAAAAGTTTCAACCTGCTCAGAAGCAAGCAAGCCAGGACCCCGTGTTTCTTTTCAGTCCGGTACCTTTTCAACCTCCATTCTTCATGTTCACAATCCATCCTGCTCTGACATCATGAGGAGCCTGGCCAATCTGTAAAGCCACTTCCTGTGGCTCTACCTCTGTGACATCACCAGAAACAGGCCAATCCTGGGGCCTGGTATCTATAGCTCCACCCCCTGTGCTATTCCCACCCCCCCAGAGCCTGGCCTTGAAGTCATCAGGCCCCCTGCTGGAACGTCTAAGGAGGCCCCTGTTTGAGTAAAAGAAAAAAAAAGTTCTCCACAGCCTGAATGTAATGTTGCACCATCCACAGGGTCTCTGGCCCCTCAGAGTCGGGAAGACTGAAGTGAATTGGGTGAGACACGTGGCTCCCTAAGGTGCTGGAGGACAGTGGTGGAGAGCTGCCAGGGGGCAGCAAGAGATGGAGGGAGTACCTCTGGATGGACTTTGGGAAAAGGAGGGTCCCAACACCCTTCTCTGTGAGGTCCGTGCTTGGAGGCCCGAAGTCCAAGGTCCATATGGCTGCAGACCGTTGTCCTGGTCCAGGAGGTGCCTTTTTGGACCTCTGGGACCCTCCAAAAGCCCAACAATAGTCTCTTCCTACCTTCTGCCTTAATCTTCCCACCTACGTGATGGGGCTCAGTAAGAGAGGAACCCTTTTTCACTAGCAAACAAGAATCATGAGTGCAGCCACACAACACCCTTCAAGGATTCTATGTCATTATCTTCTCACCCAGATGTCGATCATCCATCCATGAATCCATCCCTCCATCCATGTACCCATCCATCCATGAATCCATCCATCCGTGAACCCATCCATCCATCCACCCATTCACTTACCCATCCATGCATCCATTCACCCATCCACCCACTCACCATCCATCCACCCACCTGCCCATTTACTTACCCATCTATCCACCCATTCACCCTTCCTTCCTCCCTTCCTTCTTTCCTTCCTTCTTTCCTTCCTTCCTTCCTTCCTTCCTTCTATCCATCCACACACCCATTCACTCATTCATCCGTCTACCCACCATCTATCCATTATCCATCCATCCAACCATCCATCTGTCTACATCTATCATGTATTATCTATCCATCCACATATCCAACCACCATCCATTCATCCATCACCCATCCATCATCCATTCATCCACCCACTTGCTCATCTTCCCACGATCCATTCACTCACCCACCCACTACCTACACATCTACCAACCATCTACCAACCAGTCGATCCATCGATATTCATCCCTCCACCTAATATCACTCCTGGGTTTTCCATCCTCCATGCCTCCTCTCTCCCCCATCTCCCTATACCCTCATCAGCAGCTGTGTGTGGGTCAACTGGCATCTGAACACCCGAGTGCAGGTGTGTGACTGAGCTCAACCAGGAAACACACTTTCAGCCAGCAGGCAAGGTGGCAAGTGTGAGCACACACATCCCCTGTGTGTGTATGGACAGCGCCAGGCAAATGCTCACAGCCTGAAGGGACAGCATGCGCAGTGGGAACAGAGCTGACCATACTCATCCGGAGCTGGAGAGGAGCGGGCCCCACCCCCTGATCCTGCTGTGACCTTCTGTGGTGCTGGGGTGTGACTGGTGTTGATGCCGCAATGTGTGCCGCTTGCTGAGATCTTTGGGGTGCACAGGGCTCTCCTGGATTCATTTCAGCCTCAGCTGTTGGCTAACAAGTGCACTGAGGAGTCCAGCCAAACTGCTCCCCTCAGGGGTAGCACAGTCAAGTGTTAAGCTTCTGGAGGGGTGTGTGCTCCACCCCCCAGAGTATGACCAGGTCCTGGACCTGAGGATGAGGTGTGGCTGAGCCATGTCTAAAATCCCTGCCTATGCTGACTCATGGATTGGAAGTCACTTCTCAACTGTCTTCATTGAAGCCTCTGTTTTCCTGTCTTTAAAATGGGTATATGAAGGCTGCCTGTGAGGATGGAGTGGTACAACGGGTTGAACACAGTGCCCGCATACCATGGGCCTCTGAGGCTTCTCTGGGAACAGGCCCAAAGGTTACCCCTTCTACTATCCTGCCCCCAGGCCTAGATTTTTCTGATGAAAACCTTGATCCCAAGGCTCAGAGAGGTTAAGTCACTTGCTGAAGCTCACAGAGTCTGTTGGTGGCACTGCCTGGGTGTGAAGGGAGCTGTGTGTAACAGGGTCCTGAGATGATACGGTGCACAATGAATGGGAGAGTCATGACAGCAGAGACCGGGGCAGGGCAGCAAGGGGGCGCCTTCCAAGGTCACGCTGCTCAGACACAGCATCAAGTCGGGTCCCCACACGACCCCCCCCCCCAGGTGCAGCCAGAGTTCATTCCTGCCACAGTTCTTGGCATTGCTCTCAACACCAGCAGGCTCTGCCTGGATCCAGCTGGGTTGGCACCCGGACCAGCACCATCTGTCCCTTACCTCCATCTGAGATGCCTCCCTCCTGTGAGGCCAGCGGGGTGTAGGAGGGCCGTGGGCAGCAGTAGATGGAAACACTAGACTTCCTGCCAGTGACAGCCATAGACTCCGGGGGACCCCACAAGGGACAGCCCTGCCCCAGCTTGGTACTATAGAGACTTCTGTTAACGCATCCAAGGTGTGGGGAGGATTTGAGAAAAGAGACATTGTGGCCTCTGTCCCATACATGGTGCAGGTGGGGAAACTGTGGCACGCGTGTCTCGAACTATTGGAATGCTACTCGGCGAGGCTGAAACCATAACGTCACGGACCATCAGCTGCATTTGCTCCTTTAGCCTCCTAATGCCCAGGTTCTTACCGCCCTCTCCTAAGTGCCCGGACTTGGAAGGTTCTTTGTACAGCTCAGGATCTTGGGTGTTGAGACCTGTCCGTGCTACTTCCTGGATACTGATACAGGGTATGAGGCTGGCATGGGTATAGCACTGAAAAATAATTTTCCGTAACTGGTGGGTGGCTGGTAAGATTCTGCAGCTGGGTAAATGGTGAACCCATTTGGTTGCTTTCAACTGAGGTCATAAGCTACCTTTTTCTCGTCTCAGTTTCTTCGTCAGCAAAATGGAGTCAAGGAATGAATGGCTCAGTGACACGTTTCGCCTTAGGGTGGTCCCGTGATGGGCCCCTAAGTCCAGCCAGCACAGCACCGCCGAGCGTGGCCGGCAGGTGGCGCTGCGGCGTTTCTAAGAGCGCTGGCCTCTGCGGGGTGGTGGCCCTGCCGACGTCCCAGAGGCTGTGTAAGAGGCAAGCTTCCCTAAGCCACCAGCCCACAAATGCCTGCACGACAGTCCAGGGGCACCTGACTGAGCCACCCTGAGGACGTCCGGCAGGCTGTTGTGGCCCAGGCCTGGCATGTCTCCTCTGGGGCCGAGCTGGTGCCCTGGGCTCGAGGAGGCCTTAGGAAAGAGGCCTGGTAGGAGGGCACTGGCTGGCTTGTCTACAGATGAGGCCCATAGGGCAGTAACATCGCTGGCTCAAGCGGTGACTTCAGGAAGTACTTGGTGCCATTATGTCCAGTAACTAAGTCGGAGGGGTGGGCGCTTGCCTATGTATGTGTATACTGGACAGTTGCTGGCCTCAGACAGAAGGACTCTGGATCTTGGTCCTTCTTCGTCCCTCTGGGGATAAGTGATTTCTTAAGGGTGAAGGGTGGGGCCTGGAGGGCCAGGGAAGAGTCCAGAATTGCACTGTTGCACCTAGGGAGGCGAGCATCCCTCGGCCTCATTGTCTCTACCTGTCCACTAGGGTGGCAGATTCCCTTGGCTTTCTCCCCAGGACAAACGGCAGGCTCTGTCGCTGTGTTATTTCCTGACTGGACTGAGCCTAGCCATGTCCTCCTTAGTCACAGGCAGGCTCCACACAACCCCACCAAAGGGAGGACCCTCCCACAACAGAGGACAGCCCCGCCTACCGCAAGGATAGCCCGCCCACTGAGCAGGATAGCCCGGCCCAGTACTCTGAGAAAGCCTGGGTGTATAAGGCCCACAAGCACTGGCCCAGACTTGCAGAATGTGCCCCCGGAGCGTACCCCAAGTGCACGGAGGGAACGCGGGCCGAGAAAAGAGCCGCGTGTGCGCACAGCAGCCGGGTGTGTGCAGGGGACTGTTGGAGCGCCCGGCTCCGCAGCGAAGCTCCTTAATTAGATTCTGGGAACCAGACACACAAACAAAAGATATTAATATCAAGCGGCGCCGCATCAATCGCAGTTTACACAGATCAGAGAGTGGTTTGGGCGCAAAGAGGTTGTAGCGTGACAGGGTTGTTACTTTACAAGTTGGGGGTGGAGGACGCGTGGCAGGCCCGAGACTGCAGCTACTCCGAGAAGGTTTCCATGGCTGGAGATGAGACTGAGGAGGAGGAGGACGTCGTGCAAGACTATGACAGGGCCTGGCTGCCACAGAGGCCTGTGCAGCTCAGGAAAGGGTTATACATCTAATCAATTCACAATAACTGCGGTAAAGTCCTAACCCTAATAACCAGTGAATGTGATCTTATTTTCAATGTATTTTATTTTATCTTTTTTTATTTTTGAGATAGGACCTCATGCACCCCAGGCTGGCCTCAAACTGACTATAAAGTCAAGGATGACCTTGAACTCCTGATCTTTCTGCCTGCCCCTCTTGAATGCTGGGGTTGCAGTGTGCACCACCATGCCCGGTTTATACCACGCTGAGCATCAAACCCAGGGCTCCAGGTATGTGAGGCAAGAGCTCTATCATCTGAGACAAGGTCTTGGTCTGTTATCCAGGCTGGCATGGAGCTCCTGATCCCTATGCTTCCCAAGTGCTGGGACGACAGGCCCGTGGCACCATATCTGGCTCCAATTTTTAGAAAGAAAGCAATATAGCTACATAGTACACACAAAAAACTTTAAGACAGTATAAAAGAGATTAATTCAGGATGTGATGGCACACATCTTTAATCCCAGCACTCCTAACAGAGGTAGAGGCAGGAGGATCTCTGTGAGTTCAAAACTGCCCTGGTCTACATAGAAAGTTCCAGGCTAGCCAAGGCTCCATAGTGAGACCCTGTCTCAAAAATGAGGGTGGGGGTTAAACTGAAACATATATTTCCTTCTCGTCGGTCTGGGGGCTGTGGCTGCTAAGTGGGGAGGGGCATGTGGTGACACAAGGCCTGGGGTCCCTTCTCAGAGTCTCCCCACAGTGACTGCAGAGCGCCTGGCTGCACAAGCCTCAGAACCTGCCATCCTGCAGCAGAAGGACTCTTGTTAATGCTCAGCCTCAGGGGATTCCCTGTACACCCACTATAAGCTACCACCTCAGACTTGAAATCTTTAGGCATTTGAGGTCCCCTATTGTTGGCAGGCTTCCAACATGAACTTGAGGGCATGTATGGGGAAAGTGCCCCCAAAACAAAGTTGCCAGGACATTCCTCCAAGTCCAGACAGGGAAACTGAGGCCAGGAGAGGCTCTGGAGCTTGTCCGCGTTCCCATAGAAAGTGATACTTTCTGATACCATGTAAGGTGTGTGCTGCTCACGTATAACCCCGATGTCTCAACCTTCACCCCCACAACCAGTCTCCTGACTCCTTCTCTTGTCCTCTGGTTCTTGCAGCCTCTGACTCAGGCCCTGCCATAGGCGAGCTGCCTACTCTTCCTGTCCCATTTCCCATGTGATCTCAGACATGTGGTCTCCCTTTTGGATCCTAGGTTTCTACTCGGCTCATGTTGGGGTGAGGGTGGGTGTCAGTCTTGGTACCATCTGAGAGGCCTGGGTGCCCACAGGGCCAGTTGCTGGTACTTGCTGAGTTCTATTCACATCAGCTGTTTCATGTCTGACACTAAACGATGGCCTGGCTAGATCCTGGAGCCAAGGGCTCCCTTGGAGTGTCTTTGATGTGTGAAGGATCCCACACAGCATCTTGCCCATGGTCCCTAGCGGGCACGGGGCAGTTTGTAAACCTTAAGGCTGAGAGACCCTATGAGGTTATCTGAGGGAGGGGCTATAACAGATGAGAAAACTGAGCTCAGAGAGGTTATGCTGCCCACTGGAATGTCACACAGCATGACAGTGACATTGTTCTCAAAGCTTCTTGGTCCCTTCCTTGGGTGGAGTGAATCGGGCCGCCCCACGCCTCTGTCTCCCTCTCAGTGCCGGGGTGTTCTCAGAAGTGCTGACGGAGTTGTTAGGTGAGGTTGGCCCCCATGTTGGGGAGGAGAAGATATGCCTGTTTAAAGGAAACTGCCTCCGATGTATTCAATTACATGTAATTTATATAATAGCCGCCGGAGTTTCCAGCCAAAATAATAATAATAATGATAATCATATGATTTTCCTTCCAAAGCCCCAGAGACAAATTAAAGTACTGCAAAGTGAGTTTGTAATTGACGTGGGCCGTGAGAGTCTGGGGATATCCAGGTGTGTGCCCGACAGGGCAACGGCTCCCTGTAGCGTGGCTGGCCCTCCATTTTCTAGGTCTTGTGACCCTGCCCATGGCCTTCACGCAGCCTGCCCATAAATGATTGACCTGGGCTCTTCTCATGAGCCAAGGACCCGGGTGTCAGGGGCAAGAAATGACAGACAGAGGCTGCGAGCCCACTCCCAGCTTCAGCATCCAGGGCATGTCTCCAGGGCCCAGCTCCCTGGAGCCCTTTCCTGAGCAAAACAATCTTTCCATTCTTAGAGACTAAAACTGTGTGTCAGATCCAGGGCACCCCAGCCTGGCATTCAAAGAGCATGAGAAAGGCCCGTACTAGGCTGGACAGACGGAGGCATGCTAGCCTGGAGTCTGAGCCTCATTCTTTGTCTCTGTGAAATGGAGCCATTCAGACCCAGAGACAAGCTGGCCTTGCTAACCCACGGTTGATGCTGTGTGAGGCTCTGTCCAAGTGATCTGAGTGGCCTTAAGTGGCATCAGGACCGATGGCTTTCCCATTTGGCAGGTGTGACTCTGGAGGTCCCATGAGTTCACAGCTAGCTAGCCCTGGCACGTACGGTAGGGTAGAGTGGGCCCTGAGTCTCAAGCCCTTCCACGCGGGATCCTGGTACCTCACCGCACCCTCCAGTGTTCACGAGAGTAAAGGGTGCTTGGCCTGAACTGCAGTGGGGAGACTCAGAGCATTACAGCCTGTGACAGTCTCTTGGTCATCCCTAGGCCTCCCACCTTGTGATGCCCCTGTCCTTTATCTCCACCTACCTAAGCTGGGCATGGCAAGGCTACTCCCCCACAGTCTCTCATTGGATTCTCCTGTATTGCTTGAGTCTGACAGGTTCCCCATCATTGGTACAGTGTCATAGAGCTCTCCCAGCATGCAGGATCCCTGCCTTGCATAGCTGGTCACTTTGAGGCCCCAGAGTGGGAGCAGATCGCCCACCAGAAGCAGCTTTGGCTGGTGGGATCTTGGTGGCAGGGGTGGGGGTGGGCTTGTGTTGCTTCTAGCTTGGAATTAGAAACAGCCAGCCTGTGTTCACTGATTCTTAAGTTCAACAGAAGGTGTGGGAACCCTCACATGAACAGAAATTGCAGAAGGAAAGGTGCAGGGGAGAGTGGGGAGGCCTTCAAATTGATGCTGGACAGCCTGTGCCTCCCTAGTCCAGGCTCCATCTCAGAAGCTGGGGCACTGGGGGTTGTGCTGGAGGGGAGGGCCAAGCCAGCCCCCTCTTCCCTTTTCTCCAGCATCAATAGCTTACACCCGAAAGGGACAGACTCATCTTTGACTTAGGAGGACTAGACAGATGCAGGGTCTTGAGGGTGCTCCATCCTTGGAACTTCCTGGTTCTCACTGCCTACTGAACTCATGTCCCCAGGGGTAGCTGCTGAGACTTCCTGCCACCCTTAGTCCTGATGGTGGGGTACCTTTGGCTGGCTCCTAACAGACTGGGTTCCCAAATCCAGATGAACCTAGGGAGTGGAGGCACCTGGGGAGGATTGCTGGCGACTGGGCTGCCTGGTCACTTATGGTCTGTCCCCATATCCTTTGTGGACACTGGTTCTCTTCATTGCTGCAGGATACCTGCCCCTACCCCACCCCCAGCTTCTTGGGGGTCCTGTGACTGATGTTTGTGCCCTTCTTCCTCCCCCCTCCTCCTTCCTATCCCTCCTTTTCCCCTCCCCTCCTCTTCCTCGTCCCCTCCTCCTCTTCTCCCTCCAACTCTCTCCTATGCCCCTACCTCCTCCCCTCCCCATTCCTCATCTCTCTTCACTCCCTTCACCTCCTTCCTCCCCCCCTCCCCTCCCCCTCTGTCTCAGGCTCTGCAATTACAGCTAATCAGATACCTGAGCCGCTCACGAAGCTATTAGCAGCTCTCCCTGTCCAGTGGGAAATCAACCGGGCCGGACAATTAGCTTTTTAGTTCCAAGTCGGATTCTGATGCATAAACAACTCAAGCGCTCCCCGCCCCCACCTCTCGGCAGTACTTTCCCTCCTCCTCCTCCTCCTCCTCCTCCTCCTCCTCCTCCCCCTCCCCCTCCCCCTCCTCCTCCTCCTCCTCCTTCTCCGGCTCCTCCACCTGGACCAGCCCCACCCAGATGCCAGCCAGCAACTCCCACATCCTCCTTCCATCCTGCCGGGCCTGGCCCAGAGCAGACGGGACCGTGCCTGGACCGAGGCCATCCTCTGCAGGCCTTGCTCTCTGCTAGGCGTGTGAGTGAAAAGGCAGGAGGAGGCGACAGTGACCGCAGTATTTTCAGGGGATCTGCATTGCCAGCTTCCTACCCCGCCCCAGGCTAAGCCTTCCCCACCCTCTCATCTTATTGAGTATGAACACGTGTGTGTGTGTGTGTGTGTGTGTGTGTGTGTGTGTATGTGTGTGTGTGCCTGCGCGCGCCTGCCTGCGCACGCGCCTGTTTGTAATTAAGCAGCTAATTGTGCCGGTTCTTGATTAGCTTGGGGGTGGTAATGTTCTAGCGAGATGAGGTGTTGTGTACAGTTCAGAACCATTTAGAGAAATTGGAGCTAATTTTGCTGTCTGCGCTTATTACTGCATTAATTTAATTTGGGTTGCTTTTAGCTCATTAACACATCTAATTAATTCGTTGACATCACTATTAAGATGTCTCTTTGAAATTGGCGTCTCTAGATAATGGGGATGGAGAGGCTGACGCGCTGAGCTGCTTGGGAAGGCGGAGAAGGGAGGGGAGGGGGCCGGGGCCACTAATGAATTTTCCATCAGGATCTCCCAGTGTGGCAGAGGGGGTGCAAGGCAGGCGGAGGGAGCAGAGACAAAGAAAGGGGGAAGTGGAGAGCTTGCGGCTGGCCGGCTCTTAAATATTGAATCGCTTATATAAACAAACAGACGGGTCTGCAGGAGCCAGTGCCAGGCTGCACCCTACCCTGGCCTGCTCCCCTGTGCTCTGGGTTTACAATAAGCCAAAGTCAAGGTCAACTCTGCGGGTGGCAGAGGATGGAGGGTGAGGTCCAAAACTACCTGAGGGACTCTGGGAAGGTTTGCTGAACATCTGGGGAAACCGAGGCTGGGTGTGGAAAAAAGAGGTGGTGACTCATGACTCCTAGCGCAGGCATTGGCACAGGTCCCTGAACGTAGGGCTAGCTTGAGCAGGAGGATTAAGTTTTGGACCAACCTGGGCCACATCATGAAACTCAGGCCCAGAGATTAGCAGGTTCTCAGGAGCTTTCAGGGGAGACTTCCTGTTGCTGCTCCTTCTTCATCAGAGCCCTGAGGTGACAGACACACAAGAGACCAGTTCAGTCAGGGTGGTAAGCTGGCTACTCTCCTCTGGGAATTGAGGCCAGGTAACCTTCATGGAGGAGGTGGACTCCTGAGCTGGGCCTCGAGGTGTGGAGAGTGAGCCAGGATCTGTCAGCCTGACCTCGGCAACTGCTTCCACCGTGGCCAAGAGGGGTTGGATTGGCTAGGAACCAGAATGGTGCAGCTTGCTGTCGTCTACCCTCAAGGTGGCAGGTGGGAAGACGGGATCTGGGTCTCCCAAGGTCATTGGAATGAAGGTCAGACCTGCTGTATGATGACATGTCCTGGGCCTCACAGGCTAGTACAGAAGCAGATGCTGATTGTGATTCTGCTTTATGGATTATATGAGACCAGGTCTCACTAGATAGCCCAGGTTAGTCTCGAATCACAACAATCCTCCTGCCTCAGCCTTCCAAGTGCTGTTTTATAGGAGTGGTGAAGAAGTGGCTCAGCAGTCAAGAGCACATGATACTCTTCCAGAGGACACAAGCTCGGGTCACCATCATGGCAGCTGTTCTTCTTTGTTCAATACTGCAACTGGAACCCACCAATGGATGAGCTATATCTCTGCCCCTCACTGGGGGATTCTAGGCAGGTGCTCTACCACTAAGCTACACCTCAGCCCCTCACTGGGGGATTCTAGGCAGGGGCTCTACCACTGAGCCACGCCCCGACCCCTCACTGGGGGATTCTAGGCAGGGGCTCTACCACTGAGCCACACCCCAGCCCCTCACTGGGGAATCCTAGGCAGGTGCTCTACTATTGAGCCATGCCACTAACCCTTTATACTTTTTTAGGTCTTTTTTTATTGAGAAAAGGAAAAAAAAAGTATCCGCCTCCTCCCAGCCTCCCATTTCCCTCCCCCTCCTCCTACCCTTCTCCCCCTCCCCCAAACTCCTCCTCCCTCCCTCTCCAGTCCATAGAGCAGTCAGGATTCCCTGTCCTGTGGAAAGTCCAAGGTCCGCCCCCCTCCGTCCATGTCCAGGAAGGTGAACAACCAAACTGGCTAGGCTCCCACAAAGCCAGAACATGAAGTAGGGTCAAAACCCGGTGCCATTGTCCTTGGCTTCTCATCAGCCCTCATTGTTCGCCATGTTCAGAGAGTCCGGTTTTATCCCATGCTTTTTCAGTCACCGTCCAGCTGGCCTTGGTGAGCTCCAAATAGATCAGCCCCATTGTCTCAGTGGGTGGGTGCGCCCCTAGGTCTTTTTTTTTAGGGTTGCTTTTTTTTTTTCCAAGATAGGGTTTCTCTGTAGCTTTGGTGCCTGCCCTGGAACTAGCTCTTGTAGACCAGGCTGGCCTCGAACTCACAGAGATCTGCCTGCCTCTGCCTCCCGAGTGCTGGGATTAAAGGCGTGCGCCACCACTGCCTGGCTCCCTTTAAAGTCTTGAAGGGTTGGGGCCATGTTTATTGTTTAACAAGCACTTTGAAAATGAATGCTGAGGCCCTGGCTTCCAGGTTTGGAGGCCAGAGGCTAGCTTCGGGTCCAGGAATCTGCTGCTGCCGTGGCCAGGCTCTGGACACACTTTTCAGGTTGGCCAACATGGACTCAGGTAAAGACAGATTCTTCTAGTCACAGCTCCGAGTTGCTGGGTCCCTTGGGGTCACTCCCACCCCCACTCCCAGAAGAATCCCGCCTGGCACCCAGCATGGAGGCCAGATGGGGGAAAAGATGAGTGGGTTCAGGTAGGGGGCATTAGGCTTGCCCATTTGGTACTTGGCTGGGCTGTGGACAGTGCTTTCTTGTCTATACCACCATGTGGGTCCCTTTTTCCCCAGTCCACTAGTGTTGTCCTCAGCTGGGCGGAATCTTGGACCTACTTATTGGATTCTTGAAGTGTTACCTGGAAATGGATTAAGAAATTAAGATTATTTCCATTTTAATTGCTTATTTATTTTACGGCTTATTTATTATTTTTGAAATAGGGCCCCTCTACATAGCCCTAGTTGTCTTGGAACTCACTCTGTAGACCAGGCTGGCCTCGAACTCACAGAGATCTGCCAGCCTCTGCCTCCAGAGTGCTGGGATTAAAGGGCTGCGCCACCATGGCTGGATAATTCCAGTTTTTAATTGTGTGTGCTGGTGTGTGGGTGTGTCTAACATAGGCGCTGGGAACCAAACTCTAGCCCTCTGGAAGAGCAGTATGATTCTGAACCATTGAGCTTGCTCTCCAGCCCCTCAAAATGGCATCTTTAGAATTTTATCCAACACCTCAAGTCAGCAACAACCTGGCGAGGAGGCTCTGCCCCAGGTTCCCGCATGTAGTATCAACCAGTTACACCATTTAATTTATGAACTTCCTTCAAGTGTGGTTGGCTATGGCGATGGGAGTGCCTTGAAAGTACACACACGGTTGGGGGCCCATCTATGCAACTTCTGCCCCCACCTTCATTAACAAACGAGACACTCTAGATTGCCCTGTGTGGCAGGAAAACACGGCGCACACCCTATTACAGGTCCTGTGATGGCATACTGTCTTCTTCCTGGTCTGTCTGCCTGAGCTTTGAGCATGGATGAGGCCTCTGTTCCACCCCTCCCCCACCATCCCAGACGTCCAGGAGACTGTGGTAAGCCCATAAGGAGTGTGATACACAGACACACACCCCGGCTCATCCCTGTGCCCACCGCCCATCACATCTTACCTTCCAGCACTTGAGTGTGCGTCTCACCTCTCCCCTGACCAAGGGGCAGAAAACACAGCTGGAGACTTGCAAACCTGGCTGTGCTGTGCCATGTGACTGTGGGCCACCCCCCCTGTAGCAGATAGATCTCAAGGACTCCCAGGATCCAGCTTCCCAGAGCTCACATCATACAGGATGCCCTCCTCCCAGGTATGAGCAGAATGCCTGCCTCACCCCTAAACCACAGGACGTGGGACCACTGTGTCGTGTGACTGCCAGGTCCATTGATGTTTTAAGAGACTCGCTGCCAGTAGACATGTACTGGCTGGAATGGAGAGGTGGCTTCCTCGTCTTAGGAGAGCCCAAGAAGCTGAGGAGCTGTCCAACAAAAGGTCCCCAGCCCTCTGGTACAGCTGCAAGGACAGGCACCTAGTCCCAGCTCCAGCAGCTTGGAGGCAGCTCCTTCCCTTGCTGAGCGCTGTTGTGACTGGCCCGTAAAGTGTTCCTTCCTCCAAGCAGAGAATCTGGTGAGCCTTGTCTGGTCCCTGACCCACAGAGCCTGTGTCTGGGAGAGTGGGGCTATGGCATGCTGCGCAGGACTAGAAACCAGCCTTTAAGAGCTCGTCACTGTTCTATGCTCCATAAATTGGGCTCTTTGGTGGCCACACCTGCCACTGATCACCTCAACTGAAATATCATCTCTGGGAAGGCACCAGGATTGTCCCACCTGATCAGCCACAAGTGACCAGGGTTCTTGGCTGGTTGGAGGAGGAGGACTGAATAATCTTGACACCTCCAGGACCCAGCCAGGTCTTGGGACATCTCTGAGGTGGGCACTAGGTCTGTAGAACCTTCTGTCTAGGTCTCAGCTGGCCAGCTGGCATGGAACTGTTCCGAATCCTTGTGCCCATCTGCCTAGCTTGGGGATATGCATCCCCAGTACACAGCCTTGAGAATTCCCAGACCCCAGTACTTCCCAAGCCTCTAAATCCATCAGCCCAAGAAGCTCATGGTTGGCCACCACTGATACCCACTTGAAGCCTCTGAGCAATGGGATCACTCATTGCTCAGCCACAAAGTATGTGTGTGTGTGTGCGCGCGCGCGCGTGCGTGTGCTTGCCTACGAAGGTCAGAGGCCACCTCTGGTGTCATCCCTCAGTACTCAGTAGCCTATCTTTTCTTCCTTCCTTCCTTCCTTCCTTCCTTCCTTCCTTCCATTCCTTTCTTTCCTTTTAAGGCAAGGTCTATCACTAGCCTGGAACTCAGATTCAGCCAGGCTGGCTGGCCAGTGAGCCCCAGGAATCCTCCTGTCTCTGTCTCCCCAGCATTGGAATCACACGCTCACACCACCATACTTGGCTTGTTTCTGCAGGTTCTGG
The DNA here is from genome assembly GCF_018167655.1 of Microtus oregoni. Lineage (NCBI taxonomy): Eukaryota > Metazoa > Chordata > Mammalia > Rodentia > Cricetidae > Microtus > Microtus oregoni. Next base: position 3,546,925 of record NW_024543062.1, read on the forward strand.
GAATTGAATCCTGACCCTCATGCTGACAGGCCAAGCACTTCACGGATTGAACCGTCTATTTATCTCCCCCTCTCTGGATCAAAAATGTTTAAATCTCACACCAGTGCTCAAAACTTGTGGATTTCAGAGCATTTTAGACTTCTAGATCAGGATGCTGAATGTAGATAAAGTCTGTACAAATGTTCTCGAATCCAAAAACAAACAAACAAACAAAAAAACACTCCCCAACCCTCCCCCAAAATACAAAAATCAAAACAAAACAAAACAACAACAGAAAAAAAAACCCTCTGAAATCTGAAACACCGTCAGTCTCCAGTGCTTTAAATAAAGGATCTCCCACCTGTGTCAGACTTGAGAAAAATCTGGGCTCAGAGATGTTGGGCGACTTTACTGGAGACACACAGCAGAGACAGAAGTTGAACTCTGGTCTGCCTAACCCCATAGTCCAGGTCTTTTCTCCTGTCCCTCCTCAGCTTGCTCTACAGTGTGGGCCTCTTGGGAGCTCAGGACTGCTGACTACCCAGGTCCCATTCTCCACTAATAAGCTCGGGTGGAGGGAAATTTCAATCCGATAACACAAATCTGCAATAACAGTTATAATTAATTTATACAGAAGGCATTATGTAATTACCCTCCGTGCATTCCAGTTCCATGGACGAGGTTCACCAGCTCTCCAGTTAAGCTACGGGGCCTCGTGAAGACAGACGGGAAAGCGGTATTTCAATATTTCTTATAATTTTATATTGTCTCTAATGTCTCTCATGCTAATTTCATTATGCAACACAGTCGGCACAGTGATGTAATTATTGAAAAGTAATTTTGCAATAAATGGATTTAAATGTGTTGGCGTCCGTTGTAAATTCAATCTCACGGCGAGGGTGCCGGGTGCAGACGGGAGGCAAGAGGGGATCAGGGGCCCCAGGGCTGGAAATTGAGAAGTCCTGTGTGGTTCCAAGTGGGAGTCACCTTACACCTGCCAACAGCACTGGGGACTCTGAGGACTCGATTGCCACTCATTCCTGTCCCACCCACAGTCATATCCTACCTGATCTGGTGCCACCCTCCGCGCCCAGGGACATGGGGACCCTTCTACAGCCAGTGAGTCCAGGCCAGGCCCTCCAGTCCTTGTCTAAGACTTTGAAATAAAATCCAGACCCTTGTGGTGGTGGCCCCTCTCTCCTGTGATTTCTCGGCTCACCTGCTTGCTCTCTGATCCACCTGCCAGTGGGCTCCTGGCCCGGTTTCATGTTGTATCCCAGGGCCTTTGCACATGTTGATGTGGTTGCTGACAGTCCCTCCAGGTTGGCTTTCCCAGATCCCTTACACCCTGGGAGCCTCTTTGATCACATTCACCGGGGCCTCAGCCTTGGGCAGTACATCCGGATGGCCATGACTGCTCTTGAATTCTTCCTGGGGCATTCCGGTGCCTCTGTCTCTCTTGCAGGACTTTTGGCTCCAGGATGCCTTCCTGAGCACGTTCTGGCTCGAGCTGAGCTAGGAGGGCACACCAGAAGCAGCAGGTTGTAGGGCTAAGGAGGCCTAAGCAGCTGGTAGACTTGAGTTCCTGCTCCCAAGAGCCCTCCTTGACTGCTGAGGTTGCGGCTGCAGAGGCTCTGTAGCTGGTTGAGGGTGGGAATACAGGGGTAGGGGATACGGCAGAGCTGGGAGGTCCAAGCTCAAGCCCAGCTTCCTACTCAGCACCTGACGCCCTTGCCTTGCAAGTGGGGAAACCCACCTGATGTGTGGACGCAGTTGGCCTGTCCTAAAGGATCACTTGGCTCATAACTGCCCAGGGAAAGAAAGGGTGGTTCTCGTCTCCTAGGCTCAGGCCTCCATGACGGGCAACAAGCGAGCGATATTACCTGGCTCCTGGTACGGTTCGCAGCTGTTTCCGTGGAAGGGACTTTCTCTCTCCACCTAACAGTGCAGCGTGTGAGGCAGGGTCCCCACCCACACCGGCCCCGCACAAGTGGGAGCCTTTCTCCCCTCCACTCCACAGATGCCTATGTATCCTGCTCCAGTCAGCCCCCCTCCCCATCACTTCTGGAACTCTGGCTGCCCCCTGGCTGCTGGCTTCAGAGCCCCCCGTGTCACAGCCGAACCCGATCTGCCATTTGTTCCTGGGCGATGTGCGAATTGGCAACTCATCGATTATTAATGAAGCGTTAATTGCTCTCTGCAGCCGGTTCCCACGTGATGCTGTTTCGCAGTTTGGATGGGTTTTCCAGCATGGGCTTCCACAGCTGTTGATACCAAAGTCCCTGGACTGGGGACAGGACCATGGGACACTCAACAGCTTTCGGGGTCCCATTGTGTCCCCATAGATGGGCTGAACAACACAGCTAGAAGCCTGTGTGGAAACCACTTTCCCCAGAGAGAAACAGAAGGTGGTGGTGGCCCACTTAGGACTGGCCCCATCTCAGATGTGATGACAGGCCCCCTACAGGTGGCGATTGCCCTCTGGCCTGGGAAAAGGAGTTCTTCCACGGTGTCACTGCTGGGTTCCTGGTGGACATCTGGCTATGAGGTTGTGACGACCAGGGTCCAGCCTGCCCTGGGGACAAGGGCAGAAGGTGACTCTAGGGGCCAGCAGCGCTGATGCAGTGGAAACACTGTTGCCTGGGGTGAGGCTCAAGACCGCTGTTGCCCAGGTACACCACGCAGTTGCCTGGCAACTGGGGCTCAGGGGCATCCCCACAAGCAGATCTGGCTTCTCAGGGGATGAGTTCCCAGAGGACAGAAATGGGGAAGGAGCAGGAAGCCCTAGCTCCAATGCTGTCAAGGTCAAGACCACGAAAGACCCCAGAGCCTGAGACCTGCAAGGGTTGTCCTTGAAGTCCACAGTTCTGGGGTTTTTGGCTACAGACTGAGAGTTCAGTGAGGAAAGGGAAAGGGGGTGGGGGAGAAAGAGAGATAAAGGAGAGGGCAGAGACTATTTGGACAGGCCAGCATTAGCACCTCACTGGGGGCATGATTATAGGACTTGTGGGGGGAGGGCTAAGCTTTTTCATGGCTGTGTAGTATTCTACTCAAAGGTGTTTCATCACTGTCCAGTGATATCGGACTTATTCCCAATTCTGAGCACTCTGGCTGACAGAGGAAGAAGGTTCTAGTATAGATCTCTATGGGTCATACATCAAGAGGATGCCCTGCACCGTGAACATGCTCCTGCCCAGACAGCTGCACACACGTGCACAACTGGGTGCAGAGAGTTGTCCTCTGTGACCCAAAGCTCCAGGCTGAGTGACTCCTAGGGTGACTGATGGTGACCATTCCTTCTGCCCTCATCCCCCTGCTCACCAGGCTTCTCTGGATTCTATCCATGGGTGTACACATCATGACGGCTCCCTTCCCTCCCCATCCCTCTGGTTCCTTCTCGTTTCCTTTAGGGAGATGGTCTCAGTTTGTAGCACAAGCTATTCTTAAACTGTGACCCTCCTGCCGCAGCCTCCCCAGCCCTGGGATGACAGGCCTGCATCCCCATCACTGACTGCCTCTCGGCAATGCTCTCTGCCCTGGTACCCTGCTTGATGCATCTGTTCTCTTCTGTGTCTTTTTCTCCAGCTTCCTGCATATCACCTTTGTAATCTGAAAGACAAATCTCCCGTTAGCTGGGGGATCTGGGAGGGCAGAAGAGAAAGGGGGAAGACCAGGGGTCCCACTATGGGGGGAGGGGAAGTAGCTACGGCAGGTGGAGCAGTATCAAGGCCTTGTGGAGTTTGGTGTTCTTTTCATGATTCTGTCCCCTGGGGACACATTGCCAGTCCCAGCTCCTATGTCGCTACCTAGGAGTGGGACTGGGCTGTACTGGGGTCTCCAGGGGTGTCATTTTGGAGAGGCATACCTGGGGACAGCTGAGCTGGGCCGGCACTGCCTGCTGACTGTGACACAGGCAGTTGGTGAGGTGGGACAGGGGACACAAAGCAGAAGAGAGACACAAAGACGCGGTCCCTAGCTGGAGTGCTCCCATTCATGGAGCCGTCACCAATCCCCACTGTCTCCCTCCCCTTCTGTCCCTTGCCTCTGGGTCTCTCTCTGCCACACACTCATCCCATTTTCAAGTGGAGACTCCTCAGAAGTGGGGTAGGGGACTCGTGGGGGTAGAGTGTGTCTTAAGTACGCCGCAGACCCAAAATACAATAAATATTTAATTTTATTTTATTAAATACCAAATCGGTGATGGCTGACACTTTATTAAAGTGTCAGGGCCGGTGTTCCTACACTCTAATTACTTATTCTAACGAGGCAGGAGGCCTGTGCAGCAGGTTCGGGTGTGCGGGAGGCGTACTGCGTTAAGTAACACCTATTAAACTCGCATTTGCACCTAGAGGCATCTCATTAATGCCCAGGCCAGCAGCATCACCGCCTCCACTCAGGCTGACCCCAAGCTGTGAGGGAAGGACCGCCCTGGATCGGTGCCCGGTGTAGCCTCTCTGACCAGGACAGCCTGTAAAATTAACAGCAACTTTCTAACTAATTGAATCCCTGACAAATAGGGCTCCTCCCCTAGCAGTAATTCCAGGGAGCAGGGCTTGGACCTCACGTCCAGGGCTGTTCCTCTACGTCCTTGAGCTGTCCAGACTGGGAAAGCTTAGGCATTAGCTGTACAGTGGCGACTGCCCCAAGGTACTTCATGCTCCTTGGGGGACTCTGTATTGGACGATGTCTTGTCTCATTCCTTTGACTGTCCCGGGGAAAACCCATGTGCACTAATAGTCACCCTCTTTGGGAGAGCTTGGAACTGACTGGTGCCTATCATGGTTGGTCTTTTATGGCTGAGTGGATCTGAATAAGATTCTGTTGTATCATTCTTTGAGTCTCTTGTGTGAGAACAAATGTGACAGAGATGGGGGAGAAGACAGGATGGCTCAGTAGCAATCGGTCGTCCCCAGACCAGAGCTCTGGCTGGAGAAGAGGGGAGTAGAGAGCAGAGAGAGCCAGGTGTGGCACAGTATGCTTGTAGTCTAGCATTCAGGAGCCTGAGGCAGGAGGACCGCTGTGAGTGAGTTTGAAAGCAATCTGGGTTACATATGAGTGTGAAAGCAGATTGGGCTGCGCTGTGAGACCTTGTCTCAAAAACAGAGAAAAATAGGCAGGGGGACAGAGCAGGTGCCTCAGGATGAGGACGCATGAGAACCCAAATTCAGATCCCTAGAGGCCACACGAGGAGCCAGATGTCACAACCAGGGAGCGGGCCCAGCAGGGAAAGGCGCTTGCAGCCACAATGACAACCCGAGTTTGACCCCCTGGACCCAGTAGGTAAAAGGAGAGACTTGATTCCTGCAAGTTGTCCTCTGCCCTCCACATGCATGCCTTGACACACGCGCCAACCTCTCTAATAAACAGATTCAGGCACTAACTTTAAAAAAAAAAAATTAGCCGGGCGGTGGTGGCGCAGGCCTTTAATCCTAGCACTTGGGAGGCAGAGGCAGGCGGATCTCTGTGAGTTCAAGACCAGCCTGGTCTACAAGAGCTAGTTCCAGGACAGGCTCCAAAACCACAGAGAAACCCTGTCTCGAAAAACCAAAAAAAAAAAAAAAACCCACAAAAACTAGTTATGGCATCTTGAGTCTGTAACCCCAGGGCTAGTAGATGGAGACAAACGAACCCCAGGGAGTGTTGGCCAGCCAGCTTAGCTGAAATGGAAGAGGTTTAGGGAGAAACCAAGATGGAGAGACATTGAGAAAGACTCTCAGCTTCAACCTCTGGCCTCCAAATTTCACCTGCAGACAGACAAATAAGCAAGAGAGGGTACGTAACCTCCACACTGCTGTGCGACAATGCTCTTGAATACTGTAAACATTACCCCACAGCTCCATACTTCAGGTCCGTCTCCCCTTAGCGGCCACTTCCTTGTGGCCCTCCTGTCCCCCTCCTTCTCTTGACACTGTGCAGGTCTCAGGCACTGGCCTCGCCTCTCTCTGTCCCTTTGTCCCACTGAACATCACAATAATCATAGGACTCCATGCTATAACCAGAGGTCAATAGAGTCAGAGACAAGCTGTCAATCCCTCTGTTCATCCATCTATCTATCATCTATCTATCTATCTATCTATCTATCTTCTATCTATCTATCATCTATCTATCATCTATTTACCTATCATCTACTATCTATTGATCTGTATATTTATAACCTACCTATTTATCTACCTACACGCTTTTCCTCTGTAATGTTCATACTAGTTATGATGATGTACTGCTGTTGTCTCAACAATTGGAGGGCTGAGGCAGAAAGATTAAAAAATTCAAGGCCTGCCTGGGTTAATGAGTGAACTCAAATTCATCCTGGACAACTTAAGGAAACCCTGTCTCAAGATAAATAGTAAAACTAGGACTGAAAATACAGCTTGGAGGTAGAGCCCCTGTCTAGAATCCCCCAGTGAGGGGCTGGGATGTGGCTCAGTGGTAGAGCACCTGTCTAGAATCCCCCAGTGAAGGGCTGGGGTGTGGCTCAGTGGTAGAGGACCTGTCTAGAAACCCCAGTGAGGGGTTGGAGTGTGGCTCAGTGGTAGAGCACCTGCCTAGAATCCCCCAGTGAGGGGCTGGGGTGTGGCTCAGTGGTAGAGGACCTGTCTAGAAACCCCAGTGAGGGGTTGGAGTGTGGCTCAGTGGTAGAGCATCTGCCTAGAATCCCTCAGTGAGGGGTTGGGGTGTGGCTCAGTGGTAGAGCATCTGCCTAGAATCCCTCAGTGAGGGGTTGGGGATGTGGCCAAGCAGAGCAGCATTTTACAAGCATGGACAGGCCCTGTTTTCCATCCCTGACTCTACAAAAGAAAACAAACAAAGAAACTCCTTCCAAGTCACTGAACTGCCCAGGAAAAACCGAGGTACCTCTAGGGGAAACAAGTGCCCCACAAGTGGGAACTTTCAGTCAGAGATCCAAGTACCTCCAAAATCCTTGCTGGGACACTGTACTCTTGTACCTCAGGCTGAGCAGGCTGGGCAGTGTATAGCCTGGCTCTGTGGGTCCCTAAGCCTGGGCTGCAGCCTTGGCCCTACCAGTGTGTCAGCCTGTTGTCAAGCAGATACACTCAAATCCAGGCTCTGATATTCACAGCAGGGCTTGCTGACCCCATGTTGGTCACACGGTAGTCCCTGCTGGCCCTCGGGCTTAGCCATGGGCATGTTTAGACAGGGACTGGTAGACGTCTGTGTAAGTCCCCAGGGGGAGGCAGACACCTTCCTCCAGCACCTCTCTGTCCACCTGGTCCTCTCTGTATTGGGCCCTTTGCATCTGCCACTGGATTTGTCTTTCTGTCTCTCCCTGCTCCCTGTCCCTCCTTTCTGCTTCTGTATCCTGGCTGCTGTTTCTGTCAGCGCATTCCTGTCTGTCTCTCTGGAATGGTGGAGGCTAATACAGATGGGCAGAAGCTTGTCCCCCAGCACTGTCCAGTCTTTCTTGTTCCTCCCATCTCTGAGGCATGTCTATCCCCTCCCAGCATCCCAGGCCACCTCCGTTCCCAACAGGATAGTTCCCAGACAAAAGCCTGGAGGGGGTTCAGAAAGATGACCACCGGAGGGCGCTCAAGTTCCAGAGCCCACCTACAGCCTGCGTAACCCCATCCTAATTGCTGTTTCATCAAGTCAGTCAGGCATCCTTCTGCCATAGCACCCCACTAACGAAGGCCCTGAGTGAGTGTTTCTCATTGGCAAACACACACCATGCTGTTGGAGTCAACGGGACCACTCCCTCAACCCGAGCAAACAGGATAAAATAAGTAACCGCCATGGGTCTCAGTTGCTTGTCTGTAAGGTGGAACTCAGAACGGACAAGTGCTCAGAAAAACAGGCAGCCTGTGAGTGGTGTACTCAGTCAATTCGTACCCTCATGGTCCGGGTACTGCACGAAGCCCTGAGGGAGGGGGCCAGTCACAGGACCGGTGGCAGAAGGCCAGCCATGGTGGCCTGGTGGCTACTGGTTGTCATGTGTCTGTAGTGGGCACCATCATTGGGGTCCCTAGAAGACAGGATGCGGGTGAGCCTGAGGTCCCGTTTGTGGGTGGAGTCTAGGTGAATAGGTGGATAATCTCTCAGGTGACAAGAGTCACTAATAGGTAGGGTCATTGGTGGGCAGTCATTGTGGGAAGGGGTCCACAGTATAAGGGGTCATTAGGTAGGGGTCTGCAGTGGTCCAGTGGGGCTACTGATGGGCAGGGTCATTGATGGGAAAGGGTCTAAATGGATGAGTTCATTGATAGGGCTATTGGTATAAAAATCTCATTGATGGGTGGGGTCATTGGCGGTCAGTTGTCCTCAGTGGGTGAGGTCACTGTTGAGCAGGGTCACTTGTGGCGGAGTCATTGTTGTGTTGGAGTCACTCGTGGTCGGAGGGGCCTTAGCAGAACTACTCTGGAGGGATCTTGGTGGGGTCTGGGATTTGCGTTCCCTCCCGCCGTCGGCAGGGGGCGCCCCTTGCGCGTCGCTGCGCCTGGTCTTGGCTCAGCGCGCGGAGACTCCACCCCGGCCACAGCGGAGCCGCAAGGGTACCTGCGCCTGCCTGGAGGCGCTGCTGGGCTGCAGACCATTGGTGCGTGCTTAGGTGTTCCTGCGGAAGGCTCCTTCCATCCGCATTCCTGCCCCGGGTCCCCGCGCCTGGGTTTCTTCCGTAGCTTCATTCGGTCTCATCTGGCCTCTGGAGCAAATCGGGTTGAAGCAGAGAGACTCAGAGACAGGCGGGAATTCTTCGGGTCTTGGTTGGGCAAGGCAAAGGGTGGCCCAAGACCAACTGAGCTAGCTGGGTAATTTTGTATAAGACTAGGTATATCCTGCCTCGGTTTCCCCTTTTGTGGAACAGGGCTGCTGCGAGCATGTGTCAAGGCAAGGACAAATGTCACCGGCCGTGACTGGTGGCTTAGCTCACACACCTCATGTTCTGGCTCTGGGACCTGAGGACACCTAAGCAGTTCATCCTTGGACAAGTTGCCTCTCCTCTCTGAGTCCAAGGAGTAGATAGAAGAGAAACTGTTACTTGGATTTGCCAGTCCTTCTCCCTTTCCTAAGGGCAAACTGAGACTCTCAAGGAGGAAGGTCAACAAACACCTTAATCCATCCAACCAAGGGTGACCCCCCTTCCTGGAAGGGGCAAGAATTCTTCTGAAGGAACCCTGGTCACAGTAAGTGACCGGGCATGGCAGACTGTCCATTCTCTCCCAGGGTGAGAGACAGCCTTATCTGCAGAGGTGACAGGAAACTTGAGAGGACCCACCGCGCGAGTCGTGCTGGTCGGCTTTCCAGATGGGGAAACGGAGTCAAGGCAGTCATGGTGGCCTGCCGGAAAGTCTTCCCACACTTCCACAGCCCCCTCCCAGCCCCATTCTCCATGCTCAGTGACCTCTGAGTTGGAGCACATGGCACCGTTGATTTACGAGCTACTGAATGGTGTTTTTATCTCCTTGGAAAGCAATCTGGGCTGGGCTCTTTGATGGTGGAATCCAGGTCTGGGAACCTTCCTTGGAGGATGATTCGAAAACCACGCCTTGTCTCTCCACACAAAGATGTTCAGCACAGTGTTTATAACCGTGGAAAATTACAGCTACCAGTGGTGTGTCCCCAGAGCCATCGGGGACCCATACGTCTTGAGCTGGTGTCAGCACGGGGACTCTTTAAAAAATGTTGGGGTGTATCGAGAGAAGGAGAAAGTTCCGGGTTGGATCTGTACGGCAAAGCTGGTGCTGTGGAGTGGAGAACCCACCCAGGGAGGCCCGATCAGCCTTTCTCCCCGCTGTTTACCCCGTGAGCCTGTGCTCTGTTGATCGTAGGAGAAGCCAACATCATTTAAATGGAAAATTATTGAAAGCCCCTCTTGTATACTGCAGTATTTATGAGCGAGATGATACGGAGGCTGGGATTTGTTTTAAAACTAACTCCAGATGTGTTACTGCATTACTAGGGCAATTAACAAGGAAGTTTGCACACAGACACACACACACACACACACATGCACACACACACGCACACACACACCACTGTGATGCGGTGTGCTTGTACCAGGTCTGGGTTGGGGTGGGGCGGCAAGAAGAGGTAGCAATGTCTTCTCTGTGGCCCCACCTGGAGATGAGCATCCTCAGTTTTAGTCTTGTTCTGCACCATGGTCAATTAGCCCGGTTATCTGGGATGAAATAGGGTGCAGAGAGGCATGGGGTGGGCAGGGCCTGTGGCAAAACAGAGGTCAGAAGGACAGGCCCACAAGGCAGGCCCAGGCTTATAGAAGAGTTCAGGCTTCCTGGGCAAGCGTCAGGACCGAGCTACAGTTCCAGGCTTTGTAATCCCCAGTACCTGGGACGGGAGGGGAAGCAGCCAGAAGGGAAGGGAGAGTGTCTCTGAGCTCCAGCCTGGCACCTGTGGGTATCCCCAGAGGGCAGGTGGGAGGCAGGGCCCGGATACTCAGCTATGGCTCAGCCCCCAAGGGGCCGCCTCAGCTTGTTTATCCTTCTCTGGTCCCCAGGGAGGCTCACTTGTTGAGCACATGGTGATCGATGTTGAAGTGCTTAGAGGACCTTGAGGAACCACACCCATGGAGGCTACATGCTAGGACAGGGGTGTCCGGCCACCTTCCCCTAGGGCTGATTAGGTACAAGCTTGAAGCCAGGCATCCAGGCACGTACTGTGAGCCTACCTCCGTCTCTTCATCTGTGAGATGGGGGCAGATGGAAGCCACAACTGTGCCTGAGGTGGTGAAAATGCCTGGGACTGTCTGGTGACCCACACGGACAGTGGCCCCTCTCACCACTGCCTCCCTGGGGCTCCAATTATGAGTGAACTCAGCTGGAGGTTATCTCGCACCGTGCAGCACACGGCACCTGACATGAAGCCATAGCCTGGTCCTTGTGGCTCATTACGGTGAAGTTGGGAACCGATCTTGCTGGCTTGTGATGGGCACCCAGGAGACCTGCATGCCATTAACATATAAGCTGTAACTCCCCCATCCTCTGTTGGACACTCCCATCCCCAGGACTCAATTCCATGCTGGCCTGTGGAATCCAGCCCAGAACCCTTTCAGGCCTTTGCCATTAAGGGTACTTCCTTCCCTCGGACTCTCAGCTGTCCCTCATCTGTCATTCCTCTGGAGGGCCTTTCCACTGTTCCTAGCAGGCTCCCATTCTCCCATCTTCTCAGTCTCCTTGTTCCGTGACTTGAGGATGCTCCCTTGGATGAGAGGGGCATGGACACCACACACACATGACCGCGCCTGGGCTTAGCAGCCTAGTGACCTCTATGGCTAGGGCAGAAGAAGCTTGTACTGGATCCTCCCTGGGTGCTTGGGCACAGAGTTCTGCTGCCCACCATTCTATGAGGAAGCCCCTGCAGCCCAGAGAAGGTGCCACAAGCAGACATCCAAGCCAATGGCTCTGTGAGGTCCCAAGTCAAGTCTCAGGATGTGTGTGTGGGAATACCATCAGGTGACCAGTCTCTGGCTGCCCCAGGCTTGTAATTGAGGCTCCAAGATTGTGGCGCAGAGAGGAACCAACCACTCTGCGCTTGGTTGGAGTTCACGCATACTGCACGGACGCTGCTTGGTGTGGAACAATAGCAGCAGTGCATACAGGACACATTTTCTCATTGGTCTTTTCCCCAGTATTTTGCATTTCCTTAAATGGCTGTGGCCTGCACATGTTCTTGTGGGTTCCAGAGGACCCAGAAGATGCTGGAGACCCTGGTATGTGCTGGAGGGACAGGGTAGCCCTGAGTTCCTAAAGGCTTCCATAGGGACAGGCTGGGTAGGCTTAGGTTTTTGTCCCCTTCTGTCCCTCTGAGGTTAGCTGGAGGCAAAGGCTGGTGAGCTGGCTCAAGCCAGGCATGGGCCGTTAGCTGAGAGCTGATGTCAGTTCTCGTGCTAGGACCTGTTGAGGACCACACCAGTCCCCATAAGAAGTCCCAGGAAAGGTGGATTTTGGCTGGGCTGGTGGATGCTCTCTTTTCTTGTCTGCTCTGTAACTGGACAAAGCCCACCTAGGGTGGGAGATGAAGCAGATGGTACAGAAATCAAGAGTGGTCAGAGGGGGTGAGGGTGGGGCTGATGTGCAGGGCTGCCCTTTCAGGCCTCCCAAGGCTGAACATTAGAAGTTCAAGGCCTGCCTGGAGTAAGAACTTATGTAAAAAAAAAAAAAAAAAAAAAAAAGGTAAAAGGATGGCTGGGGATGGAGGTTAGTGGTAGAATACTTGCCTAAAACACAGTATAAGATGCTAGAGGGCATGGCACAACAGGGGATTGCCTGCTTAGAATCTCCTGTGAGAAGTGGAGGCCGTGGCTCAGTGATAGCGTATCTGATAGCAAGTGTCAAGCCTTGGGTTCGAGTCCCAGTACTTAAACAAACAAACACAGAGAAGCCCATAGCATTTAGGCAGCCCAGAGGAAATGCTGGGTTGAGCACTAACCCCACAGGACACTGGCCAAAGTGAAGACATGACAGGAGGGGCTTCCAACGCATCTTCCCAGGGGTCCTGGATACTCAATGCATGATCCCTCCCAGTTCCTGCCTGTAGCCTGGTCCTTCCACGGTCCAGCCTGGTAAGAGTTAAGTGCTGGCCGCCCCTAGCCACAGTCTGTCTGATCCCCGAATCCTCTTTTAATTATTTTGTTCTGCTGATGGCAACACCTCCTGCCCGCCCGCACCTGCTCTGCTTGGTATGCACTGCTGGGACCCTGTGAATATCTCGCTCAGGAAAACAATAAACGAGGCCCCACTTCCTGCCCAGAGGGGCCCTGCAACTTGGCCTGGCCAGGATACCCTTGTAAATGCCAGTCCCTGGCAACTGGGCATGGTGACAGGAGTCAGAGGTAAGTGAGTGTGGGTGGAGGACAGAAGGCAATAGAATGAGGGGAAGTCTGAGGGTCAAACCCATTTTACAGATGCAAGAGCTAATGCCAGGAGGGGAGCAAAGTCGGTGTCGACTACCTTCAGCACCAGGGAAGCTGGACATCCATTTGGGGGTGTCCTGCCCAGAAATGAGTGTGGTATTATTTGCTCCCACAGAGCGTATGTGTTTGCGGTCCCCACAGGAAGGGGCAGCTTTATTTTGCAACCTTCTTGCAGGCACCCTTGAATTGGAGATAGGTCACCCAGCTCTCCACTCAACCCTACTCCCGTCCTGTCCAGTCCCAATGCAAACAGGCCAGCCTCACCCTCTGCCACCAGAACCATCTCCAAAGAGGCACGGTTCTCCAACTTGGAAATCACACGGTGATTTCTGTGGGGGTCTTCATTCTGCGTCCCTACAGCTGGGAGACCCATGTTCTCTTTTTTTTAAAAAAAGATTTATTTTGTTTTATGTATATTAATGTTTTGCCTGCATATATGTCTCTTCTTCATGTGTATTCCTGGTGCCTGTAGAGGTCAGGAGAGGGCATCAGATCAAGCTGGAACTGGAATTACAGGTGGTTGTGAGCCCCTGGGAGCTGGAAACCAAACCTGGGTCCTCTGCAAGAGTAATCAGTGTTCTTAAGTGCTGAGCTGTCCTCCGTGCACACATGCAAGCATGCACACACATATGCAATTTCTCACACACATGCATACATGCATGTATACATATACATACATCAGCACTTGGTGTCCTTGTGGGATGGTTCTAGAATCCCAGTGGATACCAGATGCTTCAGCCCCTGCTCCCCATTTTCTTCATGAGAACTTTTATTGTTTTTCCCAGTGGACCAGTGCTAATCAGAGAGAGAGAGAGGGAGAGAGAGAGAGAATGCCAGAGGGCAACCTCGGTGGTTTCTCAGGCATCATTCACCATGTTTTTTGAGCCAGTGCTACTTACTGTAACCTGGCCAGTGAACCCCAGGAATTCTGTTTCCACTCCCCAAGTCTGGGATAACAAGCGTGGGCCACCGTTCCCATATATTTTATGTGGGTGCTGGGGATTAAACTCGGGACCTCATGCTTGTTCAGAGATTCCTTTCTCCCACTGAACCCTTTCTCCCGTGGCCAATAAGAATCCTCAGGAAATGGTGCTGTAGATTGGGGATCCAGGCTGGGAACCCTGTCCAACAGCATAATGTGACATCTCACAGGAAGGATGTCCTTTATGATAATCTCCAAGGTAGATAAAAATATAACAAGGCGCTGTGGGATGGTCTTTGTGTGCGCTGTGAATATCTGTTGCTCTCATGGGTTGATAAAGCTGTTTTGGTCTGTGGCAAGGTAGGGTAAGGCCAGTGGGAAATCCAAGCAGAGATACAGAAGAAGGGCAGAGTCTGGGAAATACCAGCCAGCAGCTGAGGAAGCAAGACATGTAGAAAATAAGGTAACAAGCCATGAACCACGTCGCAAAGCATAGATAAGAAATATGGGTTAATTTGAATGTAGGTGTTAGCTAGTAATAAGCCTAAGCCATTGGTTAACCATTTATAATTAATATACACCTCTGAGTGATTATTTGGAAATGGCTGCAGGGTGGGGCAGGACAGAAAAAAGCCTCCATTTACAATAGAGAGAGGCAAAGTCTGTGTTAAAAAATTATTTTTTGTTGTGTTGGTCTATGTGTGTGGATGAGTGCAGTACCCACAGAGGTCCAAAGAGGGCATAGGAGTCTCCCCTAACTGGAGTTGCAGGCAGTTGTGAGCTGTCTGACATGGATGCTGGGAACCAAACTTAGGTCTTCTACAAGAGCAGCAAGTGCTCTTAACTGCTAAGTCATTGCTACAAACTTGTGCTCTATACTTTTATTACATTACACACACACACACACACACACACACACACATACACACACACAAACACATGCAAACACATGCATGCATACATATACATACATACACTTGGTGCCATTGTGGGATGGTTCTAAAATACCCTTGGGTACCAGGCTCTCATACATGATGACATTATATCTGCATATAACTCCGGCCTGGCCCTCCTTAGATTTTAAATAATCTCTGATGATTTGTCATCCTCCACATAGTAACCTTGACCTATAAACAGCTGTCATTTTGTATTATTTAGGGAATATGACAAGAAAAAAATAGTCTATGGCTGGGAATGTGGTTCAGTGGGGAGACTGCTCACCCTGAATGCAGAGCATAGCCCGGGTGTGGTGGTACAGGCCTGTAATCCCAGTGCTCAGAGAAGTGGAAGCAGGGAATTCAGGGTCATCCTTGGCTACATAGTGAAGTTTATGGCCAGCCTGGGCTACATAAGATCCTATCTCACAAAAGAAGGAAGAAAGGAAGGAGGAAGGAAGAGAGGGAGGGAGGAGAGAGGGAGAGATGGAGGGAGGAAGGGAGGGAGGAAGGAAGGAAGGAGGGAGAGATGAAAGGAGGGAGGGAAAGAGGGAATGAAGAAAGGAGGGAAGGAAGGAAAGAAGAAAAAGAAAACTCATATATATTTAGTACGCATTTTTCAAATTTTCCCTCCCTCTTTCTTCCCCTCCCTTCCTCCTTGTTTTGAAACAGTGTCTTCCTCTGTAGCCCAGGCTAGCTTTGAGCTACCGATCCTCCTGTCTTCACCTCCTGAGTGTGGGATTGACAAACATGCCCATTGTGCCCCTCCCCAGATTTATGGCTTGGAAGTTGATTGGCACTTGGAACTGAGGGGAGGACTGAATAGACGCATCTCTGGTGACTTGGCAACCAGCCTGTGGCTCCATCACCCTCTCTGTGCCCAGCTCCATGGGACGGAGCAGGTCTGAGAGCCCAATTCCCCGATGTGATGGTGGTGGGGGTCTCACTGTCAGACCATCAAACCTAACCCTGTCCAGAACAGGGCTGTATCCTCAGTCCCAAGCTCCACCCAGAGCGTGCCCGAGGGAAAGATGCCGTGGCTTCTGTGGGATTGCCTTTCTGGGCAGGAACAGTCTGGGCAAAGGCATGGAGATAGGATTTGTGGTACTCTGTCCCAGGAACCTGAAGAGGGCTGAGGTCTGAGATGTTCTCTGGCGGGGAAGGGAAGTGAAGGTGGAAAGATGGAGATACTCCTCTATTGAAGACCACTCTGACTGGGGCAGGAACATGCATACTGTTTAGCAATCCCAGCCACCTCTCCATGGCTCCCAACCCGTTAATAAGAGGGAGAAGGAAAGACACAGGCTGGCCTTCCTCACATCCTTATTCAATTGGGATTGAATTTTTTAAATCCCATAATAAAGTGACAATTTCCATTTTGTAGGCAATTCATTTTCACGAAATGACCGGGGTCGTGCCCCGCTTAGCAAAAATCATTGGCTCACGATTAAATCAAACACATAAGCTGACTTTTCACAGCGACACTTCTAGAAGGAGGGGCCATCAAGGCTCCCCTGCCCCCCCAAATAGTGTGTTGGGAGGTGGCAGGTGGATGCTGGTGGTGAGTGGGTCAGTGGCATATCTGTGACCACCCACACTGCCTCTCTGGGTGGGGGTGCTTTGTTGGTGACAAGGCCTTGTTCGTCATCCTCCAGGCCCTCTTCTCAGCTACAGGGTGGAAGGACTCTGGGTCCCCTAGTGACTTTATGGAGCAGAGATGGACTGCCTGGACTGGACGCTTAGTGCCCACACAAAGCCTGCACCACGTGGACCTTGTGAGTAAGGAGACCTCCGAGGACCAGGGATCTGTGTAAAACTAGAGAGACTCTAACTTAAGTCCCAAGTTGCAAGTGTTCAGAGTGACTCAGGGCTCAGCAAGTGCAGGGAGACCTGGATCAAGCTGAGGGACTAGTCACTAGCTGTCCCAGGGACCAGGCAAGGAGGCAGGAGTCCCAGGAAGAGTTCCCCATGAGTTGCTTCCAATGCCCAGGGTAACCAGATCCTCACCCAGGCTGCCCAGATGGCTTCCACACCCTTCCTCAGCTGGCTGTTACCTCCGCAGCTCTTCTGGGGGTGTGGTCCTGGGAATCCTCCCCAGTTCTAACATCGCAGATGCCAGCTTTGCCACCCAGTATCTGCCTGGCCATATGATGAGAATAGAAATGTCTCCATGGTGATGCTCAAGTTTGGACTGGGCAATGAGAGACTCTGAGGCCCCAGCCAGTTCTGGGGTCCAGGGGTGTCTATGTTGTTGGCTTCTATTCTAGTTCTGATTGATGGTCTAGAATCATATAGAAGAGACTCAAGCAGGGGTCTTCACGGACCCCCGTGCCTCAGTTTCCTCACACCTCACAATATCTGCCAGATGTCAGGAGTCAGTAGGGCTGATGTTGCTTCACGATAGTTAGTATTTTGTTTGCACAAGGACTCATGCTTTCTCCTTAGAAGAGTGTTGGGCCTCTTTGTCTGGGTGACATCAGGCTGCCTGGCCAAGAAACACCCTCCTTGTCACAGCCTGTCATCAATCCGGTCACTCCTGTAGTTCACGAATGACCCGGAACTGCCACGGCTGAGAGTTTCCGGCTTGCCTGCTGTGCCTGTGTGGGGGCTGGTGACGTCCCCTCCGCTTTAATTAGTGTAAAGCCACCTGGTGCGCCCAGCTGCCTGGATGCTGGTGATTAAGGGCATCACGCCACTAGCTGGGTGGGGTGCCCATGTGGTGATTGCAGGCACAGCCTGGCGCTGGAGAGCCGCAGTCCCAGGACGGCAGGAGGAGCAGGTGGGGTGCATGGGTCGGAGTTGAGTAAATGAGGGTGACCTCTCCCTAGAGGGCCAGAAGGTAAGCAACATTCGGGGACGGTTTCCTGGATTCATGGTCCTCAGAAATGTATGGCGACGAGAAGGGTGAAGGGGTCCAAGGGGCCCCATGGCATCCAAGGACCAAAGCTCTGCAAAGGAGACGGAGTAGCCCCCTCCACTCAGCTCAACCCATCCACTTAGCCAAGGCCACTGCACCTAGACCCTCCCTAATACGTCCCCTATGTATGTCCTGTGCCACCAGCCTGCCCTTCCGGGCCCCACAACCCTATTCTTGCCTGAGCAGCATGCTCGGAGTGCTGAGGATACACGAGGTGACAAATACATGCTCACTTCTCCTGGGACACACCCACTGAGTGCTGGTGTCATATTGACCGTGTGATGGGGCTATGCCCACTGACGCTAAGACTCCCACTGAGCCCTGAGGACACGCCCACTGAATGCAGGGGAGACCTCCTTGCACTAGGCAGGCATATAATATTCACCTCTGAGGGCCACATATGGAGGGTGTTCTCAAGGGTCCCTTGGGGACTGCAGGAAGCTGGGCTGGCTCAGGTAACTGGGGACAGGAGTGGTTGGAACCGGACACATTAAGCGTGTTGTGAAGTTGTTTCAGAGGTTTCCGTGTGCTGGATTGAAGCTGTGGTCACTGAAGCTGAAGTCACAGCCACAGGGCTTAGCTTGGGTGGCATAGGGATGGATTGGAGGAGCCACGTTAACGTGAGACCACAGATGTCACTAAGGGTGGACATACAGGACTTAGGAGAAAACTCAGGGGTCACCAGCATGGAAGATAGGGTGGCCAGGCTGCAGGAGAGTGATGGTAGGCTGTGGACACACATCTGGGCCACGCCTGCCCACACTGCAGGCAACACTGGCAACTGATAATTGTCCTCGTCCCTCTCTCTCTTTCACTTTAATAAATAATTTACCTGAATTACTCACACGGAAACTTCAATATTATTAAAAATTAACCAACATAAATGAGTCCGTGGTAAATAGCTGGTGTCTCTTTCGAGGGCGGGGATACTGCAGACAGCAGGAAGCCGCTCCCGGAGGTACTGGGGCAGAACAGTGAGCAGAGGGTGGGAACAAGAGGTCCTGGGGGGCAACAGGAGCCGAAATTCACACCACTGAGGTAGCCATGGCAGGAGCCGAGCCTGAAGACCGTCTCCAACTCCCCTTGCATGCTGAGCAGCCTTAAGCAAGTGCTGGCATCTCACGGGCCTTTGGCTAACTCTTGCTCAGAGGGCTGTGGGGAAGACTGAGCAGAAGGGGAAGCAGAGGCAATGAGAGATGCTGACCCTGGCATCATCTGGCGCAAGATGTTCCCAGAGCTCAGAGAGTGTGGATATAGAATACTGCGAAAGGGACTGGGGGGAGGGGGGCGGTCAGCAGCCTATAGTGGTTGCTCTGAGCACTATGCCCTGGGGTTCTCCTCAGTATTCTGTGTGTGAAGGTGTGGGGAGGGCTAGTGGTGTGTATTTGTGCAAGTGTGCGTGCATGCATGCGTGAGTGTGTGTGGGGGAGTCTAGAGGATAACATTGAGTGTTGTTCTTCAGGGAACATCCACTTTTATTTTCTTCTTTGAGACGGGGTCTCCCTGGCCTGGTGCCCATGGCTCAGGCTTGTCTGGATGGTCAGTGAGATCCTGGGATCCACCTGTCTCCAGCCTCCCTGTTCTGGGACGCCAAGTGTGCTCTACTCCCTGGCTTATTTTACTTGGGTTCTGAGGAATTGCTCACAACCTCTTGCTTGCAAGATGAGATTTTCTGACCATGTTCTCCCTCCAGCCCTACTCTGAAATTCTTTCCTCGACACTGAAAAATTAAAAACTGATTTAAAAATGTCAAGATGGGTATAATGATTAATGCTGATCTAGATTGGGGGGGGGCTGCACTTTGCCACTCATGTTTTAATTCTTTATCGGCACTGTCGTCATCATCGTCATCTTCATCTCCATCACCATCATCATCATCACCGCCTTTAAAGCTCAGCTTCAGGCAGAACGAACAGCACCAGTAGCCTCATAAATATTCTCCAAAAGCACGGGCAATCTTTTTTCCTCTTTCTTTCTTTCTTCCTTCCTTCCTTCCTTCCTTCCTTATTTATTTATTTATTTTAAATTCTTCCCTCACAGATTACATTCCAACCACAGTTTCTCCTCCCTCCACCTTTTCCCTTCTTCTTTAAGACTATTCTCACTATGTAGTCCCAACTAGCCCGCAACTCCACACGGAGACCAGGCTGCCCTCAAACTCACAGAGACCCGCCTGCCTCTGCCTCCCAGATGCTAGAATTAAAGACGTGCACCACCATGCCTGTCCAGGACATTCTTTGGTCAAGCCACAATATATGGGTCCCGTTCCAGAAACGGTGAGACGGTTCCTCACAGTTGAGTCCCATCCTGAGAACCCACACTAAGGTGAAAGGAGAAGAGTGACCCCACAAGGCTGTCCCCTGACCCCCCACCTCTGTGCTGTAGTGTGCATGCACCCATATGCACCCCATTTTATACACATGCATATGAGCACACACATAAATAATCATAATGATGATAATGATGATGACAATAAAAATAAAAACAAAAAAATAGTCTTAGGGTTTTTATTGCAGCGACAAAAACACCATGACCAAAGAACAAGTTGGGGAGGAAAGGGTTTATTTGGCTCACACTTCAGCATTGCTGTTCCTTACTGGAGGAAGTCAGGACAGGAACTCAAACAGGGCAGGATCCTGGAGGCAGGAGTGATGCAGAGGCAATGTAAGGGAGTTACTCACTGCTTTGCTTCCCCTGGCTTCTCAGTCTGCCTTCTTATAGATCTCAGCCCAGGGATGACACCACCCACCACGGGCTGGGCCCTCATTGATCACTAAATGAGAAAATGCCTTACAGCTGGGTCTCATCGAGGCCTTTCCCCAACTGAGGCTCCTTCCTCTCTGATGACTCCAGCTTGTGTCAAGGGGAAACACCAAACCAGCCAATACAGTAATAACAATAATCAACGAACCAGGTGTGGTGGTGCATTCAGAAGGCAGAGGTAGGCAGATCTTTGTGAGTTTGAGGCCAGCCTGGTCTATAGAATGAGTTCTAGGACAGCCAGGGCTACACAGAGAAACCCTGTCTCCAAAAACCAAAAAGAAATAAAATAGAAGAAAAAAAAGAAAGAAGAGAAAAGAAAGGAAAGAAGGAGGGAGGGAGGAAGGGAGGGGGGAGGGAAGGAAGGAAAGAAGGAAGGAAAGAAAGAAGGAAGGAAGGAAGGAAAGAAAGAAAGAAAGAAAGAAAAAGCTGATTGATACCTGGGGTGGCCTGAGACCCCTCATTTCTCCCTCTTTTCAGCCCTCTGTCCCTCTGTGTATGTGTGCTTGTGAGGTGCGCACGCCACACCATGTGGAGGTCAGAGGGCAACCTCAGGTGTTGGCCCTCATCTTTGACCTTGTTTGAAGTGGACACCAGGCTGACTGTTCTCCTGGTTTCCTGAGGTTCTCCTGTTGCCAGCTCACATCTGCCGTAGGAGGTCCGGGGGTTACCGGGACATGCTACCTGAGCTCACGCCCTCATGTTCACGTGATGTGCTGGTTAGTTTTGTTGTTGTGGTTGGCTTGACACAAGCTAGAGTCATCTAGGAAGAAGGATCCTCAATTGAGAAAATGCCTCCATTTGGACTGGACTGTAGGTAAGTCTGTAGCTCTCTCTCGCTCTCTCTCGCTCTCTCTCTCTCTCTCTCTCTCTCCTTCCTCCTCTTCTTCTCTACTCTTTGGCTTTTTGAGTCAGGGTCTCTCTACATAGCCCTGGTTATCATGGAACTTACTGTGTATATCAGCTGGCCTGGAACTCACGGAGATCCACCTGCCTGTGCCTCCCAAGGACAGGAATTAAAGGCGTGTGCTACCATGCCTTTCAAGAAGCATCTCTGATGAGGGGTGAGAGCTACATTTATTGTGGATATGAGAATAAGTATTTAGAATGTAGGTAAGCAATAATATTGGCTTAGACAAGTGGCTCCTCGTGTTGCAGGGTCTCTCACTGAACATGGAGTGTGCCAATTTGGCTAGACTGGCTGGCCAGCAAGCTGCAGGGATCCTAGTATTGCAACCCTCCCAGGTTTTATAAGTATAATATTATATTTTATATTATAAGTACTATATATTATATTACATTATTATGTTATTATATTAATTATATTATATTATTGTAGGTGTTTACTATTGTGTTTGACTTTTTAAAAACAAAACAAAATAAAAACCTGGATAGAGGGATTCAAACTCAGGTCCTCATGCTTCCTGGGAAAGTGCTTTACTGGCTGAGCCATCTTCATGACCCCTGGAACTTTATTGATTAATGGTTGATGTGGGAGCACCCAGGCCAGCCCAGGCCACTCTGGATGGTGCCATCCCTGATCAGGTGGCCCTGGGTTCTATAACAAAGCAGGCTGAGCAAGCCATGAGGAGCAAGCAGTCAGCAGTGTTCCTCCATGGTCTCTGTATTGGTCCCCATCTCCAGGTGTTTCTTCCTTGAGTTCTTGCTCTGGCTTCTCTCACTAATGGAGTTTAACCTGCAAGTAAAATAAACCCTTTCCTCTCCACATTGCTTTTGTCCCTGGTGCTTATCACAGCAAGGGAGAGCAAACAAGGACCTATGACAAGCACTTTCCCCACTGAGCCATCTCCCAGCACGAGTCTCCTCTCCCCAGCCCCAGGGCTACCCTGTAATTCACGGCACATGCTCAGACTCTGCCACTTACCCCAGGGCTGTCACAACGTGTCCTCTAGTCCTTCACAGGGTCCTCAACCACATATCTCTTTGGTCCCCTTAGTTCTCAGCTTCCCTCCATGAAAGCTCTCCAATACCTTATGTAATTGAATGTAAGCAGAAGCACACACCTTTGCAATCTGGCTGATTTTCCTGTAGGTACTGTTCCACTGCCTCCCCCCCCCCCCGCCACATTCCTGCCTATGTCCACGACTTAGCAAGCTGAGGCAGGAAGATTTTGAGGTCTGGTAGAGAGTTCAAGGCCCAAGTCTTGGAAACTCCACATGTACTTCTCACGCCCAGCTTCCCCTAGTTGGAAGGGCCACAGCATGCATGCCGAGTAGCTGTGACTTTCCAACATGTGACTCCACAGCCATGTCTTCTTGGCTATGGTGGGGTCCTGGGAGGGCGGATGTCACGATCTATATAAACTACATATAAACCATACCCCATGTAAACTATACTTTATGCAGTTGAATAATTCTCAATTTAAATGAGTCGGTTTTGATTGGCTAAACAGAAAATGATTGTTTGAGTGTGTGTATGCGTAAATGCATGTTCACATGTGTGGGCTCCCGTGTTCTCCCTTGATCCCGCTCCATCTTATTTACCAAGGCAGGAGGATTGAACCCAAGGTCTCTAGTTGAACTCAGAGCCTGTCTATTTACTCATCTAGAAGCCAGCTTCTTCTGGAGATTTCGTCTTGGCCTCTGAGCTCTCACCATACAGGTGAGCTGCCACGGTCACCTGGCATTTCCAGGGGTGTGTGGGATCATTCTGGTCCTTGCATTTGTCCAGCAAAATTTCTATCTACCTAGCCATCTCCCCAGCCCCAGAAAAATTGATTTAAAAAAAAAATCCCAAAGTCAGGCTAGCCTGGGCTGCATGACATCCTGCCCCTCGGAAAAACAAAACGAAGTTAGTCAAGTACTTGTTGCTCAAGAATGAGGACCTGAGGTCAATTCCCAGCATCCAAGTTAAAAAAAAAAAGGCCACCCTTGGAAGCGCCTGCTTGGACTTCCAGCAGTGGGGGTTGGAGAGAGCAGAGCCAGGTTGGTCCCTGGGTCTGGGGCTCGCTGGTCAGTCAGCCTAGCAGAGTCAGTGAGCTCCAGGCCAGCGAGTGACCCTGCCTCAGAACTAAGACAGGCCACTTCTGAAGACTGACACTTGAACTTGACTTCTGACCTCCAGAAGCACTTGCACACGCACGCCCACAACACACACACCAAACAAGACACTGCAGAGATAAAGGAGGAGACAGAGGAGGGAGAGAAGAGGAAGATGAGGAGGAAGAGGAGGAAATCCGGGCTTCCATTCAGAGCCAGGCAGGCTGGGAGTGGAGCGGGGCAGAGGCTGAGAATGCCCCTGTGTGGAGCTCAGCTGAGAGCTTTCCTGCCCAAGGCTGCCACCTGCCCTCCAAGGTAGGCAGGAGGATTTAATTAAAGCAGGCTGGCCACCTCCGCCTGGCGCAGGGGGAGAGGTGAGCGGTTGGTGCAGCCTGAGGGGTGGGGTCGCTGCTTAACTTGCCTTAGGCCTGACCTTAAATTAATAAAGTCGCATCCAGTGGATGCCCTCCCAACTCGCCTTCTGTCCCCTCCAAGCCACTCAAGGACCCTCATAACTGGTTATTAAGGAAAGTAAATAACTTGGCAGGGTTGGGGGGGGAGGTTACTGTCTTGGTCCCTGGGTGATGGCTGAAGCCCAGAACTCAGAGGTGTGGGGGAAGCACAGGAATCTCCATCTAGTCAGCCATTAAGAAAGGGATCAGGTGGGATGGATGATGCTCTGAATACTGCCTAGAGCCCGACCTGGTAGTATAAGTCAGTTGTCTTAGCTACTAGAGAGGCTGAGGCAGGAGGATCACAAGTACAAGGCCTACATATGACTTCAAGGCAATTCTGGGAAATTTAATGAGTCCCTGTTTCAAAATAAAAAGTTAAAAGAGGTCTGGTGATATAATTCAGCGGTAGAGCCCCTGCCTAGAATCCCCCAGTGAGGGACTGGGATGTGGCTCAGTGGTAGAGCACCTGCCTAGAATCCCCCAGTGAGGGGCTGGGGTATGGCTCAGTGGTAGAGCCCCTGCCTAGAATCCCCCAGTGAGGGGCTGGGATATGGCTCAGTGGTAGAGCCCCTGCCTAGAATCCCCCAGTGAGGGGCTGGGGTGTGGCTCAGTGGTAGAGCCCCTGCCTAGAATCCCCCAGTGAGGGGCTGGGGTGTGGCTCAGTGGTAAAACACCTGCCTAGAATCCCCCAGTGAGGGGCTGGGGTGTGGCTCAGTGGTAGAGCCCCTGCCTAGAATCCCCCAGTGAGGGGCTGGGGTGTGGCTCAGTGGTAGAGCCCCTGCCAAGAATCCCCCAGTGAGGGGCTGAGGCAAGGCTCAGGAGCACTACAAATGATGATGATGATGATGATGATGATGATGATGGAGGAGGAGGAGAATTAATATGAGAAGTGCATTGTGGGTTAAGGGCAAACTTAGTGATCCCCTGGAAACCTTCCCTCCCTCTGGAATGTGCAGAGGGAGTTTATTAGAGGGAGGGCTTGCTCTGAACTGGGTGCATTGCAGAGCTGAGAGTGGCCTGCTTCTATGGGCCCCCACTCTGCTGGTTCAGTAGGCCCCATGTGTATATCTGGGAAGAAACAAGCCTACAAGGCATTGAAACTATGACACGGGGCTGGAGCTGTGGCTCAGCTTGTAGAGTCCTTGTCTAATATGCACCAGACCCTGGGTTCGATCCCCAGCATCATAAACCAGGCATGGTGGTGCTCACCTGTCATCTCAGCACTGAGGAGGTGGAGAAAGAGGGACCAGAAGTTCCGGGTCATCTCCAGCTACACAGGGAATCTGAGGCCAATCTGGGCTGAGATCCTCTCTCAAAACCAATCAACCAATCAAACACTTGACCCAGTATCTTAAATGAGTCGAGTGTCTGAAGGAACACTTCTTCAGGGATGATATAGAAATTGATGAGAAGCTTTGGGGGCTCAGAGGGCACAACCCCAATTCTAACACACCAAGGGCATCTTGGGTAGACTGTTGGATAGCCCACTGTGGGTGCTTCACTGCTCCCCCAACCTGGGGTGTGCAGATCCAGGATGGAATCCTAGTACCAGGAACGGCCACCATGAATCCCCAGTGCTGGGCATGGACACCAACAATGCCCTGAAGGTCTGGTCTTCTAGCAGGCCTGCTAACTCAGTATCAAGAATGCACAGTTGAGGTGGAGAAACTGAGGCCCAGAATGGGGAAGGGACTTGTCCAAACGAGTCAGGGAGCAGCCGGCATCCAGACCCAGCACTGGTCAGTGACAGGAGCCTCACTAATCCTAGACAAGTGTTGGGTTGATTTCCCTCCGTAATGACTATGCTTCACATGATGGACACCCCCAGAACCTGCAGGTTGTCAGAGCCAGGGGTGTATGGTGAAGGCAGGGCTCCCTGAGGGCCTTGGGTTGGGGGTGCTCCCACATCACATGGCCTAGAGACAAGTGCTCAACCATGAACCCTCAGCCTCTGTCACTCTGTTACCTGTACGAGTAGGACAGAGGACCCTCCGCCCCTTTCATGTTTGAGAGAGGCCAAAGGGGCTGCAGACCATGCAAAACCTCGCCCTGATGCTCATGGGGGCTTCCAAGGATGGTGCAATGGCTGCCTGGGCCCCGACACTCACCTTGAGTCTTGCTAATTGTGAGATTATGTGAGACTGTGTGTCTCAACTCTGTGTGTGTGTGTATTCTCTCTCTGTGTGTGCATGTGTACATATATGTATTCCTAGTTGTGTATGTGCAGTTGTAGTATATGTGTATGTATGTCAGATGCATGTTTGCATGGGCTACATGTGGCATACGTATGTGGTGTGTATATGGTACATGTGTTTGGTGCCTGCAGAACGAGGACTGAGGAGGCCATCAAGCGATTTACAAGTGGCCTCCACCTTATTCCCTTGAGACAAAGACTCTCACTGAACCTACAGCTGAGCTGGCAGCCAGCAAGCCCCAGTGATCCTCCTGTCTCCACCCCTCACAGTACTGAAGTCACAGACACAGGAGAGAGCACCCCTGGCTTTTTACCTGGGTCCTGGGGACTTGAACTTAAGTCATGTTTGCACACCAAGCCATCTACCCACCATCTGGGCCTCAACTTTCTCGCAGACAAAAATGACCATCTTGACACATGTATGTCCTGCTCTGTTCCCCCCACACACACACACGATCCGGAGGGACCCAACAGCTAGCTCCAAAGGAATCAACCGTACCTTGTGGACCCTGGCGAACTCCCGAGATCGAGAGCCTTCAGTGACTGGGTATATAGAGTCCTTCCCCGGAGCACTGACTTCACTTCTGAAATAATCTGGATTCTTAAGCACAATTAGAGAGGTAACGAGGGTCAGGAACGCCTTTCAAACCCAGTTTAGCACGAAGTCCTGACGCAGGCATCGCCCAGGTGGATACTGTCAATAAAATGGATTCTCAGCCATCAGGCGCACACGGTGGCGGCGGCCCCAGCACTAATGCAGCCCAGCAGAGCTGCGGCCCGGCTTCCACCCTCCTTCATTACTGCAGAGCCTGTAACAGCTTTCGCAGAATTCATTAGGGAAAGAAAACAGTAAGATTTGAAGTTATTTGTAAACCCGACGGGGAAAACACGCGTCGTGTCTCGGAAGGAAGTGTGTCGATTTCAGACGGAGCCGTGGGGGGCTGGGAGGAGGGCAGCCAGGGAATCTGGGGGGGTGGCGAAGTCTAAAGGGAATGTGGGTCACAGCCCTGTTTCCTCACAGCTCACAGCCCCGGCTGCAGCAAGAGCCCAGAGAGGGCAGCGCTTTTCCTATAGTCACACAGCATGCAGGCTGGAGACTGAAGCAACCCGTAGGTTACCAGGAAGTCTGCCTGGGAGGGGAAGCCTCTCGGCTTCTGTTGTAATAAGTGAGTCCCCCCAATTTCCAAGACCTTGTTGTTTTGGGAATCACTCCGCTTGGCGCCCATGAACTGTGTACCTCACAGCTAAGCTAATGGGAAAGGTTCCAGGCTGGTGACCTCCTACTGGGGACTTCACGCCCCTCCTCTGAGGGAGGAGTGCCATGCTTCCAGTTTCCAAGTATGGAGTCTGGATATCTGAGAGGTGATAGGCCTGCCCATGGTCACCTGGTGGGGTGCAGGGATAAAGTCGGCAGGGGAGAAAGGTGCGTTTTGGCTCAGGTTTTCAGAGGGTTTCTATCCATGGGGGTTGGGGGGAGCCCTGGCAGGCTGGTTGATGCGTGCGAGACTGGACAAGCTGTTCTCATTACTGTGGCTGGGGAAGCAGGGAGCGGCAGAGAGTGTGTCTGGGGGGTCTCAAGGTAGGCAGCGGCAGCCCCCCCCCCTCCTGCGTAGCCATGTATTTCAGGAGGTGGTCACATGCCCCTGTGACCAGGACATGAGCACCAGGTGGAGGAAGAAAGGCAGGGAAGAGACAGGTGTGTCACTGGGGGTGGAGGTAGGGGCAGCAGCAAGAGGCCCTTTAGCAGAATCCTGCATGCAGCTCCCTAGCCTAGAGAGCAGGAGTTGTAGAGCAGATGGAGCTGCCCCAGCTCCAGAGGAAGCACAATTAAAGGAGACAGCATTGGAAGCCAGGTTTGGGAGTGCACACCTTTAATCCCAGCCCTCCAAAGGCAGAGGCAGACGGATCTGTGTGGATTGGAGGTCAGCGTGGTCTACCTAGGAAGTTCCAGACTAGCTGCAACTATATAGAGAGATCTTGACTCAAAAAAAAAAAAAAACCAGAAAAAGAAAAAGAAAATAAGAAAGAAAGGAAGGAAGAGAGAGAGAGAGAGAGAGAGAGAGAAAGCAAAGGCTGGATTAGCTAAATTTCAGTTTCTCTGAATAGACTGCCTGATGGAACAACTTGAGGGAGGGAAGATTTATTTGGAGGTCAGGCGGTCAGGCTGGGGAGGTGGCCCAGCCAGTGAACTGCCACACAAGCATGAGGACCCGAGTTTGGATCCCAGCACCCTTGTAAGAAGCCAAGGGTGTCAGCATTCTCTCACCCCAGCACCAGAGAGGCAGACACAGGACTGGGAGTTTTCTAGCCAACTAATCTGGACACATGGGTGAGTCCCAGTTTCAGTGAGAAAGCCTGCTTCAGAGAAGTAAGGTGGTCAGGGAGATGGTTCTGCTGGTACAGGCACTTGCCGCACAAGGCTGTCGACCTGAGTTTATCCCTCAGAGCCCATGGTGGAAGGAGAGAAGCAACTCGTCAAAGTTGTCCTCTGACCTCCACATGCATGTCCTGGCATGTACACACACATGTACAAGTGCATAAACCACACACACGTATGCACACATGCGTGTGCATATAACTTGGTCATACCAATGCATTTTGGCTCACAGTTTCTGAGGCTTTCAGTCCACTACGGCAGGGAAAGCATGGCAGAGTGGGCCAGCTCATGGTGGTGAGAGTCTGGTTAAGTGTCCCCATACCATGGTGGACCAGCAAGCAGAGAAGAGCAGGAACCAGGGCTGAGGTTAGAACTCTCAAAGGCCTGCAACAGAGACCCACTTCCTTTAACCAGGCTCCACCTCCTAAAACGCTCTGCAGCTTCCGAAAAATTGCCTCCAGCTGGGCACCCAGAATTCAACAGGAGCCTGTGAGGGACAGTTCACATCCCAACCATAACAGGGGCTGAAGGGTCACCATTCCCAGTCAGAGATGGGACAGACTTCACCGGGGCAGTGGGGATTGTGAGGTGGGTGGTGGATGATCAAACTCCCTGGTGGGAGTCTCTGCCGTGGCACCCACCTGAGGGCCCACAGGTGGGGACTTGGTGGAGACTCCAGTCAAGCTGGAGTGACAGATCAGGGCCATCATTGTCCAGGATCCTCCTGCATCTGTGTTCAGCCCAGGCCTTGAGTCCAGATCCGGAGTGACTGTCACCATCACTCAGGGTCCTCCCTCTAGGAAGATCTTTCTCCTAGGCTGGTCCTGGCCTCCCTGAGAGTCTGCCC
The DNA here is from genome assembly GCF_018167655.1 of Microtus oregoni. NCBI lineage: Eukaryota > Metazoa > Chordata > Mammalia > Rodentia > Cricetidae > Microtus > Microtus oregoni. The sequence goes on from NW_024543062.1 coordinate 3,576,190, forward strand.
TTGGGCTGAGGGTCAGGTCCTCTTTTGGGAATCGGGATCTTTTTGACCCAGAATCTAGGTGTCAGTGGGGAGCAGTGGGATGAACCATCTTTCCTGTGCTGAGTTCACTCCCGGGCGTAGGAGGAGCCCCTGTCTCTTCAGGTCAGAGGAAGGAAGCCAGATCAAAGTTGGAGTTTATGATCCGAGCTCGGCAGCTGACGGAACAGGCTGGTGTGGGCTGCGGGGTGGTTCTGGGATCCATAGACCTTGTCTGTGCCTAGGGGTGGGGGACCATTGCGGGTGGAGACTGGGAAGAGTTTGGGAGTGAGGGTACCGCTGAGGTGCCAGGTAGGGCTGGGAGTTCTAAATCTGCCGAGCCACTTTTTCAGATGGAGAAAATAAGACTGACTTAGATGAATCACTTAGGGCCAAGTCAGGAATAACCCATAGCCAGCTAGGGTTGCCACCCCACCAGCGGCTCACAGAAGGCAGGACCAGCTGCAAGCGGGAGAGTAGGTACAGCTGGGGTCCCAGGCTGGTGCCATGGCACATGCAGACAGGACCAGGATGTAAGCAGTCTAACTTTGCTCTGCAGAGGACCCAGGGGAGCCCTGAACCTGGCTCTCCAGCAGGTTCTCTCTGCCCCTTACCCTGGCCTGGGGGTTGGATTCACAGGTGACCTGGTTAGGGGTCTGTGGCGATACAGTGCTGAGAGAGGCCCCTCTCTACCTTCCTTCTTCACTTCCTCCCCTCTCTTTTTCTTTTTCATCTATCTTCTTTCTCCCCATTCTCTCTCTCTTGCCATTCTCATTTCATCCCCTCTCCCCCTCCTTTCCTTTCTCTTTTATTTTTTTCCCCTCTTTTTTCCCTCTGAGAAAGGGTTTCACTGCGTAGCTCTGTCTGTTCTGAAACTTGCTCTGTAGACCAGGCTGGCTTCGAACTCACAGAGAGCTTCCTGCATCTGCCTCCCCAGTGCTGGAAATTAAAGGCGTGCGCCACTATAGACCCACCCTTTCTCATTTCTTCTCTCTTTTTCTTTCCCCTTTCTCTTTCCTTTCCATCTTCCTTCTTCCCATCCTCCTTTCTCCTCTGTCTTCTCTCTAGTCTTTTTCTTTCCTTCTCCTGCCTTTTCTTTCTCCCTTCTCCTCCTCTGCCCCCTCTCTCTTTTCTTGCTATCCTCACTCTCACCCCCATCAAACCCTCCCCTCGAGTCCTTTCCCAATCCCTGCATCCCCACGGTGTGCCCTCCTTGACCCCAGGCTGAGCTTCCCACTCTAAATGAGCTCAGGCCTCTCTTTAGTCCTGCTTACACCAGGGACCTAGCTTATGGAGGCAGTAGTGACAGGCCCCAGAGACCTTTACCCCAGGGGTCCCCAACCATGAGCTCCTATGGTGTCCCTTCCTGCAGCCCATATACTCTGGACACTCTAGCCATTCCTTGGGGGCTGCCTGAGGCTGCCCAGTTAGTTAGAGAAGTGGGAACAGACCCAAAGCATTGCATGTGGTACTCAGAAGAAGGCCCTGGAGTCCCTAGCCACCATCCCTCCCTAAGGTTGACCCCCAAACCTAGCACGGAGAGCAACACGCTCCTTCCTCATCCTTCCCCGCAGCTGGTCATCTCTGGACCACTGACTTTTCTCACTGCCAGGCCCTTGGCCCTGTGCTGTCTTATCTGGGTATGTTCTCTCTCTCTCTCTCTCTCTCTCTCTCTCTCTCTCTCTCCAAGGAACCTGCAAAGTCTTGCTCACTGCCACTTTCTCCAGAAGCAAGACCCAGTCGGGCTGATGTGTTCTACAGGCCCCAGATCCTGGCTTAACTGCACGGTGTGGGCCTTGCCACCTGGCGGGGACTAGTCTATTCTCCCACAGATGACACGTGCAGGAGCCAGGACGCCGCACCCCCACCAAGGTCAGACCAGCGCCAAGGGTTCCAGCTCCGGCAGTGACTGCTGCGACAGGACTCCTTCGCATGCCAACGTTGCATCTAAGGCTCCCAGTGACCCTCTGGCTCAACTCCCATTGTCCCTTTAGCTAGAGAAACTGAGGGCTGACATAAGCAAGCCCCTCCCTCTTCTGTTTCCCTGTGCAGCAGAGGCCACCTGCCTAGAAGCATCTAGAGAGAGTGGGTCTGGGCTGGGGAGACAGCACACTCAATAAAACACCTGCCACGCAGTCACGAGGATCTGACTTCCATGGCAAAAACACGCTTAAAAAAACGCAGGCATGGTGGTGCCCTCTTGGAATCTTGGAGCTGGGTGGATCCCTGGGGCTTGCTAGTCAGCCAGTCTAGTTGAATTGATCCATTCTAGGGCAGTAAGGACCTGCCTCAAAAATAAGACGGAAGGTGCCTGAGACAGAACATCCAAGGCTGACCTTCAGCTACAACACTCATAAACACGTGCACACACACACACACACGCACACAAACATGCATACATACACACACCTGCACACACATGTACTCACATACACACAAGCACATGCACACACACATGAGCTCACAGAGGGGTGAATTTCAATTCAATCCGTATACAATTACCCAGGCACCCCACCCCCATGATAAGGCTCTGGAGAGTCTTCGTTTTTCACCTAAAAGTTCCATCGACTGCCTACCAACATGGGGGATCAGGTCCTCTTGCACAGGTGGCCTGTGTGCCAGGTGCTGGCCTCCTGAGGAGTCGTGGGTCCACTGAGGCACCAGCAGCGCGCCACCATGGGTTCCCAGATCATCACATTGTAGGGAATGTTTGTGTCCAGTTGTGTCCACTGGAGTGCCATCTGGCCCCTATTCTGCCCAGCTTGCAGAGTGTCAGGGTTTCCCCTGCACCCCCATCCCCCATAGTTCTGCTGGCTTTTCAGGGAAGGCGGAGAATCTGACAAGAGACTTCTCACGCGACCACCAACTTCAGGGACTACAGCGGCCTGTGCAAAGGTGCTGTGGTCTCTGGGAAGCTGTGGGGAGTGTGCTTGGGGTTCAGCTGCTGGGATTTCCTGGATGGCTCTGTGTGTGTCATGGAGGACTCGCCTGTCCCTTCAGCAGCCCCATCCCCTGTCCTAGCCCCTCTCGAGGCTCCACCCCTCCAGCCTTTGCTGATGGCATGCCATGTATGAAGTTGCTCACTTCACAGACAACCCGTGTTAAACTGGAATTGAAAAACCAGGCAGTCTCACATAGAACGTGCTGTTGGGCTTCCTGTAAAACCCTGACAGATCTCCAGAGGCAATGTCAGCTGGTGGTGTGGGCCAGGCCTGTCTATGCCCGGGGTCTGGATTCTGCATGACAGGCTTCTAGGTCAGGTTGTCCAGGTTGCACACTTAGCTCATTCTCCACCATGCTGCATAGGCCAACAGCACTCATATTTGCTCATCTCTTGAGGTATTCCGGAGTGTCATCATGGAACTACCCCCATCCATTTCCCTGCCACCCCAAGTCGGCAAAGGCATGGGCTGTGAGCAGCTGTCACCCATGTGTGGCTCAGGTGACATTGTAGCCCATAGCTCTAACTCTCAGCCTAGATAGATGATCAGAATGGATGAATGGTCTAAAGTTCACCCCAGAGGCTTCAGGTGCAGCCCGGGATGGGGGACACATCACTGTTGTCCCTGGAAGTCCCAAGGCCTGGGGGAGACAAGTGGAGCCAGCGCTCAGCAGAAGGGACCACTGATGCATCCTCGAAGCCCCCCGGAGGACAGAGTTACACCGGTCGCTGCTCTGCGCTCCTGGGAATGCTGTGTGTTGGAGCCGGGTGCTGACAGATTGCCACAGCAGGTTAATAAGTGCGTGCCTTCCTCCTAAAGGCTAATGCAATATTAATCAGCCTGGTGTGGTCAGCAGAAAACGCTCAGCAGCCGCAGAGTGAGAGGCCTTTAATTAATTCTCCTGTGGAGGGTCTGGCAGGGGGCCCCCACCCTGCCACTCTCTGTCCCACCCCACCCAGGAAGCCATCTGCACTGGCCCAGGCTTCTGAAAAGCCTGTTGGTTGCTTGTACCCTGTCTGCTCCCATCCTACAAGGCCAGGAAGGGAAGTGTGTGGGCGGGGAAAGGTCACCTCTCTGATCACCCTCAGCCCAGATTGCTTCCTTGTTTGGACCCTGCTGATGCAGGGGAGTTCCACCTGTCCATCAGCTCAGGGTGGGGCTCTCAGAGCCAAGGCTGAAAGACTGTGGACCTGACAGGCCAGGTGTGGATCTGCTGATAAAGCTTGGTACAGGTCTGTCAACCCCTCGACTTCTGAGACGAAGGCAAGAGGATAACACATTCAAGGCTATCCTGCTCTACAGAGTAAGTTCCAAGCTGTCCTGAGACACTTAGCCAGATTTTGTCTTGAAATAAAAAAGTAAAAAGAGGATTGGAGATACAGCTCACAGGTAGAGCCCCTGCCTAGAATCTCCTGTGAGGGGCTGGGGTGTGGCTCAGTGGTAGAGCCCCTGCCTAGAATCCCCCAGTGAGGGGCTGGGGTGTGGCTCAGTGGTAGAGCCCCTGCCTAGAATCCCCCAGTGAGGGGCTGGGGTGTGGCTCAGTGGTAGAGCCCCTGCCTAGAATCCCCCAGTGAGGGGCTGGGGTGTGGCTCAGTGGTAGAGCCCCAGCCTAGAATCCCCCAGTGAGGGGCTGGGGTGTGGCTCAGTGGTAGAGCCCCTGCCTAGAATCCCCCAGTGAGGGGCTGGGGTGTGGCTCAGTGGTAGAGCCCCTGCCTAGAATCCCCCACTGGAAGCTGTGAGATGCATGGCCTAGTTATATAAAGCACTTGTCTAGCATGTGTGAAGCTCTTAGTCTCATCCTCCCCTTAAAATGAAAGAATTATTGGCACATTCTGAGCAGAGCTGGAAGGACGGGAGGGGCAATGTCTGACCCCAGCTTCCTCATGTACCATCTGGTGACCATTAGAGAAGGCCCTGCCTACTCCTGTCATCTCTAGGACTGACCTGGTGCCCAGGGGCAGTTAGGCTGCTCAGCAGGGTCCCACAAGACCTAGTGGAGGACTAAAGATCCAGCTGAGTAGCAGGGTTGCCAGACCACCGAGAGGGACAGTCACAGCAGTGGGTCTCCGTGTGACCTCCCAGACTAACTCGGGAAGGTCACACTGAGGCTGCCGTGGAGAAGGGAGCTTGAGGGAAGGGGCAAATGCTGTAGCCAGCACTCTGCACATGCTGGGCCTGGGTCCCTGACCCGGAGACCACACTGCCCACGATCAGAATGGGGTCTTGGTGGAGCCTGCGGAGGCAGAGGCATCACTAAGACACCATGATGCTGCCTTGGGTGGGAGACAGCGACAATGACTCTAGTCTCTCTCTTGGACCATGGTTCTCCCCCAGGGCCCTGTGTCCCAGTGTCAGGTCAACCTCTCCAGAGGTGGGTCAGGGGGTCCCCACACCTGGCTCTGAGCTCCGGCCATGTTAATCTCTTTTTTATTTATCTGAAGCCGCCTGGACACGCTGCTTGCGAGTCCAGAGTAATTAGGGGTTCCCGCTGATGGATCGCACTGGAGGGACGCGTTGGTTATTTATTACCGAGTCACTTGCCGGAAAGGTTAGGGGCTGAGAAGTAATTATTTTTCCTTCCTCTCTGCCCCCCTCCCCAGATTTGCAGCCTAAAAGGGGCATTTTACAGGAAGCTGGTTGGCGATCTGGAGTTCTCCATCCTAAGGCAGGTGGGCCTACAGTCTGGGCTTGCCTGGAAAGATGCAGGGTCATGGGGATCCTCTGGGAAACTGTGTGTCTCTCTCTCTTCTATTACCTTGCTCTTTGTCCACTCCCTATTTGAGGGCCCCTAGGGGAAAAAAAGCACTGATTTCCCTGTGAATCCACTCCCATGGGAGATCTGGGGCACCTCAGAGTGGACTATTGGAGCCAGACTGGATGAAGACAAGGACCGAGTGACCTAGGATGCTGGTAGAGCAGGTGCAAAGGCCCTGGGTGGGGCTGGGCTGGTGGGACTTCGACAAGGAAAGGAAGACAGTGTGATGGGTACAGGGGACTGAGAAGAGGTGTGGCCATGACTTGGACCTCAGGACTTTGTTCTAAGCATCTAGAAACATCTTGAGGGTAAGGAGTGCAAACCACGTAATCCATTTCCTCTTTTTACCTGGTCAGATTACAGCATCAACACTGCAAAGCTCGGGCTAGGGAGATGGTTCAGATGATAAACTGCTTGCTGCACAAACATGAGGACCTGGTCTCAATTCCCAGAACCCATCTAAAAAAAGGTAGGCATGGCCACATGCATAGAGTTGGGGAGGCAGAGACTAGTGGATCCTTGGGGCTCGAAGGCCAGCCAGCATAGATTACTTGGTGAGCTCTAGGGCAGTGAGAGACCCTGTCTTAATAGTAACAATATGGACAGCTACTGAGAAAGACACCCAAAGTTGACCTTTGACTTACACATACCACACACACACACACACACCTTTAGTGCTTACTCTGTCTCTCTAACCTGGCCTGGCCAAACCTCACTTTCACTTCCCATCTTCAGTAGCATGTTTTACCATCAGGCAGGGACCTGCCCCAGGCAGCTGTGTTCCTCTAGAAAGCGACTAGTCCCAGGACACAGAAAGTCCAGTGTGGTACCCTCCCCCCATAAGCTCATGGTTTGAATGCTTGGTCCCCATCCCCGACTTGTGGCACTGTTTCTTGGAAAGTTTAGGAGACAGGTCCTCACTGGAGGAAGTAGGTACTTGGGGATGGCTCCTTGTGGGTCATGGTATCAAAGCAGCCATCACTTCCTGTCTCCCTTTCGATGCTTCCTGTCAGCCATGAGGTGAACGGCTTCTGCCAGCTGCCCCTACCACTGTATTGCTTGCCTCATGACAGGAAGGGCGGGCCACACAGAAGTGACCCCTCCGAAATCCTGAGTCCAGATGAACCTGTCCTCACATAAGTAGCCTGCGTGGGCAATTTTGGTCACTGTGATAGGGTATAACTAGAACATTTGATTGGACCAGCTTCAATAGCACAGGAGGTTTGTTTTCACCTAGAGCTGCAGGCTAGGGTAGATCTCCTCCTTCAGACATGGTTTGAGCAGGGCTCAGCCATTACCAGGCTCTGAGTGGTAGATCATTTTTTTCCCCAAGATGTCAATTCAGCCTCAGGCTCTGGAAACTGGCCACAGAGTTTACTTCCAGCAACGACAAAAGCAGGAAGGACTAGATTTTTGCTCCTACTTGAAATGTCTACTGTGTTCTTTTGTTGTTGTTTTGTTTTTTAGACAGTCTCTCTGCACAGCCCAGGCTGTTCTGGAACTCACTCTGCACACCAGGCTGGCCTTGAACTCCCAGAGATCCACCTGCCTCTGCCTGCTGAGTGCTGGGATTAAAGGCATGCACCACCACCACTGCCTGGCTTTTGCTCCTATTTGAAATAGCACCACAGAAAATTTAAAGGCCTGGGACAGCTCACTAGAGAGTTGAGAACAAGCATCTACTCACCTGCGACAGGACACCAATGACGGACCAAAGTAAGGACATCACCAAAATCCAGTTTGGTGAACAAATGAGTGTTTTGGATTCCTTGCAGGAGTGTGAGTGAGGGGTCTCTTAGAGGAGCAGGGACAACTGAGAAGTCATGACATTACTGTAAGCAAAACAATCTGGTGGTAATTACGTCAGTTATCCAGGTTCTTAAGCCACCTGTGAGGCCATGGAACTGAGGGTGGGGCTTGGGTCACAAATATTTGGCAATAGTAAATGATTTCTAAAGGTGCACTGATTAAAAATGAATTTAGGGTTAGGCGTGGTGGTGCACATCTTTAATCCCAGCATTTGGGAGGCAGAGGCAGGTGGATCTCTGAATTTGAGGTCAGCCTAGTCTACGTAGGGAGCTGCAGGACAGCCAGGGCTGGGACTGGAGAGATTGCTCAGTGGTTAAAAACATTTGCTGCTCAGTCAGAAGGAGCGGAGGTCAGTACTCAGCACCCAGGTCAGGCAACCCACAAATGCCCATGACTCCAGCGCCAAGTAATCCAGCTCCCTCTTCTGGCCTCTTTGAGCACTGCATGTGCACACACACACACACACACACACACACACACACACTAAGTTTTAAAAGCTTTAAACTTTAATATTTATTTTTTTACTTAAAAAATTTGAGTTGCTGACTTGAGTTTCATAATAAAAATGTTGAAATGAACTTTGACTTGGGATTAGGACAGACTTTCCAATAAATTCCTAACAGTTCTAAACCTGTGTCTGCCAGCTTGGGCTGTGTGTTTATGTGAAGTGGTGTTCTCTTGTTGATGATTATAAAATCAAAGTATTACCGATTCTGAAAGGTGCCAAAGATGCTCTGTGTCCTGCATTATCAAATATTAGCCAAGATTTAATTTTTAGATTGATTTTATTTTGAGTTATATGTGTGCATGTGCACATGAGTGTAATAGCTGGCAGAAGCCAGAAGAGGGAGTCGTATTTCCCCGGAACTAGAGTCACTTGTAGTCATGAGATGCCGGATGTAGGTTCTGGGAACCAAACTCCAGGCTCCTTAAGCCATCACTCCAGCCCCACAACTTAATTCTTCATATAAACCAAGTATGTCCAGATCATCAGTATGAAATTTTGCTTTTTTTGTCTTTAATAATTGATGAAAATTGTGTTTATACCAGAGGGCTGCTTTAAAATAAATCTCTCAATATTTATTACTAGCAATGTCTGATCTACGTACCTACCTTATGCATCTGTGATTGGATAAAACTGTCATGAAGGTGGTTTGAAAGAAAATGGTCCCCAAGGGGAGTGGCACTATTAGGAGCTGTGGCCTTGTTGGAGAAGGTGTGGCCTTGTATGAGGAAGTGTGTCACTGTGGAGGCAAGCTTAGAGGGTTCATATATGCTCAAGCCCCATCCAACATCTGAGGCCACTTTCTGTAGCCTGTGCAGGATGTAGAACTCTCAGCTACCTCTCCAGCACCATGGCTGCCTGCATGCTGACATACTCCCAGCCTCCATGCTTCCCACCATTTTAACAATGCACTAGACCTCGGAAACTATAAGCCTCCACTTCACTCAAATGTTTCCTTTCTAAGAGTTGCTGTGGTCATGGTGTCTCTTGCAGCAATAGAAGCCCTGACTAAGATAGGTGGTGACAATAAGGCTGCCAACACTTCCTTGTGGAAGGAGCAGGCTCATTAGACCTTTACCTGGGACCCCAGCCCCCACTCCCTCCTGCCCAGCTGCCCAGGGTCTTGAAGGTGCAGGAGAACACGGGAGGAGGTAGGGTGACTGGGGTGGGGACTCCAGAGTTGCCACCTCTATGCATAGTCGCCCACACTGGTGGGGTGTGTTCAAGTGGACAACTAGCTCCTTGGAGTCCCCCGTGCTCCAGTGAGTCACCCCAATGACCTCACTGGTTCTGTAAGATGGACCAGGGTGGAATCCTTTCTTTGGTCTATTGGTGCCCTCCCTGGAGTCAAGAGATGGCTTTTCAGGAAAAACCACACAAAGAGCATACATCTGAGCAGAAAGCTGGGCAGAGAGGCCCTTGGATATTTCTCTGGGTCCATAGCTTAAGTGCTCAGTACTCCACTGAAAGAGAATCATCTAGAAGAGCTAGAGAGCAGTGCCCACTGCTGACGTGGAATCCTGAGGCATCTGGTTGCTCTCAGTAGACTAATGCTAGGAAAAATTTTCTATGCACAAGGCCTCAGGAAGAATATTCTGGAAGAAATAATTCCCACCAGACTACGATCTGTCCCAGGTGCACAAAGCCATTAAAACCAGAGAGACCGGAAAGGATCATGGTATCCAAGCACCTCACATGTAGCCACAGGAACACGAAGTTACCTAGCAACCAATGATGTAAAGACTGGCATCCAATCCAATCGGTTTTTATTTATTTATTTTTTTAATAGAGCAGAGTCAGAGCCACAGTGAGAAGACTCAGTCAACAGAAACTGCAGGGCTGGGAGAATCTTTGGCGGGGGGCGGGGGGGGGGGTAAGTGCTTCTTGCCTCACAAGCTTGAGGACCTGGGTTTGGATCCCCAGGACCCATGTTAAAAGTTGTGTGTGGTTGCACATGCATGTAATCCCAGAGAGGCCCCATCCCAAAAAACAAGACACTGAGCTCCTCATTCACACAACACACACACACACACACACACACACACACACACACAGAGAGAGAGAGAGAGAGAGAGAGAGAGAGAGAGAGAGAGAGAGAGAGAAAACTGGCCTAGAACTGACATGTTATAGGTATTAGAAAATACAGAAATACAGGCAAGGACGCTGAATCATTGTAAAATCATTGTAACTGTTCTTTTTAATCTTTTATGCACGCATGTGTGTACGTGTGCATGCACACGCTTGCGGGCCTCTCTCTGTGTGTGTGTGTGTGTGTGTGTGAATACTACATGAGTGTCGGTACCTGTGGAGTCCAGAAGAAGCCATCTGAGTCCCGGGGAACTGGAATTTCAGATGGTGGTGAGCTGCCTGTAGTGGGTGCTGGGAACTGAACTCGGGACTTCTCAAAGTTAGTTACTCTTCTGTTGCTGCCATAAAACACCCTGACTAGTTCCGTAACGATGGAAGAACTAGGTTATTTTAGTTTATAGCTTCAAAGGTAGTATCCCTCCAACAGAGGGGTCCAGGGAGCAGCAGGCATGGGGGGGACAGGAAACTGAGGGAGTCACATTCTCAACTGGGAGTGAGAAGCAGAACTGGGGTGAGGGCATCAAGTTTCAAAGCCTGCTCCCAGTGACATCCCTCCTCCATCAAGGCTTCCTCACCTCCCCAGACGGAGGCTGCTTGAGCCTGTTGGGGGCTATTCTCATTCAAACCACCACACTCTGGAAGAGCAGCAAGGGTTTTTACCCGAGTCTTCTCTTCCGCCCCTTCGCCCCTTCGTTGGAACTGTCCTATGCCTGTTATATTGGAAAGGAAGCATCCCGAAGAGGCTCATGTTGGGAGCTTGGTCCCAGCTGGTGTGACTGCTTGGAAAGGTTCCAGAACTCTTAGGAGGCAGAGTTTGGCTTGAGGTAGGAAGACCCTGGGGTGGTGGGTCTCTGTGTTTCATCCTGCCTCTCTTTCTATGCTTCCGGTCAGCAATGACATGAAGAGGCGCGCGGCTACACACTGCCGTCAGTGTGATGCTCCACCCAGACAGATGGGTGAAACTGACTGGGGAAGGGGCTAGTTCTCGCCTACCTGGCACACCTGGAAAGAGGAAACCTCAACCGAGGAATTTCCCCCATAGGACTGGCCTGTGGGTGTGTTCATGGGAGGTTTCCTTGGCTGCTAGCCCTCCCACTGTGGGCTGTGACTTAGGCAGGAGGGCGGGCAGTGGTGGCACATGCCTTTTAATCCCAGAATTTAGGAGGCAGAGGCAGGTGGATCTCTATGAGTTTGAGCCTAGCCTGGTCTCAGAGCTAGTTCCAGGATAGCCAGAGCTACACAAAAGAAACCCTGTCTCAAAAAAAAAAAAAAAACAAAAACAGGGCTGGAGAGATGGCTCAGAGGTTAAGAGCACTGGCTGCTCTTCCAGAGGTCCTGAGTTCAATTCCCAGCAACTACATGGTGGCTCACACCATCTATGAGACCTGATGCCCTCTTCTGGTGGGCAGGCATACATGCAGACAGAACATTGTATACATAATAAATAATTAATTAAAAAAAACAAAAACAAAAAAGAAAGAAAGAAAAGTGGCTGAACATGGGAGCAGCAAGCAATCAATTTTCCTCCATGGTCTCGGCTTCAGTTCTTGCCTTGTGTTCCTGCCCTTGCTTCCCTTGGTGATGAGCTGCAGCCTAGAAGAGGAAATAAGCCCTCTCTTTCCCAAGTGTTTTTGGTCATGGTGTTTATCTCAGTGACAGAAGGCCAACTAAAGCAATGACCATGAGTGGAGCCCCCTGAAACCATGAGCCCAGATAAAGTCTTCCACCACTACACTGTTTCTATTAGAGACTTGGATCACAGCTATGCGAAAGTGATTAAACAAATGCATCATTCAGAAAGCTAATGGAAGGCAGGAAAAGAATGAAAAAAAAAAAACCCAAGGGGTTGGGGAGGCTCAGTGTAGTGCTCGCTGCATAACATGAGTGCCTGAGTTCAGATGCCTGGATGCCACTTTAATAAGCAGGATTGATGGCATGTGCCTGTGATTCCAATGTTGGGGAGGGGGAGATAGGGACGAATGGGTCCCTGGGGCTCACTGGCAAGTCAATCTAGCTGAATCAGAGCATTCTAGGTGAGAGAACCTGCCTCAAAAACTAAAATGGAGTTGCTGGGCGGTGATGGCGCACGCCTTTAATCCTAGCACTCGGGAGGCAGAGGCAGAGGCAGGCGGATCTCTGTGAGTTGGAGGCCAGCCTGGTCTACAAGAGCTAGTTCCAGGACAGGAACCAAAAAGCTACGGAGAAACCCTGTCTCGAAAATCAAAAAAAAAAAAAAAAACTAAAATGGAAAGTGATTGAAAAGGACACCAGACGTTGACCTCTGGTCCCCATGTACACCTGTATAAGCAAGCACACCCCCATACACTTGCACACATGCATGCAACACACAGAGAGTAAAGATAAAAAGACCCCGACTGAACTTGTGAGCATGAAACTGCGATGCCTTAGGAAAAGAGTGAACCTAGGCATCACCAGTCTACAGCATGCGAGACACGTCTGAAGACGCTACCAGAGGACTGGGAACCACTGGGCTGGCTACTTTTGTATAACCATGACCAAAATATCTGAAAGAGACAATTTCTGGAAAGGAGGGTCTGTTTTGGCTCACGGACTTCAAAGGGTTTCAGTCTAGTATGGTGGGAGGCCACTGCAGAACAGCTCAGCTCATGGCATCAGGAGTGTGTGGCGGAGGCCCACTCACGTCAGGATGGAGCAGAGAGCAGGGAGAGGCCAGAGCCATGGGTGGATCTCACAGTCCAAAGCCCACCCCTAGTGACCTGCTCCTGCCAGCCAGGCCCCACCTTCTAAAGGCTCCACAGTCTTCCAAAATGGTGCCACAAGCTAGGGACCAAGTGTTTCAAACACACACCTGTGGGGGACACTTCAGAATCAAATTATACAGCAATGCCTCTCTTTGGAGACAGGGTTTCTCTGTGCAGCCCTGGGTGTCCAGAACTCGCTCTGCAAGTCAGGCTGGCCTCAGACTCACAGAGATCTACCTGTCTCTGCCTCCCTAGTGCTGGGATTAAGAGCGTGTGCCACCACTGCCTGGCACAATGACTTTTTTAAAAATGAAAAGAGCAACCATTCTCTGTGGAACAACTTTGAGAAGTTCCTGGGGTGTGGTGAGCAGACGTATTTTGTTGATGATTAATAGTGGGGAAAAAATGTGTACCGGAGACAAATAGTTCTTCAATAGGAATCTCAGTGGGGGAGGCGTTTCTCAGTCAGGAAAGTGCGCCACACAAGCCTGGGGACCTGAGTTCAGGTCCCCAGAATCCAAATACAAAGCTGGGCTTGTGGGACAGGAGAGATGGCTCAGCAGTTCAGAGCGCCAGCTGCTTTTTCTGAGGACCCTGATTCAATTCCCAGCGTCTACAGGCAGCCAATCGCCTGTGACTCCGATCCCAGGGGCACCCATCACCATCTTCTGTTTTTTTCTGGGTCCTACCTGCATGTGGAACATAGACATACACATAAAATTTAAAAAGGAAAACCTGGGGTTTGTTGCTTTCCGTGCTGGAAGGGCAGAGCTAGGAGGATCCCTGGTGCTCACTGGTTAGCAAGTCTTGCCAGTCTGGTGAGCTCCGGGTTCAGGGAGAAATCCTGTTTCAAAACACATAGTGGAAAAGGATAGCGGAGGATTCCTGCCATGGGCATTTGGCTCCCACATGCGTGTTCACACACATGAACATGCACACATGCGTACACTAAAACACATGTGCACAAAGGAGTTCTTTTTAAAAAATTTTATTGATTTTTATTGAGCTCTACATTTTTCTCTGCTCCCCTCCCTGCATCTCCCCTCCCCTCTTCAATCCTCTCCCAAGGTCCCCATGCTCCCAATTTACTCAGGAGACCTTGTCTTTTTCTACTTCCCATGTAGATTAGATCTATGTAAGTCTCTCTTAGTGTCCGCATTGTTGTCTAAGTTCTCTGGGATTGTGATTTGTAGGCTGTTTTTCTATGCTTTGTGTTTAAAAACCACTTATGAAGTGAGTACATGTGATAATTGTCTTTCTGGGTCTGGGTTACCTCACTCAAAATAATGTTTTCTAGCTTCATCTATTTGTCTGCAAAATTCAAGATGTCATTAATTTTTTCTGCTGTGTAGTACTCCATTGTGTAAATGTATCACATTTTTCTTATCCATACAAAGGATTTCTTAAAACCTCAATGTAAGGGCTGGAGAGATGACTTCATGGTTAAGAGCACGTACTGATTCTCCAGAGGTCAATTCCCTGCATCCATATTGAGCTGCTCACAATCCCCTGTAACTCCAGCTCTAGGCAATACCCTCCTTTGTGGCCTCTGAGGATACCTTCACCCACACATGTGTGCATACTCCCTGTGATGGCTATTCTTGTCTGTCAACTGGACTACATCTAGAATTAAACTGAAACTCAAATGGCTGGGAACACCTGTGAAGGATTTTTTCTTAATTAAATAATTTGAAGTCAGAAGACCTGCTTCTAATCTCAGTCTTTAAGGTGGGAAGATCCACCTTTAATATAGATATTTTTATGGGAAGATAAACCTTTAACCTGGGCCACACTTTTTTGCTGGCAGCCTATATAAAAGCTGCAGAAGAAGGAAGCCAGCTCTCTGCCTGCGTATTCTCTCACCAGCAAGTCCATTCCTTCACTGGCATTAGAGCCTCCTTTAGTATTCTGGCGTATACAGAAGACCACCTGAACCACTACTGGATTCTTGAACCTTTCATTGGTAGACAGCCCTTGTTGGATTAGCTGGACCATAGCCTGTAAGTCAGTCTAATACCCTCCTCTAATATATATATTCTATAAGTCATGCTCCTCTAGAGAACCCTGACTAATATACCCTCCCATACATATATACACATAAGTAAAAATAAAATCTTTTTTCTAAATCTCAATATATCCCAAGTTTAAGATATATTAAGAAAATTATGATTTGATTATTAATCAAAACCCACCATAAAGACAATACTCTTTAAGAGCAGAGAGAAGGCAAATACACAGAGGGGTAAAGGTGAGACTAACCTTTCCTTTTCTCAGCAGAAAGATGGTAAGCAAAGACTGGAGAATCCACTGACCCTGGATATACTCAGCAACACTATCTTTCAAACCCGCAAACGAAACAAAGGCATCATCAAGTAGCCACTGGGAGAATCTGCCCTTAGTGGATCTGGGCTTTAAGAACGAGACAGGGTCCTCCACACAGAAGAAATAACAGCAGCAGAAATGTAAGTTTGCCAAGACTGAAGAGCCCTCCAGATGGTCTCAATATGTAGAAATCAACACATTTCCTGTGTTTAAATCTCTGTACATGAGAATAGACCGTTTAAACAAAATAGTAACCATGGATCTGGAAGCTCTGTGTCCTGTGAGGGGGAAGTGGAAGTCATTGACAAAAATTGTCTGAGATTGTTATCAGTGTTGATTACTATCGAAGCCCCAGAGCCAGGGTGATGACTCTGTGGATAAAGCACTTGCCACACAAGCATGAGACCTGAATTCAGACCCCTTGAACCAACATAGAGCCAGATATGACAGAGCTTGCTTGTAACCCAAGCACTGGGGAAGCGTAGGCAAGAGGATCTTGCTGGCCAGCCAGTTTAGCTGAGTCAGCAAGCTCCAGGTTCAGTGAGAGACCCTCCCTGTCTCAAAAGAACTTCTGGAGGCATCACAATCCCTGACTTCAAACTCTGCTATAGAGCTACAGTACTGAGAACAGCCTGGTATTGGCATAAAAACAGACAGAAGACCAATGGAACCGAATAGAAGACCTGGATATTAATCTACACACCTTTGAACACCTGATTTTTGACAAAGAAGCAGGAAGTATCAAATGGAAAAAAAGAAAGCATATTTAACAAATGGTGCTGGCATAACTGGATATCAACATGTAGAAGAATGAAAATAGACCCATATCTATCACCATGCACAAAACTCAAGTCCAAATGGATCAAAGACCTCAACATAAAGCCAGCCACACTAAACTTCATAAAAGAGAAAGTGGGAAGTACACTTGAACGCATTGGCACAGGATATCACTTCCTAAATATAACCCCAGTAGCAGAGACACTAAGAAAAACAATTAATAAATGGGACCTCCTGAAACTGAAAAGCTTCTGTAAAGCAAAGGACATGGTCAACAAGACAAAACGACAGCCTACAGAATGGGAAAAGATCTTCACTAACCCCACATCAGACAGAGGTCTAATCTCCAAAATATACAAAGAACTCAAGAAATTGGTCATCAAAAGAACAAATAACCCAATTAAAAAAATGGAATACAGACCTAAACAGAGAACTCTCAACAGAAGAATCTAAAATGGCTGAAAGATACAAGGAAATGGTCAACATCCTTAGTCATCAGAGAAATGCAAATCAAAACAACTCTGAGATTTTATCTTACACCTGTAAGAATGGCCAAGATCAGAAACACTGATGACAACTTATGCTGGAGAGGTTGTGGGGTAAAGGGAACACTCCTGCATTGCTGGTGGGAGTGCAAGCTGGTAAAACCCCTTTGGATGTCAGTGTGGCGGTTTCTCAGAAAATTAGGAAACAACCTTCCTCAAGACCCAGCAATACCACTTTGGGGTATATATCCCAAGGATGTTCAATTGTGCCACAAGGACATGTGCTCAACTATGTTCATAGCATCATTATTTGTCATAGCCAGAACCTGGACACAACCTAAATGCCCCTTGACCAAAGAATGGATAAGGAAAATGTGGTACATTTACACAGTGGAGTACTACACAGCAGAAAAAAAAAAATGACATCTTGAAATTTGCAGGCAAATGGATGGAGCTAGAAAACATTATTTTGAGTGAAGTAACCTGATCCAGAAAGACAATTATCATATGTACTCACTCATAAGTGGTTTTTAAACATAAATCAAAGAAAGCCAGCCTACAAATCACAATCCCAGAGAACCTAGACAACAATGCAGACACTATGAGAGACTTAACATAGATCTAATCTATATGGGACGTAAAAAAAGACAAGATCTCCTGAGTAAATTGGAAGCATGGGGACCTTGGGAGAGGGCTGAAGGGGAGGGGGAGGCAGGGAGGGGAGCAGAGAAAAATGTAGAGCTCAATAAAAATCAGTAGAAAAAGAAAAGATGGAGAGAGATTGAGGGAGACAGTGGGCTTTGACATTTGACCTCCACACATGTGTACATACACATATACACACATTCTACACACACGCCCTTAAACCTACATGACTATAATCCCAACATTTAGGAGATGGAGGCTTGAGGTCATACTAAGCTATATAGCAAGCCTAAAGATAGGATTTTACTTTTGTTTTTGTTTTTGTTTTTTTTTCATTTTTTTCCATTTTATTTATTTATTTATTTATTAAGGATTTCTGCCTCGTCCCCACAACCGCTTCCCATTTCCCTCCCCCTCCCCCGATCAAGTCCCCCTCCCTCATCTGCTCGATGACTGCCCACCTCTATCCAGGTCTCGTAAGGTGTGCATTCAAACTGCCTAGGCTCCCACAAAGCCAGTACGTGCAGTAGGGTCAAAAACCCACTGCAATTGTTCTTGAATTCTCAGTATTCCTCATTGTCTGCTATGTTCAGCTAGTCCGGATTTATTCCATGCTTTTTCAGACCTAGGCCAGCTGGCCTTGGTGAGATCCCAATAGAACATCCATAGGCATCCTCAGGAATATTAACCTTCATCAGGCGATGAAAGGAGACAGAGACAGAGACCCACACGGGAGCACCGGACAGAAATCTCAAGGTCCAAATCAGGAGCAGAAGGAGACGGAGCACGAGCAAGGAACTCAGGACCACGAGGGGTGCACCCACACACTAAGACAATGGGGATGTTCTATTGTTTTTGTTTTTGGTCTCACTATGTAGCTTTTGGCTGGCCTGGAACTTGCGCTCTTCCCTGATCACATCTGCATGGTCTCACCATCACCTTGGAACACAAGAACAATTTTCTGAGTCTGCTTCCAGTCAGTAAACAAGGATGAGGACCCAACTCTGACAGGTGGAATCCATCCGTATTGTGGAATATGGCTCGGCCATAGAAGATGATGTCATCTGACTCCTGGGCTTCACACGGAGAAATGCAGTCACGTGGGCATTGTCCCGCAACATTGAATCCAAGTCCTTGAAGAGGCATCAGAGAGGAACTGGTGGGGAGGAGACGGAAAATCCCCTGGGAGTGGAATCACACGTGCAAAGAGCTTGAGGCAGGAAAGAGCGCAGCACCCAACTCTGTGGGTTAACCTGGAACACGTTCACCTGAGTGGGAGACACACCCTACTGTGCCACCACACAGGTGGGTGCCTGGCATAGGCAAACCCCAGAAAGCTATGGGAGCTCTGGTGGCTTTCAACAGCTGAGCAGAGAGGTAGGGGCCCATAGCACTGGTAAAAGGAGGAACAGATCATGCCTGTCTGTAGGCTGGCATCTCCTCCAGAAAGCAGCTGGACTTCCCCTAGGGCCTCACTGTCCTCCTTGTAGAAGTTGGGTTTTTTTAATGTCTCAGCTACTCCTACACCCATTGAAGGCTTTCATGATACCATGTCATTGCCCTGTGAGCACCTACATTTCCGGACCCACCACACATAGCCAAGGACCCCCCTGTACTCACTGAGGCCCCAACTTTCTGCCCTTCCTTCTACCTCAGGGCCTTTGCAAAGGCTGCTCCATCCATGGTTACTTCTCCCCCAGCATTGGCTTTGAGACTCAGATCTCCTTTAGGGAAAAGACTTTGTTACTAAAATAGAGGTGTTGGTTGCACAATATTGTGAACCTATCATATACCGCCAATGCTCACTAGGTTAACCACTAAGTCACTGGGTCAAAACCTCTTCCAGTTCAGTGTTGCTTTCTAGGGCATCTGGTCTACTGGCCTGGGCTTGTGGCCTCTGTAAACCTCCACTGCACAGTTCCCTCTATGACATGTCCTGGGACTGGACCAGGGAGGAGGCAGATCTGATTGTTCAATGCTGTGCTAGCTTCACACTGTGCTGGCCTAGAAGAGCTTTGAGTAATTGTGAAAACAAAAATCAGTGAATGGAGGGAGGCATGGAAGGATGTAGGGGGATGGGAGGGGGCAATAGAAAGAAGGGGAAGGAAGGGGAGGTAGATAGATGGATGGAGGGAGAGGGAAGGAAGGAAGGAAGGAAGGCAGGAAGATGAAATAAATGTCTCTGGGAACAGGGGTGATGACATCTGTGGGACAAAGCTGGCAGAACCATCTTGTTCTATGTGAAGCCCAGGGGTCAGCTGACATGACCCTGGCCTCCTGGGCATCCCCCCACTGCTGGCCTGTCTCTCCCAGGGTAATGGGTTCTGGGTTGAAGTAAAAGAGGCTTTTCTGAACCCAGGGAGACCGGGGCTGCTCTGCACTTCTGGCCTCGGGGCCTGGGGATGTGGCTCATCGGTAGAGCACCTGCCTAGAATCCCATCTGTAAAACAGACAGCTGCATGGTCCTTATGTATGGACAGCGAGCAAGAGACCTATATAGACATGCATGCGATCCGCAAACTGTAAAGTATGGTGCGCGTGCGGGGGTGGGGGTGGGGGTGAGGGTGAGGGTGTTTCCTTCGGGCTTAACCACCTGCCCTCCTTTCTTCTCCAGCCTCATGCTGTCTTCCGGCAGGCTGGTGGGTGTCCTTCCTCGGGTTCAGGAGGACACGGGGCAGTCAGGGAGGGGCAGCCAGCAGGGCCCAGCACTGTCCGCTGTCTGTCAGTCTATCTGTGAGGGTCCCACTGCTCAGCAGGGGCTGGTGGGCGGCTGCAGGGTGCGCAGCTGTTTGCTGGGTCTTGTCCTGAAGCGAACACAATAACTGTTTAGCGACTGAGCCACACTAATGAATATCGGGCCAGATATTTTCGAGGCCTGTTTCAACTGATTACTTGGAGAGCTGAGTACGTCTCCCAATTACCCAGGCAATTAGGCGACTAATTAAATACTTACCCTCCGCTTCATAAACAGGCACAGGCGGGCGGGAGCTGGAGTTGGCTCAGGCGCTTGTGAAATATCGGCTGTCAGGGAGGCCCACGCGTGCACCCGCGCATTCGCATACGGGCACGCACTCACGTATACACCAGGTTTCAGCGGCCCTGTGGGCAAGCTGCCAGTGGTCAAGCCGGAGGACTGGCATCCGGATGTGCTGAAGGGTCCCGTCACACGTCCCCGGCTCCTCAGCCTGTTCCTTACTTCCAGAAGCCCTCCTGATTTACCTCGGCCTCAAGGACCTCGCCCACTGACTGTCTTTGTCCCAGCCCTGGCTCTGAGCCTTCACCCGTGAGTCCGAGCGATTCTTCTGCTCTGGGCACAAGTATTCATCAATAGGAGATTCTCTGATCCCACCCAGGGCAGAGCTGGCATCAGCTTCCACTCTCCACTCCATGCCGGTGCTTGATCTGGAAGATTTACCTGGTCATGCCCTTGGGATGATTTACAAGCATGCTCTGGGGTTCAGGGTATACCTCAGAGTGCTTGACTGGCATCCTCGAAGCCTGGGTTCTACCCTAAGCCTCACTTAAGTTGGGTGTGGTAGCTCACACCTGTGATCCCAGAACTTGGGAGGAGGAGGAGGCAAGAAGATCAAAAGTTCAAGGCCACCCTACGCTACTTAATGAGTTCAGGGCTATCCTGGGCTACAAGAGACCCTGTCTCAAAGTAAAATCAAAGTTAAAAAATATGTTCTCAATTAAAGTCTACACCAAATGCTTTGACTGCCTCTCATCCCGGCTTTCTATGTCTTCCCCTGTTCCCTGGAATCTGGCTGGGCTGTGGTGGGCTCAAGCAAGGAAGTATGAAGTGCCATCTGGGCCCCTAGGCTGGTCAGTGGGGCCCTCAGCTATGTTCATAGAACTTGGGTGCTTGAAACTCCAAGCCCACAGTGCATTAGGGGGGATCACTGAGCATGCGCGCATGCTCACACAGGATCTGTGTGCACCCCCACTCCTGGCAGGCTCCACACTGCTCTGTGGAGTTCTTGCCAGGGCGTTATGACAGTCTGGCTCAGGGCTGGCTTCCCACCTGAGGCACAAGCCTCTACTCAGCCCTTACTGAATGCCAGAGATACATTTCCGACACACATGCACTAAGAACACATATGGGAGGGCAGGAGGGAAGAAAGGTAGTGTAGGAGGGTCAAAGGTAATGCTTTGGACCCATCAAGACACCAGAGAACAATGGCCCACGAGATTTCACCACCCTCGCGGGAAGTCTGCCACATTTGGGTCACTGCTGCCCCAAGAATCTGTGAGTTTTTGGACTGTGCACCCAGAAAGGTGCAGATAGCAGGCACTAGAGATTGCTGGGCCCCTGGGAACCAGGCAGAGTATGTCTCATCTGCACCTAAGGTGGGAAGTCGAGGCAGGTGGAAACATATGCACATGTGTGCCCCAGCCAGCAGGCAGCTCTCTGGTTTCACTGTGCTGTCTCTTTCTCTGCCCATCCTAGGTGCTATGCTTACTGATTGAGTGTGTGTGTGCGTGCACACACACACACACACACACACACACTCACACACACACACCCCTGCAGGGACAATGGAGGTGCAGGCTCTGTGGTTTCTGTATCTGAAGACTGAGCTCTTTTCCACCTGGACACTCTTCCCTATTCCTTCTAAGACACGGTGTGGATCCTGGGACATCGTCAGTGCTCACCTGCTGACTCCTCAAGGCAAGTTCTGCCTCTCCTCAACCTCCAGCCACCTAGGCTGCTGGCCTTTCTGGGTGAGGGACAACTGCCCAGGCCAGATGTTGCCCTCCAAGGAACCATTTGGAGCATTTTTTTTGTCTGTGATGCCCATGTTGATCAGATGTTAATCCAGATGTTAGGGCAGTGTGTTACCCACACCTACAGCTGGGTGTCTAGCTGGTGAGATGCCTGGACTGATGTTTCCTATTCTGACCACCTGGTCCCAAATAACTGACTCAGAGGCTGAATGTGAACTATAAATGCTTGGCCAATAGCTTAGGCTTATTACTAGCTAACTCTTACACTTAGCCCATATTTCTATTTATGCTTTGCCACTTGGCTCATAGCTTGTTACCTCATTTTTCACTTGTCCTATTTGTTCGACCACTGGCTGGTGTCACTCCTGACTCCACCCTCCCTCTTCCCATCATTCTCAGTTTGGTTTTCTAGCCTAACTTCCCACCCAGCTACTGACTTGCCAGCTTTCTATTAGCCAATGAGAGTGATGCATATTCATAATATAGAAAACCACTGTTTCGTAGCACTGACTGATGGACCAGTTCTGATCAACTGAAGATTTTTAATTTGGGGGGAAAGGGCATGCACACGCCACAGTGCATATGTGACCCTCCAAAGACAACCTTGGGAGGCTGATTCTTGCCTTCCACCTTGTCGGTGAGGCACAGTCTCTCTTGTTTATTCTTCTGTGTTGCATATTCTAGTTCAGCCTGTGAGGTCCTAAGTGGTGCTCTGGCTTCCATCTCCCGTCTCTTCATGGGAGAGCTGGGATTACAGCTGCATCTCAACATATCTGGCTTATTAGGTGGTTCAGGTCATCAAGCTTGAACAGAACTTCACCGTCTGAGCAACCTCTCTGGTCCTCTGATGAAGATTTTAATATCAGAGCCAGGGCTTCCTGAGGCAGGAGTAATCTGGTCTGTGGGTGGCTGCTTCCTTCCTACTTGGGTACCAGCTGCTCTTAGGAGGTCCAAGCCCTCCGATAGATCTCTTTGTAACTTAAGGGTGTGCAGGCACGCTACGTGGCTGGAAACTTAGAATAAGATAGATGATGTTGGGGGCTGGAGAGATGGCTCAGAGGTTAAGAGCACTGACTGCTCTTCCAGAGGTCCTGAGTTCAATTCCCAGCAACCCACATGATGGCTCACAACCATCTGTAATGAGATCTGGTGCCCTCTTCTGGCCTTCAGGCATACATGGAGGCTGAACACTGTGTACATAATAAATAAATAAATAAATAAATAAATCTTTAAAAAAAAGATGGATGATGTCAGGCTTGGGAATCGAAGTCAGTTGGTGAAATGCTTACTTGCCTTGCAAGCATAAAAGCCTGGGTTTGATCCCCGGAAACTGTGTTAAACAAACAAACAAAAACTGGACATGGTAATGTGCGTGTGTAATCTCAGCACTGGAGAGACGGTTAGGTGTGCCCCCGCTCCACACAAAGCAGTAAGTAAAGAGATGAGCAACAGGTACCTGCATCAGTTGGGGCCCCTCAGAGAAGATGAAGCTGATCCATAAAATAGATGTTACTGTATGTATACATAAAAATTCATTAAGTGACACTGTATGAATTACGTTAGTGTGTCTCTTCATCTATCCTTCTGTATTTGTGTATGCATGGCTGTGTGTTCCTGTGTACGCACCTGCGTGTGCAGACCAGAGGCCAACTTTGGTTGTAGTTTCTCAGGCACCATTCACCGTGTTACTGGGACAGGGTCACTCACTGGTTTGGAGCCCATCAGATAGGCTAGGCTGGCTGGCCAGAGCCCAGGGATCAGCTTGTCATTACCTTCTCAGGGCTGGCATATAAGAGTGCAATCATACCCAGCTCTTTTAAAAGATGAGTTCTGGTCATCAAACTCAGGTCCTTGTGTCTGCAAGGCAAGCCTTTTATTGACTAAGCCATCTTCCCAACCCCCAGTTAGTAGATATTAGTTGAGCATCTAGGACAAGTCAGGCTCGGGTTTAAAAACTGAAGCCTATAGTCTGGGGGATGAAAAAAGGGATAGAGGGATTAGTCTTTTTTTTTCAAGTAGTGATACAGCAATATGATAAACTATGGCTCAGTGATAGAGTGCCTGCCTAGAATCCCCCAGTGAGGGTCTGGGGCGTGGCTCAGTGGTAGAGCCCCTGCCTAGAATCCCCCAGTGAGGGACTGGGGGGTGGCTCAGTGGTAGAGCCCCTGCCTATCATATGCAAGTCCCTGGTTTCTCAAAGGGATAGGGAGATCAGTTGACACCTGGAAGACATCAGAGGAGAGTGACAGAATGACCAAGCCCAGGCAGTGCTCAGGTAGAATCCACATCCTAGGCCTTAGGACGATGGAAACAACTTGTAAATTTGTTACTTTCCACATCCCAGGACCATGCAAGTGATTCAGAGCTAATCTTCCCTCCAGAGGGTCATGACCCCGCCCCCAGCTGCCTTCCAGTACCTGGGTTGCTAACTGTCCTGGCATCCCTTGGCTTGTGACTGCATCTTTCCGTTGCCTCTCCACTGCTTTCTTTCTTTTGTCTCCTGCCTGCCTCCAAATGTGCCTGGCTTGACCATCTTCCAGTGCCTCATGCAGGCCAGGCCAGCACGCTACCACCAAATTCCACCTCCCAGGTCTTTTCCCAATCTTTATTTTCAAAATTTATTTATTGTTAGTTTATGAGCGTTGGTGTTTTGCATGTGCATCTGTGTGAGGGTGTTGGATCATCTGGAACTGGAGTTACAGGCAGCTGTGAGTTGCCATGTAGGAGCTAGGAATTGAACCTGGGTTTTCCAGAAGAGCCGTCAGTGCTCCTAACCACTGAACCATCTCTACAGCCCCAGGTCTCCCAATCCTGCAAGAACAGTAGATCAGGAGACTTACAAATGGCTCTTGGATGGTTCCAGCATGAATATATTGTATTTTGTTCATTTTACCTCCATTACCCTTTCTTATCTCCCGCCCCCCTTCCATGACCTCTGGACCTTATTTCTTCCCAACACGTTCCCCTTCCCTATTTCCATGCCTTCTTAAATGACCTACTGAGTTTCATTAAGGCTTCTGGCATAAGCATAGATGGAGGGGTCATTGACAGAAGCAGGGGCAACTTACCAGAGGCTTGAACTGAAGAACATAACTCCCCTTCTCCCAGCAGCCAAAATAAGTGGCCCCCAACTCCTCAACTCAGCGATTGGGTGGATGTGCCCACTGGCTTCCTGCTGGAATGTCCAGGGCTTGACCTGCAGGAACCACAGCTGAGTTCCTGAGAGCAGCAACCGTGTTAGGTCTGGAAGCCAGTGTTTCACAGCTCTCCTTCTCATCCTCTCGTCCCCTGGTTCTTACGCTCTTTCCACCCTCTCTCCCGTCATGCTCCTTGAGCCTTGCAGGCCGTGATAGAGATGTGTAGGGCGGAGGGCTCCACAGCCACTTACCCTCAGCACTTTGACCGCTCACAAGTCTCTGCAAGGACCCAGTGCACTCAGGAGCATCTCCGACTAATTTGTGTGCATTGACTGACTTTTAGTTTATCCTCTACGAAGACTTTGCATCCAAACAAGGTTACAGCGACAGGGCCATGGCTCAAACCTGAACGCATCTTCGTCTTTGTTTGAAGACAAGGATCTAGCTATGTAGCCCAGGCTGGCCTGAGACTTATAATGTAACCCAGGCTATCCTTGAACCCTTAGTACTCCTTCTGACTTAACTTCCTGAGTATGGGAGCCATTATTATTTTGGCATTTTTTGTTTCTGAGACAGAACATAGTTATATGGTCAAGGCTGGCCTTGAATTTTCAATCCTCCTGCCTCAGACCATTAGAGAAGCTAGGATAATGGGTGTGCCTGACCTATACATATCTTTCATGAGATCACAATTTCATCTATAACAGCCACCGTGGACTCAGCTCGCCCTCCCCAGCCTCAGTTTCTTTACTTTGGAAGTCTTGTGGAAAGCAGACTCTGGGCCCCTTCTTGGGCCCCAAATGTGCTGGAAGCACTGACTGCAGCCATGAGCCTACAACTCGCAATATTTACTGCATCCTGGGCCTCTCAGACGCAGTGGAGTGTGGAGTACTGGCATGCAGGGGCCTCCACGGAGGATGCCTGGACTCCCGTGCCGTCCTGACCCTGCATTTCCCTTCTCTCAACTCTACCTGCCTCTTGCCATCCCACAAGGGACAGCTCCCTCCGTTCCGTCTGGGAGCTTCCAGAGGCACAGCCAATGAATGCCCTTCCTGTGCCTGGTCCAGCAAAGCCCTTCCATCTCCAGGCCTTTGATCAGCTAGGGATTCGCCCAGGCACCTCTGTGGCCAACCAAGGAGGATACTGAGAGTCCAGGAAGAACCCTGTGAGGTAGAGGTTCTGGACGCTTCAGTGAGGAAACCCAGGTGGGAAAGACAAGGAAGCAAATGGTTAGATGCTCTTTTGTGTGTGTGTGTGTGTGTGTGTGTGTGTGTGTGTGAGAGAGAGAGAGAGAGAGAGAGAGAGCATGTGTATGTGTGTGCACGTTTATGTATGTGAGTGTGCATGTGTATGTGCCTATGTATGTACGTGTGAATGTGTGTGCCTGTGTATGCATGTGCACATGTGTGGGCATGTGTACTTATATGTGTGTGGAGGGGTGGGTGGGTATGTGCTGGTACGTTGTGACTGGGTATGGAGGCCAAAGGGCAGTCAATCTCTGCTATCACCTTGTTATTTTATTATGACTACTCTTACCTTGAGACAGGGCCTCTGACCTGGAGCTTCTCCGAGCGGGCTACACTGGCCGGTCAGAAGGCCCCAGGGATCTGTCTGCATCCACCCCAGCACTGAGGTTACAAGTCCATTCTACCACACTCAGCTTTTAAATGTGGATCCTTGGGATCTGAACTCAGGCCCTCATGATTTCACTCTTGACTGCAGCCTGAATGAATGATGCTCTACAGCCTTGGGCTCCTGGCAGAGAGGAGCTGACCCTCCAACCACTTTATCCTCCCCCCTGGGACTCAGTTTCCTCATTTTTTTAAAAAAAAAATTTCATTATTACGTTCTTATTTATATTCTCTCTCTCTCTCTCTCTCTCTCTCTCTCTCTCTCTCTCTCTCTCGTGGAGTTGGAGCTCTCCTTCCATGGTGTGGGTCCCAGGGATTGAACTCAGATCCTCAGGCTTGACTGCGAGCACCTTCACCCACTTAACCATCTCACTCACTCCCTAAAAGGTTCCTTAAAAAATATTTTCTATTTTAATTTTCTGTGTATAGGTTGTTGTTGTTTTTTTTTTTTGACCTGCCTGCCTGTCTGTCTGTTTATGCACCATGTGCTTATCTGGTACCTGCGCTCAGGTCTCCTGGGACTGGAGTTACAGAGGGCTGTAAGCAGCCTTATGGGTCTGAAAGTCAAACCTGGGTCCTCAGGAAGAATAGCCAGCACTCTTAACCACCGGGCCACCTCTCCAGCCCTGCTAAAAGGTTAAGGCAGTGTCTCTGCCTGGGGTTACCCCCATCCTGAGCTTCCACAGTGCCATGTGGGGAAGGTCAGGACCATGTAACGTAGACCCCCCTCCCCCAGTCCAGGTCTACCACTGGCCTTGCACAAAAAAACAGACAGGGCTGCTCCATCCCAGAGTGGCCAGTTTCTCCCTGCACAGCTGGGTCTCTTCTTCCCAAACCCTTGGTGAGTGTGGATCTGGGGAAGTCACAGCCAGGACACCCTCAGACTCAGCCCCACTCAGAAGCACCCACAGGGCCCAGAATCGCATCAGGCCCTTGGTGGTGTGTGTAGGGGTGGGGCTGCCCTGGAGCTGGAGGCCCCTGGGCCAGGCCTACCCAGAGGCCCGATGAAGGGAAGGGAAGCCAGACAAAAAGCTTCTGTTTGGGCCCAGCTGTGCAAGGCTGATATTTATGGGGGGCCGAGAGTTTAAGAAAACAGGGGCCTTCCGTCCACGGGCGAGCGCGGCCGGCGGGGGAAGCGAAGCTAATTAAATCTGCGCGGGCCGGGGCTACAGAGGCCGATTGTGCGCGCGAGAGGATGTTTAATGCGCATTTTAAATA
The DNA here is from genome assembly GCF_018167655.1 of Microtus oregoni. Taxonomy (NCBI): domain Eukaryota; kingdom Metazoa; phylum Chordata; class Mammalia; order Rodentia; family Cricetidae; genus Microtus; species Microtus oregoni. Next base: position 3,603,970 of record NW_024543062.1, read on the forward strand.
TTTATTGTAACTGAGGTAGGTTATGAAAACACACATTCTTCCTTTCAACACTCCGAGCGGGCAAATTTAGGAGCTGTCAGCCCGCTCGGTGATTTCGCGGCAGTCGGCCGGCCAGGCGCTCATCCATCACGCCCCAAGAGAGGCCAGCGGACGGTGAAAGATTAGGCCCTTGATTTATAGGCCATCGGGGCCGCGATCGGAGAGGGCAGTCGCACACACCTGTCTGGGTCGGTGGGCACTGGGGGTGTCCCTGGCCAGACCCAGGCTGAGGAATGACGTAGGGATCCTCTAAAGACCGTGTAGCATTTTCCACCGCCAGGCCAGGGTTACCAAAAATCTCTTCCTCGCTGCTGGGCCTCAGTTTCCTCCTAGAAAATGGCACAGAGCAGCTGCTAGCCAAGTTTGCAGGATGGGGAATGGGACTATGGCATGGTGAGCCCTGAGCACCTCTCAGGAGAAAATGCCCAAGGCCAGGAGCAAGAAGGGGTTTCTGGGAACGGTGTGGGCAGAGCTGGGGCAGCTGACTCAATACCATTATGGGCTGGGGTAGCTGCTTTAACTTGCCTCCTTCTTGAGAGCCAAATGTCCTTTCGGGGCCTCCCTGACATTCTGGCTGTCTTTAAGCTGGCTGTGTGCCCCCAAAAGGCTGTGGAATCTGGTGCTTAAGGGAATTCTGTCTAAGCAGAGGGCAGGGAGCAGGAGCAACTATGGCTACTCCAGCCTTGGATCCTGCTGTGCTGGGGGCACACATGTGAACAGGCTTGCGTGTTTTGCTATACCTGGGCCTGCTCAGGCTGTGGTGGGGCTTGATGGTGACACCACTTTCTGAGGGTTGGGGATGAGGACAGGTTGATGGACGGATTGCTGCAGAGAATGGGGGGTCCCGTTGGATATTGGGGAATCTTTGTTCGCAAGAGCCCAGCTTCCTGTTTCTGAGCGCACTCTTGGTCCTGGTTCTGGATGGCCCTTAGGGACATTCCTGAGCTCCACCTGATGGCTGGAATAGCTGCATGCAGGGTGGGGTCTTTTCAGAGCCTCTCCTGTACCCCAAAATGGGCCACCTGATACTTCTCAGATAATTCAACACCCCCACATGGTCCTCCAGGAAGCAGAGGTACCCTATTCCCACAGGGAAGTGACCCCCAAACAAGGGTTTCCATTTTCTTCCTGCCTAGAAACCTTGTCTCTTTTATCTCCTGGACCAGGATCCCCTGACCCCTCATCACATCGCCCTGCTGCCAGGTCCCTCTCTGTGCACCCCCATCCCCTTGTGGGAGACTTCCCACCTACCCCTTGATGGGGCTGGGGACAGCCCCTTCCTAGGGTGCCATTCTTGGGTTCCAGGGCCTTGTTGATGTCTTCCCTGAGTGTCTCCTTCAGGACTCCTCCGAGCATGGTCCTGGTCCCCACTGCAAGCTGGGTGGGGCAGGCACCATGGCCCAGGCTTCCAGACAGACATGCACGTGCCGGCCTGCCCATCGGGCTCGTTAGCAGAGCGTGGAAGGAGCGGGCGTATGGGGCGGTCGATGGGGCTATGGCTTACCTGGTGTGTACGGCCCCCTGCCTGGAAGATCAATGGTCCCCCCACATCCCAGGCCCTGAGGAGCTGGGCCAAGCAGGGCTCCTCGGGAGCAAGGGACAGCCCACCATGGCTCAAGCTGGTCTGACCCTTTTTCATTCTCAAACCAGTCCTGGAATAGAAAAACTGGGCTGGTGGGCACCAGGGATGCCTCTGGCCAGACCCAGGCTGGAGAATGATGTAGGAAACCTCGAAAGACCACCTAGCCTTTTCCACCGCCAGGCTAGGGTTACCGAGAGTCTCTACCTCCTAGAAGAAGAGCATAGAGCAGCTACTGGTTAAGTCTGCAGGATGGGAAGGTGAGCCCCGAGCACCTCTCAGGAGAAAATGCCCATGGCCAGGAGAAGTAGGGGTGTCTGGGCATGGAGGAGGCAGAGCTGGGGCAGCTGACTCAATGCCATTATGGGCTGGGGCAGCTGCTTTAGCTCACTTCCATCTTGAGGTCCAAATGTCTTTGTGGGAGCCTGTGCTCCACTTTATAGAAGTGAGGATCCAGGCTCAGAGTGGGATGTGTGACTTTGTCCCTGGTACCCAGCAACTCTTGAGGGGGTCAGGATGATTCGTTCCCACTCCTTGTCTGCAAGGGACCCAGTGAGACAGGAGCAGAGGTATTTCTGACTCAGACAAGACTGCCTAGGCTGTGCAGCCTTGGCCCAGACATCAACCTCTCTGGGCCAGACTGAGGTTGGCAGTGGAAACTCTAGTTACTTCTTCCTCTACCATCTAGCATCCCTGGGGGCAGGGCCAAACCTGGCCCAGGTTAAGGCTGGTTTGCCCCTCCACCATATAGGTGTAACACCCTACCACAAACCCCTTCCCTGGCAGCCTTCAGGGAAGAAGTCACCCTGTTCTTTGTTGCCTACTCCTAGAAATAGCAATAGCGGGCAGCTAGAAACCTGATGTGAGGTACGACGGCAGGTGGGTGAGCCTGGGTGTTGTGGGTATCTCGGGACAGGTTCTGAACCCTGAGATGTGGCTGGGGGCAGAACTGGGGTTCATGCTGTCACTCTTCCCAACATCTGCTCTACTCCGGCCAAACGATTAAATCAGCAGGTAATGTGAGCCCACTTTCTTCAAGAGTACCAGGGTCAAGAGGAAGTCACTCTCCAGATGGAAGGGTGTGGAACTAATATAATCAGTCTAGTCTGGGGCTGGAAGTGTATCTGACCAAGAAGGACACCGCTGGACACTGGAGAAGAAGGGTAAGTGGGGTTGATGTACCAACAGGCCACAGCTACCCACCACTGCCAGGAAGGACACCGCTGGACACTGGAGAAGAAGGGTGAGTGGGGTTGATGTACCAGCATGCCACAGCTACCCACCACTGCCATAGGGCTGCCCTCAGATTCTGCAGATGTGAGAGCAGCCATTCCACGATCCCTCCTGATCCCAGCCTCAGTTCCACATGGCATCTGCTCAGTTCACCCAGCAGCCCCCGACGGCCCCAGGATGGGTCAGGGGACAAATGAAACCACTAAATAGGCTATCTGCAGTACACTCTTGGCCTCAAGGGTCAGGCAGCATCACAGAAGAGAAGGCAGAAAGAATGTGAGAGTTGGGGAAGGAGCTGTGAAGTGCTGACGGCAGGACTGAGGAGCTCAACAGCTGTGTTGTCTGCACAAGACCCACGCAAGATGGAGCCAGTAGACAGTCCGTCCATGGAGCAGGGCGAGCTTGTGAAACCCAGCCTCTTCTCAACTTGGGAGCGGTTGGCAGTTAGTGGTTGCTAAGGGAAAAGGTGCCATTTTCTTCATGTAAACACTGGTGAGTTGTTGGTGTTCCAGTAAATGATCCCACCCATGCTCCTGCCAGCCACCCTAGTTAAACTCAGTGGGACACACACACACACACACACACACTAGAAGGGGGACATGTTGGAGAAAAGAGGTCTAGAGGGAGGGGAATGGAGGAGATGAGAGAAGAAAATAGGGTGAATATGATCAAAATACAATGTGTGCATACATGTGTGTGCATGATGTGTGTGTGTGAAACCATCAAAGGTTAAATAAAAATTCACTTTAAAAAATAATAAAAGGGATCTGAAAAGATGGCTCAACCATTACTGCTCTTGCTGAGGACCCAAATTCAGTTTCCAGCGCACAACGTTGGACAGCTCACAACACCCTGTAACTCCAGTTCTGAGGGATCATTTGCCCTCTTTTGGCACTCAAATGCAAGGTGTTTACTCACACCAACACATTCAGACACATGCACATAAATAAAAATAATAAAAAATATTATTTAAAAAAATAAAAAAGAGGGCTGGAATAGTGGCTCAGTGGTTAAGAGTACTGGTTGTTCCTCAAGAGGACCTGGGTTCAATTCCCAGCACCCACATGGTGGTTTACCATCTGCAACTCCAGTTCCATAGAAACTGATGCCCTCTTCTGGCCTCCATGGGCATTGCATGCACACGATGCACAGATATGTATTCAGGCAAATCCTCATTTACGCAATGTAAAAATAAAATGCAATTCTAAAAAAAAACGAAAAAGGAAGGGCTAGAGGGACGGCTCGGTGAAGAAGAGCACACACTGCTCTTGCAGAGGACCAGAGTTCTATTTCCAGCACCCAAGCTGGGTGATTCACAACCTCCTGCAGCAGCAGCCCCAGGGCATTGGATACCTCTGACCTCCACAGGCACCTGCACTCATCTGCACATACCTACACACAGAGGCTCAGATTAAAAATGAAAAGAAATCCCTGTCCCAGATAAGATTTAGTCCAGGAGTGAAGAGTTCGTTAATGGACCCTCCAGGTGCCCATGAGGGAGTCCCAGAAACCAAGAGGCTAAAGTCTTTTCAATGCTCCAGAAGCTTCATTTCACTATGTCCTAAGGGTGGAGTGAGTTTCCAGATGCAGGGGAGGAGGCTCAAACCCTGGCTGTCCACGGGGAGTCACAAGGGCACGTGTGGTCCCTGGCTGTCTACAGGGAGTCACAAGGGCACGTGTGGTCCCTTGTTATCCACGGGGAGTCACAAGGGCACGTGTGGTCCCTGGCTGTCCACGGGGAGTCACAAGGGCACGTGTGGTCCCTTGTTATCCACGGGGAGTCACAAGGGCACGTGTGGTCCCTGGCTGTCCACGGGGAGTCACAAGGGCACGTGTGGTCCCTGGCTGTCCACGGGGAGTCACAAGGGCACGTGTGGTCCCTGGCTGTCCACGGGGAGTCACAAGGGCACGTGTGGTCCCTTGTTATCCACGGGGAGTCACAAGGGCACGTGTGGTCCCTGGCTGTCCACGGGGAGTCACAAGGGCACGTGTGGTCCCTTGTTATCCACGGGGAGTCACAAGGGCACGTGTGGTCCCTTGTTATCCACGGGGAGTCACAAGGGCACGTGTGGTCCCTGGCTGTCTACAGGGAGTCACAAGGGCACGTGTGGTCCCTGGCTGTCCACGGGGAGTCACAAGGGCACATGTGGTCCCTGGCTGTCCACAGGGAGTCACAAGGGCACGTGTGGTCCCTGGCTGTCTACAGGGAGTCACAAGGGCACGTGTGGTCCCTGGCTGTCCACGGGGAGTCACAAGGGCACGTGTGGTCCCTGGCTGTCCACGGGGAGTCACAAGGGCACGTGTGGTCCCTGGCTGTCTACAGGGAGTCACAAGGGCACGTGTGGTCCCTTGTTATCCACGGGGAGTCACAAGGGCACGTGTGGTCCCTGGCTGTCCACGGGGAGTCACAAGGGCACGTGTGGTCCCTGGCTGTCCACGGGGAGTCACAAGGGCACGTGTGGTCCCTTGTTATCCACGGGGAGTCACAAGGGCACGTGTGGTCCCTGGCTGTCCACGGGGAGTCACAAGGGCACGTGTGGTCCCTTGTTATCCACGGGGAGTCACAAGGGCACGTGTGGTCCCTTGTTATCCACGGGGAGTCACAAGGGCACGTGTGGTCCCTGGCTGTCTACAGGGAGTCACAAGGGCACGTGTGGTCCCTGGCTGTCCACGGGGAGTCACAAGGGCACATGTGGTCCCTGGCTGTCCACAGGGAGTCACAAGGGCACGTGTGGTCCCTGGCTGTCTACAGGGAGTCACAAGGGCACGTGTGGTCCCTGGCTGTCCACGGGGAGTCACAAGGGCACGTGTGGTCCCTGGCTGTCCACGGGGAGTCACAAGGGCACGTGTGGTCCCTGGCTGTCTACAGGGAGTCACAAGGGCACGTGTGGTCCCTTGTTATCCACGGGGAGTCACAAGGGCACGTGTGGTCCCTGGCTGTCCACGGGGAGTCACAAGGGCACGTGTGGTCCCTGGCTGTCCACGGGGAGTCACAAGGGCACGTGTGGTCCCTTGTTATCCACGGGGAGTCACAAGGGCACGTGTGGTCCCTGGCTGTCCACGGGGAGTCACAAGGGCACGTGTGGTCCCTTGTTATCCACGGGGAGTCACAAGGGCACGTGTGGTCCCTTGTTATCCACGGGGAGTCACAAGGGCACGTGTGGTCCCTGGCTGTCTACAGGGAGTCACAAGGGCACGTGTGGTCCCTGGCTGTCCACGGGGAGTCACAAGGGCACATGTGGTCCCTGGCTGTCCACAGGGAGTCACAAGGGCACGTGTGGTCCCTGGCTGTCTACAGGGAGTCACAAGGGCACGTGTGGTCCCTGGCTGTCCACGGGGAGTCACAAGGGCACGTGTGGTCCCTGGCTGTCCACGGGGAGTCACAAGGGCACGTGTGGTCCCTGGCTGTCCACGGGGAGCCATAAGGACATGTGTGGTCCTTGATTTTGTAGGATGACAACCTTGCTATTGTATAGGCCATTTGCATCAAGAACTTGAAAAAGTGCAGAGCGGTTAACCGGAAGCTTAGAACTGGTCGAAATGCAGAGAATAAGTGTTTGGAGAAATAAGCCACAAAAGGGACATCAATATCATGCACGCACGCGCACACACACACACACCACATCACACCACATGCATACAGATCACACACAAACACCACACATACCACACACACCATCCACACACATACACACACCACACACATACACATACACACACACACACACACACACACACACACACACACACACTACACCATACACACACCAGGGCTCAGGGAACATCTTGGAAAGGATGCCAGCAATATTGTAAGAGCCAGAAGTTGAGGCGGACCAGACTGAGACAGTGAATCGGGGACAGGGCAAGACCACCGTACTTGTGAGCTCAGTAGTTGTGGTTGTCTGAGCAAGGCCTGCAGAAGCTCAAGTTAAGCAATATTCCAGCATGGGGGTGGGGGAGCCATGAGCCTCTTCCCCCCCCAGCTGCTGGGAGAAGATGAGTCAGCTTTCTTTAGAATGTGGCCCAGCTAGGTCAACCCCAATCCAGCGGACGGCCCCACACTCAGGAGTGGAGGAGCAGTACAGATTGGACTTGGTGGGGTGTAAGAAAACAAAGGACCTGAAGTTTTTATGGGGTGGGGTGGGACGCAGTGGATCTAAAAGGAGGAGGGGGAGTGGGGGAGTGAATGAGATCAAATACGTTGTATGAAAGAAATTCTCTAAGAATTAATAAAATAATATATCACCAACAAGACCTTGGGAAAGATGAGGCTTCATGTCAATGTGACAATCTCTGTGGCAGTCTCAGTGAGGTGTAGGGGCACTTGGGAGCTAGAAGCAAGAGTATCTCTGAGTTCTAGGCCAGGCTGGTCTATAAGTTTCAGACCTGTCTTAAAGAAAAAAGAGCTGGAGAGTGGTGGCACATGCCTTTAACCCCAGAACTCAGGAGGCAGAGGCAGGCAGATCTCTGTGATTCTGAGGCCAGCCTGGTCTACATAGAGAATTCCAGAAAAGTCAGCACCATTTAATGAGATCCCATCTCAAAAAGAAAAGAAAAAAGGAAAGGAAGAAAAGAAGGGAGGAAGGGAAAAAAGGAAGGAAGAAAAATAAAGAAAAGGAACAAAAAGGAAAAAGAGGTGGGGTGGGGAAGAAAAAGAAACATTACCAAGGGACTGAGGACTGAGGTGCAGTTAAAAGCACACACTGTTTGCTGAGCGGTAGTAGCACTCGCCTTTAATCCCAGCACTCGGGAGGCAGAGACAGGTGGATCTCTGTGAGTTCCAGACCAGCCTGGTCTACAAGAGCTAGTTCCAGGACAGGCTCCAAAGCCACAGAGAAACCCGGTCTTGAAAAACCAAAAAAAAAAAAAAAAAAAAAAGAAACCCAAAACAAAAAAAAAAACAAAAAAAAAAAAAACCACACACTGTTCTTGCAGAGAACCTGGGTTTAGTTCCAAGCATCCACATCAGATGGCTCGCAACTACCTGTATCTCCAGCTCCAGAGAGTCTGATGCTCTCAGGCATCTCCATCTGCATGCACATGGTGCATATAAACTCACACAGGTGCACACACACATACACACAATTTTTTTTCAAAACCACCAAAACAGGCAACAGCATCAAGAATAGCCAAAAACAAAAAAAGAAAACAAACAAACAAAAAAAAACACCACCAACAACAAAAAACCAAAACAAAACCAAAACAAAACAAAAACAGCAACGAAGATAGAGGAAGGAGAAAACAGACAACAATTTAATCATTGTATTTGATTTTGCTCCAAATGTCCAGCGTGTTGTCATGTCAACATGTCGCCAAGGTAGCAGAGTTGTTGCTGGGATGCCTTGCGCTGCCTCTCTCCTCCTACCCTCTGTGGTTGGCATGTGCTTCTGGCGCACAGCGCAGTCCCACTCAGATGCACAGCCCAGAGCTCTCAGCCCTGCTTACTCCATGCACCTGTGTGTGGGTGGCTAAGGACCCCCAAGGAAAGGCAGGTGATGGGAAGCCCCTGGCTATGTGTTCCTCTCATTCTCTCAGCCCTCCAGAGCGGTGGCTCTACTTCAGAGATGAGAATACAGATGGAGGAAGCAGGGCTGATCTGGGAGAGGATTCTCCCTAAAAACTCAGCCCCACGACCTATAGGTCAGGGGTCCCTTTTTGATCTGCTCCAGGCCTCCACCCACAGCCCTTTAGACCAGCTAAGGTACCGGAGTGCTGTCCCCACGTGCCCCCCTGCTAGCAGCCTCCATGGTGCATGCTGAGTGAGCACAGGAGTCCCAGCCAGGGCCAGCACAAAGTAAAGAGCTATGGATGCATTTAATCCTTAGAAAAATAGCAAGGCCGGCTCAGAGCCCCAGACACGCAAACCCCTCTTAGTAGGCAGAGCCAGAGCCCAGCCCTCCCTTGCCACCAGGTCCCCAGGATCTAGCTGGAGCCTCACCCACAGCGCACCCAGGCAGCTGGGGCAGGTGCCAGACAGACACGGCAGGCGGGCAGTGGGTAGAAGCCAGCGGGGCCTCTCCTCATGTCCCCACCCAAGCAGTGGCTAGGGCTCTCGGCCCATCCCAGTGCCTCAGAACAGATGGCCAGCTTGCTCAAGAAGAGATAGTGACATGAACAAGATACCCCAGAGGCTTTCTCCATTCCCAGACTTTACAGAAAGGGGAGGGGGGACCAAAACCAAGGGTCACAAAGAGATGCTTCATGGCCTAGGGTCATGTGATCTTCAAAGAGATAGTAGAAGCCAGGTGTGGACAACTATATCTCAGCCTGTCAGAAGCCAGGCCAAGCTGGGCGTGGTGGCACATGCCTTTTCAATCCCAGAACTCAAGAGACTAAATCAGGAGGATTGTGAGTTCAAAGGCAGCCTGGGCTACATTATGAGACCTTGTCTGAAAAATGTACAATCGACAAAAGTTGGGTCCAAAAGCCAGTGGAGCTATGCTGACATCGGGCAAGCCCCAGTGATCCTCTTACCTTCAGCTTTTACACCTCTGGAGTCAAAGGCATAAGCATCTATGCCCAGTTTCTTATGGAAGAGCTAGGGAGTCAAACCTGGGTCCTTATGCTTGCTTAACACATACTTATCCACTGAGCCATCTCCCCATCCTCTGCCCCTGGGTATCTTGAGGCAGACCCTCACCAGAACTCCCCATGAGACCCTGAACTCCGAGTGTTCCCCTAGACGATGAGCAGGAGCCTTAATAAGAGGCAGGACAAGCCACCTGTACCCTCCCTCCTCTCCCCTCTGCTCCAGCCCCCACCCCCACCACAGTCAAAAAGTGGACAGGTGGGAAGAGGCCCCTGAACCAAACCGTCTCCCTGTGGTTCCCACAACCTTTCTGAGCTATAACTTTTGGTCTTTGCTCCAAGACCAATCGATTTCTTGCTGCTGTGGCCTAGCAGGACCTTCTCAATGTGGCTGTCAGGGTTAAAAATGGCCCAGTGGGAAAAGACAGCCCTGTGTCCTCCACTGACCACCCCTCCTCAGGTCCATTCCAACATCCAAACATTGGCCAGTGTGAAGCCTCAGCCTGGGCTCTATCATGCCTACCCCAAAGCACTCTGGGTTTCTTTGGTGAGACGGCCCACATGTCTGTGCTGCTCAGCAAGATCCCAGCTGCCCTTTCTCACAGTGAAACGAGGAGGCACACCACGTGTGGCGGGGAGATATATGACCAGCTACAGTCAACCAGCTACAGTGTGCCAAAGGCATTTCCTTTTCTTTCTCCTATTCTTCCCCTTCCGACCCCCCACTCCTCCTTCACCTTCTCCACACCCCTACCAAGGCACTCTATACACTAGAGTGGGCAGGCTAACCTGGAAGGAGCCTGAGGCCTGGATGAGGGAGAAAGGAGAAGAGTGACCTGAGGCTACAGGCAAGTAACTGAGAAACTGGACTTTAAGTGGGTAGAGTAAGTGCCCCTGTAATTCCAGTATTAGAGAGGCTGAGGCAGGAGGATTGTGAGTTCAAGGCAAGCTTGAACTATATAACCAGGTCACGTCTCAAAAATCCAAGGGATGGAATTGTAGCTCAGTAGTAGAGCCGCTGCCTAGAATCTCCCAGTGAGGGGATAGGAGTGTGGCTCAGTGGTAGAGCCCCTGCCTAGAATCCCCCAGTTTGGGACTGGCATGTGGCTTAATGGTAGAACATTTGCTTGGAATCCCTTAGTGAGGGACTGGGGTGTGGTTCAGCATAGAGCACCTTCTTAGCCTGTGCAAAGCCCTCAGTTCCTTCCCTAGCACTGCTAAAGAAGTTACATTCTGATCTGCTCATCTGGAGATCTGGAGATGGTGGTTACAGCTGCTTCCATCTCTTAGCCTCATGAACTGGTGCTCAAGTAGCTCTGGGTGACATGGCCTAAGCATGCATCTACACACATGTGACCACAGCTCAGGACCATACGTGCCCAAACCCACAGGAACCCAACAATAGCCAGGCCAAGGACCTGTTTGGCAGGAGCCGCCTCCAGTCCTTCATCCTGCTGTCTCCCAGCTGGACCAGGCTGGTTGGAAGGCACCAGCCCCTGGTAGAGCCAAAGGCCAGTTCAGCGCCTCCAGTTCTGCCCGCTCTGGCCTCTCCCTGCTGCCCAGCTCCCAGAACCCACGAGACAGGTTGGGAGTGGCGTGAGGGGCTGCAGAGCCTGTGTGTGGACCCCCGGGAGCGGCTTAGCTGCAATTCCCCGGGTCAGCGTATGAGCCCAGCCTCTGGTCTATCAACCAGATGGTCGCTTCAGCAGGGAGAGAAAAACCTGACACGCCATTTCAAACCGATTTCACGGCGGGCCTCCGGAGAGCCTCAGCGCACTCCTGACAATCCGATCTGTTGTGAATAAATATGACAAAATTGCCAATTACAGGGGGAGGCCTCAATGTCGCTTAGGCCAGGCTGGCGATGGCAGCACACTCAGGGGCCAGCACCATCAGGGGGATGGTCCAGTGGACAGAGAGAGCCTGGTCCAGATGAAGGGGGGTGGTTGGGCTGGGGCCATGTGCTACGCCAGCAGGCCCGGGGACAAACCGCCAAGGCCAGGCACCCTGCCAGCCTGGCAGAGGGACCCACTGCCCATGGCCCAGCTCTGGCTTCTGGTCTTGGACACATGCCAAGACTCAGTGTTCCTAGGTGGCTTCATGATGATGGGGCAGGGGCAAGTGGGGATACCAGACCTGTGTCGTCCCTGAAGTTCAGCATGCTTGTGCATGTGTGTGCGTATCTGTTGTATACATTTTTGTGTACATGCTAGTACACATGTGTGCACAAGTATGTGAAGGACAACCTAGAGGTCATACCTCAGGCACTGTCCAACTTGTGTTGTTTGAGACAGTCTCTCAGTGGCCTGGGGTTCATCATCTAGGCTAGGCCGGAGACCCGGGGATCCTCCTGGCTGTCTTTCCTAGCATATTACAAACTGAAATCACTGTGTCTGGCTTTAAATTTTTTATTTGTTTACTTATTTATTTATGTGTGTGTGTGTGTGTGTGTGTGCTTGCACCTGTGAGTGCAGTGCCCACAGAGGCCAGTAGAAGGCGTCATATCTCCCTGGAGCTGGAGTCACAGACCACTGTGAGTCACTGGACATGGATGCTGGGAACTGAACTCTGGTCCTCTAGAAGAATAGCAAGTGTATTACACTAGTGAGCCATTTCCCCAGCCCTACCCAGCATTCCTAGCCAGTGCTTCTAGCCAGCAGCATCAAGCATCAGGCTTTGTGGCACAACCTCTCTCCAGTCGCAGAGGGAACAGGCCCCTCAGGTGGGCAGGCACCTACCTGGCCCTCAACAGGTGGGCAGGAGCCGCACAGACTAACAAACTCATGTCCCTCAACATGTCCACAGGAACCTCAAAGGCCCTCCTTGTGATCTCTGATTGCTTGGCTACCCCTGTTTCAAGCTTACGCAGGAGGCAGGAAATCAGAGATGTCTGAATTTCACGTAGCCAGAGTGAGCAACCTGAGTTTGCTGCCATCTTGAAATTCACATCCAGGATGGGTTGAAATCTGGGCCGATACACTTAGCGTGGCTGTTCCCTGCAGGGTGGGTGTGATCATTGGCATCGTGAAGCAGAGCAATTGCAATCACCTGTGTGAGACTATCATGAGCTTGCGTCCATTCATCCCCTTGTGGAGGGGTCACGGGAGTTCTTAAGACTCAAGGCTTTGTCCCATCCCCAGGATTTCAATTGTCACTATAGGACTTGAGAAAGTCATTAGGGGAGAGGACCTAGGAGCGGGGATGGGTGGAGAGATGGTTCAATCAGTAAAGTACTTGCCTCAAAAGCATAAGGACCGGAGTTCAAGCCCCTGCACCCATATGGAAATGCCTGGCATGGGGCTGGTGAGAGGGCTCAGTAAGTAGAGGTACTTGTGGCCAAGTCTAATGACCTGAGTTCAGTCAGAGGAGAACAGGCTCTCACAAGTTGTCCTCTGACCTCCATATGTGTGCCATGGTGTTCATATTACTCACCACTCCACCCCCACAGAAACAAATACATAAATGTAGTACTCTCTAAATGTCAGGTACATGCATGTGATCCCAGAGGAAGTGGAGACAGGAGGATCCCTGGGACCATCAAGAGATCCTGTCATGGAGGACCAATGGGATTGAATCAAAAACCAAGATATCAATCCACATACCTATAAACATCTGATTTTTGACAAGGAAGCAAAAAACACAAAATGGAATAAAGAAAGCATATTCAACAAATGGTGCTGTCATAACTGGATATCAACATGTAGAAGAATGAAAATATATCTATATCTATTGCCATGCACAAAACTCAAGTTCAAATAGATCAAAGACTTCAACTTAAGCCAGTCACACTGAGCCTCATAGAAGAGAACGTGAAACAGGAGACCAATTTCTGAATATAACCCCAGTAGCACAGATACTGAGAGCAACAATTAATAAATGGTGGTATCTCCTGAAACTGAGAAGCTTCAGTAAAGCAAAGGACACAGTCAACAAGACAAAACAGTAACCTACAGAATGGGAAAAGATCTTCACCAACTCCACGTCAGACAGAGGGCTGATCTCCAAAATATACAAAGAACACAATAAACCAGTCATCAAAAGAACAAATAATCCAATAAAAACATGGGGGTACAGAGAATTCTCAACAGACGAATCTAAAATGGCTGAAAGACACTTAAGGAAATGTTTAACATCCTTAGTCATCAGAGAAATGCAAATCAAAACAACTCTAAGATTCCATCTTACACTGTAAGAATGACCAAGATCAAAAACACTGATGACTACTTATGCTGGAGAGGATGTGGAGTAAGGGGAACACTCCTCCATTGCTGGTAGGAGTGCAAACTGATACAGATGATTTGAAAATCAGTATGGTGATTTCTCAGAATATTAGGAAACAATCTACCTCAAGACCCAGCAATACCACTTTTGGGTATATACCCAAAGGATGCTCAATCACACCACAAGGATATGTGCTCAACTATATTCATAGCAGCATTATTTGATGTGGGATTCCTCTCTGTATGCTGTGATTACCATTTATTAATAAAGAAACTCCCTGGGCCTATAGCAGGGCAGAACAGAGCTAGGTGGGGAAAACTAAACTGAATGTTGGGAGAAAGAAGGCAGAGCAAAGAGAAGCCATGGAGCTGCCAGAGGGGAAAGATTCAAGCTGCTAGCAGGAACCTTGCTGGTAGGCCACAAGCCTCATGGTAAAATATAAACTAACAGAAATGGGTTAATTTAAGATATAAGAGTAAGCCAGAAATATGCATAAGCTGATTGGCCAGGCAGTGATTTAAATAATATAGTTTCTGTGTGATTATTTCAGGTCTGAGCGGCCAGGAACAAACAAGCGGCTTCCTACAACAATTATTTGTAATAGACAGAACCTGGAAACAACCTGGATGCCCCTCAACCGAAGAATGTTTGGGGAAAATGTGATACATTTACACAATGGAGTACTACACAGAGGGGAAAAAAAATGACATCTTGAAATTTGCAGGCAAAAGGATTGATCTCGAAAACACCATATTGGGTGAGGTAACCCAGACCCTGAAAGACAAATATCATATGTACTCACTCATAAGTGGCTTTTAGACATAAAACAAAGAAAAACCAGCCTACAATTTACAACCCCAGAAAACCTAGATAACAAAGAAGACCCTAAAAGAGATGTACAAGGATCTAATTTGCATTGGAAGTAGAAAAAGACAAGATCTCCTGAGTAAATTGAAAGCATGGGGTCATGGGAGAGGGGTGGTGAGGGGAGAGGAAGGGAGGGAGTGGAGAAAAATATATAGCTCAATAAAAATAATAAAAAAGGAAGACAACTAAGATTTTTAAAAAGAGAGAGAGACCCTGTCACAAAAAACAAGGTGGATGGCTCATGAGAAACACTGGTATTTGTCCTCTGGCCTACACACATACCCCACATACACACACACATGCACACACACCATATACACACCACACACATCACATACACACCACACATTCACACATACACACCACACACATACACACACCACACACACATTACACACGCGCAAACACACCACACACACAAACACACACCCCACACATGCACAGACACACACAACACATACACACACACCCCCACACCCCACATATACACCACACACACAACACATACACCACACACCACACACACACACATGCACACCACATACACACCACACACACACACACACACCAATTGACTAGCTTAGGACTTCCTGGTGGTTCCTGAGACTTCTGCACTTCTGTCAGGAACCCCGATAGACTCATCCACTCACCCAGCACTCAGCCAGTTGAACTTGGATGAAATTCTCCTTTGACCTGCTGGCTCCCTCTCTATCTGAGATGGACTAATGTTTCCTTACTGGGGAAAAAAAAACTACATAGCAATGAAGTGACAGGTAGAGATACCCTCAGAATGGAGCTGGGCCACACCCCACTGGGTCTCCTAGGGACCACCCAGGCAGAGGGCGGATACCAGTGAGGTTGAGACCATACTGAGCAGGCTGAGGACTGAGTGATGTTGGTTCTGCAATGTTGGTGGCCCCAACTTCCCATCTGGGAAGGACCCCCTTACCAGGTCCCATCACCCCCACCCAGGACTTCATGTCTTTTGTCCCCCAGTGTTTGATTGATCTGTGCCTGCCCACTGGTTCCAGGCTGTCACCCTGTGCACCAGCTCTGCACCAAGCATACTTGCTTTCCTTCCACAGAGGGCGAATAAATAGGTCCATCTGCACAGACATTGAGCCTGCCCCTAGTGCTGAATCTCACAGGCTGGAGGCCAAATGTCAGTCTTGTCAAGCAGGCAAGTCCATCCAATCCTCAGAATGAGCACAACAGGACCAAGCACTGCAGGGTTTATCTCCAAAGAGCCCAGTGTCTGGTACAGAGAGCCTGGACAAATTACTATCACCTTCAGCATCACCACCTCCATCATCATCATCTCCTTCATCATCACCACCGTTGTTGCCACCAGCATTACCACCACCATCACTACTACCACCACTGTCACCATCACTGTGACCGCCACCACCATCACTACTACCACCACTGTCACCATCACTGTGACCGCCACCACCATCACTACTACCACCACTGCCATTACCATCTCTGTGACCGCCACCATTACTACTACCACCACTGTCATTACCATCTCTGTGACCACCACCATCACTACTACCACCACTGTCATTATCATCACTGTGACCACCACCATCACTACTACCACCACTGTCATTACCATCACTGTGACCGCCACCATCACTACTACCACCACTGTCATTACCATCTCTGTGACCACCACCATCACTACTACCACCACTGTCATTATCATCACTGTGACCACCACCATCACTACTACCACCACTGTCATTACCATCATCACTGTGACTGCCACCACCATCACTACTACCACCACCGTCATTATCATCACTGTGACCACCACCATCACTACTACCACCACTGCCATTACCATCTCTGTGACCGCCACCACCATCACTACTACCACCACTGTCATTACCATCACTGTGACCGCCACCATCACTACTACCACCACTGTCATTACCATCACTGTGACCGCCACCATCACTACTACCACCACTGTCATTACCATCTCTGTGACCGCCACCACCATCACTACTACCACCACTGTCATTACCATCTCTGTGACCGCCACCACCATCACTACTACCACCACTGCCATTACCATCATCACTGTGACCACCACCATCACTACTACCACCACTGTCATTACCATCTCTGTGACCGCCACCACCATCACTACTACCACCACTGCCATTACCATCATCACTGTGACCACCACCATCACTACTACCACCACTGTCATTACCATCACTGTGACCGCCACCATCACTACTACCACCACCGTCACTGCCATCACCACCCCTCGTCCTGAGTGTCACCGTCACTCCCCCCACACTTCACAGGGGACCTAGCAGCCCTCTCACCACCCACCTGCCTCCTCCTAGGGACAAGGAGTGCCTCTGCCCAAGAGGCTGCGCTCTCCTCTAGAGCAGCTCACAAACGGCCCAGCTCCGTGCCTCTCCACCTTGCCATCCGTCCTGGGATAGGAGAAGTTTCAAATATTCATTAGAGAGAATTCTAAAAAAAAAAAAAAAAAACCCAGAGAGATACAAAAGAAAAACAAAATTCACCCCTAATCCATAGCCTGGCAATAGACAATTAAAAAATACATTTGAAATTACCAGACAGTGCAATCCTTTCTGTAAAAGTCAGAAAACATGAGAACAAATGATCTCAACCCTTGTTCCTGTTGTACGACTCTCATCTTCTGGCCTTTTTCCTGACGCATATGCTTTTTACATCATTACATCCTTAATGTACACATAATTCTACATGCTGCCTTCCCTCTACATTACATTGTTGATGTGCGTATGTATATATTTATATCGCTACCCAGTCTTTGTAATTATCACTTTTAATGACCGTCTAGTATTCCTTTGAGTGTGTGTAACATAATTTACTGAACTGCTCCCTGATTGTTGGACATTTCAACTGCATCATTTTTTCCTGGTCATTAAAAATGCTGTTGCAATGTCTATCTTCAGGCATGTGGCTCTCCCCATATTTTGGATGATTTCTCCAGAAGAGCATCCCAGTGGGGGCATTATTGGGTCAAAGGCACTGAGCAGTTCGGTGCTGCCCATTACACACTGCCAAATCACTTTCTAGAAAGGCTAGTCTGGCTTCCAGCACCAACAGGATGTGGGGGACCCTTTTCAATCCCCCCTCTCTCTTTCAATGATGGGGCTGGAATGCAGCACCTTTGAACCACACCCATCCCCTCACTGGGGGATTCTAGTCAGGTGCTGTACCACTGAGCCACACCCCAGCCCCTCACTGGGGGATTCTAGGCAGGGGCTCTACCACTGAGCCACCCTTTCCCCCTCACTGGGGAAAAGGTGAGGCTGGGTAGGCTGACCTTGAACTCCTCTATAACCTTAAGCCCAATCCTTTTACCTTAGCCTCCTGAGTAGCTGGAAGGACAGGTCTGCCATCACAGTCCTCTTGCTTGAAGAGGGAACAGGCCTAAAAAAGAGATTGTGGAAGCAAGTCCCTCAGGATCTGTTGCCCTGTGATTCCTGCCCCACCAAACACACAGCCACATTGGCAGGGGAGGGGTCTGGAGACTCAGCGCATGCACTCCAGGCCAGTACCCTACTCTGTGTTTAGGTTTTGTGACCTGTTGCTGAGTGTGTCTGGGGCAGGCAGCAGGACCTGCCCAGTCTGACTTTGCTCCTTCTTGTCAACTCAAATGGTTTTAGCTGCATTTCTCCAGGTCGTGTTTCCTCTTTTTAAAGGGATATATTTTTATTTGTGTGCAGGGGGCTGTAGGGTGGTGTGTGCAGGATAGCACAGGTGCCTGCAGAGTCCCACAGAAGGGCATTGGGTTCCCTGGAGCTGGATTCACAGGCAGTTGTGAGCCGTCTGGCCTGAGTGCTGGGAACCAAATTCGGGTCCTCGGCAAGAGCACTCGGCAATATTGTTTTTAATTTATATTTTTTATTTTATGTGCATGGATGTTTTGCTTGCGTGTATGTGTGTCTGTGCACCATATGCATGCCTCGTGCCCACAGAGGTCAGAAGAAGACGTTGGATCCCCTGGGACTGGAGTTAAAGATGGTTGTTAGCTGCCATGTGGGTGGCAGGGATCGAACCAGGGTCCTGTGGAAGAGCAGCCAGTGCTCTTAACCACTAGCCCCTCAGTAAACACTCTTCACTGCGGAGTACCCCCACCCCAACACAGGGTCACATATCACAGGCTGGTCCCAAACTCACTACGTCGCTAAGGGTGGAAATGAACGCCCGATCCTCCGGCCTCCACCTCCCAAGCGCTGGGAGTCCAGTCGTGTGCCACGTGGCTTGTTTAAGCAGTGCTAGGAACGGAATCTCGAGCCTTACCCATGCCAGGCAAACACTCCACCAACTGAATCCCAGCCCCAGTCACCACCGCCTTTATTTAGTAGCAGGGGAGAGTGATTGAGACAGGGGACGAGCTGCCAGATAGACTGGTGGCTGAATCAGAAGCACTGTGTTAATTCTCCTGTCTCTGGCCTGAGTCTGTTCCTCTGGCCTTCAAAGCCACAACCATTCATCATGGCCAGTGAACACATCGGGACTGGGTGATGAAAGGCTCTGAGGCCCTCCCAGTCCCTCCCTGGGGGCCACTGATGTTCCCTGAGGCCGAGCATGAGACTCCATCTGTGACAGGCGTGGCAGGGGCGACACCTTGTTTTCTCATCTTCTGCCAGCCTGGGTTACTGCCCTGTCTCCGCTTCCCAAGAACTTGGGGATGGGGGTAGGCCTTAACCCATTACACAGAGGAGAAACTGAGGCTCGGAGTCATTCAGGGACCTCACTGCTCCTTGACTGGGGGGCTCCAGAGCTGCATTGACAGCTGTGTCCCCAGAATATAGGGTGTCCAGAGACCTAACTGCAGCAGAAGTCAGAAGCATGAGCCTTGGCTACAAGTCTCCTGCTGAAGAGGGGGCCCCACTTCTTCCTGGGGAGGCCACAGGTTTAGCATCTGGGCCACACATGCTCAGCTGAGCGCCTGACTCAGCCGTGATGGCGAGTGACCCAATGGGGAGGGCTGGGGTGGGCCAGGTCACTCTGTCCCCTCCATATCCTCCGTGAGAACTTCCCATGGCCGGTCTTCTCACCTGCCGCCGTGCCCCTCCCCTGCACCTGACCTTATAGAACCCACGCCCAGCTGGCTAGAAATCATATCCACATAGCCCAGGGAATAGGCAAACAAGCAAGCCACAACCTGGCCAAGAGGAAGAGATGGGGTGGGAAGACATTCCAGGAGCCCGGCAGACAGGATGATGGGAAACTCACCCATATTCTGGCTTTTTTGCCACCAGGTTTCCTGTGTGACCTCGGGCAGGTAACTCCCCCTCTCTGAGTCACAACTCTTCTGCCTGAAGAATGTGAATATAACCAGACGACTGTATAGTTGTCACCTGGGACCCTGGGTCCTTCTCTACCATCACTGGGCCTCAGTTCCCTCATCTATAGAATGGGGTCATAAGTCCTAAGCCTCAAAGAAGCTAAGATACAAAAGGCAGTGGGGGACCTGGGAAATCCCAAGTCAGATGTACTGCCCTGCTCTGGCCTGGGTCCTGTACCCCTTACTGGGTACCCAGAAAGCCCCTTTTGTGTACCTGCCACCTGACCAGCACTGAGCCCAGCTCCCCCCCCCCCCGTTCTCTGTGTCCTGTCCCCTCCTCTGCTTCTAAGGACCACTGTCCAGCAGCTGGGCTCACATGAAACTGCCATGTGTTTTTATTTTGGCAAAGGCATTAATCCACCAGAGCAAGGACCTCTCAGGCTGGCCTGGGGCCTTGTGGTTCTCAGAGCAATTAGGGGTCAGGGGTCAGGAAAGGTGAAGACAGGGAGGTGCTGGGAGCCTGTGGGGGGCCAGGAGCCAGGATCTAGGGGGGCTGACCCCTGATAATCTGCCTGGCATCCCAGTCCCATGAACAGGAAGGAGGAGCCGCAGGAGGGAGCCCCAAACCTTCCCATTAAGCCTCAGCTGGGCTGTGTCTGCCCCCTCCCCACTCCCAGGGGTTTGCATTTCTGCCTGGGATGTACGATGCAGCACCTCGCGCACACAGCTGTCGCCATTGCCCTAAAAACAAAATCAATATGGGGCACGTGGCCGGGGTGGGGGCTCTGAATGGCACTTAAGGTGTTTCAGTTTGGCAGCAGGGCCTGAACACACACGCCCTGGGGACTGCCATCCGCATGAGTGTCCCATGGAAAGATCTACCCTGAATTGTACACACACATACACACACACACAGACACACAGACACACACACACACACACGCACCCTGCCACTCCAGTACCCTGACAGAGACTACAGCTGAGTTCCCCCGATCCTGTTTTCTCACCTGGTCTCTGTGGTAGATGTTCTAGAACATGAGGAAGACCCAGCTTGGGCCCAGCAGCATTTCAGTCTGAGTCTATAGACCCAGAATCCCCGTTTCCAGAGACTGCATCTTGGTCCACGTTGCCGTCTTCTATTTCAAGCAGGTGCATCTGGCTGAAATCCATTGGATTGGCTGACCTACCCGGGGACAGGGGCAGCTGAACTAGAGACAGGTTGGTGTGAGGCAGGAGAGAGGAGGAGGAGAAAGGGGGCTGCAGTAGAGGAAAGGTCACAGCGGGAATCCGGTCACCCCAGGCTCCATCCATGGCACTCCCCGTGACACCCAGACATTACACCCACAGGACTCCTCAGGACAATGGACCTAGTCCCATATCTCTGGGACTGTAGCAAGTACCCAAGTATCCTTGCTCACAGACTTCAGGAAGGCCCGGGCATGTGCACACAGTAGGACTTCCCTGTGCTCCTTTCTACCTGTCCACCCTCCTCTTCAGAACCCCAGGACCCACCCCAGGCCTCCAGGGGAGAGCCCACCCAGGTTGCAGAGACAGTGGCTCTGTTATTGGTATACCCTGGGGGTATCAGGGTGAACTTGACCATCGAGCTGACTCATTTTTGTCAACTTGGAACAAACTTGAGTCATCTGAGAAAGGGAACCTCCTCAACTGAGGGCTTGCCTTCATCAGATTGGCCTGAGGAGAAGTCTGAGGGGCATTTTCCTGATGACTGACCCAGTGGGAGGGCCAGTCCACCGACGATGGTGCCACCCCTGGGCAGGTAGTCCTGAGTTCTATAAGAAAGCAGGCTGAGCAAACCACGAGGAGCGAGCCAGTCAGCAGTGTTCCTCCATGGTCTCTGCTTCAGGCTCTGCCTCCAGATTCCTGCCTGAGTTCCCGCCCTGACTTCCTTCAGTGGTGGGCTGTAAGATGCTAGGTGAAATAAACCATTTCCTGTCCAAGTTGCTTTTGATCATGGTGTTGATCACAACAGACAAAGACAGCTGTCACTCTCCTGTGAATGGAGTTGATGACCTGGGCTGTTGAACGTGAGGGGCAAAGGCACGGCACATATGCACAGGCCTGCCAGGAGCTTCAGATGGAAGCCCCAGCCCAGAGACCCCTACATGAGCAGTTGCTGGCTGAGTTGGGTCCACAGAGGTTCTAGAACTTCTGCCACAGAGGTGTGCTTTCGTAGAAGATTCTCCGTGCTTACAAAAGGCTTGTGGATAAGAAAATGCCTGTCTCTATGTGCCCACCCCCACCCCAGCCTTGGCACCCTGTAAGCTCTGGCCACCCCACGAGATCCACACCCACCCCATCTCATCTCTCCCTCTCTTTCCTGGAGTTGAGAGATGGGGTTCTTCCAGGCACCAGCATGGTTCCCCCCAGGACTGCGCATGCCTGGGAAGTGACTGCAAGAGGGGGCACAGAAGCCTGTAGGGCAGAATCCTGAAACCCCCGCTTTCTCCTGCATGGATAAGGTATGTTCCCAGGTCCTTTGGGCAGCTTTGTCTGGGGAGCCAGGAGTCACAAGTTGAGTTCCGTCAAAACTAATACCAAAGTCTGGAGATGTGGCTCAGTGGATAGAACACTTGCCCAGCCATACACAAAGCTCCAGGGTCCATTTGCAGTAATGCAGACGCCAGGCAGGGTGGTGCACGTGACTGTAACCTTAGCACTCTGTGGGTGGGGGCAGGAGGATTGGGAGATTTACAGTGAGTTCAAGGCCATCCTGGGCAACCTGAGACCAAAAAAAAATGTTTAACTTGAGTTGGCAAGATAGCTCAACAGGTAAAGGTGCTTGCTGTGGGTTCTGACAATCTGAGTCCTGTCCTT
Source organism: Microtus oregoni (assembly GCF_018167655.1). Lineage (NCBI taxonomy): Eukaryota > Metazoa > Chordata > Mammalia > Rodentia > Cricetidae > Microtus > Microtus oregoni. Next base: position 3,626,583 of record NW_024543062.1, read on the forward strand.
GGGACCCACATGATGGAAGGAGAGACCTGTCAAATTGTCCTCCTCAGTCTTATCAGTCTGAGGCAAGCTGTCCTCGGACCTCCACAAGTGCACCGTGGCACATATACACTCACAACTCATGTGCACATGAACAAATAAATAAATGTGGTTTTTAAAATTAACTTAATTTTAAAAATCATTTTTGACACACTTAAAAGAGTCAGTATGGTGGCACCTGTTGGGGGCGGAAAGGTTAGGAGTTCAGTTTCCCCGATCGTGTGCTCTGTTTATGCGGCGATATGGATGGAACCCAGGACTTCCGGCATGCTAGGCAAGCCCTCTACCAATGCAGCTACATCCTCAGTTCCTGGTGTTAGTTTTGACCAAATTCATACTAAATCCTGATGCATAGGGAGTTCAAGACCAGCTCAGTTACAAAAGATCTTACCTTAAATTTTTTTAATTTAGTTTTTTTGTTTGTTTCTTAGGGTGGGTGGTGGTGTTTTCTTTTTGTTTTTGTTTGGTTTTGTTTTGTTTTTGAGACCCGGGTTTTCTGTGTAGGCTTGGTTGTCCTGGAACTAGCTCTACAGACCAGGCTGGTCTCGAAATCACAGAGCTTCGTCTGCCTCTGCCTCCTGAGTGCTGGGATTAAAGGAAGGTGCCTTAAAAGTGTGTGCTGCCACCAGCCGGCTTTATTTAATTTTTAAAAATGTTTCTAAAAAACCAGATGTGGTGGTGCCTGTAATTCCAATACTAGGAGGTGGAGGCAGAAAATCAGGAGTTTCCTGCTAAGTAATGAATTTGAGGCTAAGTCTCTGTCTCCAAACATACAAAGCAACAAAACAAACACCAAAAAGCCTGCTTCCCCCGGGGTACCCTTTGCATGCCCTCCCCCTGCCCTTCAAGATTTGTTCTTCCCTCCAAATCCTAACAGGGTCTCCCAGGAACAGAAGCAGAGTCTTAATCCCAACCACGCCAAGCACCCCGCAGAGAGACAACTGCTGGTGCCCCCTGCAACCGAGGTGAGGAGGAGACAGGCGAGCTCACCTTCCCCGCTAAGTGGTCCTATCTTGTTCCCCGGGCACTCACAGGTGTGTCCCCCCGAACTCCTCCGCTACTGGTAGGTTTCGCATCAGGGTCCTGAGGGGACGACCATCGCTGTGCAGGGAGAATGGGCTGGTGCCGGCTAATTGATTTTACAGCAGTACCGAAGGACAGACAATGAAAACGCCATCAATTTAATCCACTATTTAATGGTTCCAATTTAGCCCCTGTAAGTGTTCACTAAACTAATTTCTCTGGGTTCAGCAGCCTGAAAAGCTATCATATCTGTAATCTCCTTCAATATATTCATCTGGAAAAGGGAATTTAGCCAATTCCGATGTACGGAGATGATCTGTTAGTGCAGTGTAAATGTTTATAACACGGCAATCGAGTTCGTTTATAAGGATATGAAAAGTTTTATTGGGGAGGGCACTGGAGTGGAACCAGAGGATAATAGGCAGTTACCCAGCAGGCCGTGGGCGCCCGGGAGCGGGCAGGCATGCAGAAAAAAACACTCTCGGATTTCTCTAATCCCGGGCTGGAGGCGCAAGTTCGCCCCGGTGCTACACAAAGCGCATAGAACTTGTCTGCACAAAGGAGTCAAGCCCCCCTCCCACCTCCAGACCCCCGACCTCCCCACCTGGCACAGCCCGGTGCACCCCAAACAAAGGCTGCTGAGCCAGCGACAACCTCTTTTTCTGGGGATCAGAACTCCAGGGGTTCGGGGCAGACCCAAAGGTCCACAGCTTTTGCTCTTTGGTCTGTGTCTGGGGTCAGTAAGGCGGCCATCCCTGAGCCAGGCGATGTCCCTCCTTCTCTACTGCTGGGATTTATTAGAAGCCGTGGGTGACCAGCTGTTCCCCATCTTTCCAGGGGACAGGACGGGAGACAGCAAGCTTAAATTACTAGGCAGGATTTGGGTTCCCACAAGCCTTCCGACCCCCGGCTCCCTCCAGGGACCTTTTCCCAGGGTTGCCAGAGGGAGGAGTCCTCACTCACACCCTCGGAGGGTGTGAAGGTTGCCTGCTGTAGGAGACTCCGTGGGACGCCACGTCCCCTGGATCTCACCCCCCCCCCCCCCCAAGCATGAGGGCCCCTCACCGTGCCGGCACTGCGTGTGGCTTGTTTGTTTTTTGTTCTGCAGCTGCGTGCCTACAGCTCAAGTCTTCAGCGCTAACTAGCCAGTGGTTCCGGCCACTGTCGCTTTTCTCACAGCCATCTTGTTTTTAAAGAAAATAACCCCTCTCACACGCGCGCCTCACCACCGAGGTGCATAAATTAGGAAGGCTGGGGATGTGGAAATGTACTTGCTAAGGAGCCACCGGGTGACAAGGGCCCTGGGAGACGCAGCAGGAGAGGCAGGAGAACCACCTCCCCATTGCCCCCAACAGCACTGTCCCAAGAGAACCCTGAGGCCCTGGGACCCAGGTGGCCCATCTTAGGCCAGGCCTCCCTTGATGCCCAGCTGATGAGGACAGAAATCGATTGGCCACACAGACCCCGGCTGCTGTGGCCGCTTCCCTGCTATTCCGCAAGATGGGAGTGCCATGCCCCACCACCCCATCCCCAAGAAGGGGCCTCACCTGGTACTCGGGGGTCCCCAATTCCCAGCAGCAGGGTCTGGAACTCAACCCAACTCTTCCCAAGTGAGAAGAGAGAGTGGACACTCACCTGCACACATGTGGAGGTGGCTTAGAGGCCTGGGCCTGGAGTGCTCTGCAAGGCTCATGTGTCCCATCACTTCTGTAGCCCCAGTGTCTGAGTGGCTTCTGTAGCCCCAGTGTCCGAGTGGCAGGGGACAGGACTTCAGGGTGGCCCAGATTATGATTCCTTAGGCCAGGCACCCCAACACCCCTTCTCCACTCCAGCCCTGCCAAAAGAAGAAAGACTTGAGTATTCATTTACAATATGGTGAAAATGAGATCCTTTGTCCGTGAGTCTCTCTAGGTCCACTATATAGGTCAGGCAAGTAGTCTGAGGCTGCCTGGGGACATGCCCTGACCACACAGGGACCCCCGCAAGAGACACACGAATATACTTATAGTCCCACATATTAAGATTGGCACATATTAATCTATGTTTCTGGCCCAGTACTAGTCAGATACCTAACCCTCTGCAGACACACACACACACACACACACAGGCCATACCTCGGGACTGTGGGGCTTCTGCCCCAGAGGGATTTCCCCCCATGAAAACTCTCACCTTGACTGCTCCCCACAAAGCCCTGGGCTGGTGGAATGTCATCTCTATCCACATGTAGTCTGGAGGAGGGTTCTACTCTAAGCAGCTCCCTTTGTCTCCCATCCTATCCACAGCCCTGACAGAGGGAAGGCTACTGTCCCGGGATTGCAATAGAGAAGCTCCTTTTCACTATAGTGTCCATGACGACCTAAGGCCAAGACTGGAAGGGACAGGGACTCCGCAGTCCCTGCCATCCTTGTCTGCTGCCTTACCAAGTAATACCTGCCACTCAGAGAAGAGGTGATGATGTCAGCAGCCCCAGGCCAACCTACTCTGGGTCCTCAGATCTCTACAGCATTATGGGGGCTAGGGATGTCCAGCAAACCTGTGCCAGGCAGGGGGTAGGGCAGCAGAGCCCAGCTTCCCAGGGACCCAAAGTGACATGCCTCGGGAGGGTTTATGACAGCAAGGAACATTTTTTTCCACTGTAAATTATATTTAACATTCCACAGAACTTTATTGCCTCTTGTGTTTGGGGTTTATGAAAAAATCTGTATTTAACTTCAAGGCCTGGTAAACATCTTTGCTTATGTTGCTATGCCGTTCCTTATTTGAGTATTTCCATTTAATTTCACAGTTCATATACCTTAAAGTTTTGGCTGCCCCCCCTCCTTTTTCCCACTCACTCAGAGATGCCAGCCCGGCCTGGCCCACCCCGGGGATCTCTGTGGTGGGATGTGGAGACCCTTAGTTCAGGGTCTGGGCTAGGGAAGTAGTCGCCACCCTGAGCAGGGCATCTATCTGAGCACCTCTGAACCTCTGGAGGGGAGGGGCTTCCAGGGGGTGGAGCTATACACAAAGGACACAATTCGACTGATTCCAGAGATGCTGACTCTAGCTCCTCTGAGTGACTCAGTTTCCCCACCCCACACACTATCTCTGCCCCAGGGACAGACAACAAAAACCGCTTCATTCCTGTGAACCTGAGAGTTGATGCTGCCTCCAAGTGCCTCACCCAAAGCTCTGTAAAAGATGTCTGCTCTACCCAGGATCCCCCAGCCCTTAACTCCGCCTGGCTTTAACCCAGGCAACACTTAACACAGGCGGCTATGCTTGGTGTCCTTCTGTGCTGCTTCAGGACCACAGGTGTCCTCAGCTACCCTCTCTGAGCCTGCTGGGTTCCCATTCCAAGCCTGCAGAGAAACCCAGAGTCCCCGGAGATCACCCCTGGGTGACTCTCTACCTACAAGATACAGACCTCTCTAAACAGCCAACATGGTGGACATGCTGATGGCCGAGCTTTGGTGCAGCCTGACTCCTGACCCCAGGGCTGTAATGCCAGTGGCAGCCATGGCATGTCCCTCTTTCACAGACAGAAGGGGTCCTCCTTTATCCCTTGAGACAGGGGTCTCTCAGTAAAACTGAAGATAGGCTGGCAGCCAGAAAATCCCAGTGACTCTCATGGGTCCCCAACCCTATTGACAGATCTGGGGTTACAGATGTGTGCATGGCTACAACTGGCTTTGTTGTTGTTGGGGATTTGAACTCAGGTACTCATGCTTGCACAGCAAGCGCTCTTACCCACTCAGCCATCTCTCCAGCCCTCCGAATCCTTCTTAATACAACACTCCAGAAAGCTGCTGTCAATCAAACCTGGCAAAAGAGATGAAAGACATTTGCTGACTCTGAGCAAAATAATCCCTCGCTCCGTTCCTGTCACAGTCTCTTGAGAGCTGCCCTGACTCACGCCACCTTGTCACCCTTCCCAGAGCTTCCCACATCATCACCTATCACCAGCATGAAAAGTTCCACCCACCCTGCTGGGATCGCCACAGAATCCCTGGGCAGGACGCTGAGCAAACACTGAGAAGATGGCTGGGTGTCACCTCCCCTAGTGATGCTACCACCCTAGACAAAACATCACCTACCCAGACCCCACGCAAGTTTCTAAAGGATTTAGGACACTTAGTGAACCAGCATTGAGGAAGGGAGGTCTACAAGATTGTAAAAAAGACTACGGAGGCTGGGAATGTAGCTGAATTGGTGGAGTGCATGTACAAAACCCTGGGGTCCATCCCCAGCAACATAAACGAATGTAATCCCAGCACTTGGGAGGAGCAGGCAAAAAAGTGAGGAGTCTGTGCTCATCCGCGACTACATAGAAAGTTTGAGGCTAGCCTAGGATACAACAAAGCAAAGGGCTGAAAAGATGGCTCAGAGGTTAAGAGCACTGACGGCTCTTCCAGAGGATAGAAGTTCAATTCCCAGCAACCACACTGCCTGAAACTCAGTTGCAGGGAATCTGGTACCCTCACACTTATATGCATGCAAGCAAAACACCAATGTACAAAAAAATGTTTAAAAAGGAGACAAAGCAAAACCAAACAAAAACACCAGGTGTGTGGCACATGCCTTTAATCCCAGCACTGGGGAGGCACAAATAGGAAAATCTCAGAGTTCAAAAACAAGCCTCATCTACGTAGCAGGTTCCAGGACAGCCAGAGCTACAGAGAGATCCTGTTTCAAACAAACAAACAAAACAAGCAAACAAAAAGCCCACAAGCTCGGAGCTTCCAAGGGGCCAAGGTAAAAAGAATAGGCACTATTTTCGTATATCCATGGCATATGCAAATGGGAGAGAAAGTCGGGCTATCTGGAGAAACCAGATACTCTGTCTCAGAGGCCTGAGGAGCTTCTGGCCAAGGCTCTGCCTGCAGAATGGATCTCCAAGGGTGCATCAGGCAGTCTCAGGCTTCGCAGTGCTGTGGAGAGGTGCAGGTTTGTGGGTGGCCTTGGTTCCCCACCTGGAGAAGTAGAGGTGCTCGGGTGACTTCCTGCAGTGTCTGTGAGGAGCTTGGAGTGCTGGCATAGTGCCCGGTGGTGTGGGTTGCCTTGTGAGCCGTGGAGGTTGCTGCGGGCACGGTCGCTGCGTGTGTAATTTCCCATCATCGTTTCATCAGTCAGAAAAATTCAAATGGAAAAAAAACAGACATAAATACACTCGTCCAGGGAGCTGCTGGACGGGGCATGGGACCCAGGGGAGGTGAGCATGGGCACTGCTTGGCGCTGGGAATTGCAGTCAAAGCAGGCTGGGCCAGGTTGGAGGGTGAACATGACCTCCTGTCTGTCCCTCCAGGCCAGGGTGACAACGCTAAGGGAGACAAGTTGAGGGGGTGCCCAAGCCCTCCTCTACAACTTGAGAAATAAACTCAGGTTTTATAGCCAGTGCAACACAGCCCTCCCAGCAGACTGAGCAGGTAGGGGATTTTGGGGGATCCAGAGGCAGTGGCAACGTCCTAAAGGAAGAGATCCTAAACTTCTGGGAGGCTGTTCTCTGGGCCTCGGTTTCCCCTTCTATAAAGCAGCCATGACTACAGAATGACTCCCTCTGTCTGGAACAGAAACTCCAGCTGTGCAAACTGCAACCTGGCAGGGAGAAGATCTCCAGGGTTGTCAGCCTTCATGTGATGGCAATGCTGCCCCGGAGCAGGGTTTGCGACTGTTCTGTGACACTCACACCTTGACAGACCCCCACCTCATCTTCCTCTCTTCTCTGCCAACCTCAAGGGTGGTACTGTAACCTCTGAAATCTCATTTGAAATATCCTTTCCTAATCTAGATAGCTCTCTCTCTCTCTCTCTCTCTCTCTCTCTCTCCTTTTGGAGGATAAATTTCTGTAGCCACCAATTACAGCCGTTTGATGTAGGTAATGATGAGGCCGTGGAAATTGGAATTGACACCTCCGGAGGATCGCAGACATGGAAAAAAAAAACCGTCCGGGATATGAATCATCACAGGTTTTCTTCCATTGACAGAGATCTGAGGTTGGGGCTCAGCCTGGGGGGCTCAGGGGTCTGGGGAGGGCTCAGGGCCAGCCCAGCCTCCTCCTAAGCACGGATCAATTACAGCCCAGACAGCCCCTTGTCACTCGTGATTCACAATGTCAATTTCATGCTTGCGGTAACCGTTTAAGAAAGAGCCGGGCCGCTTTTACATTTGATAAGGAATCAGCGGCGTTTGTGTTTGTAAAAAGACCGATCACGCAGTGTGACAGGTCCCTCAGATTGCCAAGGCGGGCGACGACGGCCCGGTCTGGAGTCTGTCAGGGACCCGCAAGTATTTCTTTCAAATGGGTTTCCCCCCTCCGCCTGGCTGCCCTCCCCTCCAGCCGGGGGAACGCGAAAATAAACTGTCAATCTCTATTTACCACTGTACAAGCTGGAAACACAGAAGATTTTTAGGTTAAATTGTCAGTTACCAGAATTCAAAATAGAAAAAAAAAAAAGCAGAAGACATGGAGCCAGCTGCATGGATTGCCCGTTTCGATGGGGAAGTCATGGCTGTGTTGGGGGGTGGTGCGTTGGGGGCCACCGGAAGGGGCAGGCAGGATGCTGGTCACCCAGGCGCTGACCTGAGGACTTCCAGGTGTCAGAGAGAATCAGGGTGATATTAGGGCTAATTAGACCAGAGATGGAATTAATGGGGCTTGTGTCCTAGCCCTGGCCTGTTCTTAACCAATCTGCCAGTTTGGTGTCTTCACAAGCACGGGTGATGCTGACATAGGTGGGGGACATCCTTGAGGGACATTTGGCTTTGAATGGAGCTGAAAGCTGCCTGGAGGCTGGGCATCCTAGGGGCACTGAAGACCTAAAGAGAGGAAGGGGGACATACCACCAGCCCTGCTAGGGTAGGGATGTGTCATCCTTCCGGTGAGATCTGCCACAACTCAAAGATGGGAAGATCTCCGGCCACTCCAGTGTGTAGGACACGGGGGTTCTCAGAGGCATGGCCTCAACCTCTGAACAGGCACCTAGATCTTGGCTGTGCCTACAGGATCCACAGCTTCTCACCTTCCTGTGAGGCCCTGTGTGTGGCCACAGGGGGAGGTATTTAAGTATGATAACCAGTCTGGCCTGATGTAGTAATAGAAGCTCCCTGAGCCCCACCACCCCTATGCCCATGCTGTCCTGGCAGCGGGACGGTGGGGCAGCTTCTGTGGGCATCTCCAGGACAAGCAATCAACACACTGTCTGGCTCCTCTGGGCTTCTAGGAAAGCTTCTAGGTACGAGGTTGCTGGACAGGGGCTACTGGTTTCCCTGCTGCGTCTGTGGGACAGAGTAAAGAGATGGCAGAGAGAGAGAGAGAGAGAGAGAGAGAGAGAGAGAGAGAGAGAGAGAGAAAGAGAGAGAGAGAGAGAGAGAGAGAGAGAGAGAGAGACATATAGCTAGGGATGTTTGCCCCATCAGAGGCCTGGAAGAAGAGTCTGCTAAGCACATGGAACCTGTCAAGCCTCAGTTTGCCCACATGAGAAGTGGGAACAAGGGAAGTGTCTATCTCAAGATCAAAATGAGTAGCCAACACACAATAGGTGTAAATTGGGGCAGCCACACACGGCAGGCGCATGGGAGTGAGGGCCACTCATATGTCACTAGGGCATGAGCTCTTGCTAGCGGCCAGGCGATATAGGCTGCTAAGCCCTAAACACCTCAGACGCCTGCTGATGACCCTAGTAAGCCAGATCTGCACTCATCCATTCATTTTCTTATTTTTTCCCTTTCCTCCATCCCTTCTTTTTAAAAATGGTATTAGAGATTAAAATTCAGGGCCTTGGGCATGCTAGACAGTGCTCCCTGGCTGAACATCACCTCTAGCCCTCAGTTTTTTGAAATAAGGTCCAAGTTGGACTCCACTTTTCTTTTTTTTTTTTTTTTTTTTTTTTTTTGGTTTTTCGAGACAGGGTTTCTCTGTGGTTTTGCAGCCTGTCCTGGAACTAGCTCTTGTAGACCAGGCTGGTCTCGAACTCACAGAGATCCGCCTGCCTCTGCCTCCCGAGTGCTGGGATTAAAGGCGTGTGCCACCACCGCCCGGCAGACTCCACTTTTCTATCCTCCTGTCTCAGATTCTCAAGTACAGAGTTTACCATACTGTACCATCAAGCCAAGGTCTGTTTAGAATACTTTGACACGTAGTCTAAGTGGGTAGCCCAGGCTGTCTTTGAACTCAGGGCCCTCCCCTGTCTCAGTCCTCCACCCCACCCCTGTGCCAGTATGGCAGTTGTGTGTGTGTGTCTATGCCTGGCTTGCCCACGACTGTTCAACAGATTGCACATGTTTCAGCCTGTACATGTTATTCTCACCCACCCAGAGGACTCGGGCCATGGGAAAAGGCAGGCTAGAACCCTGCCCACTGGAGAAGGCCACTGCCCACTGTTGTCAGCCCCACTCGTCTATGGAGGGCAATCAAATATGTGGTCGAGATAGGCCTTGATCCACGCATTCATGCATCCTGCTGAATCCAGCTCTGCCCAGACTTTACTGGTTACTGACCCCTCGGGCATCAGAAAGGCCACGCTGGGATAGGGGCAAGACTCAGCAGGGTGGGACCATCCAAAGAGACAGAGTTCTGAGCACTGTGGGAAGCAGAGCCAGGGACACGGGTCCTCCTAAGAGGCCCGGCTGGGCAGCAGCCCACATCTTCAGCCGACTTCAGAGTAAAAGATGGGGCAACCCTGCACGTGGAAAAAGCACTTATCCCTTCTCAGGTACTGCCCGGTGCTTTATGGTTTGATGAAGGACAAGCAACATCTATTACAGTGACTTCTTTTCATGGTCTTTCTCGCTTTCGTTTGGTGCCCCTAGACTGAAGAGGAAACTGAGCCCCACTCGGATCATGGGCAGGCCAGAGCTCATCTGCCTCCAGCATATTGTCAACCCCCTGCTCAACCTAGAGAAGTGGGAAGAAGTCAGTTGATCCAGTGTCAGAGTCAGGAGTAGGGGGAGAACCTAGAGGGTCACGTTGATGCTCGGCTCTGCTCTCCTGAGTACCCTTCAGAGGGCAGTGTCATTGCTGCCTCCCATGCCCAGCCCAAGGCTCCTCACACCAGTGACCAGTGACTTCTATGCGTAATGTTAATAGTCATCCCTGGCCACTCCTGTCCCAGCCCCTCTCTGGGGGATTCTAGGCAGGGGCTCTACCACTGAGCCACACCCCAGCCCCTCACTAGCGGATTCTAGGCCGGTGCTCTACCACTGAGTCACACCCCAGCCCCTCTCTGGGGGATTCTAGGCAGGTGCTCTACCACTGAGCCACACCCCAGCCCCTCACTGGGGGATTCTAGGCAGGGGCTCTACCATTGAGCCATACCCCAGCCCCTCACTGGCGGATTCTAGGCAGGGGCTCTACCACTGAGTCACACCCCAGCCCCTCTCTGGGGGATTCTAAGCAGGTGCTCTACACAATTTTTACTTTTTTGTGGGATAAGTCTCACACTGTAGCCCAGGATGGCCTCAAACTTACAGTAATTCTCAATTTCTCAAGTACTGGTGTAAGCCAGCCCACTTCCTGGATCTGACATCTTTCTTGTGTGAGGTGTTCAAAGCTGGGATGACATGTTTCCCTTAGCCTGGCTGGTTGCAAACACAGCCCTCACACTTTATGGGGAACTGTCATTTGGCATGACAAATACTATGTCATGGAGAAGTTATTATTTGTTTGTTTGAAGTTTTTGTTGTTGTTATTGCTCCTTTTTTGTTTTGGGGAGACACGGTCTTACTTACTATGTAGCTCTGACTGTCCTGGAACTCACTCTAGACCAGGCTGACCTCCAGCTCAGACCTCCTCCTGCAGGGCTCTGCCTCCCTAGTGCTGGGACTAAAAGCGAGTGCCACTATGCCTGGCTTGACGTAGAAGTTTTTAACCCCACTTTTTAAAACTAAATTTAAAATAAAGATATGAACTCTAAGGGAGCATTCTTCCATCTCTGGATTCAGAGAATTCTGCAGCCCCAAGTGGATTAGTGGACAAGAAGACACAGGTGTGTCTAGGGTTGTCTCTGTCCTGTCTGGAGTGGGTGTGCTTGGACTTCCTCTGAGAAATAGGTCTGTCATCCCACCTCCTCAGGAGGCTGAGGCAGGAGGATCAAGAAGGTTCAAAGCCAGCATAGGTAACAAAGTGAATCCACTGAGACCCTATCTCAAAATAAAGGGAAACAGAGGGTTGGGGTGTGACTCAATGGTAGAGCACCTGCCTAGGATCCCCCAGTGAGGGGTTGGGGTGTGGATCAGTGGTAGAGCCCCTGCCTAGAATCCCCCAGTGAGGGGCTGGGGTGTGGATCAGTGGTAGAGCCCCTGCCTAGCATTGTCCAGAAAGGTTGTGGATGTGATTTAGAAGGTCAACTGGATTAGCATGGAAGAGGCCCTGGATACAATCTTCTTTCTACCAAAAGAACCAATTTGTCAAGTGGCCGACAGTCCACAGCCCATCTTTGTCCAAAACTGACATGGAGCCATTGTGGGGGTGACGACTCCAGACATCTCTAGCTGGATACAGGCTGTGGAAGCAACACCTCAGCTACATTGCATCCACTTTCGAAGACTCTCTCCTCAGTGGGTGCAGAGCACTTGAGACCCCATGCCACTGAGAAGACCCAGGCAGCCAGGACCTCCTGTAGTCTCCTGGGAGGTACACCCCCCCCCGCAAAAGACAGGGCAGGCTGAGTGGTAGTGGCACAAGCCTTTAATCCCCGCACTTCAGGAGGCAGAAGCAGGAGGATCTCTATGAGTTTGAGGGCAGCCTCATCTACAGAGCGAGTTCCAGGACAGGCTCCAAAATCTACACAGAGAAACCCTGTCTTGAAAAGAGAGAAAAAAAGGTGGGGCAGTAGGGGGGGTCTCCTGCCTCCCTCTAAAGCCCTACAGCCATCAACTAAATGTACTTATCGATCTGTTAAGAGCTCTGAGCTTCCCTTCAATGGGAAATACTGTTCCCTCCCCAGAAAGAACCCTAAGCCAGTTCTTTCTTCCCACCATAAATATCCATTCTGAACTTCTCAGAGACATGGAAACAAAGGAGTGGGTAAAAGAGCCGGTTCTAAAGGTCCTCTGGGGCCTCCCTTCCCCATCATGCACCCTGTTGCCCATCCCAGCCCCACAGACCCTGAGAGGCCCCTCCCTGATTATTCTCCCCTTTCACCCAGCAAGACACCCCTGCCACCCTGACCACAGAGCTAAAGTTCACTGACGATCAAGGAGGGGCCCTGAGCCCAGAACATGCTGGCTGCAAACATCCCAGCTGGCACTGACTTGATGACAGGCACAGATCTGCCCAAACCAGGTGACCCAGGCTGAGGTGGCCTCTAAGTAGCCTGTGGCCTTCATGTCCTGACACCCCTCCCTGAGTGTCATAACTTGTGTATTTCAGGATCAACTGCCCAAGTCTGGAAAGTATGTGGAGGCCCTGAAGCCCCGACAGGTGAGTGTAACCATGGGGGACATGTGGCCGGGTCCCCCATCTCTGGGTTACCATCTAGTTCATCCTAGGGCTCTAGGACCCTCTCTAACAGATAAACTGGGACCCAGACAGGGCATAAAACTGTCTCTCCTTCCCAGAAATGGTTCCTGGCTGTCTTCAGGCAACCCTGACAGGTGTTCTCCCCAGGTTTGGCTTCTGAATGCTGGTCCACGCAAGGCAGGTTGAGGGCAGTGTAAGAAGGTCCCAAGAAAACACAGATACACCCAGATACATCAAGCTTGGTCTCTCCTATGAGCTGCCTGAGACTGAACAGTCTGTCCCATGTCACCACTGTTCCACTCCCACACAGTCTCAGGGCCAGGCCTTCCCTGAGGCAAACCCAGTCCTTCATAGAGCTGGTGGCTTGCCATCTCTCTGCACCAAGCCCTCCCTGACTCTTTACCTTTCTCAGGATGTGGCCACCAAAGAACAGAGGGACCAAGGAGGAGGAATGAGGAATGATGGTGGATGGTCAGACGGCCACTTTTGGGGAGTGTGAGAATGTTCTAGAACTTGACAGAGGTAGTATGCACACATACTGCTGGCGTTTGTATATTGATATTGTGTTCTCTATTTTTATTCTACTCATTTATTTGTTTATGCATTTATTTATTTATTATTTGTGATATCACAAATACTGGGGATTGGGGATTGAGCCAAAGGCTTATTGCAAACTAGGCAAACACTCTACCATGGAGCAACACCCAGCCCTCTCACTGGGGGATTCTAAGCAGGTGCTCTACCACTGAGCCATACCCCAGCCCCTCACTGGGGGATTCTAGGCAGGTGCTCTACCACTGAGTCACACCCCAGCCCCTCACTGGGGGATTCTAGGTAAGCCTCCTACTGCGGACTCATGTCCCAAGTCACAGAATGCACTTTAAGATGCCAAATTTTATGTGAAGGGTACTTTATTTTAGTTACTTACTTTTTTTTATAAAACCACCTTTTGGGTGCTGGGGAGACAGACCAGTGGGTAAAGTACTTTCCACACAAGTATGAAGACCTCAGTTTGGATCCTCAGTACAATGTAAAAATCTCAGAGGGGCAGTACTCACTTATAACACCAGTTCTGAAGCAGACGAGACCAGCCAAAACCATGGGGCTCACTGGTCAGCCAGCCTAGCTGAGAGACCCTGTCTCAAACACTAAGGAGGGAAGATGAGGATGAGACCCAATGACAGCCTCTCACCTCCATATCTACATGCATACAACTATACATCAATATTCATAGACATGCACCACACAAACATATTATAAATAAATAGGGGCTAGAGCTATAGCTCAGTGGTTAGGAGTACTTGCTTTTGCAGAAGAATGGGGTTTGGTTCTCAGCACCCACATGTCTGTAACTCCAGTTACCAGAGATTCAATGCCCTCTTCTGGCCTCTGTGGGCACTGCACACATTTGCTGCACATACATACATACAGGCAAACACTCCCACACATAAAATAAAATAAATATTTACAAATAAGTAGGTGAAGTTGATTCAAATATTTTATTTAATAATAATATATCACAATGAATCCAAAATATGATTATTTGAAGATACAATCCATGTCAAAATTTCAACCCAGTTGGCCACATTTCTACGTACAAAGTGGCCTTATATGTATTTTACATGCAATCCACATCCTCAAGGCCACTTTCCACAGCTCAGGGCTCTGTGGCCACAGGAGATAGTGGCCACTATGTGGGATGACTCTCTGGAGTCTCCTGATGGCCTGCTGTGCTGATGTCACAGTGTGGCTCTGTCGTAGGAACTCCTAAAGGGTCTAAGTGTCCTGCAAGGGAAGTCCCACCTCCTACCTGTCCATCTTCATGGTGTTGTAGAATTTCCCATGCAATCTTGTGGGCAAGAAGGAGGAAAAGAGCTGGGCGGTGGTGGCACACACCTTTAATCCCAGCACTCGGGAGGCAGAGGCAGGCGGATCTCTGTGAGTTTGAGGCCAGCCTGGTCTACAAGAGCTAGTTCCAGGACAGGCTCCAAAGCTACAGAGAAACCCTGTCTCGAAAAACAAACAAACAAAAAAAAAAAGGAGAAAGAAGAGGGGAGAAGTAAATGAGAGGAGGGGCAAAGAGTAGAGGGAGAAAGAGGAGGAGGGGGAGGGAAAAGAGAGGAGAGAAGGGAGACAAAGAGGGAACAGGAGGATAGAGCAGAAGGGCAAAGAGGCCAGCTCTGTGGACAGCGATGGAGGAACTGGGGAGAGGGAGCAGAGGGCAAAATCACTGCCAAAGCTTGGAAGACCTTCTCCCAGCAACAGACTTACTCATCATAGCTTCAGACTGAGAGCAACAAGGGCAGAGGGAGGTAGACTTCAGTTCAGAACCGTGACAGAGTGGGCCACACAGCCTTGATCATGGACTGGCTGCAGCAGCATACAGAATACGGAAGTCTCGTAGACTCGTCATCCACTCATCTAACCCAAGCCAAAGAAGACCGGGGCTAGATTCCGAGCAGACAGAGCCCAGGGATGAGTGGCAAGGCTGGGGGTGGGGCTTAGAGGGGGAGCTTGTGTCTGTCATGATGAGGTCCTGGGTCCATCCTCAGTCTTACAAAAAACAATGAAATAAAGTAATAACTGAGTATCTGGTACAACCCAGTACTCAGAAGGGTGAGACAGGAGGGTTGCCATGAGTTTAAGGCCAGCTTGAGCTACCTAATGAGACCCTGTGATAGAAGTTGGAACAGCAGGTACCTTTTTAGAGTGCACTGACTGTAGGGAGGAAAAACCAAGGGCCTTCTGGAACATTCTGTCCCTCCCTCTGAGAATGGCTTCCTGATGGTGTCCACCTGACATTTATAGATAGTCTCTATGTATTTCCATTTCAAAAGAAGGAAAAAAAAAAGAATTGGAGCCGGGTGGTGATGCTTTAATCCCAGCACTTGGGAGGCAGAAGCAGGAGGATCTCTGTGAGTTCAAGGCCAGCCTGGTTTACAGAGAGAGTTTCAAGCCAGCCAGGACTACATAGTGAGACCCTGTTTCAACAAGCAAATAAAAATATGCTGTGTTCTTTTCTAAATTTTTAAGAATTTTTTTTATTACTTTGGCTTTTGTTTGTTTGTTTTTAGACAGGAGCTTGTGTAGCCCAGGCTGGCCTCAAACTCACTGTGTAGCTAAGGATGACATTGGGCCTCTGATCTCCCTACCTCCAGCTCAGGAGTGCTAGAACTACAGGCACACACGACCACACCCAGTTTATTCGGTGCTGAGCCCAAACTCCAGGCTTCAGGAACACTAAACAAGCACCTTATCAACAAGTCACCTCCTCAGTTCCCCACTGTGGTCCTTCCCACTCTCCTAGCCCCGCCTCAGTTTCCCCATCTGTGAAATGGACCCACTGTCTTTGGAACCAGTCCCTCCTCTAGTTAGGAGCTGTTCAGCGGATGTAGGGGTCTGAGGAACCCCACACATAACTAGACCAGGTCTGCTGCCCCTGCAAGCTTTCAAGGCTTGGTGACACTGTGGACTGTGTGTGATGAAGGCGGAGGCGTGGGCAGGGGCATTGGGAGGAAGGGAGGAAGCGTTTATAATGATGATTAGGGCTGAAATTGGCTGAGATTTACAGCGCCGGGGCCGGGAACGGAGGGAGAGGGCCAGGGCTGGGCCGCCTAATGGATCCGTCAGCGCGTTCGGCTGCTCAGCGGGCCGAGGCGGGTCACCCGGCTTTCCGCTGGCAGCACAAAGCACTTCAATTTCGTTAGGAAATGTATCAATTTAACTGACTTGAGCGGCACACTGGCAACCCTAATGAATCTGGACTCAATTTTCCGCCACACTGCTCCTGAGAACTGTCGGAAACAATGTCTGTGGTCGGAGGTGACGGGGTGGCCGAGGATAGGCCGCCCCTTCCCTTCCCACCCAGGCCCCCGTCCCTTCCCTGTCAGGGTTAGTGGAGAGAGACGGACCTGTCTCCAGCAAGCCGGTGACAGCCCAGCCCCGCCGCTACTTCCCTAACAATGATGTCATTATGGGAAAATTGGCCTCCATTTCGGAAGGACGATAGTGCTAATTGAGTAAGAAAATATAATACGGGAAGCTGTTGTCCGTGGCCAGGGGAGGGGGGCTGACTAAATGGCCTACCATTGTTGGTGTCAGGGTAGGCAGATGTGGCGTTCTGTTGATAACTGCGGTGACATAGCCAGGGCTTGTCACCGCAGCTTCTGCCGGGAGACTCACAGTCCTGGCGGCAGATGGCTCCGCTGAACAGCCAGGGAGAGTTAACGCAGCCCAATGGGCAGTCGGATAGGACTCCAGGGCCTTCTCCCGTCCCTTGGGAAAGGCTCAAGGACTTAGGAGTCAGTTCTGAGTGCTCTTTCTGGAGGCCTGGGCGGGAATGGACTTAAAGTCAGAGGCACGCCATCATAAAGTCCACTAGAAGACAGTGGTTGCAGCTGGGGAGGTCAGAGCTGGCTTAGTGGGGACGGGAGGGGGCACAAGGTGAGGATGGGAGTCTCCTATCACCCTTTGCAGGAGCTGCCATTTCTAAGATGTCTTTGTCTTGAGGGACCAGGTTTTCCAAACAGGGTCCCAGAGGCCAAGCTCCCAGGCATCTGGTGCACACTGGGAAGTTCCCTATCTGCTTAACATAGTTGCTATAGATACCCATAGATGCCAAGGACCAGACTCCAAGCTCCCTGAGAGTCAACTTACTGGGCCCCCAAACACCCTCAGCTACTTCTAATGTGGACACAAGGCCAGTCTTCAGTGGGGAGGATACCAGATGCCCTGGGACCATGAGACTCCTTCCAAAGTTCAGGCTCCCTGGAGCTGATACCCCCTGGCAAGCTGTAATGGCAGTGGAAGAGGATAAAAACAGTAAGAGCCATGATACAGGACTTGGTCCTAAGTCCCCCAAAGCCACTCAGAGTCACTAGGTCATCTGTAGGGACATCAGTGGTCATGCAAGCTGTGAACCAGTGGCTTCTCTTCACAAGTCAGGAGCTAGCACCCCCCTGCGCACACACACACACACACACACACACACTCACACACACACAGAGCCTAGTAATGGCTCAGGACTGTCTCTTTATCCACTGCAATGGCGAGCCACCTGTGGCCATCTCCTTCGGGGACAGATGGTAAGAGTCTTGCTGGAGTCCCCAAAGCGGTAGTAATGACCAGGCCTCCAAGGACTGACAGGCATGAAAGAGATGTCTTCCCAAGCAGCGGATGGCCTTTTGACCTCCAGTTGACAGAGTCCCAGACCCACATCTCAGAACTTTAGGGGACATGCTCAGTGACTAAAAGCACTTGCCACCAAGACTGAAGATCTGAGTTTGATCCCTGGGACCCACACTAGTTTGTCCTCTGACCACAGGTGAGCTGTGGCTTGCGTTTGCCCACATATGTAAATGAATGAATGAATGAATATTTAAAAATGAATGTAGGGCAACCAGCATGATTAAGTGAGTGCTTGTTCTATTCCCAAAATGTTATTATCACTCTGGAACCTGGGGAGCCACTGAGGGGAAACTGAGACCTGCCAGAGAAGTCTGTTCAAGACCCAGTGAGGGGCTGCAGTTTGTTAGACCAGGGCCTCTAGGGAAGGACCGTCCTCCATCCCATACACCTCAATACTTCAGACAAGGCTGGTTCCCTCCATTCTGGGACATTCTGGGTTTGTCCCAACTGCAGATAGTTCTGGAAGTGTAATTTGCTTTGTTATACTTTTCTTCCTTTTAAAAATGTCTTTATTGGGGGGGGGGGGCAGGAGCTGGAGGGACGGCTCTGTGGTTAAGAGCACTGACTGCTCTTCCGGAGGACCTAGGTTCAGTTCCTAGCACCCACATGGCAGCACACAGCTGTCTGTAACTTCAGTTCCAGGGGACCCAACACCTCCATACAGATATGCATGCAGGCAAACACCTATGCTCATAAATAGTGTTTTTAAGATGTCTTTATTGAGGGGAGTGTTGCGGCATGAGGGGGGTCAGAGGACTACTTGCAGGAGTATCTGATCTCCTATTGCCACAAGGATCCCCGGGATCAAACTCAGGTTGTCAGGTTTATTCCACAAGTGCCGTTAGCTGCTGAGCCGTCTTCCTGGCCCTTATAACACTTTTCCGTATTCTCTTTCTTTGGTGAGAGTTGAAGTAGGATTTTCATAAGTAATCCAGGCTGGCCCTGAACTGGCGATCCTCCTGCCTCACCCTCAAGCATGCTGGAATGTCAGATGTCTGTCACTGTGCCCAGATCGGTTGAACTTCTTTAATCAGAGGGGTGCTTGAATACACCTTTCTAAGCCTGCACCTGGATTTGTCTATTGGAAAATTTCGGGGCACAGAAAGACAACTCTGGGGTGTGTTCACAGATGGAGCTACCCTGCCCTGTTGGTCCTGCCTCCTTCTGAGCCTGTAGCCCCTCCCCGAACCCAGCCTGTTCCTGGGCTAAGGGTGGATTCCTACCCATAGAGAGGGCTAGGTGCCAGGACACATTCACAGGTAACAAAGCTAAAATACACAAAGCTGCACCCTCCCTGGCTGGCCCACACCACCCCATCTTCCACCCCTGTTCTCAGTCAAAGGCACAAGTGACAGAGTTTCTCTGAACCCCAGTTTCTTCATCTGCATCTGGAGGCAGCCCAAAGCACCTGTCTTACCAGAGAGAGTCAGGGAAGCATTCTGTGACCATGTAACAGAGACTGGACAAGGTGTCCACAAGGCCTCCTGAGAGGCTCTGTCCATGCCCAGCCTCAGGAGCGCATTGCCTCAGCTTCGGTGCCCACATAGCTCCCACTGTGCCCACAATGGGCTAAAGAAAGTACCCCCAAGGTTTCTTGGATAGGATGGACTCAAAGATGAGTCTTAACAAATAGACTCGTTGTGGCCTTAGCTGGGACACTGTATAGTGACTTGGACGGGCTTTGTGACCTGTGCTGGGAGCATTAGAAGGGGCATCTGGGTAGCGACAAGGCTCATAGAGACAAAGGTGCCCATGCTGGGCAAGACTTTGTGCCACCTCCTGTGAGCCCTGAGGAGAAAATCCAGGTTCAGTTCTCCAGCTCTGTGATTGAGGTCCCTGGCACTCCAGCCTTTCTGTCTTCTTCAGGGAGCAATAATGATTTCCACCCCAACTATCAAGAACACAGGCCAGACTACTGCACTGGGCACACATTGATGAACTTCGTCGTCCACGGCAAGAGCCGGGGGGCAAGAAAGAGGACACCTAGCTCAGTGGTGGCTGCTCTGATCTGCAACAGCTTCAAACAGAAGTGACCAGAACTGCTGGGCAGTGGTGGCGCACACCTTTAATCTCAGCACTCAGGAGGCAGAGGCAGGTGGATCTCTGTGAGTTTGAGGCCATACTGGTCTACAGAGTGCGTTCCAGGACAGCCAGGGCTACACAGAGAAACCCTGTATCAAAAAATAAGGAAGAAGAAGGAGTTGGAGATTGAGGAGGAGGAGAGACCAGAACTAACAGATCATGGAATACTGTCACAGTGATGCAGGACCTCGGATTTGGGGGCTCTGCAAGGGGCGGCTGCAGCAAGAACTGGAGGCAGCATCCTCCAGGTGCAAGGCTTCCCCAGGAGCCAGGGATCCAGCACAGATTTGATCTAGTGATGGTGACTTGCCCCTCCTCCAAAGGACAGGCTGAGGAGGTGGAGGAGGAGCAGACAGGTTCTGGGCAGGAGCTGGGGTGCTCCTAGGAGGGGGGGTGTCATGCTGAGCCTCCCCTGGGCTATCCCCAGCTTACTCGTGTGGGGCAGCTCAGAACAGCACTTAGAGTCATCAAGAATGAGGCAAGTGACAGGTTTGTGTGTGTGTTTGTTAATTTACTCAGATTCATTCATGAGAACAGCTGGCCGGGTCCCAGCAGGGCAGCCTCGCCCGCCCACCTGCTGCCATACAGGCGGCTCTGGCTCGGAGAACACAGCAGCACTTACAGCGCAGCAGGCGGTAGCCCTGGCTGACAGGGACACCCACTCTTTTTCCAGTAGGGGCCAGCCTGGGGAAGCTGGGGACGAGCCTGAGGACCCCACCCAGCAGCTAGAAGGAAGCTATGGAAGCTGAGCTACATTGGGAGAGTCAGAGAGGGAGGAAATGGGGTGCTTGGAATCACTGGTCATCACCCAGAGTAGCAATTGGGGTTCAGCAGGCCCCTGACACACACACCCGCCCCTGGGTCTGTTTGACCCTTTCTGGACAGTGTGAATTTGTCTCTTCTGATGCCTCCATCTTGGGACTTGGGGACTCCACAACACCCAACCCCTAGCCAATGGAACCCTGCTAAACCCAAGCTGTGACCTCGGTCTAAATCATCGAGGGAGGGAGGGAGGGAGGGAGAGAGAGAGGGAGGGAGGGAGGGAGGGAGGGAGGGAGGGAGGAAGAACAAACCCAGGCCACCATGGATGAGCACCCCCAAAGGACCAAGCCTGGCCAGAGCCAAGTCAGAGGTGGAGTGAACCCAGGCGGCCAGTGTTCTGAAGATCACGGGAGTGCTGCCACCAAGCTCTACCAGCACCCAGTGTCTGGCACTGCAGGAGGCTCCTACATGAACAACCATTAACAGATTCTACTGCCTTCCTTATCTTCAGCCCCTTGTCCCCATAGCTTTGTTATTTAAAGTCGGGTTAAGAGAAGAAAGAAGAATGAAGAAAGAAAGAAGAATAAAAAAAAGAGAAGAAAAAGCAAACCGTAGACAGGTTTGGCTGGAAGCCGGAGGACGGGAAAAGTTAGAGATATTTATTTGACAGGGTCAAGGTTGGAGCCCCTCTCTCCTCTCTCCCCAGGTCCCATAGGTGTTAGGCTGAGAGACATTTAATCGTGGGAGTAGCGGTTTCATATCTATAACAAAAATCAAATAATGCGGTGTGATTTACTCCCCCTAGCAACCGTGGAGCTCACCCCTAGCAACCAGGCTAGCCTCGGGCTGCGGTGTAATCAGCTTGAAAATATTTCAATTATTGTGTTGATTTTAGTGGATTTGAGAAGCGCTGTGTGGAGAGCCGGGCACATTCTCCCCGCGACCTGGAGAGGAAGATATTGATTTAAACAGGTGTCAGAGAGGGAAAGTGGAGTAAATTTAAATGCGACCGGAGAACGCACGCTGCCGCGGAACGGGGCGGGGATGACATTTTGCACGTTGCCTTGAACGAAAGTGACTCAACTGGACTAGAAATTTCACCTTGAAAATCATCCTCGGGCCACGCAATCAAGCCGGCTGCCACAGGGCCCCGGAGGCCCTGCTGGGCGGCAGAGGGGGTCTGGGTGGTCACATGGGGACCTTTGAAGGTCCTAGGGCTTCAAGGCCCAGGAGTGGCCATGTCTCCAGGTGGCTACCACCAGAAAGAGGGGTGGACCAGAATCTCTGAGGGCACAGGTCCACGGGTAGTCCCTCTTCTCCCAGCCTGAGCGGACTGAGGATTGAGTGTAGATCCAAGCGGTGATTCCTTTCTTCTTTAAAGATTTATTTTTATTTTTTATTTAGCCATGTGTGTGCCACATGTGTGTGCAGTGTCTGTGGAGGCCAGAAGAGGGCGTCATGGTCCTCCTGAAGATGGAATTACAGGTAGCTGTGCGCTGACCAGTGTGGGTGCTAGGAACTGAACCCTGGTCCTCTGCAAACTCAGCAAGCACTCTCAACAGCTAAACCTTCTCTCCAGCCCCTCCTTCCTTTTTTCCCTATCTTTTTTCTTTTCTATCATTTTTTCTATTTGTGTGTGTGTGTGTGTTCGAGAGAGAAACAAGGACCTCACATGCTAGGAAAGCACCCTACCACTGAACCACACTCCCAGCCCATCACTGGGGGATTCTAGGCAGGTGCTCTATCACTGAGCCATACCCCCAACCCTTACTGGGGGATCCTAGACAGGTGCTCTACCACTGAGCCATGCCCCCAGCTCCTCACTGGGGGATTCTAGGCAGGTGCTCTATGACTGAACTCCATCCCTGGCCCTTTTTACTTTGAGACAGGATCTCCCTAAGTTGCACAGGTTGTCCTTGAACTCACTCTGTAGCCCAGGCTGACCTTCAACTTGTTGCATATTCTCCGGCTAGAATACCAGACTCTTGCATCGCCTCACCCAGCCATGACCCTCTTGATCAGCATCACTAGTAAAGTGACATCCAGTGTGTGTGGTCACAAGTCAGTCTAGTCAGCGGACCGCAAGCTGAACATTGAGGTCAACACCAGCTCCCCATGTCTGTGAGCTCTAGGGCCCACAGCCTGGCTAGGGGACAGCCATCAGGTGCAGAGAGCAGAGAGGATTTCAGGTGTGACTCAAAATTGCATGGGGCTTGCCTTATTCATGCCTTCATAGAAAGGCCTGCACAGGCCCTATTATGCCCTGGAGCCGAGAATGGATGCCACCCACATGGTGGGTATGACCAGAAGAACACAAGCACAAGTGTTTGCACATCCTCTCCAGAGGCCTGGAAAGAACAGGTAGTAGGGTTTTGAGAAAGATGGAAGAATCAACTGGTACCATAGACAAGGTACATGCCACTTCCAGATGCAGGGTGGCAAGGCCAGGGTGAGAGTTGGGATTTCAGATTGGCATCTTGTCACTGGCTGCCATGTTTAGAGAATAAGGCACACCCGCCTTGGGTAGCCCAAGCTAGAGGGCAACTCTGGGGGCAGATCCCCTGAGTGAGGAATCACTTATGCCCTTACTGTACCTGGCCAGGTCAGGGACTAGCTCAGGGAAGATTAGACCAAAGATGTTCACTGGACAGGGTCCATGCCACCACGTGATTCAGCATCCCATTCCAGGTTCAGGGAAGGGAAAGACCAGGATCTGAAGAAATGGACAGACTAAGTACACACAGCCCTAGAGTCCAGTCTCCTGGTTCCTTCCCCATGGTCAGGCTCCGCACTGGGGAAGACCACAGCCACTGGCTACAAAAACCATGGGAGGAAGGGACACCACACAGTGAACATCTCCAAAGCTTCTAGAATGCTCTGCCTTTTTCACCCTGGGACATGGGGCAGTGAGCCACCCTCTGGAAGGCTCCCTAGGATTCTTGGCAGGAGCTCACACAATCTGCCCTGGCTAATCTCCCCAGCCCTTTACAGTCTTACTTACCAGACTCTAGTCTATCCCCCCACCCCGTATACATACTCCTCCCGCTCCACCCCACTGCTGTGCATCAATGTCATCCTTAAGACTCAGCAAGTAAATGAAACTTGCAAGGCTCAGGAGGTTCCTGAAAGCTCAGGAGATTCACAAAGCCCCTCCCCAGGGTTACGTAAGCAGTAACAACTGCTGGCAAGATGAGCCACCTACTGGCCCAGCTACCTGTGGGTCGTGCAAGGAACTCCAAGGATGAGTTTTTGTGTGTGCTTTCCAGTGATACAGCTGACTTTGGGTTGCCCTTGCTCCTGTAAGTGATCTTTGCCCATACCCCTGTAAGGTAATCCCAGGCAGCTGGTGCTGTTCTCTCTCAGCTGGTGCTGTTCTCTCTCTCTCTCTCTCTCTCTCTCTCTCTCTCTCTCTCTCTCTCTTTCTCCCCACTTCACATCAGCTCTTGTACATACTCTTTCCTGCCTGGAAGTCCTCTGGAGATGCCATAGGATATTAACTTATCACTTGTCTTTTGCAACAAACACTGGCTACGATGGTTCCTGTCCCTTGTCTAGAATGGCACCTGTCCCTTGCCACTCAAGTGTCTGTCTAACAAGACTTTGCTTTTCACCAAATGTGGAACTGGGTCTGTGATTAAGGGTGATGCCAGAGCAGAGGGCCCTCTCTCCATGTACCCCACGGCAATAGCACCAACTAAGAGGCAGCATCTCTGCTGAGGGCACACAAGCCACCTGCACATAGCAGCCAAGTCACTTCTAACTTCTCTCTGCCTCAGTTTCTTTCCCTGAGCATGGGGCCACAATGTCCCTCTTGGGGATACAAGGAGAGAGTCCCCGAGGTAGGCATGATGGGGTGAGCAGGAAGGGGAGGGAAGGGGTTGACGATGGTCCTGGCGTCATCTTCCTGACAGAACCACGGTCACTGTATTAGTTAATGTTCTCACTGCTATGGCAAAACCCTTGACAAAAGCAACTTCAGAAAGGATGGGTTTACTTTGGCTCACAGTCTGAGAGTACACAGTCCACCCTAGTGGAAAAGACATAATGGCAGGAGTATGAGGCACCTGCAGTCAGGAAGCAAAGAGAGAAGAATGCTGGAAGAATGGGTTTACTTTGGCTCACGATCTGAGAGTACACAGTCCATCCTTGTGGAAAAGACATAATGGCAGGAGCGCAAGGCACCTGCAGTCAGGAAGCAAAGAGAGAACAATGCTGGTGCTCAGCTCACTCCTTTTTGTTCAGGCTGGGTGCTGCCTGCACTCAGGATGGATCTTCTCTTCTCACTTAAGCCTCGGTGGAAATGCCGTTTCCTCCTAGAGGCACCTAGAGGTGTGTTTCTATAATTTTGGTTTTAGGTGTGTGTGTGTGTGTGTGTGTGTGTGTGTGTGTGTGTACAAACAAGTGCCTGCTGAGGTCAAAGGCATCTGACTCCCTTGAGTTAGAGTTACAGGTGATTGCAAGCAACCTGACATAGGTGCTGAGAATCGAACTCGTGTCCTCTGGGAAAACAATATGTGCTCTTAACCACTGACCCATTCCTTTAGCACCTCCGTGGTGATTCTAAATCCAATCAAGTTGACAATAAAGAATATCCATCACAAGCCTGAAAAGATAGTTCCATAGGTCATAGGCTCCCTGGGCTCTTCTGTAGAGTATAAGCTGGGTGGTCAAGAATTATGCATGGACAAGCCTCAGGGGGAAATCTCCTGCCAGGAACAGTCCAAGCCTGGGTCCTGGGGCTCAGAGGTCAGGAATCCAGGTCATATCACCCTCTTTGGGTGTCGTCTTTGGGATGTTCAGTCTGCTTGTCACCAGAACAAGACACCCCAGCCCCAGATCAAGCCATGGATACAGGAAACTTGGAAAGCTCCAGGGCTTATCAACAGGCCTGAGTTCACAGCTGGGCCTAATTCAGGTTTTGGAAACTCTCTGGTACTGTCCCTCAATATCAAGCCTTTCTCATTATTTTCAGGGAACAAAGCCCCTGGATCCCACAAGCTTCTCCGAGGGGTATCCCTCTAACTGCCCTCAAAACTCCTGAAGAATGAAAGGGAAAAAAACCCATTGCACAAGGAGGAACTCAACTATAAATCGAAGTCAGAACCACCAGGCAGTATGGCTCAGTATGGTGGCCTGCAACTGTGGACCCACCCTCCGTTCTCCCATCCCTCCCATGCCAAACAGGACTGTGAACTCACAACCAACCCAGTCTCCCTAGGTTCCCTGGCTGTGTTCGAACAGCAATGCACTGCATTAAATGTGTGCTTTTATTACTTTATTATAAGTAGAAGTATTGTAAAGCCGTCTGATGTCTGCTGGGATGGGAGGTGGTGCTCTGAAGGAACCCTGGGTTGTCGTGGTTTTCTGGTGAAGCTGGCCCCATATATACCAGGCCATATGTTCCTGGGCTGGGAATGGGATAATTGTGCCCATTTATCTTGCTATAGTTGAAAGTGCAAGAATCATAAAACAGCTCGGTGTCGGTGGCCTTATGGGGCAGCAGGAGCAATGTGGCTGGTGTCCCACAAATGCTAGCGAAAGGGGAGGAGGCACAGCTGGGAGGGACTGGAGCAGGCAGGATACCTTCATCCCCACCCTGGTCCATACTCCAACGCTCAGGTGAAAATCAACACCCGAGGCTGACGACCTCTGGAGATGACAGCGGTAGGTCCATTCATGTCAAACAAATCTATGACTAACAATATCTGCGAGACAAGGGTAGCAGAGAAGAGGAAGAAATCACCACAATTTCTCAGTCTGAAGTAAAAGTGGCACATGAGCCTGCAGGGCCTCATGGTATTTTTTATTATGGTAAAATATATATGCATAAAAATTCACCATGTTAACCATTTTTCAGGGGCCAACTGGCAGTATTTTTTTTTTTTTGCAATGTTGTACAACCAGTAACACAGCATTTTTAACTTCCTTTTTTTCACCTTGCACATGCTAGGCCAGTGCTCTACCAGTGAGGTACACCCCAGCCCCTCACTGGGGGGGGGGCAGGGGCTCTACCACTGAGCCACACCCCAGCCCCTCACTGGGGGGGGGCAGGGGCTCTACCACTGAGCCACACCCCAGCCCCTCACTGGGGGATTCTAGGCAAGGGCTCTACCACTGAGCCATACCCCAGCCCCTCACTGGGGGATTCCAATGAGCACTCTGCCTTTGAGCTCCATCCTCAATTGTGCATTAACAAATTTTCAATTGTTTCCAACGTTCAACTTCTTTTCCAAAATGAAGACTTCTGGTAAGTTTAAGCCTGGGTGGTTCCGTCCTACTCATCCTGGGAAAGCCAAAGATCCCAGGATGCACCTGGGACACTCTTAGTCCCCAGTTTCCCATTTACTCAGGTGTGGCCTTGAGTCGCCTTGAGAAGGAAAGGGCCATCCCAAAAAGAGATGGGATCAAGGATGGCCAACTTCCAGTGACCCAAGCACCCTCTCCCACTGTTTCCTGCCACCCAGTCAACCATCAACATAGATGTTATGCCCCCCTCCGATGGCAAATTCTCCCTTTTGGTCCCTAGTATCTCCCCAGCTCCTGCACACGGCAGCTACTGGATGGGTCTCTCTTCCACGAAAACATTCAAGCAACCCCACCAGTGTTTGGAGCTTGCTAGATGCCTGTTGCCTTCCTGACGTCATAACCCTGTTCTGAGCCAAGACAGTTTTGTTTTGTTGGGCTTGTTGTTGCTGTTGTTTTAAGATTTACTTATGGGGCTGGAGAGATGGCTCAGCAGTTAACAGCATTGGCTGTTCTTCTAGAGGTCCTGAGTTCAATTCCCAGCAACCACATGGTGGCTCACAACCATCTATCTGTAGTAAGATCTGATGCCCTTTTCTGACCTAAAGTCGATAGAGCACTCATACATAAAATAAATGAATTTAAAAAAAGAGATTTATTTATTTGCTAGGCATGATGGTGTACACTTTTAGTCCAACACTCAGGAGGCAGAGGCAAGAGGTTCTCTGTGAGTTCGAGACCAACCTGGTCTACATAGCAAGCTCCAGGCCAACCAAGCTCCATAGTGAAACCCTTTCTGGAGAGAGGGAGAGAGAGAGAGATTGATTTTGTTTCATTTGTAGTAGTTGGGGTGGGGGTGCAGGTGGGGTGTGTGCCCATGGAGAACATTGTCTGCCCTGGCTACAGTTATGGTTGTGAGTCACACAGTGTGACTTGGAGCCAAACTTTGGTCCCTTTGCTAGAACAGCGCTCCCCTTCACTACTGAGCCAGCTCTCTAGTGACAAGACACCCATTTTACATGCAGGAAGACTGAGCCCTGGAATGGGCCTGGGGACAGAAGAGAGCATGACCCAGGTCTGAACTTTAGTGTAAAAGACCCTCAGGTCAGCTAGCATCTTATCATTGGCTTCTTTTCAGCTTTTCAAGGAGATCTGGCGTGGTGGTTCAGCCAGCAAACTGCTTGCTATGCGATCATGAGGACCCGAGTTCAGTCCCCACAATTCACATTAAAAAGACAGAAGCAAACGTGGCGGTATAACTTTGTAATCCCAGTTCCTGGGGAGGCAAAGACAGGAGAATCTCTGGGGCTCAGTGTCCAATCAACCTAGGTGAATCCACAAGTTCCAGCCTAGCGAGAGACCCTGTTTCAAAAAAAAAAAAATCCATGTGGATAGCAGACCAAGGAAAATGATACCTAAGATTGACCTCTGACCTTCGCACATGTGTGCACACACATGCTCTCACACACAAAATCCTCCAAGAACACAAACTAAAGGCATCTCTCTCACACACACCCATGCACATTCACACTAATACATATTCCCACACACACGCATACACGCGCATGCAAGAGAGAAGATAGGGAGAGAGAGAGAGAGAGAGAGAGAGAGAGAGAGGGGGAGAGAGAGAGAGAAAGAAAGAGAGAGAGAGAGCCCAGCCTGACCTGCTCAGAATGCCTGAGCATTCAGCAAGGCTGGGAAGAAAGGAGATTCAACAAAATGACAAGGGGGGGAAGTGGGGAGGGTGGAGGAGATACAGCTCCCTGGCCAGTCACTTTGATGTTCCACCCATGAAACTTCTCAAATTACAAAAGAGAATCACTCTTGAGTCTTTAAGTGGCTCCGAATAAACCAACTGTCCACGGATACAATGAAGACCCGACGCTGGCTCTTGGTAACAAGGCAGGGGAAATTGTCAGTGTCGTGGTGAATATTAAAAGCCCATCTATAGAAACACCCGGAGAGGCAGCAAGGGGCACAGTCACCGAGCTGCTCCTGTGAGATTCAGAGAAGACCAGGAGTCCCCAGTCCGTGAGCCGGACGGGACGGGCTGGCTGCATGGGAAGTTGGAAAGGAGGACTAGTGCAGGAGAGAAAGCTGCAGCTACCTATCTGGGTGCAGATTTCAGCATTCTTGGTGCTCCAAGAGCAGGAGCTCCACCCCCAAAGTCACCCCCAGATGTGGGCATGCTCATGTCACTGTGCCCTCTGTGATTAGTACCAACGAAGACTCAGGAGACAGACTACACCTGCCCTTTTCTGCCTTGCCCACAGGAGAGGTGACCAGGCCGGGTCTCCTTGTCAGCAACTAGATCTCATCATCCCGGTCCTGCTACTTTCTCCTGGGTGGCCTTGGTCTCCTGAACAGGGGAGGGTGGGCTTGAAGAGCTAATCCATAGTAAACTTGGGAATGAGAGAGGTGGTTTAAAGTGTCCAGCCAGGAACTCTTTGGCAGTTGTCACCAGGGGGCAGCAACTTAAAGCTCCCATGGACATCCTAGGTAGGTCTCTGGAATCACCTCTTTGGTTCCTCTCACCCACCGCTGGTACCCACTCATCTGGCTAGGGAGAAGAACACAGGAAGCAGAAGAGAATGCCACATTGATTCTCAGAAAATCCATAGGAAAGACTGAGGATGTAACTCAGTGGTAGAGCACCTGCCTAGAATCCCCCAGTGAGGGACTGGGGTGTGGCTCAGTGGGAGAGCACCTGGCTAGAATCCCCCAGAGTCCGGAACACATAGCTTTTCTTCCAGATAGATCCTGGAGTAGTCCTGAGGAGACCCTCTGGGAGTTGGACAAAAGTCAAGGGACAGCCGCAGGCTGAATGTCGATTTCCCACCTATTGTCCTCTGCTTGTATTTAAGATCTCCCAGAACAGCCTACAGAGAGCAGAGGTCCTCTCAAAGGTCACCCCCTCCACTCCAAGTCACCAGTCTACTCTCTATGGCTCAGCTGCCTCCTCCCAACTCACCCAGAGCTACAGGAAGGCAAGTGGGGATCCCTCTCACTTTGGCCTTACCCACCACACTCTAGGTAGTTGGACATTTGGGGTGAAGTGCCTGTGAAGCCACTGGGGTTGCACATCCCAAGGGATCCAAGACAAACCATGTCATCCCGCACAACTCAGACAAGGGAGATGTAAAATGGAGGAGCTTCAAGAAGTCAGGTGTGGTGGTGCACACCTGTAACCCCAGCCATCAGGAAGCTGAGGCAGGAGAATTTCTGGGAGTTCAAAGCCAGCCTGGGCTACAGAACAAGATGCACACACACACACACACACACACACACACACACACACACACACACATATACACAGAGAGACACATAGAAAGAGAGAGCACAAGACCACCTTTTCCCTGGCCACAATACAGGGACGTTGGCCAAATGCTAGAGAGCAAGTGGCTGGAACAGTAGCCTATTGTCCTCCAAGCAGCCTTCCTTGTAATTAAGAGTAAACTTTGTAGCAATGTCTCTCTTTAGCTGTTGTCTCACGGCCTCCCAAATGATAAATTGTTAATGAACACCTGTTACAATACTAATGAAAGTGAGATCCCCATGTAAATAAAGAAAATTTAATAACTTAACAAGGTGGATTAAAATGCCCAGCCTCTGCCACAGCTAATCTGGGCCAAACACCCCGGAGTTGCCTTCTAAGCAGGCGCCAGTGCTGATGCATTCACCTCCGTGCGCTTGCCAAAATATAATTAATATTTTAAAAATTTATAAAACTGAAATCAGAGGTTTTGATTGTAACAAACAAAATATCCATCTTTAATCGGCTAACCAGCGGTCCTCGGCTCCCCCTCCACAACCCCCACCCCTGCCCCAACACCCTCCTCCCACACAGACCTCCTTTAGAAAACACAAACCTGTATCAGGAGCAGCTGGGGGAGGGTGGGGGGGAGCTCCACACCTAGATAGGTAGTAGGGCACTGAGCATGTGCAGTGGAAGTCCTGAGTTCGAGGCTCAGGCCTGGCTCACACTCTCCTGTGCCTCTCAGTACCTTCTCTATTCAAGGGTGGGGCTTGACTCTGACCTCCAGGTGTCCTTTAAGCCGACCTTCCTGTTGTCTGAAGCCTCCTGGACCACTCTTGAACAGCAGCAGCTCCCAGGGATGGCTCAGATCTCCCGGGCTTAGCTTCCCATCTGGAACTCAAAATTGCCAGAAGAGTCTCCAGGCTGAATGCTGGCCTGGGAGCAGATGGACCTTAGGGGTCTCAGACCTCAAACTGTGGCCTCCCTGTCTTATTGAAGGTGGTCACTGATGTCCAGAGAATGCCTTTGCCCTGCCCAGATTGCCACAGTCTACCAGGGAAGAGAGAATGCCACCCAGACCAACTCCTGGACACTGATGACCTGGATGGGTCTGCCAACCTTGGTCAGCCTTGCTCCAATCTGGTCACCTAGGATGAAGCCATTGGCCTTGACCCTTCGGGAACATGGATGCCTATGGATGGGGGAAGCATCCTGAAGCTGTCAGGAGAGTTCCCTCACTCTCCTGAGCTGTCCCTAGATAGCCAGCTGTGACAGATGTGGAGCGGAGGCCTGAAGGGCTCTGTAGGTCACTTTGCAAGTAACCACTGATCCAAGGGAGGGAGGCATAACTCAGCCTGTCCCCTCCCTGCCCACAGGGGAAGGTCTGCACACATTATAATCCTAATATACGTCCTGGGGGAGAGAGATAGGGTCTGACCTCCATCTAACAGATAGAAAGACAAGCGTGACATAAACTCCAACAGGCTAGGGATGTAGCTCAGATGGTGGATTGCTTGCCTAGACCACACAAGGCCCTGGGTTCCATTCCCAGCACTGCTGGTTCCATAGACCAGTCGTGGTGGCTCAGGCTTGTAATGCCAGTACTTAGGAAGAGGGGGCCACGGTCTCAACACTGAAGAGGTGGGGGCAGGAGGAACAGGAGTTCAATTAAGGTCATCTTCAGCTACTTAGCGAGTCAGAGGCCATCCTAGGCTTCAAAAGAGAAAAAAAAGAAACAAGAAAGAAAAAACTTGGGCTGGAGAGATGGCTCAGAGGGTAAGAGCACTGGCTGCTCTTCCAGAGGTCCCGAGTTCAATTCCCAGCAACCACATGGTGGCTCACAAACATCTGTAATGAGACCTGGTGCCTTCCTTGCCAGCAGTACATTGGATGCTTAATAAATAAATCTTTTTTTAAAAAAATTACAGAGACGCTAAAAAAAAAAGAAAGAAAGAAAAAACTTTCAGTGGATCCCATGTATTGAAACATACTGTTCTAAGTCAGAGGCCCGCTAGTGAGATAACCAGTATGAGGGTGGGTTTTTATCCCTGAGACCCACTAGGTGGAATAGGATACCAACTCCCTGCAGGCTGTCCACTGACCACAGAGAGAGGGAGAGAGAGAAAGAGAGAGAGAGAGAGAGGGGTGAAGAGCGGCCAGGCGTAGTGAACTTGGCAGATGGCCTTCTGCCACAGTGGACAAGCAAGGTGACCTCTAGGAAGACACCCAAGTAGTGAGGACAGAGAGAGAGCAAGCCAAGCAGGCTGATGGGCAAGAATGTTCCAGAAGGAATACACAGGCAGGATGCATTTGTGTGTTTGAGAGAGGCACAGCAGAGAGAAAGGGGTCCTAAGGAACAACCATGGAGGTGTAAACTCAGAGAGCCTGGAGTGCAACAGCTTCCATCACAGGGAGTTCTCTGCAGGCCAATGTGCGCATGCTCTCTCTCTCTCTCTCTCTCTCTCTCTCTCTCTCTCACACACACACACACACACACACACACACACACACACACGCTACTCCGAGCATGCAGAGGAGAGGGGACAACTTACAGGAGTCAATTGTCTCTTACCATGTGCTGGGAATCGAACTCCAGCGGTCAGGCTTGGTGGCAAGCACCTTTACCCGCTGAGCCATCTCACTGGCCCTCTCCCAGAGACCTCTTCCCCAGTTGGTCCCTGAAGCTGTCCCTGTGAGGGAGGCCCAGGTTTGCTGTATGAGCTGGAGCCCTGGCCACTTGCCTCTGGTGTCCCGGGGATTTAATGCATCACAGTGTCAGGGTCCGCACAGCCATTCTTCATTGCTTGACCTCACTTTTAATTAGAGACTAAATTATTCATGCCTAAATTATTATTATTTGATGGGAGACAGAGAGAGCTTGGGAGGTGCTTGGGCCCAGGGCGGGCTCAGCCCTCCAAGTCAAACAGAAGGGCAGGGAGGAGACTGGCTTTCCCCGAATGGCTGCCATCCTGCCTCTTCCTTGTGCACCAGCTCTGCTCAGGCCACTGATGTCTGGCCACTGACTGACGGATTCAACAAAGGGCTGGGGAGCCCTGGGGACCTAGAAGCAAGGAGTGAACCTCTCTTCACAGCCCAGCCTGCCATTCGAGAGGAAAGGCAGCTGGGGTCTGGGGGTCAAGCGGGGCTCATGGTTTTGTGTCCAGCTCAAAGGACTGGACCTGCACCAAAAAAAGAGAGGGAGGAGGTTTAGCCAGAAGGAAGGAGAATTCCCCTGCCTGCTGCCTCTTCACCCTCCACCGATGTGTGTCTGCGGTGCTGGGTGGGTCACAGCATATCTGGGAGATTCCAGGGTTGTGTCAAGAGCTGGCCCCTTGTCCCTGGTAGCCCCAGGGCGTCACCCCCCCCCCCCAAGAAAAAAGAAAAAAGAAAAAAAAGAAATATCACATCCATGCCTGCAGGGGGCAGTGCAGTGTGGAGGGCTTACCAGGCCCTACCTCTTCTCCATCCCAGCCTTGACTTCTAGAAGGGCAGGCCTGTGAGGCTTCCTCCAGGACCATGGACCAAGAAATGGTTGGTAGTTGGTGGATCCCAGAGTCGAAGAGAAAGGGAGGTCACAAGGAACCAGAGGAAAGGTCTGGGGTGGTGTTCTACCTTCGGTGAGGTGTATGCACCCATATATCTGATGGGGAGGTTGACTCCCCCCTGAGCAGGTCCATAAGAAAAGAAGTCAGGATTGAGGGTGTCTTTGTCACCTGATCCTCTGCTGTGACTAGGTCCCCGTGGGATATGCCAAGTCACACCCAGGAGATAGGCGTCCATGGGCCACTACAGAGATGTCACCTCCCTGTCTCCATCCAACATGAAACAGCACCGTGGTCTCCCCCAGATAGCTTCCCTCCCATTCCAGATAGTAAAAGTGGCCTGTCACAGGACAACTCCAGGGTGTCACATAGCCAAGACACATTGAGTCCAGGCGTTTTTTACTACCCCACCACTGCAACCCTGCTGCCAGGACCTGGGATTCCAGGGGTCCCACACCAGCTGGGAGAAAATTGTTAAAGGATCCTTTACAGCGGTCTTGGCAAAGCCCACGGGTGTCACCAACAATGCCCTGATCCTCTAGGCCATAGGCAATGGGGGCAACTGAGTGGTGTCCAGCAGCCTGTCAAGGCAGAGGTAAGAGATAATTCTCTCTCTCTCTCTCTCTCTCTCTCTCTCTCTCTCTCTCTCTCTCTCTCTCTCTGTGTGTGTGTGTGTGTGTGTGTGTGTGTGCGTGTGTGTGTGTCTCCTATCTCTATATCTCTTCAGTAAGAGTAGCTATATACAAAGGGTCCCTGTGGGGGATGGTTAGTGGGTTAGAAACTCCTAGGTAACCTGAAGGGAGGAGCAAATTGGCTCAAACCAGAAGTGATATGTATGCTTGCAAGTCAAAGCTCTAAGTCATAGCCCCATAGCCACTGGCAACTAAACCCACCCTCCCGCACAGCCCATTGACTTTCAGATCCACGTTCAACTACTGCCTGGTTGTGTGTTTAGACCTCTCTGAAGTTCTCTTCCCTCTTGTGTAAAGTGGAGACCCTCTGCCAAGCACAGTCTGGGGACATGTGGCCCCCAAGGGTGGAAAGCACAAAGCACACGGACAAGGAGCCGGTCCTGCTGTTTCCCATGTGTATAGGTGGAAAATGTGGTCCCTGAAGCCCAGATGGGATGACAGGCAGAGAAAGGAGCGCCCCTGCCTGGGAGAGCACAGGAGCCTCCTTCCTGCCCACCTCGTGCAGGCATGACAGCCCCACACAGCCTCCTTTGTCCCTTCGAGGTAGCTGCGCTCAGTTCCCACAGTGGCCCCCTGACAGGTCTGAAGAGGAATAAATCAATCTGCCCTGGGGAGTCGCCTGGGGGACACAGGCGTGTCTTGCAGATGGGGGGCAGGGACGGGCTTCTGAATGTAACCACCCCCAGCCTGGCACCTGGGAATCTCTGTTTCTCTCCACAGTGTGGGGAAGAAAGTAAATTAAATGCAACAAGATTGTTTTAACATGCGTCCCCGTAGCGTCATAGCGCTAAATGACAGATGTTTCCCCCTGAAAAGTGACTCTCACACGTGAGCAGTAACTTCCTCTCAAGCAGTTTTAACGACAGGGGAGCTTCTTGGAGACTGCAAGGGGTGGTGACCGGCGGGGCCTATGGCGCCCCCTAGGGTCCGTGCCGTCAGAATGGCTTGCAGTGGTCTGAAGAGCAGGTGCTTCAGGGCAAGGAATCCAGCTAGCCAGCTAGCTAGAGGATGGTGTCGGGCACTAGAAGGCGGGTGAGCACAAGAGTCACAAAACTAGACACAAGTAAGACCTTGCATCTAGAAGCAGTGTGCTTAGACCTAACCTATGTTACTCCTCGAACCAGTGTCTTTTATTTCCAGTCTGTTTGGTAGTACTGGCGGTTGAGCTCAGGACTTTGCACAAGATGGGAAAACACTCTACACTGAGCCACACCCTAGCCCCTCACTGGGAGATTCTAGGCAGGTGCTCTACCACTGAGCCACACCCCAGCCTTCTCTTCTTTTCTTTTCTTTCTTTCCTTCCTTTATTTCTTCCCTTCCTTCCTTTCTCTTTCTTTCTTTCTTTCTTTCTATTGTTCTTTCTTTCTTTTTTTTTTGATACAAGATCTCTTCAAGCTGCTCAGACTACCCTTGAACTCACTCACTCTGTAGTCCAGACAGTCCTTGAACTCCTGCTCCTTCTGCCTCAGCCTCCCAAGTAGCAAGGATGACAGGCCTGGCCTACTTAAGTGTCTTCAGTCTGGAGATGGACAGGAGGAATTCCACCATGGAATGCCATCAGCCAGAGGAGCCTTGGGCCCTCCTCTCACTGACTATCTCAAGGCCTCACAATCTCTGTCCTAGCCCCAAGCCTGTCAACAATTGCAGCAGGCTTTCCTCGGGAGTTGTCCGAATAAAATACTTTGTTACTCAAGAAAAGACATGTTAGCAGGGGGAGGGGTAGTGGGAGGTGACAGTGGGTGAGTGAGGGTTGCCTAGTGATGATGTGAGCAGAGTGAGGGGTGATGGAGGTAATGGGGGGTGGTGTGAAGTGTGTTAAGGGATGACAGGGGATGGCAGCGGCATTGATGATAGGGTGCTGGGAAGTGAGATGGGGGTGATGGGGTGGTGGAGGACAGGGTGGAGGTGATGAGGGATAGCGGGAGGGGGCGGAGGTGGGAGGAGCTTCATTTCCCTTCTTCCTTTCAAAGTGTGGTCTCATTTTTAAGTGAAGGGTAGCTGCAGTCCTTGACTGGGTGTCTCAGCCCAGCCCTTCAATCGGTACCTAATCCTCTAACGCCTTTTATCAAATACCCAGTCGTTTAAAGTGTTATTAAATGCCCCCTTTTTTTGGATTATATTTTCACTCTTGATTATAGGGTGACTCTATAATCAAATATTCATTGGATAATGATGATTAAAATATATAATCCCCCAAAAGATGTTTAGAGCAATTTAGACTACCATTGACTTAATTAAAGGAGTTACGGGATTAGTGGCGAAATAATGGGTGTTATTTTTTTTCTTTAGAACTAATTTTGTGGTTCTTGAAGCTCTGAAACCAGAGGGAGAAGGGGGGTGATGGAGGAGATAGGTGCCAAGGGCAAGAGGTCACCTCCTCCCTAGGGGCCTTTAGACCTGATGAGACCGGATAATGGAAGGACACAGTCAAGACACTGTGAGGACCAACCTCCAGCCTCACACACCAAGCCAGCCTCCAGGAAGGTGCCCTCTGTGAGCTGTGCAGAAGTCTGGTTCCATCTACCCTCCCAATCCGGCGCATGTTGTTTCCATCAGCACCATCAACACTTTTTAAGTTTCCATTCATGTATTTATTTATTTGAGACAAGTTCTTATGTAGCTTAGGTTAGCCTCAAAGGTAGCTGAGGATGACCTTGAACTTCTGAGCCTCCAAGGTCAGCTGGAGTGTGCTTGTTTATTTATTCATGCATCTCAGACAGCCACGTTTGATTCCCAACTGTCCTTGCTTTAAACTTTTTTTATTTATAGTGGAACCCAGGTTTGGGAATATGCTGGGCTGCTGCTATACCAGCCCCTCCCTGGGAATTCTAGATAGGTGCTCACCACTGAGCCACACCCCAGCCCCTCACTGGGGGATTCTAGGCAGATGCTCTACCACTGAGCCACACCCCAGCCCCTCACTGGGGGATTCTAGGCGGGGGCTCTACCACTCAATCACACCTTCATCCTGGCTTTCCTGGAAATCACTATGTAGATCAGGCTGGCCTTGAACTCAGAGATCTACCTGCCTCTGCCTCCCAAGTGCTGGGATTAAAGATGTGTGCCATCCTTTTTATTTGTTATTTTTATTTCTATTATGGTGCGGGAGAATTGTCTGTATTCTGTCAATCATATTTTAAATAAACGCTAATTGGCCAGGCAGGAAAACCAGACAGGAAGTAGAAATGATGCAATGAGAACAGGAGAATTCTGGGAAGGAGGAAGTTGATTCCTGCCCAGACTCTGAAGAAGCAGGATGTGACCTGCCAGCTGAAAAAGGTACCTAGCCATATGGCAAAAATAGATCAGAATAATGGGTTAATATAAGCTACAAGAGCTAATAAGTAGCCTGAGCTAATGAGCCAATCAGCTTTCTTATAGAGAAAGCTGTGTGATTTTCTTTGGGACTTGCCGGCTGTGGGGAACCGGGCAGGACAGAAAATCTCAAAAAGCAGGCCCCCTCATGTTACAGTATTAACTTGTTTTTATTTTGAAACAATGTCTCACTAAGTTACCCAGACTAGACTTGAACTTCTAAATCCTCCTATCTCAACCTTGCAAGTAGCTCATATGACCAGTACTACATCAGCAATGTGGACTGAACCTACTTTCTCAGATAGGGACACTGAGCTTCATGGAAGGACAGGAACCTGTCTGGAGTCACAGCAAGAATGAGGTCAGTATGGCTTTCTGGAATCCTCTCTCATGGTTCCCAGTGGATGCACAAAACAGGTAAGCTGAAAAAGGCTCAGGTCAGGGTAGAGAAAGCCATCCGTTTCGTGGCCCTGTCTTTCCCTCCCTGCTACAGCCTCCAAGCTGATGAGAGATGCCTAAGCCACAGCACACACGTGAGATAAGTCGACATTTGCCTGGGAATTAAGTGGTGCTCACTGACAGGCGGAGGGAATCCACCAACCATCAGCGCTAATGCCCCTTATGCTCCAAGCTGGGGAGGGGAAAGGAAGGAAAGCTAGGTGGAGCTCCACAACCTATATGTACATAAATCTGTAGCTACAAGCAGAGAATACTCAGAACACTCCACCATCCTACACGCCAGCTACCTTCACAAAGTCCGAGGCCATTACCAGCTTCTGTTCCCAGCTTCAAGAATGTCTTCTGGACCAAAGTCCCCTGGAAACCACATCAGGAAGGCAGACATTTGCTGACTTTCTGACTGGCCAGCTCTAAACTGCTCCATCTCCCAAAAGGGGAGCTAGACAATGGACAACCTTGACAGCTGGATGGAGACTAGGAGAAGCTTTTTTCCATCCCTGGTTGCTTAACCAATGAAAAAAGGGGGAAAAAGTGGCACTGGGGACAAACTCCAGAGCCTTGGTTATATTAAGTAAGTGCTCTATGCAGAGACACATCCCCAGGCCCCCACTAGGTGTTTCTAGTCAGGTGCTGTACCACTGAGTCACACCCCAGCCCCTCACTGGGGGATTCTAGTCAGGTGCTCTACCACTGAGCCACACCCAGCCCCTCACTGGGGGATTCTAGACAGCTGCTCTACCACTGAGCCACACCCCAGCCCCTCACTGGGGGATTCTAGGCAGGGGCTCTACCACTGAGCCATACCCCAGCCCCTCACTGGAGTATTCTAGGCAGGTGCTCTACCACTAAGACATACCCACCGCTTCTTTTTATTCTCTTTATTCTTTCATTCTCTTGAACTTGTAGCCTTCTGCCTCAGTCTCAACCAATTTAGAAGACAAGCCCACAACACCAGTCCCAGTTAAATATCTCACCCGGCCCTAGCACTGGGAAAACGGACACCCACAATTCTGATAAATATGTCGAGGAAGCGCACACATCCTAACTCCTCCAGTGCCTAGGTGAGACCACGTGCAGGAGGCACAACCAGCAGATGTTTCCTTTGTGTTTTCCCTGTGGTATATGCTGTGTCAGTCTGTTCAAGCTGTGTAACAAATGGCACACACATTTACTCCTCATCCTCTAAAGAACTGAGTTCAAAATCCAGGCGTCTTGGGCTCCTTCCAGGTGTGTAGATATATGTTTCTTCCTTCTTTCCTCACAGGACCATACTTCTGGATGTGTCTATATCAGGACTGCCTCCTTTGCCCAGGACCCCAGGGGGATTAGATTAGTGAGCTCATTTATCTTATTTACCGCTACAAGGGCTCTATCTTTGAACACAGGCACATTCTGAGGTTGTGGGGTTACAGAGCATGAACTCCCCTTCCCACTAAACAGATAGATGACTTGTTCCGTTTCCCTAAATCCCCACATCCATTCCAGCGAGAATCCTGATTCACTTTTTTTTCCTGCCTGCATGGACATGCTTATGCACGTGAATGTAGCTGTGCAGGTACCGCTGTGTGACAACCACGTCAGTCCGCACCTTCAACCTTGTTTGACTTTGTTGTCCTTTGCTGTACACTGAGCTGGAATCTGCCTCCCTTTTCTCTGTAGGACTCTGCTGTGATTATAGATACATGCTGTACCTCCTGACTTCTATATAGATTGTGGGCATTCAAACGCAGGTCCTAACCATCACAGGGCAAGCCCTTTGCGTCCTGAGTTACCTCCCCAGACTCCGACTCAGCCCTAAGAGGTTCCTATACCAGGACTTCTGGAGTCTCTGGTTTCTCCTTGTGGTGACTCCCTCTTCTAGCAGTGCCAGAGACCCTAAGGACTATCCTACTTGTCCCCAGCTTTCTAGAAACCAACATCTGCTCGAAGGCCAAGGATGGATCCAGATGTGAGAAACTGCACACCGGCATCCAGGAAGCTTCCTCCCAGGTGATGCTCAGATGCCTAGGCTCTGGAAGGGTCTAGTACAGAAGATGGAAACACTCGGGTGACCCATGGGACCTACAATGCCTTCCTGGATGTAGAAGAGGGGCAAGACCCTGAAAATAAAAGGCCACTATCTTCTCAAGTCAGAGCTTCACCCTCACTGACCTTGGCCCTATTCTGCCAGACCATTGCCAAAAACAAAAACAAACAAACAAAAACAAAAAAATCCTTCTGTTTAGTCAAAGGCTGCACTCTGAGACCTTCAAGCCTACAGAGGCCTCAATAGTGCAGACAGTGTACCTACCACACAGGACCAAACAGAATAAGAATATCCGTAAGATATTCTTACAGAAAAAAAATTAGATTGTTGTGACAACAGAGTACTCTGGGGAGGCTGAGGTAGGAGGGTCAAAAGTTCAAGCCAAGCCTGTACTCCAGAAGACCCTGTCCCAAATAAACAAACAAACAAATAAATAACAGCCCTCTCCGCAACTGTTGGTGGGGGTCACAAAGGGAGACCCTGAAACCTGAGGCAACCTTCTCATCTTCCACCTTTTTGCATTCCCACCCCCACAAGTCCGGAGACCCCCTCACCCTCCTCCACCTTTGCAGTCAATCAGGCAGGGACTGAGCACACTTTCTGATCTTCCATCTCCCTGTACCCAAGAGCCGGGCTGTGGTCTCCATCCTGCCTGGGTTCCCAGCAGGCAGGCAACTTGCACCAAGCTTTCTGGGATGGAGGCGAATTTGACTCATTCTTGGCCTTCAGCCAATTACAAGCTCCTGCACCCAAGTCCCTTGGCAGGTCCTGGATAAGCTAGCCTATGTAAGAAAGCAAAGTCATCTGGGGATATGGGGATATGGGTGTCCCCACCAGAGAGAGGAAGGATTGAGACCCATCAACCCTCAGTGATGGTGAAAGGCTGTTTCCCATTGAACTACAAACCCCAGCACCTGCTTGGCCTTTGAGCATCAGCACAGTTGCGCCTCTAAATCGGTGCCTATAGTT
Organism: Microtus oregoni; assembly: GCF_018167655.1. NCBI lineage: Eukaryota > Metazoa > Chordata > Mammalia > Rodentia > Cricetidae > Microtus > Microtus oregoni. Next base: position 3,667,612 of record NW_024543062.1, read on the forward strand.
TGGGTAGACTGAGGCTAGAGATGCAGCGAGGACACCGGATGAGAAAAGAACGTCACATAACCCTTCTGGTCTCAGATGCTGGGGGCTGCTGTCCTCCACTGTTGGAGAACAGGGCGGAGGGAAAGTTGCCTCCCAGCTCGCAGCGGCTGCAGAAGGATGGCTTTGAAAATGCTGCCAGGGTATCAACAGCGCTGTAAGGGCGGTGTTGTAGTTACACTTTTTTTTTAATTAAGTGAATAATTAAAAAGAAGTTGATTATCAATTAGCTAATTAAATAATGTATTCTACTTTCATATTCCCCGCTTTTTCCCTATGTTTTTCTTCCCTAATTTTTTCTTCTTCCTTTTTTTTTTTCTTTTTTTCATTTTTGGTTAATCACTGTGGCCGCGGTAATGAGCCGCCTCGGGTTGCCAGGCAACCAGCTCCCAGTTACACAGCCGCAGCTGCCTCCCGTCAGCGCCCTGACGGCTGAGCACGGGGCTCGGCGCCCAAGCCAGGGACCGCGGGAGGGCAGAGTCCCCTCAGGGGGAGGGGAGGGTCCTGAAATGGGAGGGATAGAGGTCCTGGCCCAGGGAAGGATAAAATCCTGAAGGTCAGGGTTGCGATTTCCCCCACGAAGAGGAGCAGAGGTCACAGCAGCAGGAGGGTGGGAGCCCTGGCAGCAGGAAGGTTGAGGATTTGGAGGGCAGGGGCGTGGTCCCCGAATGGGGAGGAGCTGAGGCTGGGACCCTGGAGGAATCCGGGAGTTCCCCCAAGGGGAGGGGTGGAAGCACACTTTGTGCTTTGGGCTATCTTGGCAAGTCCTCTCTTTTCTGCCCCCGGGGCACCTTGGCGGGGCGTGAATCTGAGTCCTCAGCTGCCTAGTTCGCGCCACAAAGACCGTGGCCCTCAGTTTCCCCAGAGACAGAAGCTGTGGTCACTGCTGCAGAGGACTAGCTGATAGACATCCGTGGTGCGCACAGGAGCCAGGCAAAGGGACCCGAGACCTGAGGTCTGTCCATGCTGGGCAGGGCTGGAGGTACGCGAGGCCAGCTGAACCTTGAGCCACCAGGCAGGGACAAGGACCTGCAGGGGTCAGCTTACAACGCTCCACTCCAAGACAGAGAGTGGGTGGGAGATGAGCGTCCCACTTAGGGGCCTCCCTGATCGCGGACAACACTAGTGATGCTACCATGGCCTCCTGCGAATCTGCATCACATCCCGCCCATGCCTGTGTCCCCAGCCTCTCCGAAGAGGTTAGGTGGATGCTCACTATTGAAGACCTCAGGGGTTCGGGCACGGCCAGGGTCCAGCGAATCCCCCTTGAGGACCCTCACTCCCGGTCTCTCTGCTTGTCTTATCTGGCGCTGTCCCGAGCCCAGCACCACTCGCTCTCCTCCCACCCCTGCTCGCTTGGTTGTTGTTGTGTGTGTTTTTCTCTAATTCTCCGGAGTTACTCTTTTGTTGCCAATTGCTTCTATGCCCCGAGGCCACGCTGTAAATGAGATGTTACATCTGCGCCGATCTAAGTAAACACTTTATAAATGAATAAATAAGTGAATAAATAACGAAAGAGCCATCTTGGGGACCCTCCAGGCTGCCAGGGCTCTGGCCGAGGGTCGCCACTCCCTAGTCCAGACCTTGGGGTGGGGAAGGTGAAGACCTGGTATCTGAGCCCCTCTTCTCACTGGGTGGTGGGCAGGCCCCGCTGGCGTCCTCCAAGAGTACTTTCCGCACCTCCTATTTTTCTCCCTTCTCCAAATTTTCTTCTGGGGGCACCCCACTGCCCAAGATATTCAGAGTTCAGTGCTTCTACTCATCTCTTTTCAAACAAAAACAAAATGGGTGCTCTTAACCCCGGGTTTGCCGCTGAGTCCTCGGCATTTCGGGTAACCCTCCCCGCTAACTCCCCCCCCCCCCCCCTGCAGGCCGCAGGACTTGGGTGGTCATTGCAGAAGCGAATCAGTCTTAGGTTCTGGAGGGCACCAAACTCCTCAGCGTATCCAGGACAAGAGTGGAGGCCCTGGGACAGAAAAGCTGTCACAAACCGGTTAAAAAATAAAGGGCCACCAGAGTGCCGGCCTTCCAGCCCTCATCTGTGCCCCAGGTCAGTCAGGCAAAGGAAGAACCAGGCGAGTTCAGAATCCCAACTCCAAGCCCCTGAACTTCCCAATTATCACGGATAACAAGACCAAATGAAAAAGTACTCATTGAGTAACTGATATCAATTATGAAAGCCAGCTTTGGAGCCTGGTATAAACGATAGGGAATGGGCCTGAGAGAGAGGGAGACAGACATGTTATTATTTACGCCAGATTAAGAAAGTATCTAATTTACTGGCCTTCCCCCCCCTCCCCATGGGAATCAGCATCAATTTTATCATTGTTCCTCCGATTTTAATATTCTCTAAATGAATTACTATTGAGCGAGGTAGTTAGTCAATAGTTTAATGCAATTAATTATCTTTAAATCGCTTTGTTATCTTTTTTTTAAGCACAAAAGAGTCTTAACTCTAACTCCAGTATGTGTTTAAGGGAAATTGGATATTGCAGTATTTTTGTGGGTTCTTGGCCCCGGGAACTGGGGTGAGAAGGTATTTCTCCTTAGTGTGGCAGGGAGAATTCGGATCCCCTTGATGCACTGAGTGTTGGGAGACCTTCTTCCAGTGAGCAGGGCGGGCGCTTTGCCTACAGCAGGCAGGAGGCTAGCAGGCCGGGTCAGACGGGGAGAGAAGAGTGGCAGCCCAAGGCTTTATTTGTTTCTAGTTTTAAAAGATCAGAGGGGAAACTGCTTTCAGGCCACGATGGTCCTGTTTGGTTTCTGGAGTCCCGAGCTCTTCCTTGGTCCTACCACAGTTAGACCGCTCCTTCTATGGCTATCAAAAGCCCACCGCTGGTCCTTTCCTGGGGCTGACCCTGGTCTCTGCACCTCCAGAGGCAGAAGCAGAGGGGTTTTATACCTTGAGACTCTGGAAAGGACTTGGAAAAAAGGAAGGGAGAGAGTGAGACAGCAAGGATATTATACCCAGTTCCCACTTTTGTTCTTGTTTCTGGGGGAAGGAGAGAGACTCATTTCTCCCCCACATCCTAAAGACTCCTCACTTACCAGGGACTCAGTAGGGTCACAGGCCAGTGGGGACTGGGGATAGCCAGGAATCTGTCTGGGACTCTGGGGCAGAACTTTTGCGGGAACTGCTCAGGCAAATTTCCCAGCAATCAACACAAAAGAGTCAGTAACCTCTGTTCTAACTAAGGGTCACACTTTCCAGCAGCAGGTCCTCTTGCTCCTTACTGCCAAAGGCCGGAAAGAGAGCTGCTGGTGGAGGGGGGGGGGGGAGCTGGTGGGTGGCATGGGCCTTCTACTGTGGAAGAAGGAACCAGAGAAACAAGTTCTGCACCAAGAAGACCCAAAAAGAGTGCCTCCTGGGTGGGGGTGGGGGTTAGGGTTGGGGTACTGGGGGGAAACCAGGTCATCCTGCACACAGCCATCCCCGAACCAGAGTAAGGAAGATGCTGGCAAAGCCGGGCCTGCTAAAGCTCAGTACTGTGGGGCTGTCTACCGGGTGTGTACAGGTGTCCCTGTGGCTGCAGGTGTATGAACGGTTGTGTGTTACCCAGCCACCAGCAAGCCTCTCCGGACTGTCAAGACAACCCCTGAGCTTTTTCCTCACCCACCCAAACTTACCCTCAGCCCCCAAAGAATCGCTGGCCCTTCTCACCATTCAGCGAAAATTGAATTCCCCCCGAAATAGCTCCGAGGACAGGACCTGGTATTTCATAGTGTTTTAAAAGTAATATTCCGTTTGTCCGGGCCGTGAAATAAGGGCACCAGGAACGCTACGAGAAATAAAAGGAGTAATTTCTCAGTGGAGAGGTTGCCCGTTTCCAATTCGGCGCTGGGGATGGCTGCACCCCGGATGGGGGGCTGCGGTCAGGCGGGGGCTTTGGCCTCCAGGCCCAGGCCCCACCCCACTCGCCTAGTACATCTGGAATTCGCATCAGGGACCTGCGGTCCGGAAGTTCTCACACTTCACGACTCATTAAATGTAAAGCTTGGATTCCTCAGAAAAAGGGAGCGAGAGGGTGGGAGTTAAGCGGATGGGTGTTGGGCGGGGGCGTGGGGGGGGGGAGGCAGGTAGTGACCTCGGTCCATCTCTGCTGCTTTCCCTTTCCAAGGAGGGCTTGGGGATACCAACCTTACCTAGTCCTCCCAGAGCTTGTGAACTGTTCAGATACCTACTTCAGCGGGCAGGCCCCTAAACCACCCTGGCTGGGTTAGGGGGTGACTGCGGGCAGAGGGGAAGAGAAACCTTCTGGTTCGGTACCCTGCTGCGGGAACGGGTGTCTCTGGTCTGGTGAATGGAGTGGGGGAGGTGGGGCCATCTCTAGCAAGAGACCTGGCCTCTGGGAGGATTTGTTTAGGCCCACCTAAATGACGGAGAAGTGCATCCTGCGGCCTAGAAAGCTGCTAGATCCCATGGGGGTTCGGCAGGACCCCCTTGGCCCGGGCCTCCAGTCAGGGTGGCCTTCAAGCCTGCCTGCCCGCCACTCCAGTCTGACGGTCGCAGATACCGTAAAGTCTGAAGGGTGTACTTGACGGCTTAAAATTACAATTGCTTCTACTTAGATTCATTTGATGGCCGGAGCAGTTTCCGTTAGACATTCGTCTATGGGTTTTCAATATCTTAAATGTTTAAAAAGGTTTTACTCTGTAGTTACACTGAGCGAAATTAAAAAGAAACAGTAAAATGTTTGAAATGAAGTGCATAATGCTTAATAAATTTAAAATGAACAAAGACTGCTATATTGCCAGCAATATCATTCTCTGCCCAGGGGCATTAATAAAGACTGGAGGTTTGGAGGGGGAAAAAAACAATATTTTCTATTAAAATTCTGCGCTGTGTTTCAATA